>NC_058088.1:173011529-174211529 GCF_014858855.1 Bufo gargarizans | reverse complement strand
GTTCTGGGGGAAGAGGGAGCTTTTTCCTCCTGTGGCCTCTGAAATAAGCTCCACCAGGCGTTTCCCAAACAGCTTTTTACCCTGAAAAGGGAGAGAGATCAGCGCCTTTTTGGAAGCCACATCTGCCGCCCATGAACGGAGCCAGACCGTGCGGTGGATGGCCACGGAGTTAGCAGCCGCCCTGCTAGACCGGCGAGCCGATTCCAGGGAGACATCACATAGGTACCGGGAAACCTGGAGAAGCTGAGACGCAAGAATTGAAATCTCACCTGGAGCAGAATCCGTCAGCAAACTGATGAGTTGCTTGGCACAGACCACGCAGGCTTTGGCGACCGAGGAGGCGGCAAAAGCAGGCTGAACAGCGGAGCCTGCCGCTACAAAAACGGCCTTAGCCAAGGAATCAATCTTCTTGTCAGCGGGATCCGACAAGGAAGCCGCATCAGCCAAGGGAAGGGTGGTGGCCTTGGCCAAACGGGCCACCTGAGGATCAACCAGAGGTGGGACTGACCAGAGGTTCACGGATTCTGCACTGAAAGGAAACAGAGCGTCCGAACCCTTAGAGATCTGCTCTGATACAGAATCGGAGTCAGAGGTGTCCCCAGGAGCAGCAGAAGACGAGACTTCGCCTGCCTCAGACTTGTCCAGGGAGTAACAAGAGAATGCTGAGGATGAGCGGGACGCGTCTGAGATCACTCAAGGTCTTTTACGGGACCTGGTGTCACAGAAGGGGCAAGCCCGTTCAGCAACATGGTCCCTATGATGGGCAGAGACTGCCGCAATTTGAGCGGGCAAGCGGTCCAGCGACTGCACCATGGACCGGGACAGGCTGGCAAGGTCGTCTATGGCCTGGGACAGTGAGGCGGGGGGGCCAGGGCATCAGTAGAGGGTATGGAAGCAACGCACTGCACGCAGAGCGAGTTAGGTTGCAGGGAAGGAAAAGCCTTCTGCACTCTGCACTTAGAGCAAGCATAAAAAATAGCCACCCCAATAGGCACCCGGGCTTTAGGGTCCGTACTAGCAGAGGACATGATGGCAAAAAGAGACCAACTACAGAAAAGAAGTGTATAGCCAGAGAGGCTATCCTACCAGGCCCCAGGTGCTGTGTCACACGATGCGCAAAAGCAGCGAAGGGAGGACAGGAACACTCTGAATGGCGATCAGGCCCTAAGCTGCAAGATAGAGCCTCTTTTCTTTCTTCTCAGCAGCAGAAGAAACCGCCCCTTCAGAGGAAAAGACCGCGCCTAGCCGTGATAGGAGCTAGGCTGGAGATCCCTCCCAGTGAGAGGAGGAAGTCCGGGAAGAAAAAGGGGGCGGAAGTAGATGCGCCAGACCGGAGCCCCGCGGCAGCACACATAAGCAGAGGGGATGAAGATGAGGACCCCAACAAGGAAGCGGCACCCAGGAGACAACCAAGAAAAAGGGGGACCGACCAGGAGGCAGGATTGTAGGCCTATATGTCCAGCACATACGTCCCTGAACCCCAAGAACAGACGCCCTGGCCAAGGTAGAAGGGATCAGTGGTCCAGAGGGGGGAGAGGGGAAGCTGTACTTACCCTCTGACGTCTCCAGGCGCAGCAGGGTCACCCCATCAGCAGACTCAACATGTGGGAATGCTGGCAAGCCACTGCGGCGGCAGTAATGGGGACTGGGTGACCAGCGGTACTGAAGTACGCGCCCGCAGAGGGTGCAACTAAAGTGGCAGTCCACAATGGAGCACCCACCTGCAGCATGAAAAAAACCTGCATAAAGAGCAAAAGAAAGAAAAAATAAAACAACAAAATAGCAGCAAGACCTGCAGGGAAAAAGCAGGTCGTGTCTGCCTCCTATAGACACTAGAAAAAAACTGGTTTGCTCCTGCATCTGCAGTGGGTATAGCCCAGATAGGGAGGAGCCAACACTTTTTACTTCTAGTGTCAGCCTCCTAGTGGCAGCTGGGCATATACCCATGGTGCTGTGTCCCCCAATGCATTCAAGAGAAATAGTGGATATAATGCTATGATTCTGGTACAGTTTGAAAGGTTGGAATGCCAGATTTCAAACATGGTCAGGCCCATATTTCTACCTGGTACCAATCCCAACATATGAGCAACTAAAGCAGCCCTGCCCTCTTCAGTCTGGTTTGCTTTGGGCACTTCAGAGCTGTTTTCCAGCAGAATAAAGGTGCTTTTCCTGGACATGGAATACAGACACAAAGTGCACACAGCTATGTTTGGGGTCTGCAATCTTCTATGGGGCAGTGCTCTCAGTTATATTGGTGAAAAACAGGTGACAGACTCCCTTTAATTTGCCCAAAAAAAGACATACATTTGTCTCATTATCGCTATTACCTTAATCAACTTACCGTAATTTTCGCTTTATAAGATGCCCTGGACTATAAGACACACCCCAGATTTAGACAACAGAAAATTAGAAAAAATATTTTCTAGCTCCTCCTAGAAGGGAATGTAGTTTACAGAAGTGAAAGAGTCAAGGTCAGTAACTTTAGGGTGTAGCGTTGGGGGCAGGGAGGGTGGATAGTTTTGGTCAGCATTTGTTACCCTTACTGTGTCATCTGCTGACCATCATAACAACCAGCAATGATGCATGTGGTCACCTCATTAAAAGTACCTATCCAAATAAATGTGTCTCCTGTCATTGCTCGGTTGGGTCCTATTATGCTTCTTGTTCTGCTAGAATACTTTCAAATATTTGTCTGCGACACACACAGTTCTGCTATACACACACACAGCACTGCCAAAAACAGATACAGCTCTGCTATACAAATAGCTCTATTACACAAACACAGTTCTGTTACATACACACAAATAGCTTTGCTACACCTATATACACACATACAGCACTGCTACACACACATATATATATTCAATAAAAGCTCACATTTCCCTGCTCTATAGTTTTTCTGTTCTGGCTCCTCCCATTGATGACATCATCAAAGGTCCTTAAGCTGTACTTGGAGTTCTCATCTCCTTTCCGTACAGTGCAGGACCTTCCTCCCCATGTGCTGAATAGAGCGTTCTCCTGCAAGACAGGTGTGCGCTCTGCTGGATCATGAAGGAAGTAGTCAGGGAGGTCTGGCCATGCTAGATCTCCCTGACTGCCGTTTATAAGCCGCAGACTGTTTTTAGCAAGATGTTTTTAGCAAGATTTTCGTCTTATAAAGTGAAAAATACGGTATACATTTTACTATTCTTAAAGTGGTGTGTGGTCTCTCTTTAAAGAGTATCTGAACCTGAAAATGTGTATAAGTAGCAATGTGACATTTTGGTGATGATTTCTGTGTTTGAGACAGGGCTGTGGAGTCGGAGGCAAATTTGGGTACCTGAAGTAGGCAAAAAATGAACCGACTCCGACTAGATTTAAATTGGAATAAAAAAAAAAGCAAGTTTAAATGTCCCAATTCACAAAAAGTTATAATTAATTACCATATTTTTCACCCTATAAGACACACCTAGGTTTTTGAGGAGGAAAATAAGAAAAAAAAATATTTTGAACCAAAAGGTGTGCTTTTGGCTGGTTTTGAACTAATGTTGGTCTGTGGATGACACTATTATGGGGGCATCCGTGGATGGCACTGTTATGGGGGCATCCGTGGATGGCACTGTTATGGGGGCATCCGTGGATGGCACTGTTATGGGGGCATATGTGCATGGCACTGTTATGGGGGCATCTGTGGATGGCACTGTTATGGGGGCATATGTGGATGCCACTGTTATGGGGGATCATTGTGGGGGCATCTGCGGATGGCAGTGTTATGGGGGCATCTGTGGTTGGCACTGTTATGGGGGCATCTGTGGATGGCACTGTTATGGGGGCATCCGTGGATGGCACTGTTATGGGGGCATCTGTGGATGACACATATATAGCATCTTATCTTATATGTCATCCACAGATCCCCCCCCCATAACAGTGTCCCTGTGTAGTGAATGGGGGCCGGAATCTGTTTCTGTAATGGCAGCGGGGCCCGGTGCCTACTTCATTCATAAAATAGGCGGAGCAGGCGCGTGACGTAGTGAGCTATGCTGCGAGCGCCCACCCGGCCTCCTGACTGCCAAGAAGTTAGTAGTAAGTAGTACAGCGCTAGATTTAAGATGATTGGAATACTTTAACAATACCCACAAGTTGGATATGATTACCGTATACTACAGTGAGCGGGGCCCGGTGTAGTAAAATACAGGGACTGCACCGTGCCCCGCTGCCATTCACAGAACCAGATGCCGGCCCCCAGCCCCTCCTCCCTCTCAGCCTATTCACCGGACGGTCGCAGCATTCGCCCCCATAAGACGCACTGATATTTTCCCTCCACTTTTGCGAAAAATACGGTACTTCTCTACTGTAAGAATAAAGGCCTAATGCATGCAGTGCGTCACTGTTACCGCAAAACTAACACGTTAAGTGACATGAAGAAGCATGCTTTTCATATGCTTTACTATATGGCACGCAACGCACAGTTAAGAGCGGCAATACTTATACTTTCCATTGTGTTGTCTTCCGCTGTTACAGGAACTCAACGCCCATGGTTAACCGAGCCTCTCACTGATAACTGATTAAGTAAATGTGTTTTTTGCAGGACTAGACACTTGTATAAGTGACGGTAATGGATAGTCAATAGCTCAAGACTGAAGCTGTAAACCATTTGAAAAACTGCTGTCATTCAGCTAAGGCTATAAAAACTTGTAAACTCAGATTGTTAGTGTAAACTTTAAACATGACTCTGGGATTCTACTGGGGAAATCATGTTTTACAATAAATGCCCCTTCCTGGATCCCCCCACTGCCCCATCTTCAGCAGAAGATCAGCACACAAAGGAGAAGGCAGCAGCTTCCTAGCCAGTAGTTCTGTGGTAACGACATGTATGTTGCCTTTCTTTCCTTCAAGGAATGTATAAAATACATTCACATATTAAATACAGAGGAGTCGGAGTCAGGAAGTACCAAAAACTGAGGAGTCGGAGTTGGAGTCTTAGCATTTCTCTACCGACTCCACAGCCCTGGATGTCTTTGGCAGAAATTCACTCTCTCAATCCAAAATTATAACCGAATAAGAAATTGATCAGATTCTTATTTGATATCGAAATAATTATAAGGTTAAAAATGCTCAGCATCTGTACAATATCACACAGTGTGGATAGCAATGGTTTCATTATAGAAAATCTTTATATTAATAATGTATACTATATACGCTACAAATGTACTTTGAAACATCTACAGCACACAGGGTGTAGACGAAGAAAGGAAAAACAGCAAATATACTTAAGGTAAACATGAATAATTTAAAATCATTTGCTAACGTAATGCAAAACAAAACGAGCTCAGAACAGGCA
This sequence comes from Bufo gargarizans, assembly GCF_014858855.1. Lineage (NCBI taxonomy): Eukaryota > Metazoa > Chordata > Amphibia > Anura > Bufonidae > Bufo > Bufo gargarizans. The sequence goes on along the minus strand of NC_058088.1, from coordinate 174,206,209 downwards.
CTTCAAGTTTGTGAAAATTTAATTCTAACATTCTTCATAATCAGTGGCTCAAAACTATTCCCTAGCACTACTGCTTAGCAGAAAAATAATTTTAGTATCTTTACAAACAGAAAGTTTATAAACTCCTTTAGCAGCAGGTTTATGCATTTGCTATAAACATCACTATTTATGTACATTTTCTCTTCTAAAAGTGAGGTACAATAACTGTCCAAGAAAAAAAACAAAAAACTTACAGTTCTCCATATACACAGTCTTGGCCAAAAGTGTTGGCACCCCTGAAATTTTTCCAGAAAATGAAGTATTTCTCCCACAAAATTTACAAAGAAGTGTATTTCCTTTGTGTGTATTGGAACAACACAAAAAAACTGGAAAAAAATAAAAAATTCAATTTCACAAAAAACTCTAAAAATGGGCCGGACAAATTTACTAGCACCCTCAATTTAATATTTGGTTGCACACCCTTTGGAAGAAATAACTGAACTCAATCGCTTCCTATAACCATCGCCAAGCTTCTTAAACCTCTCAATTGGAATGTTGACCACTCTTCTTTTGCAAATTGCTCCAGGTCTCTCATACTTGAAGGGTGTCTTCTCCCAACAGCAATTTTAAGATTTCTCCACATGTGTTCAATGGGATTTAGATCCGGACTCATTGCTGGCCACTTCAGAACTCTTCAGTGCTTTGTTTCCATCTATTTCTGGGTGCTTCTTGAAGTACGTTTGGGGTCATTGTCCTGCTGGAAGACCCATGACCTAGGACGCAAACCCAGCTTTCCGTCACTGTACCCTACATTTCGAGCCCAAATCCTTTGGTAATCTTCAGATTTCATGATACCTTGCACACATTCAAGGCACCCAGTGCCAGAGGCAGAAAAACAACCCCAAAAACATCTTTGAACCTCCACCATACTTAACTGTAGGTACTGTGTTCTTTTCTTTGTAGGCCTCATTCTGTTTTTGGTAAACAGCAAATGATGTGCTTTACTAAAAAGCTCTATCTTGGTCTCATCTGTCCACAAGATGTTTTCTCAAGGATTTTGGCTTACGTACAATTTGGCAAAATGCAGTCTAGCTTTTTATGTCTCGGTGTCAGCAGTGGGGTTCTCCTGGGTCTCCTGCCATAGCTTTTAATTTCGTTCAAATGCTGACGGATAGTTTGCGCTAACACTGATGCAAGCGGAACCTGCAGGACAGCTTAAATTTCTTTAGAACTTGATTGGGGCTGCTTATTAACCATCTGGACTATCCTGTGTTGGAACCTTTCATCAATTTTTTTATTCCATCCACGTCCAGGGAGATTAGCTACATGGGTTGTAAACTTCTTGATTATGTTGCACACAGTGGACAAAGGAACATGAAGATCTCTGGAGATGTACTTGTAACCTTGAGATTGTTGATATTTTTCCACAATTTTGGTTCTCAAGTCCTCAGACAGTTCTCGTCTCTTTCTGTTCTCCATGCTTAGTGTGGCACACATGCAAAGATTGAGTCAACTTCTTCCCTTTTTATCTGGTTTCAGGTGTGATTTTAATATTTCCCACCATTGTTACTTTCCACAGGTGAGTGTGAACGAGCATCACATGCTTGAAACATACTTGTTTACCCATAATTTTGAAAAGGTGCCAACAACAGAGTTTTGTATAAAAATTATGTCCAATTTGCCTTTTTCCTCATTTTTTTTTTGTGTTGTTCCAATACACACAAAGGAAATAAACATGTGTAAAACAAAACATGTGTAACTACAATAATTTTCTGGGTGCCAACACTTTTGGACATGACTATGTATATATCTCGATCTGAAATCATTTGAGGTCTAAGTTAGCCCATGCGTATTCAGTAAAAATATACAGCATTTGCCCTGTAATTAAGGGTCTCTCCACCTGATCTGACATTTGCCGTGATGAGACACAACTGTACGATGGCCTTAACATGTCGTGCATGAGTCCTATACTAATTAACAGGATCGGCGCACAACACTTGCCGAGTGCTGTATGGCTGCCTCAGCAAACGTATCAACCAGTGTGCAGTTGCGTCTCTCCATGCCTGATGCCAGATTGGCAGGAGAGTAACATGGATGGGACAATACAAAATTTAGGGGGGCATTTATTAAGACACTGCTGGAGGAGGCGCAGACCTCTACATAACTTTGGCTTCGTCCAGCAGGCCGTGCGACATATTAAAATGTACGCCAGCTTCCCTGCTGGCGTAGATTTAAGTCATTTTCCACACCAAAAACTGGCGTGGAAAATAATAAATGAGACGGACCGCTCACATCATGCCCCCTTTTCTCAGCACTCAGGAAAAGTGGCACGAGTGGCAAAAAGTCTATGACATTAATACACCAATGCCCCCCTTAGTCTATAAAACGGTTTTAGTTTTACAGGGTCTCTGTTTTGGTAAAATGTCAAGACATCAAAAGTTTTGATCAGTGGTATGAGCGCTGAGACCCCCCAATGATGACTAGAACGAGAGATGACTAGAAGCGAGAGAAGCGCTTACATATCCCTCTCTCCTCACTGCAGAGGACTGAGTCGAGAAGAGCCCATACATCTTCTATAGACTACTTCTGCAGCAAGGAGAGAGAGAGCACAATTACAAGTGCTTCTCTCTCCTTGTTCTCGCCATCAGTAGGGGTCTCATTGCTCAGACCCCCACTGCTCAAAATGTTTGATATGTCTCTATGACATATCAAAAATTTAACCAAAACTTTTCAATGAATTACACAAATTCTCTGGAAAATATTTCATTTAAAGGGTAAATTCTCCCCCGTTCTTTCATATTCAAGTGTAGAAGAAAAGTAATTGCACAGTGATCATTTATAATACTTTTAAAGAACAAATTCATGATTGCAAATTAGTAAAAACAAAATATAGAATTTAATACAAGAATACAGAGTTATGTACGTGTAGTTTATGTATAGTTGGCAATACTGGCGCAGACCAGTAGTTACTTTAAGTTTATTGGTGCATCATATATAGTCGTCATATACAAGCTTTACCATTACGTACATCCACAACATAATGCGGCGAGAGATCCCGCTGCATATGAGGCAACTCGGACAATACATTGGTTTCGTGTCACTATGTATATGCTGTATACATAAAGAGACCAAAAGTGCTGCAGGTTCATTCTTTACAAAATACTTCTTTCATAACCCCTTGCGATGATTTGTTCAGCTCAATCCTCACAGATTTTTCACCTAAAACGAGAAATTAATCAAACTAAATAAACAACAAGTAGGAATTAAAAGAGGACAATGAATAAAACCGTAACGTAGTTTGTAAGGCTAAAAAAACAAAAAAACAAAACCCATCTCTCTATCCAGTTCAGCCTGTTATTCTGCAATGTTTTCCCTAGGAAGTGCGAAAACGAAAAACAGGTCCACATTTTAGGGAATAACAATATTTTCTTTACTCCAAATCAGAATAAAACCCTGTATTTAGGATCCATCTTCAGTAAGATAATTATTTTCCAGGTCCAGAAAGCTACTGTTTCATTGCTCTTTCAGTTATGAAAAACATTTGGAAGGATATAGAGCAACTTACAGGGGCCCTGGTACATAGCTCATGGGCCCTGGTACAAGAGTTCAGCTTGGGCCCCCCTCCCTCAGTGCTTTGTAGCCAGGGGCAGGGAAGCACATAGTCTTCCTGCTGCCGGAGTATGAAATGGCACCCCCCCCCCACCCCCATGCCAAATTCTTAACCTAACCCCCTCCCTCCAGCCAGAGGTGTAAATTGACCAGCATGCACTTTCTATAATACCGGTGTCGTTTTATGTGGCACAAGAGTCTTTGGGCCCCCTGAGGCTACCTCTGCACCCCCTATAGCTACACCGTTAGCAACTTATAAAGATATGTATTCAAACACTTGACAGAATATACATATGCAGAAAAGATGAATTAGTTATTTATGTGCACACCACCAGTAACAGCCACCTAATATACAGTATAATATCAGATTTCTTATCTACATAGTGATTCTCGTGTACATAGTGATTTTATTATAATAAAAAATAATAATAATAATAATTGGGTATTATATAATGTAATATATTTCTCTCCTGAGACTAGAGCTTTAAAAAAGTAATCCCATAATTACTGTAAAAAATGAAAACCAAACATCATATAGTACATGACAATCTCTTTCTAACAAAGCTAGAACCAGCCCTGTACCTCACATGGATCCAGAGATCTCCCCATTAATTTCTCTGCTAGATTTATATCAAGGGGAGTGTCTTTTCTGCTGCAGCTCGGGGGGTGTGTCCATGCTCTTCCTATCACAGCTCAGGGGGCGTGTCCATGCTCTTCCTATCACAGCTCAGGGGGCGTGTCCATGCTCTCCCTATCAGCTCAGGGGGCGTGTCCATGCTCTCCCTATCCCAGCTCAGGGGGCGTGTCCATGCTCTCCCTATCACAGCTCAGGAGGCGTGTCCATGCTCTTCCTATCACAGCTCAAGAGGCGTGTCCATGCTCTCCCTATCCCAGCTCAGGAGGCAGTTGAAGGATAAACAGAGTATGTGGAGATGAGCAAATTTCATATTTTGAAATTCGTTCTCACTTCGTTTGGTGGTAAAAGGTGAATTGCGCTATGGATTCTGTTACCACGGACCATGACGCAAAACTATGACGGAATGCCTTTAGAGGCATTATGTCATAATAAAAGTCAATGGGCTGCATAACGGATCCGTCCCGTTTCTGTTATGCAGGAGAGGACTCCCCTGCATAACGGAAATGGGACAGATCCGTTTTGCAGTCCATCGACTTCTATTATGACGGAATGAATAACGGAATGCCTCTAAAGGCATTCTGTTATAGAATTGCGTTATGGTCCGTGGTAACGGAATACATAAGGCATGTCACCTTTTACCACTAAACTAAGTGTGAACGAATTTCATAAGCGGAAACTCGCTCATCTCTAGTGGAGACGTCAAGGAGAGCACTATGCATCAGCCACTGTTGTCACCAGACGAGCCTTTGGTGGTGGTGTTACAGTGTGGACAGGAGTGTCTAGTCAATACAGAACTGCCCTACACTTTGTGAATGGTCCAGTGACAAGCCCCTACTACTAGAATAACATCATTAATCCAGTCAGTGTGCCTCTGCATGATCAACACAGGCCTAATTTCATCTTCATGGAGGACAATGCACCAGCTCATCGAGGTGGCATCATTAGGGAACGGATGCTGGAGGACCTCAAATGGAGAGGCCTGCACTTTCTCCAGACCTGAATCCCATTGAAAACCTAAGTAGTCGCCATGCAGAGGCTCGTAACTCTGTACCCTAGAACCTCAATGACCTGAGGAGAAGAGTAGGATGCCATGCCTCAGCAGACAGTAGGTCGATCTGTGAACAGCATGAGACAGTTTTGTCAAGCGGTAATTGATGCTCAAGGCCACACAGGGCTGTGGAGTCTGAGTCGAGGAGTTGGAGGCAATTTTGGTTACCTGGAGTTGGAGTCGGCAAAAAATGAACAGAATCCAACTCCTACTAAATTTAAATTGTAATAAAATAAAAAAGAGCAAGTTTAAATGTCCCAATTCAAAAAAAGGTATAATTAATTACCGTATTTTTCGCCCCATAAGACGCACCTAGGTTTTTGAGGAGGAAAATAAGAAAAAATAATAATATTTTGAACCAAAAGGTGTGCTTTTAAACTTATGGTGGTCTGTGGATGACACTATTATGGGGGCATCTGTGGATGGCACTGTTATGGGGGAATTTGTGGATGGCACTGTTATGTGGGATCATTGTGGGGGTATCTGTGGATTGCACTGTTATGGGGGCATCTGTGGATGACACATATATAGCATCTTATCTTATGTGTCATCCACAGATCCCCCATAAGTGTCCCTGTGTAGTGAATGGGGGCAGGCATCTGTTTCTGTGATGGCAGCGGGGCCCGGTGCAGTCACTGTATTCTACTACATCGGGCCCCGCTCACTGTAGTATACGGTAATCATATCTAACTTGTGGGTATTGTTAAAGTATTCCAATCATCTTAAATCTTGCGCTGTACTACTTACTACTAACTTCTTGGCAGTCAGGAGGCACTTTTTTGGGGCAAGGTGAGCAAAAATTGCTATTTTGGCACCGTTTTTTTTTTTTAACAGCGTTAAACTGAGGGGGTAGATCATGTTATATTTGTATAGAGCAGGTTTTTACGGACGCAGCGATACCCAATATGTCTACTATTTGAGTTTTACACAATAAAAGCATAAAAAAAAATAAAAAATCATGTTTTAGCATCTCCATTTTCATATATTTTTTGGGGCGATTGTCTTATGTAGGGGCTCATTTTTTGAAGGAAGAGATGGCGGTTTGATTGGTACTATTTTGGGTTGCAACAGAATTTTTGATCGCTTGGTATAATAATTTTTGTGATGAAAGGTGACAAAATAAATGGCATTTTTTGCACAGTTTTTATTTTTTATGGTGTCCACCTTAGGGGGTAAGTCATATAATATTTTTATAGAGCAAGTCATTACGGAAGTGGAGATACCTAATATGTTTAATATTTCAGTTTAAGAAATAAAATCATGTTTTCTCTCCATTTTCTGAAAGCCATATTTCTTTTATCGTTTGGGCAATTGTCCTATGTAGGGGCTCATATTTGCAGGAACAGATGGCGGGTTGATTGGTACTATATTGGGATACATATGTCTTTTCGATCGCATGGAATTAAACTTTTTGTGATGTATGGTGACAAAAAAAATTGCATTTTTGGTACAGTTTTAATTTTTTTATGGTGTTCACCTGAGGGGTTAGGCCATGTGATATTTTTATAGAGCTGGCTGTTATGGACATGGCAATACCTAATATGTATACTTTTCTTAAAAATTTATTTCAGTTTTACACTATAAAAGCATTTTTGAAGGAAAAAAAATCATGTGTTAGTGTCTCCATTTTCTGAAAGCCATATTTTTTATTTTTTGGATGAATGTCTTAGGTAGGGTCTCATTTTTTTGCGGGAAGAGATGACAGTTTGATTGGTACCATTTTGGGGTGTGTATGACTTTTTGATCGCTTAGTATTACACTTTTTGTGATGAAGGTGACAAAAATATAGCATTTTTGGCAGTTTTTATAAAAAATAATTTTTACGACGTTCACCTGAGGGGATAGAGCAGATAATTACGGACGCGGTGATACATAATAGGTCTACTTTTTTACATTTATTTCAGTTTTACACAATAAAAGCATAAGCCATATTTTTTTTATCTTTTGGGCGATTGTCTTAGGTAGGGTCTCATTTTTTGCGGGTAGAGATAACGGTTTGATTGGTACTATTTTGGGGTCTTTTTCATCGCTTGGAATTACACTTTTTGTGATGTAAGGTGGTAGATTATGTGTCATTTTCATAGAGCACGGCGTTACAGACGTGGTGATACCTAATATGTTTTTTTTATTTTATTTCTTTTTAAACACTATTTTATCGTGAGGGGGCTTTTTTTTTTTTTTTTTTTTACTTGAAACTAATTTTCTTTATTATAAAAAAAAAACTTTTTTCACTTTTTATATTTATCCCACTGTGGGGCTTCACCTTTTCAGGGTTTTATCATAAATTGAAGTGTCAGCATCTTACACAGTAAGACGCTGACAGTTGCCTAGGAGACCCAGCCTTCAGGCTGGATCTCCTGGGCTTCCGTAGCTGGCAGGCCCACTGTCAGCGCAGCATGGGGGGGCCGATGGGAGTCAGAGGGAGCCCCCTCCCTCTGTAAACCCCGCACGTGGCATGGTTAGCCCTGACTGATGCATGTGAAAGGGTTGATCCGCCGGCATCACATGCTGGCGGATGCACAGGAGTCCGGCTATCAGTAACAGCCGGGCCCGTGCTGCAGATCAGGCGGGTGCAGCTCCTGCACCCGCCCGATCACATTACATACATGCACGTGAGGATGCGGCAAGGGGTTAAGTACTAATTCAGTTATAAAGTCGCTTTTAGGGGCTTATATAATAGAAACCACTCATAAATGACAGCATTTGAGAAACGACAGCCTCAAATTATTCAAAACTGATTTTACAAACGAGTCCATGTGTGTGAGCGTGATCCCCCATACTGGACTTACAGGAGCACACGGCATTATCATGATTTATAATGCTCTGTGCCTCTGCATGACCTTAATTCTACAGGATCATACTGACAGTTTGATGTCACTATGATTCTGTGGAAGTAAGGTCAAGCAGAGGCACAGAGCATTATAAATCATGATAATGCTGTGTGCTCATGCAAGGCCAGAATGGGGGATCACGCTCACACACGGAGCACGATTCCCGCAATGGATTAACTCGTGTAAAATGACCCTTCAGGTGTTCCACAAGAATTAACGGAAATGGAGGTAAAATGTAACTTTTTTTGCAAATTTTCCATTTTAAATAATTTTTCCTGTAACACAACAAGGGTTAACAGCAAAACAAACTTCAATATGTATTACCCTGATCCTGCAGTTTAGAGAAACAACTCATATGTACAGTAGTAGTTAACTCCTGTATAAGGGCTCAGAAAGGAAGGAGCGCCATATGGTTTTTGGAGGGCAGATTTTGCTGGAATGGTTTTGGGAGCCATGTCATATTTGAAGAGACCCTGAGATACCCCTACATTGAAAACCCCCCAAAAAGTGACCCCTTTTTGCAAACTACACCCACAAGGGGTATGCTAAGTGCATCGCCCCCACAAGCAGAGGGTTCATAGACCTTAGAAATACTTAACCACCTATTAGAAAAATGTGTATGCCCCTGTTGCATAATAATCAACCATCAAATAGTAAAATATAAAATCTTTATTAGTATCGCATATAGCATATAATGTAATGTATGATAATACATATGGTCAGAGAGGTAGGTGGCATCCAATCCCCTGTGAAACCAGCAATTCATGAGCCAGAAAATACATCTGTATAAAGTGCAAATGCATAAAGAATCACCCAACGATGTCAGAGCATCCACCTATGTCATAAAGGTCCGTGTACAATATCATCCCAGTGTCCCTCACTTCCCCTTACCCAACGCGTTTCGCCGATTGCCAAAATACCGTAAAAGTGACTGAACTGAAGACATCCTGATGCATACTGAACGGATGGCTCTCCATTCAGAATGCATTAGGACAAAACAAACGTTTTTTCCCGGTATTGAGCCCCTAGGACGGAACTCAATACCGGAAAACTTTAACACTAGTGTGAAAGTACCCTTAGCTACTGGCACGTCCACAGTGGGAGTCCTATCCCATACCTCTGATACAGATTCCTTTTGACCCCCCAGTTTTTTTAATAAATTCTAATTTTTTTTAAAAGGAATGCTATTCAGGTGATTTTTTATTTCAAATTTTTTACACGTGTAATTTTAATTGACAGGGTTTTTTTTGTACATCAAAATGAAGGTGTACTCCCCAATATGTATCAAAAAGGGGGTCTAGTTATTAAAATCGTTTTGGCAGCTCAATGCCATTACAAGTGGGCAATGGAGCCTGAAACATTTTCAATTTGTGTTCTGAAAGCCACTGGGTGCCCGTTTACGTTTCAGGACATAAGATTAAGGCCACAATGGGGTGATACTTTGGGGGTGTACTCCTTCATTTTCATTTGCTCTGTACCAAAAAAGTCACTTTTTTTGTATAAAAAAAATAAAATATATATATATATATATATATAAAATAAAAAAGATGGGCAGCACTCCAAATAGTAAAAATGAAAAAATCTTTATTTACCCCAGTGGGAGATGCGACGTTTTGGCTCTAGACAGGAGCCTTCCTCAAGCTTGAGGAAGGCTCCTGTCTAGAGCCGAAACGTCGCATCTCCCACTGGGGTAAATAAAGATTTTTTCATTTTTACAATTTGGAGTGCTGCCCATCTTTTTTATTTTGTATTTTTAGATTGGCTTTAATCCACATTGGGCTGCTGCACCCACCAGTTTGCATCAGGGACGGTGCTGCCACTGTCTTTTCTTTTTTATATATATATATATATATTTATTTTTTCACCTGCTTAGCAATTTTTGAAAATATCTGAGGGAGGGGTCACATTGATTTTGCAATTTTTAATAAACATACACAAATCATATAGGTTACATTTCACCATCTAAATAAAGTACAATATGTGACAAAAAAACTATGTCAGAATTACTTAAATGTGCAAAACCTGCATAGAGTTAAGCCTCATTCACACGTCCGTGCTTAAATCAGTGAAAAGACGATCAGTGATGTCTCCTTGAAGATGTCAGTGATGGATCCGTGTTGGGTCAGTTTTTTTGCTGTCCGTGTGTCATCCGTGTTTCACTGACACTGAACAGCTGAAATTTTTTTTTCAAAGCAACTCTTCCTACTGATCCGTGAAACACGGATGGCATCTATGGTTTTAACTGACCAATAGACTATAATGGGTAATGGGCGTGATGGATCCGTGAACACGGACAAAATAGGGCGTGCATCCGTGCTAAAAAACAGAGACCGCGATAAAACACTGATGTGTGAATACACATATTAAAATGAAAGGGGACGTGTGCTGTCCGTGGAGAACACATACAGCACACGTACGTAGAACACCGACGTGTGAATGAGGCTTTATTCTCTGCTAAAGTGACACATGCCAGATTTCCTAAATCTCGGTCCTTAACCCCTTGGATACTGAAGGTTTTTTCGTTTTTATTTTTCTTTCCCATCTTCTTTAAGCCTTAACTTTTTTTATTTTTCCGTTCACATAGCCGTATAAGAGCTTATTTTTTGTGGGACAATCTGTAGTTTTTATTGATACCATTTTGGAGTGTGTGTGACTTTCTGATCACATTTTATTAAATTTGTTTGGGTAAGAGAAGCGATGAAAAAACTGTGAATCGGCCATTTTGATAGTACAGGTGTTTTTGGACACAGTGATGCCCATAATGTTTATATTTTTTGTTATTTAAGTATTTATTTTTTTAGTCTACGGAAAGGGGGGTGATTTAATTTTTTTTATTTTTTTACTTTTTTATGGTTTTGTAGCTCATGCTTGGCTCCCTTTTTTAAATTCTGTACCATTATGCTTCAAACAGATCCATATTGGTACTAGAATTTATCATTTCTTATGTTGGCCTGCTGGCCAAAATAACATTTGCAGCTCCAATACCCAGGGTCTCTTCAGAGAGACCCAGCGTATTGAAACCAATAGCCGGCATCCTCATTAGCCGCAGGGGATGCCGGTAAGAAGCCCGATCACGGCATCTAAAGGCTTCAATGACCGCGATCGGCATTATTACTAGTTCCTGGTTATTAGCAGCGGATCTCTCCTTTTTGAAACAGCAAAGACCCGCTGGCCATCTCACTTTATCTAGTAATAATTCTGGAACACTTTTACTGTTCCAAGTGAATCTAAGAATATTTTCTCATGACACTTCATACTTCATGTTAGTGGTGAATTTGAGTTAATATGTTTTCCCTTAATGCACAAAAAAAATCCCAAATTTACAGAAAATTTGGAAAAATAGTGATTCCTCGCACAATAGTTATTAATTAACATTACTCATATGTCTACTTTATGTTAACATCATTTTGTAAATTGAATTTGATGAAATGCAGTACTTTTTCCCCCCCATCTAAAAAAAAACGCATCTCAAACGGAAATGGCTCAAAAGGATGCCAACTAATGCAACAGGATCTTTTTTTAAAAAAAAATTTTTTATCCCATTTGTTTGTTTTTTCTCTTCTTCTGACAGATCTGAAGAACGAAAAGCTAAACAGTGATGTGAACCCGACCTTATCTCCAGGACTCTGTAGTTGTTAAAACGAAAGAAACAATTTTTTAGGCCTCTCATTACTTTTCTGAAGTGGCCAAAGATTCACATCGCCCGCCAGATTTATTCTAACTTGGCGGAAGTTATACCTGAAGTCTGCAACAGCCCCTAGCTGGCGTAGACTTTAATTTGTGGCACACGGCAGGGCAGAGATACGTCTAATTTATTAAGAGGTATTTGCCTCTTAAACAAGGGAGATAAAGACTGGCATATGGGAACAGCAGTCTTGATGAATCTCCCCCAATGTTTTTGACAAATTTTGTCAAAAAGTTGCATTTACGAACTTGTGACAGGTAAGTATTAAAACAGGACGTATTTATTTTTATCTAATATAAATGAGCTAAAAAATAGGGTTGTCAGTAAATTGTCATTCAACAAAAATAAAACAATAAAAAAAATGTCCCGAGTCGGAGACAAGTCGCAATTTACCACTTCCTGCGACTGAACTGCCTGCCGGAATCCAACAACGCAAGTGTGAAAGTACCCTAATGAAAAGCCACCTTTCTAATTTCGCTCAGAGTCTACGGAATAACAATGCAATGAAAGTATAAAATAACTGCACTTCTTCCCTGCAGATAAAAGTAGAACAATTACCTGTTTGATACTTTTCTTTAGCTCTTGCTCTTTCATTTGCGTCAAAGTACCAGACAGTTATTGCGTACCTGCATGAAAGAAAAACAATACAGAAACTTTTTAATAGGGTGTACTTTTCTGCATAAAGGGTCTCCCTGAGTATTTTAGTCATAACCTTTGGTGAAAATCACTGTTACGTGCAAGTTGCATGATAGCCGTAGTTTTAAAGAGGACCTTTCACTAGTTTAAAAAGTAAAAACTAACTATATCAGTGGGCAGAGCGGCGCCCAGGGGTCCCCCTGCACTTACTAGTATGTCTGGGTGCCGCGTCGTTCGCCCGATATAGGCTCCGGTGTCTGCAGCTCCCTCTGTTGTACTGGGCGGAGTTTTTGTATTAGGGTTGTCCCTTGCTGCAGCGCTAGCCAATCGCAGCGCACAGCTCATAGCCTGGGAGTCCCAGGCTGTGTAACGGTCATTTTTTTTTTGTATAGTATAGGGGCAGTAATATTGACCATTTTTGTAATATACTTTAATTACTGAAATTGTATAGCTTTAAAGTGGCCCATTTTGAGCCTTAGCAACTCTCCTCTGTCTACTGTTTACATAACACAGTCAGTATTGAGCAAGTCTCCACTGTTATGTAAACAGAAGGCAGAGGAGCGTTGCTAAGGCACGAAACGGGCCACTTTAGAGCTATGTTTCTAATAGAAATGTACAATTTTAGTAATTAAAGTATATTACAAAAATGGTCAATATCACTGCCCCTATACATTACAAAAATAAAAAACAGAATGACAGTTACACTTTAAGTGTGAATTGAAGGTTACATAATATTTTATAACCATAATCACCATGAAAAAATGATGTGCAAGGAAAGAAAACAAGTTTACATTTCTGCAGTTCAAACAACAACTGTTGAGGTAGACAATATACTACATACTTTTGGCAAATATGCTTGTTAAGGCCAGATGTTGCACGCTCGCTGCTTCACATTCCAATTTAAAATGTGAAAAGTGTTAAAGGGGTTCTGCAGTTCTTTTAAACTGATAATCTATCGTCAGGATAGATCATCAGCACCTGATCGGCGAGGTCTGACACCCGGGACCCCCGCCGATCAGCTGTTTGATAAGGCAGCGGAGCTCCAGGAGCAGCGGAGCCTTCTGCCAGTTTACCTCAGGCCCAGTGATGTCACGACTAGTATCACTGGCCTGGGCGGGGCTAAGCTCTGTTTACTTAAATGGAGCTTAGCCCCGCCCATGCTAGTCAGAACTGCAGAACCCCTTTAAGTTAAAAAGCTTACCATTTTAGTAAGCATTCTGTATTAAGAATGCTATTATTTTCCCTTATAACCATGTTATAAGGGAAAATAATACAGTGAATAGACTTTAATGGGGTCCAGGGTTGCTCATCCCTATCATCTTCTAGCAACCATGCATGAAAATCGCACCGCATCCGCACTTGCTTGCAATTTTCTATGGGGCCTGCACTGCGTGAAAAACACAGAATATTGAACATGCGTGAAAATCACCGCTCATCTGCACAGCCCCATTTAATTGAATGGGTCCGGATTCAGTGCGGGCGCAATGCGTTCACCTCACGCATTGCACCCGCGCAGAATTCTCGCCTGTGTGAAAGGGGCCTTACAGGCGTATGAATGGACCCTTACACTGCGATGGATTGTTGTAGGGCCCTGCAACAATGATGCCATGCAGAGAGACTGCTTTGCCTGGTCTTAGAGGGGACCGCAGCTGTCTAACGATAGTGAGGCCACAGCAATCTGGAGCTCCATGGGGCGCCAGAAGATCGCAATGTTACCCGTATAAAGTTGTGTGGCGGTAGGCAAAAGGTTTATTGGAGACAATAGAAAGTACAATTTGTCCTGCAAAAAAGCAAGCCCTCATACGTTCACGAGAAGAGAAAAAGAATAAATAAATTATGGGTTTGGGGGGGCAGAGAGTAACGAAAAAACTGGTTACAGAGAGTAACGAAAAATACAGCCATTCATTTTTTAAACAGGAAAATGACTATTACCAGATAAAACCTGTATAAAAATAAGTTACCTTGTAGCAAATGCAGGTTGGACTTCATGAGGATTGCGTCGATCTGACCAAAAAAACAGCAATCTGTCAAAACTGGGTTCAATGTCTGCAAACTGAGATTTGCCTTCAGGAAAAATTCTAAGTACACCTCCATTTGCCTGTAAAAAAAATAACAATATGTCATTATAGAGATTCAATCAAAACTGTAAGCACTGGCCGTTCTGATCTTCGGTTTTGTTCACATCTACATTGTGGCATCTAGTCTCTTACAACAAATAAATAGGATTCGCTCCGCCTATTTAGAATAAGGCTACTTTCACACTGGCGGTAGCCTGTTCCGGCCCCATTCACTATAATAGGGGTAGGCCGCAGCATAGTAAACATGCCGAGAGGCGGCCGGAATAAAACTACAGCATGAAAGTAGCCTAAGGCCTCTTTCAGACGGGCGTCTCGGATTTGCTCCGGGTGCATTGTGGGAAACACGCGTTGCATTGTTCAGTTTTTATCATGCAATTTGCACGCGCGTGATAAAAAACGGAATGTGGTACCCAGACCCGAACTTCTTCTCTGGGTTTGGGTTCGGTGTTGTGTAGATGTTATTATTTTCCCTTATAACCATGTTATATCAAAGGTCCCTTTGCAGGTCCTCAAAGAAGAAGAAAGAAGACTATGCCGGCTGCGCGATCAAGTGGGTGAGGTGAGTTAATTTTTTATATTTTTTAACACCTCAAGCAACATTTTACTAAGCATTCTGTATTCAGAATGCTATTATTTTCCCTTATAACCATGTTATAAGGGAAAATAATACAATAAATTGTACTTTCATCAATTTACTAACATCTCTTAGCAACCATGCGTGAAAATCGCACCGCATCCGCACTTGCTTGCGTTTTTCACACATCCCCATTCATTTCTATGGGGCCTGCATTGTGTGAAGAACGCAGAATATAGAACATGCTGCGATTTTCACGCAACGCACAAGTGATGCGTGAAAATCACCGCTCATCTGCACAGCCCCATTGAAGTGAATCGGTCCGGGTTCAGTGCGTTCACCTCACGCATTGCACCCGCGTGGAAAACTCGCCCCCTGTGGAAGGGGCCTAAGTCCACAAACTCTCCAAATGTAAACTTGATGGCAGATCTCCTGGAAAATGCCTCCCATGCTGGTGTGCGGGTCCCAAACTTGGACTGAGAAAGTCATAATTTCATTCCAGCGCTCACAAGATAAATTAAAAACTAGTCTTTTTTCCATCTTCATTAACCCTTTCATGACTGGACGATTTTTAAATTTTTATGTTTTTTTTTTAGTTTCCTTTATTTTTGCTCACAGCTCTACCAAAACCCTAACTTTTTTTTTTTTTCTGTTCAGATAGCCATATGAGAGCTTGCTGTTTTGTGGGACGATGCCCTATTTAACGGCATATTTGACAATTACATACAATGTGGTGGGAAGCGGGGGAATTTTTTTTAATAAATGGGGTGAAATTGGGAGAAAAAAAAAACAATTCCAGAACCTTTTTTTTTTTTTGTTTTGACGGCGTTCCCTATATCATGAGACTGACCAGTTACTTTTATTCTCCAGGTCAATACGAATCTGGCAATAAGAGTCTCCATATTAGACCGCTTTTCTCTCCGGTATGAGTACGGAACGCATTTTGGAGCATTTTTTTCCGGTATTGAGACCCTATGACGGATCTCAATACCGGAAACTATTAACCGTAGTGTGAAAGTAGCCTTAATTATGGTTAAAAAAACAAACCCTTTTTTACTTGAAACTTTTATTTATTTATCTTTATGCAAACTTTATTTGAACTTTTTTTTTTCACAACTTGTGGGGGTCTGATTGTAATGCATTGGCTGTTAGTGTATTACCCCAAAGTAACACTTCTATAATGATAATCAATGAGCAACTGGACACCGGAGGCTAATCTGGGGCTAGGTATCAGGAAGTTTGACCTCGTCAGATCCCTAAAAACTGGCTCAGTCCAGAGGCACACCCTAATGGTGGGTGCCCTCTGTCCTCGTACCTAGGCCTAATATGTCCCTAGAGGCCCTAACAAAATTATAAAGCAAAAAATTTGCCCTCACACAGCTCGGTGCCCATTACTATACAGAAAAAAAAATAAAGTAATGGGGGTCAGAATTATGGTGATTCAAAGAAAAATCTTTTCCCCAAATTTTTTATTTTTTTCAGTAGTAAAAAAACAAGTATAACTACATAAATGTGGTATCATTGTAATTGTAGTGACCCATAGAAAGAAGTGCACTGCTCAGTTTTACCGCATAAGGAACGGCATGAAAACTAAACCCCAAAAACTGTGGCAGAATTACGTTCTTTTCCTATTCCACCCCATTTGGATTTTTTTTTTCTGCTTCTTACTACGTTGTAAATGGCGCCATTAGAAAAGTACAACTTGTACCGCATAAAACAAGCCCTCATAAGACAATATGAACGGAAATATAGAAAAAGTTAATACTTTCAATTTTTTTTGTATTAAGAAAACATAATTGGAAGTGCTAGGTCCAATGGTGGAATTTAGTTTTTTCATAATTGGATGGAACATTAAAAGGGGTATTCCGGTAGGTAAAAGTGATCAGATATGTGGGGAATGTACAAGCTGGGACCCCCACCTATCATGAGAACGGGGCCCGTTCCACCTGCAGGCCCCTTGCTGCTCTGCTAAAATGACCGGTGGCGCATTTGCGTGGCTGCTCCATTTATTTCTATGGGACTTCCGGAGAAAGTCAAGCGCTGTACTCAGATATCTCTGGAACTCCCATAGAAATAAATAGAGCGTCTACGCACATGTGTGGCCGGCTGCTCTGGTCATTTCGGGGGAGAAGCAGGGGGCCTTCAAGGGGGTATAGGGCCCCGTTCTCAAGATCGGTGGGGGTCCCAGCGGTAGGACCCCTCCTGATCTGATAGCTGCCCCCTTTATTTACCTACCGGAATACCCCTATAAATGCTTTTAAAAAGGAAATCTTGTCCTTCAAAAACAAGCCCTCATATGGCTATACCAATGAAAAATAAAAATGTTAAGGCCCTTGGAAGATAAAGAAGAAAACATGTAATCTCAAAATAAATTATTGTGTCCTGAAGGGGTTCAAATACCTTAGCATCCCAGTCCTTATTCAAATAATATATGCAAGTGACACATCTTCCATCTGCATTTGGGTTGTCAACATGTCGCACATAGCCTGTTCCTTTTCCAGGATAACAAGCGACCATTGCCTGTTTAACAAGAAAAAAAAAAGAGAAAAGTTTTAAACTTGTTGAATATAACATAAAACAAGCATAATAAAAAGACAATTGAACTCAAAAGTTATAAAAACACATTAATAAGAAATAACAAAAATCAAATTTTATGTATTTGTGGCTTTTTTAAAATATATTACCTAAGAATTATGGTCACAAATCTTAAAGGGTTTTTCCAGCTTCAATTCTCATTTGCAGGCTGGATTCATTTTTCCATCACAATATACGCTGCTCATTTCCATGGTTACGACCACCCTGAAATCCATCATTAGTGGCCATGCTTGTACTATACGGAAAAGCGCTGGCCTCTCTGGTGACCGGGACTGTGGGAAACGCGCATAGGCTGGTGCTTTATCCCATAGTGTAATAGGCGCTCTGCTGCTGGCAAACAATGAGACAGTATAGGGACGAGTGATACTGAGGAGGAGACCGCTGCAGGTAATAGCGAGCAGGCGACTGACAGGAGGGAACGCTTTACTCTGACAATCGTCTGCTCTATCTGCCGATGTAAAAGGGCCCTTAGTCCAGCCTGTTTTCTGATCACAGCATCTCCACGGGGATCAGCCCTTGTCTCTGAACTTCTGACAGCTTATCAAGACTCATTATAGCTAAACTCTTATCAAACTGAAAAAGCATATGGCTTTAATTAGCATTTATAAGCTGTCAGGAGTTCAGAGATAAGGGCTGCACAATGAACCAACAGCAGCTCCATGATGGATTCAATGTAAGGTCATTTGTATGCAGAAAATCCGCATTTTGAAAATGCCCAAAAATCCAAATTTTAGTTGCGGATTTTGGTGTAGATTATCTTCATCTTGACAACCCCATTGAATGCTACGGGGAAAGCTGTGGAATTGCACAAACAACTGACATGCTGAGGATTTTAAAATAAAATAAATACATTTTAAAAGTGTACATAAGATCTGTGAAATCTCATTCTCTTTGCTTGTACAGCTTTAGGGATCATGCAGACATCAGTTGCTCGGCCACAAACAGTGGGTCGGCAATATACGGGCACCAGCCGTGTGCACCCCACATCACTGATGCGGACCCATTCACTTGAATGGGACAGCAATCTGGAAGGTCCGGTGCGGAACTGGAGGCGCAGAACCCCGCGGTTTCTCTCCGTTCCTCCTCACTGCAAAAAAATAGAACGTGTTTTTTTTTTGCGGTGCGGACGAATCACGGACCCATTCAAGTTGAATGCGTTTGGATACATCTGCGGAATCCGCACGGATAGTGCCCGTGCATTCGGGCATGCAAATTGCGGCCCCTAATGCACGGAACGGCCGAGCAACGGCTGTGTGCATGAGCCCTTATGCCACATTTTTCTGCACAAAAATCTACACGTGAAAAATACGGAATCTGCAATCCCCGATATGCCCCCATTGTCTGATAGGTGCGGGTCCCAGAGGACACACAGAGAACGGAGCAGGAAGTTGGTAGCCGGAGGACCCTGGGTTTCACCGGGTTCGGCCACCACCCACAGTAGTGAATGGGATTGCACCGTGCTTGCGCGGCCACCGCTCCCATTCATTTCTATGCCAGAGCTCTGCTATTTTCGGCAGCCCCATAGAAATGAATGGAGGGCGACTGCGCATGCGCATGGTAGCCTTCCCAACTTTCGGGCCTCCATTCTCAGTGTAGGTGGGAGTCGGACCCGCACCTATCAGACAATGGGGGCATTCTGGGGGTTTAATCTTCTTCATAGATCCCGAACCTGTGGGTGTACCCAGAGATAATTTCACACAGAGTGCAATGCCATACCTTACCCTCTTGCTGGGCAAGTATTAGCAGAATTTTACCCTCCCTTTAAAATTTAAGGGACTCAGCAACAATTTTTTTTTAGGGAAGTGTACCTGGTGCCAAAGTGGTCTATGATTGGCCTAATTTAAAAAAGAGCTTCAAATCTCGGGTTATCTTGGGGTGGGCATTGTGCATTATCATTGTGATACAAAAAATTTTGAACTGATTTGTATCAATTGCTAACCATGGTGATACTATAAATTGGAGTGCAAAAATAAAGACAGATTGCGGCGCTCACCTGGCTGATAATAGTAGAGGGAAGCACGGAAGGCGCTGGGAACCTAGCGTAGGACAACTACCAAAAATAGAGACGAGGATACAGCTTCCAAAAATCGTGACATCCTTTATTCAAAAAGTCCATGTCTACGCGTTTCGGATCACATAGTATCGATCTTTACTTATGACAAAGAATGGACACATTAACCTGAATTTAAATAATTAAAACCTACGGTATCAGGTGGCCACAAGGCCTGAACCACCCCTCCGTACATGTTTTTGAGATTAGAAAGGCATTGATATAAAATAAAACTATGACAAAAATATATCCTAAAAACAGAAAAAATAAGGAAGAATCGATAGTGTAATATGAGATCATGCTTGCGATTCAAACCCTTTGGAAAACAAGAACCCATACGAAAAATCCAAAAGGATTTCCTGTTTAGAAGTTTTCTCCCATGTTCTCCACCCCAACTGGGGGGGGGATTAACCCTTTCCAAACCCTGAACCTGAAAACCCAAAGTGTCTCCTCCATGGACAGCCGCATAATGTAAACTCATTTCTGGTTTTAACATGTGGAATGTCAGAGAGATGTTTACGGATTCTGACCTTCAAGCTATTCGTGGTACATCCAACATACTGGAGATGACACAAGGAGCAGGTCATACAATACACCACAAAACTAGTGTTGCGGTTGATATATTGTTTTAATTCATAAGATTGTTGGTTCGCAATAGAAAAAATGCGACATCCCATCTGTAAAAACCTGCAACATGTGCAGGTCCGATGTCCACATTTATAACTGCCGTTGTGTCCCAACCATGGGGCTGACCGCGACCACCATCAGAAAACATACTGGGACTGATTTTTTGTGCAAGAGTAGGCGCACGGCGGGCAATGCATCTCACCCCGGAGCGAGCAATGTCCGTCCACTGCTCATCATAGCTAAGAACAGACAAGTGTTTCCCTACTATTTGGCGTATGCGAGAGTATTCCAAACTGTAATTAGTGACGAAAATCGGAACTGACTCCTCTCTTCTCCCGCATGTAACTTTATTTTGTAATAAATTCGTTTTAGGAAAGACCAGATCAGCCCGAGATTTCTTGAGCACACACCTCTTGGCTTGTTCTAATGACCAACTGGGATATTTTCGCAAGGAAAGTCTGCTGGCAACAACATCCATTTCCCTCAAAAAAGCATTATTATCTGAGCAATTTCGCCTGGCTCGAATGAGCTCTCCTTTAGGTATATTGTGAACCACATGAGAAGGGGTGGCATAAAGTAGCCAAAAGGCTGGTGTTGCCAGCAGTTTCCTTACGAAAAGTGTGGGTGACAACTGCAGATGCGCTAGTGTCACCCACAAGGGAAAGATCCAAAAATTAAATGGTGGAAGCATCACAACTAACAGAAAATTAGAGACAACGACTATTTCTATTGAGGAATTCCGCAAAGAGGGGCACGGGCGTCCGATTGCCCGACCATACAAAAAGCAGGTCGTCGATATAACGACCGTACCACACCAAACATGTTCCCCATGGATTGCTCTGTGAAAATAAATGGTGATGCTCCCACCACGCCATATAGATATAAGCCATGGGGGGGGGGGGGGGCAGAATTTGGGGTTGTTCACATTAAACGAGTGAACCGCAGTGTTCAAAGCAAACAAATCGCGTTCCACCAATTCCTGAAATCGATCCAGCGCAGGGAAAACGTGACTGGATAGGATAAAAGTCACCATTATGGGTAACGAAGTAATGCGAAAAAATCATCATTATGAGTGTCCCCTTGGGTAGAATGTGATTGTTGCATAAAAGCTAAGCTCATGAGTTCCTGGAAGGAAAAAGAGGCCGTATTCAACATTGAGGAGGTTGGACGTGGATCAGGAGGAGGAATAGGATCATCATCCACAGGATCAGGATTCAAAAAGTGAGGTTACGAGCCAACCTGTTAAAGGGAACCCGTCATCAACTTTGTGCTGCCCACACTAACGGCAGAATAAAGTAGAGACAGTCGAGATGATTTCAGCGGTCTGTCATTTATAAGTTAAAAGTAAGCGGCTGCCGAGAACCAACATCACAATCATTGCAGACTGGGCCTGGAAAAGAGTCCCGGCCACCTGAGAAGAGTCCTGGTTATTCATGAAGTCCTGCCCACCTGCTGATGACTGACAGTCTTCTACCTAGTTTTCTCCCTTTCTGTCTAGGAGAGAACGGCCAACCATCAGCAGAAGATAGGCGGGAGAGCAGATTATGAATAAGCCGGACTCTTCTCAGGTAGATTTGACTCTTTTCAAGGCCTGGGCTGCAATGATTATGATGCTGGTTCTCGGCAACCACTTACTTTTAGCTCATGAGTGACACACCGCTGACATCAGCATTTCTGTCACTATTTTATGCTGCCCTCAGTGAGGTCAGCATAAAGTGGATGACGGGTTCGCTTTAACATCCACAATCGTGTGATAAATATCAAAGTGACAGGTTGGGGAAAACTTTCTGTTCAGCCGCAGTGTCGGCCTGGATTTCTGAGAGAACCACAACCTTAGGAACTTGCGGCTGATAATCCTCAGGGAAGGGGGTCCATAACGGATCACTCTGGGGGGAGGCCGCCTCAGCTGTTGTTCTGGGAGGCCTGATGAGAAGTAGGAGGACAAGAAGAATGTGGGATACCGTTCGCCTTTACTGGCCGTATCAGAGGCAATGATAGTGTATGCCTCATCAGCTGAAATTATTATTTTTTATTTGGGTGTGTAAATGTGTATGATTTAACATGTGCAAAGTGTATCATGTTTTTACTAATGAGGAGGCTGTAATACATTTTAACCCCTTAATGACCAGCCTGTTTTGGGCCTTACCGACGAAGCGTCTTTCTTCCTTTTTTCATCGTTGTCTTTCAAGAGCTATAACTTTTTTATTTTTCCGTCTATCTTTTTTAATGGCGCCATTGTGGGGTACACATAATAGCACTCGGCTATTTTCGGCCCCATAGAAATGAATGCAGGGCTGCTGCGCATGCGCCCTCCGTTCATTTCCCCACTCCATTTTTATTGAAGGCGCGAGACCCGCACCTATTAGACAATGGGGACATATCCTAGGGATATGCCCCCCTTGTTTTAGATGGGAAAACCCCTTTAATGTCAATGTTTTACTGACCCCTTTAATGTATATGTTTTACTCTATCAGACCCCAGCCAGCCTTTACACACATCAGCACCCGGCGATTGCATTTTGTGGGTGCCAATGGAAGACAGAGGGAGTCCGCTCCCTCTGTCACCGCTTTACATTCAGCGGGCGCCATTGGCCGCAGCATGTAGAGGGTTTAACAACCCACCTGCCGGTCCGGGCAGTAAGAGCAGAAGCGCGGCTCTCATGCAAGAGCTGAGTCCCTGCTCCCCGCTGCACGGGGACACATGCAGCGTTTAGACTGGGCCGTCGTGAAAAAGTGACCGCTGTAAAAAGGCATATGGGTGGCCACTAAGGAGTTAATCTACCCCTAACTACTATCTCTTTTTATTTTATTCTTTTACACGCAAAAAATAAACAAGCATGCACCAAAAACTGAGCTCAGATATCAGCAATGGATGTCACTGACCAGTGCTCAGTGGGTGCAGGATGCACACAAGAAAGCTGGTGGAAAAAAAAGAGCTACCAAAAAACGTTCATAGATGGCTCAGCGTCTGCTGAAAGTGCACAAGGGGGAGAGAGATGGGGGAGAGAGATGGGGATGCTTAATAGGTAAAGTAAGGTCTATAAGCTTGGAAAGTATAGTTTGTAATTGGATTGAAAACTGGCTGAAGGACCGTGTCCAGAGAGTTGTGGTCAATGATTCCTATTCAGAATGGTCCCAGGTTATAAGTGGTGACCCCAAGGTTTAGTGCTGGTCCCTCTATTATTTAATTTATTTATTAATGATATTGAGGAGGGGGATTAATAGCACCATATCTATTTTTGCAGATGACACTAAGCTGTGCAGTACTGTACAGTCTATGGAAGATGTCCATAAACTACAAGCTGACTTGGACACTCTGAGTGATTGGGCATCAACTTGGCAAATGAGGTTCAATGTGGACAAATGTAAAGTTCTGCATCTTGGTAGTAATAATCTCTGTTCTTCATATGTCCTAGGGCAGGGATGCTCAACCTGCGGCTCTCCAGCGGTTGCAAAACTACAACTCCCAGCATGCCCGGAAAGCCTACAGCTATCAGCCTACAGCCGAGCATGATGGGAGTTGTAGTTTTACAACAGCTGGAGGGCCGCAGGTTGAGCATCCCTGTCCTAGGGGATGTAGCACTGGGAGAGTCACTTATAGAGAAGGATCTGGGTGTCCTTGTGGATGGTAAATTATATTACAGCACAATGTCAATCAGCTGCTTCTAAGGCCACCAGGATATTGTCCTGCATTAAACGAGGCACGGACTCGCGGGGGCAGGGATGTAATATTACCACTTTACAAAGCGTTGGTGCGGCCTCATCTGGAATATGCAGCTCATTTCTGGGCACCAGTCCATAAAAAGGACGCCCTGCAGCTGGGAAAAGTACAGAGGAGAGCGACTAAACTGATAAGGGGCATGGAGGGTCTTAGTTATGATTTTTGTTTTTAAGAATTGAATTTATTTAGTCTTGAGAAGAGACATCTAAGGGGGGGACATGATTAACCTGTTCAAATATATAAATGGGCCATACAAAAAAATACTGTTCCATGTAAAATGTGCTCAAAAGACAAGGGGGCACTGCCTTCAACTGGAGAAGAAAAAGTTCAGTCTCCGGAAGCGTCAAAGCTTCTTTACTGTAAGAACTGTGAATCTGTGGAATAGACTTCCTCAGGACGTGGTCACAGCAGGAACAGTGGACAGTTTCAAAAAAGGTTTAGACGAATTCTTAAAAGTAAAAAAACATTAATGCTTATGAAAACGTGTAGAAATCTGAGACTCACTTCCTTCTGGGATTCACATCCCCACCTATCCCTTTGGTTGAACTTGATGGTCGTATGACTTTTTTTTAACCCTATTAACTATACAACTATGTTTTAGGGGATGGGATCAGGGATCCTGGAACTGCTGCAGATGAACAATTAGATGATCACTGCAGCAGTTCAAAGGACACAGTTTTAGTTTTAGGATATTAACACTGCAGATAATAGTGCACAGGTCCCAACAAGCCACAGCACAGAGGGGGACAGAGAGGCTCTCACTAATGTACATGCCCCTCTTGTGCTCTGATTATCTGGTATGCTATACACAAAAAAGCCACCTCCCCTCCGTCAACATGGAGCCGATTGGGCTGATAGGGGCTGCAGGGATGTAGTAGCAGCATCCATATTAGCCCGGACACTACCTTCTGTGTATGCATATATATATATATATATACAGTATATACACACCCCCAAAAAAATTCTCTAAAAAATGTAGGGATATTTGGATCATGGGTGAAATTTCTGAATGAAACTAAAATGCTCTCTAAGGCTACTTTCACTGTAGCGTTTTAGGTATTGAGATCCGTCATAGGGGCTCAATACCAGAAAAAACGTAATTAGACTAAGGCTACATTCACACGTCAGTATTTTTCTATAATCCGAATTTCAGTCCGTTTTTTGCGGATCCGTTGTTCCTGAAAATGTTTCCGTATGTCATCCGTATGTCATCCGTTTTTTGCGGATCCGCAAAAAACGGAAACATGTATACATTCAATAATCAAATAAAGTTGTTTGGATTTCTTTGAAAAAAAATAAAATAAAATTTGCTATGTGTTTCCAGAAACGGATTCCGCAAAAAACGGAAGACATACGGAATGACATCCGAATGTCTTCCGTTTTTTGCGGATCCATTGACTTTGCATTGTACCAGGATCCGATTTTTCAGGAACATAATAGGACATGTTTTACATTTAAACGGACATGCGGAACGGAACAACGGAAACGGACAGCACACATTGTGCTGTCCGATTTTTTCCAGGACCCATTGAAAATGAATGGGTCCTGATCTGGTCCTGATCTGTTCCGCAAAAAACGGAACAGATCAGGAAAGAAAAAACGGACTTGTGAATGGACCCTTATCGGTAATTCTGTTTCCTTGAATCCACCATGACGGCTACACATGAGATTGACCCCTTGACCTCTATAGGGGCAGGAACACACAGAGTTTTAAAGCCCCCACCCACTCTCACCCATCAGTGTTTACAAATTACCCAAAGTGGGTGCATGAAAATTATATATATATATATAAAAAAAAATAGAAAAATTCCACAGCACATCCAAATAGTAAAAAGGTAGAAAAACGGCTTTATTCACCAGACATGCGTGTCTGGTGAATAAAGCCGTTTTTCTACCTTTTACTATTTGGATGTGCTGTGGAATTTTTCCATTTTTATGCATTGGAGGTGGATCGCCCCCACAGCCGCTGGCACTCCGACCGTACTTTACAGATAGCTGTGCTGCCCACATCTTTCTACCTTTTATATATATATATATATATATATATATATATATACACATACAGTACAGACCAAAAGTTTGGACACACCTTCTCATTCAAAGAGTTTTCTTTATTTTCATGACTATGAAAATTGTAGATTCACACTGAAGGCATCAAAACTATGAATTATCACATGTGGAATTATATACATAACAAAAAGTGTGAAACAACTGAAAATATGTCATATTCTAGGTTCTTCAAAGTAGCCACCTTTTGCTTTGATTACTGCTTTGCACACTCTTGGCATTCTCTTGATGAGCTTCAAGAGGTAGTCACCTGAAATGGTTTTCACTTCACAGGTGTGCCCTGTCAGGTTTAATAAGTGGGATTTCTTGCCTTATAAATGGGGTTGGGACCATCAGTTGCGTTGTGGAGAAGTCAGGTGGATACACAGCTGATAGTCCTACTGAATAGACTATTTTTTGGAAATCTTCTGAAAGATTCCTAGATTTAATAACCATTATCCCGGGTCTAATGTTCTTCTGCTCAGGTAATCTGCCTCTATGTTTTCTGATCCCTTGAGATGGACTGCTGTAATGAAAAGGACGTTCCTTTCTGCCCCCAAAAATATTTTTTCCGCTAGTAGTTTTAAAGCTTGGAGATCTTGTGCCTCCTTGATGTTTTAAATAGGCGACAGTCGTGGTTTTGTTCGAAAATATTTTTAGATGTTTTTTGCGTAACAAGACTTGAGATACCTTTAGGGTTTCCCAGACCGCTTGTAGCTCTCTGTAGTTTGAGGATCTGTTTCTTACTTCGTCTGACCACTTTCCCTGCCAGCTTGAGGAGGCCACTTTTGCTCCCTATCCGGAACAGCTTGCATCGGTCATGATCTGTATTTCTTGCACTGTTAGCCAGGCTACTCCTTTTGATAGATTCCCCCTTTCCTTCCACTAGTTTAAGGCCCCTTGCAGACGAGCATTGCGGTGCATTGCAGCAAACCCGCACGAGTAGGTACGCAATTGCAGTCAGTTTTGACTGCGATTGCATTCCGTTGTTCAGTTTTTATCGCGTGGGTGCAATGCATTTTGCACGCGAGTGATAAAAACTGACTGTGGTACCCAGACCCGAACTTCTTCACAGAAGTTCAGGTTTGGGTACAAGGTTGTGTAGATTGTATTATTTTCCCTTATAACATGGTTATAAGGGAAAATAATAGCATTCTGAATACAGAATGCATTGTACAATAGGGCTGGAGGGGTTAAAAAATAAAATTAAAAATTTAACTCACCTTAATCCACTTGTTCGCGCAGCCGGCATCTCTTCTGTCTTCATCTGTGAGGAAAAGGACTTTCGATGATGTCACTACACTCATGGTGATGGATCATGTGACTTACCATGTGATGAACGTAGTGACATCATCAAAGGTCCTATTCCTCACAGAACAAGACAGAAGAGATGCCGGCTGCGCGAACAAGTGGATTAAGGCGAGTTAAATATTTTAAATTTTTTTTAACCCCTCCAGCGCTATTTTACTATGCATTCTGTATTCAGAATGCTATTATTTTCCCTTATAACCATGTTATAAGGGAAAATAATAATGATCGGGTCCCCATCCCGACTATCACCTAGCAACCGTGCGTGAAAATCGCACCGCATCCGCACTTGCTTGCGATTTTTTCACGCAACCCTATTCATTTCTATGGGGCCTGCGTTACGTGAAAAACGCACAAAGAGGAGCATGCTGCGATTTTCACGCAACGCACAAGTGATGCGTGAAAATCACCGCTCATGTGAACAGCCCCATAGAAATGAATGGGTCCGGATTCAGTGCGGGTGCAATGCGTTCACCTCACGCATTGCACCCGTGCAGAAATCTCGCCCGTGTGAAAAGGGGCCTAAATCTGACTTTACATGGTAAGGGATGCTTATCTTCTTGTCTAGGGAGGACTGCTTTTTGTTCCTTTTCCCTAGAACCCAGGATTGTGTTACTCTGGTGTGAGCCTGACACCATGCTACTGCTGTAATGCATGATGTCATCAGTCCCAGGATGCTCATGGCTCCTCTGATAGAGCACTGTTTCTGAGATTGGAAGTTCTTTATTTTCTCCCTGAAAGACTCCATCTTTTTCTGGGGGAGGGATGATGATTGGGATATTCAATCTAGCATTACCCCTAAGAACTTCCTTTTTGATAATGGGATTAGGCAAGATTTTTTTATATTTATCAACCATCCCAATTCTGAGACTTTTTGCAACACATATTCGGTCTGTCTGGTCGTTTCCAACTTTGAGTTCCCTACTATAAGGAAATCGTCTAAGTATGGAAAAATGTGTGGCCCTTCTAGTTTGAGGGGAGATATCATATCTACTACCAGCTTTGTGAACACCCTTGGGGCTGACGAAATACCGAATGGGAGAGCGATGAATTAAAAATGATTGATTATGCCTGCTTCGTTTTGTAGTGCAAATCTGAGATATTTTTGCGACTTTGCGTGGATGGGAACGTGGTAGTAGGCATCTTTTAGATCAACCAATGTCATATAGGCTCCCTTCGTGATTAGGGAGATGATTGACGAAATGGATTCCATTTTGAATTTCCTGTAAGTTTATTGATTTCTTTAGACCTTTCTTTAAATCCAGAACCCCTTGCCAAATTTTTTATAAAAGGTTCTGACTGTGGGACGTGATTTGAAATCTTCTTGGAGGGCTTGAGGAAAATTCTATCCTTTTTTCACGATGTCTAAAGCCCAGGGATTTTGAGTTACTGCCTCCCACTGGGCCAGAAATTTCCTCAACCTTCCTCCTACCCTGGCGTCATTGTTTTTCATTTTGTTTGTTTTGGGGATTAAAGAGAAACCCTCTACCTTTGCCCCCTTTTTGATAGCTCCAACGTCCCGTTTTGCCCTTTCCCCTGTAGGATTTAGATTGTAAACTAAAGGGACGAAAAAGTTTCCTTTTATTCTCCTCTGGGAACCCTTTCTTTTTGTCGGCCGCCTTCTCTAAGATTGCATCTAGTATGGGCCCAAATACATACATATTCTCCTGAAAAGGCAATTGAGCACAATTTTGCCTTGGAAGGTCCTGTCACCTCCCCAGGATTTCATCCATAGTGCTCGTCTGGCCGAATTTGACAAGAGCCGCATTTTTAGCAGCGAATCTGACCGATTCTGCAGAAGCATCAGCCAGAAATGCTGTGGCAGACCCAAGATGGGGGATGGAGTTTAAGATTTCCTCTCTAGAAGTTTTATTTTTTAAATGGTTTTCTAATTTGTTGAGCCAAAAATACAGGGCCCACAGAAGTTGCCACTATGTTTGTCTTCACCCCAAACATAGAGGTCTCCCAGAATTTCCTCAAAAGGGCATCTGCCTTCCGTTCCATGGAATCACGTAACGTGACAAATCCTCAAATGGCAGGGAAGTTTTTTTTTTAACAACTTTTGCCACCTGAATATCAATCTTTGGGGTCTCGTTAAAGATTTTAATTTCAGACGGGTCGAATAAAAGCCTATTTTTAAAGTCCTTGGAGGCTCCCAACCTTCTTTCTGGATCTGTCCATTCATTAAGTATCATATCCCTAATGTTTTCATTAATGGGGAATACTTTAGAATTTTTCACACGTAGTCCCCCAATCATCTCGTCCTGTACTGAACAGGGTTTTTTGGATATATTCAATACCCATGGTAGCCCTTACTGCCATTTCCTCAGAGGAAAAGTAGTATTTATTTTCGTCTTCAATCATTTCCCCCTCTGACAATACATCAATATTTTGTCTAGAGATGGAAGCCTCCTCATCCATGTGCTCTGCGCCTGGATTTTTTGGCCGGAGGCGTAGGAGGAACTGGCGTAAGGGAGGCCAGGGAGGATTTAATTTAATTTTGAATCATAGATTTAACCTCCATAAGGATAGATGGTTGCTATTCCTTTAAAAGTTCACTAATGCAAGATTTGCAGTTTCTTTTTATAATTTTCCGGGAGTTTTTTTGCACAAGTTGCGCATCTTGCATATTTGGATTTAACTTTAGATTCTTTCACTCTCTATAAAAAGAGGAACAACCAGGTATCAGAATTTTACACCAGCAAAGCGTGAACACAAATGCAGATTTTTTCCCCACAGGGGAACTCACAAAAGGAGCGTCCGAAGGTGGGTCTGCACTTTCCATGAGGCTTCCAGGGGCTTTAGGAGCTGACATGCTGTAGCTTTTCCAGGAGCAGGAATCAGTGGAGACAGCAATGGACCGAATCGCCTGCTCTTTTACTCCAAGAGCGGCGTCTGACGTCACAAGCGCGGTCCCCATGTGCTCCCTGGCTCCACCCCCTCCGGCTATGCCGGCAACTGGGCGCTGACTGCGGCTCACGCCTCTCGATCGGCATGCAGCGTCCTGCACTCTTTCTCTGGTCTGCGTCCTCACTAAAGGGAAGGAAGACCATGCAGCAAGGGGTGAAAGCAGGTCCCCGCTCTCAGGGACGAGAATCAACTACTATATTTTCCTCTGCCCAGCTTTAGCAGCCGCCGCAGGAGGGCAGAGGGGAAGGAAGGAAGTAAAACAACCCCCATTTCTTAAAGGTACCTGAAAAATTAAAAAAAACTCTTCACCTCCCCTTAGGGAGGCCTCTCTGTGGGATGCCCCATAGGGACAGGAAACACTGATGGGTGAGAGTGGGTGGGGGCTTTTAAACTATCTGTGTGTTCCTGCCCCTATAGAGGTCAAGGGGTCAATCTCATGTGTAGCCGTCATGGTGGATGAAATGGAAAAAACGCTTCAGTTTTGTCCCCATTCATTGTCTAAAATACATTCCGTTCCGTTTAGTTGCATTCCCATACCGGAGAGCAAAGCGTAAAATGTTGTAGTTTGCTTTCCTTCCTGGGATGCGGAGCAAGATGGATCAGTCATGACCCCCAATGCAAATCAATGGGGACGGATCAATTTTCTCTGCCACAATAGAAAACTGATCCGTCCTCCATTGACCTTCAATGGTGTTCATGACGGATCCGTCTTGGCTATGTTAAAGATAATACAACCGGATCCGTTCATAACGGATGCAGATGGTTTTATTTTCAGTAACGGACGTGTTTTTGCTGAACCCTGCCGGATCCAGCAAAAACGCCTAAGTCTACTTTCACACTCGCGTTTTGGCTTTCCGTTTGCGAGATCTGTTCAAGGCTCTCACAAGTGGTCCATTCTGAATGGAAAAGGATCCGCTCAGAATGCTTCAGTTCAGTCTCCATTCCGCTTGCAGCGTTTTGGTGTCCGTCTGATGAAACTGAGCCAAACGGATCCGTCCTGGCACACACTGTAAGTCAATGGGGACGGATCAGTTTTCACTGACACAATATGGCACAATAGAAAACAAATCCGTCCTCCATTGACTTTCAATGGTGTTCAAGACGGATGTGTCTTGGCTATGTTAAAGATAATACAAACGGATCCGTTCAGAACGGATCCGCACAAAACGCGAGTGTGAAAGTAGCCTAACCTTCACAGGTGAACTTAATATGACCTTCTCTAATCTTCTGAATGCACATGTCCAACTGTTCAGTGTTTCAGTACTTTTTGCACAACTTGCTGTTCTCTAACAAGGAGCTTAACAGCAAAATTCACAACAGGTGTCTGATCCATGAATCGCCCAATAAATTTCCTCGTTCAATTTGAATTGGTATTTAAACAGTCCTCCTCATCATGCTGTTCACGTTCTGACATCATGAGACCAAGACGACACCGATCGATCGACAGTACCTGGCCATTGTGAGGCTTCAAGCAGGATGTTCTCAGACAGAAGTGGCCACTAAACTTAGAGTGTCACAGAGTGATATCCGCAGGTTGTAGTAATAGAGATACAGAGAGACTGGAA
Source organism: Bufo gargarizans (assembly GCF_014858855.1). Classification (NCBI taxonomy): domain Eukaryota; kingdom Metazoa; phylum Chordata; class Amphibia; order Anura; family Bufonidae; genus Bufo; species Bufo gargarizans. The sequence goes on along the minus strand of NC_058088.1, from coordinate 174,174,311 downwards.
GAGTCACAGAAAGGCAGAGAAGTGGACGTCCTTTTTTTTTAAATAAATTAAAAAAAAAAGAAGTTTTTTTTAATATAAAATGCTTTTTGAGGAAAATATATTACCATCCAAAGGTTATTCCATCATGAAATAAAGATTAGTTTTTTAATTATGTAGAATAAGGGCTCATGCACACGACAGTATTTTGCGTTCAGTATACTGGACGTTTTTTTTTTAGTTCAGTATGCGGTACATATACTGAACCATTCAATTTAATGGTTCAGCAAAAAAAAACTGAAGTGTCTCCGTGTGCATTCCGTTTCAGTATTTCCGTACCGTGAAAAGATAGAACATGTCCTATTCTTGTCCGCAAATCACGGTGCTTGGCTCCATTCAAGTCAATGAGTCCGCAAAAAAAAAAACAGAACACTTCCGAAAATCCAGCAAAAATGTTATAACATGAACAGAGTTGAGAAAAAGACCTTAATCCTAACTTCTACAAACCTATGAATACAGAATCAACCTAATCAAACTAATATGAAAAGTTGTTATTCTAAAAATCTTCATCTACTTGCATATTATAAGTTATACCAGCAAGAATTAGTCTTTATGTAGAAAACTATGATTTAAATCAAGCCTTACTGACTAGTGATTTAAATCAGTTTGATTTAAATCAAATCCACCCTGCCCACTGATGACCGCTTCATTCTGAACAATGCCCTGCGGAACCGGATGATAAAAGCCACACAGCTCCGGGCACATTTAAGGCAGGTGCGAGGCACCCAAGTGTCACATCAGACCATTCAAAACCGTTTACATTACTGTGGTCTGCATACTAGACAACCTGCAAGGGCACCTGACCACACCACCAGACACAGGCGTCATCTTACTGCATGGGCCAGGGAGCATCTACGCTGGACGAGGGACCAGTCGGCCTCAGTGATGTTTACTGATGAAAGTAAATTCATGCGGAGCAAAAATCATGGAGACGTCAAGGAGAGCCCTATGCATCAGCAACAGACAAGCCTTTGGTGGTGGTGGTGTTACAGTGTGGGCAGGAGTGTCTAGTCCATACAGAACTGCCCTACACTGTGAATGGTCCAGTGACAAGCCTGCACTTTCTCCAGACCTGAATCCCATTGAAAACCTATGGGATCGGCTAAGTCACCATGTAGAGGCTCGTAACTCTGTACCCCAGAACCTCAATGACCTGAGGGCAGCCCTTCAAGAAGAGTGGGATGCCATATCTCAGCAGACAAGTAAGTCGACTTGTGAACAGCAGGAGATGTCGTTGTCAAGCTGTAATTGATGCTCAAGGCCACAGGACAAGTCATTGAAACAGTGACATTTTTGTGGGGGTATATCCAGTACTGGGGTGGGCTTTTGTTTTAATAAATTGTTTGAGATGAGGAAATCCCCATTGCTGCTTCCTCTTTAATGCCCGACTTTCATGATATAATATCACTGGAGCGGGAACTTTTTATGTTTTCCATAAATTTCACGCAAAAGCTAAATATCCCTAACTTTTTGTGAGTAGTGAAAATATATATTTAAAGGCTATGTACGGTACACCTTTGCATTTTACTTACTTTTGGTAAAAATATTTTTTTCAATTGGCCTTCATTAAAAATATTGAACCGTTCTGTCACAAACGGTTAACTGTTTTTCTAACTGTGTGACTGGTTCACATTGTGCAGTCTTCTAATAAACCTCATCTCTAAACTACTTAGAGGTCAAACACTTATTCAAGCCACATTCTTATCAGTGAGATAAGAACTGAGCTATAATGAGCGTTTAGGAGGTCAGAGAGCAGAGATAAGGAGTTCATCAGCTCCTAGTCTGACGGAAAAGACAGAAAATCCAAAGAGTGCTACTAGAGCATCTCAGCTCTGTACAGAAAAAAGGGCTTCGTATATTTAATAAAGACCAATAAAAAAAAGAATAAAAAATGGCAAAAAAGGTGTACCTTTAAGGGCCCTTTACACAGACGAGAATCCCACAGATCATCTGGCAGTGTAAATGTGCTGCCGATTATCTGGGACCTTTACAGGAAGAAGGAAACAAGCAGACGGGCGTGCCACAATGCTCCAGATGATGACCAAAATGGTCGCCAATGCTACTTAGAATTTACAAATGGCTACAAGACTTTTTAGTCTTGTTGCTATTTGTGACTAGATCCACCACTGCACCTGTGCAGTTGAATACTGCGGCGGGGCACAGGAAATGTTCTAAATGTTCTCTGACCCGCGGCAGATCACCCTCATAGGCTTCAGGCTTAGAAGACCTGAAGCCTATGAGGTATTAAATACCCGCGCAGGCCTGTGTGGTGAAGTAATCGCGTCTGCCTGCGCTGGGACACAACAAAGCAATGTGCTTCCCTTTGCCTGCCTGCGTCTCTTCATCCCAGTCCATAGACCAGAAGAGGATGCAGCATGCATCGTGAACGTCAACGAACGTGGGATACAAGTGAGTATTGTGTTTTTTTCCACTGCCGACTTGGGGAACTTTACTAACAGGAAGGATAGCATTGGGGACATAATAATGAATGGGCACTTTGGGGGCATTACTCAATGGGAGTACTATGAGAGAGACTACTGGAGGGGCGCTGTGGGGGACGTTACTACTGGAGGGGAGCTGTGGTGTAGGTTACTACTGGAGGGGCGCTGTGGTGTAGGTTACTACTGGAGGGGCGCTGTAGGGGACGTTACTACTGGAGGGGCGCTGTGGGGTAGGTTACTACTGGAGGGGCGCTGTGGGGTAGGTTACTACTGGAGGGGCGCTGTGCAGGACATTACTACTGGAGGGGCGCTGTGCGGGACGTTACTACTGGAGGGGCCCTGTGCGGGACGTTACTACTGGAGGGGCGCTGCGCGGGGCGCTACTACTCTCTGAACATTGGAGAAGAGATCTAATAATCTATACGTACATCAAAAGCCGCCCGATATAGGGACCGCAACAACAGGACAATCCTTTACCTTTAGAGGATAGAAAGCTTCTACATCAACATAGAAGAGGATTCTTTACAGTAAGAGCAGTGAGACTATGGAACTCTCTGCCTGAGGAGGTGGTGATGGGGAGTTCACTAAAACACGTTATGATGTTTACTGGATTTACGGAGACAGGTCAATGATCCGGGGAGTTTCTCTGATTGCCAGATTGGAGTCTAGAAGGAATCTTTCTTATTTTTTCCCTAAGTTGTCTTCTGCCCCATCAGGTTGATTGCCTTCCTCTTGGGATAATGGGCTGAGCTGGATGGACGTGCCTTTTGTTTTTCCCCAGCCATAGAAACTATATTACATGCAGAGTCTGCGGCCTTATTCACATGTCAGTGAATCACGGACAGCACATAAACCCACCGATTTAAAAGGGGTGGACCACTTTCTGGTTACTGCTGACCAATGTATCTGTGAGATGATCATATGGCACTTACTAATATTGCCTTTGTTTAAAGGGAACCTGTCACCTGGATTTTGTGTATAGAGCTGAGGACATGGGTTGCTAGATGGCCGCTAGCGCATCCGCAATATCCAGTCCCCATAGCTCTGTGTGCTTTTATTGTGTCAAAAAAACGATTTGATACATATGCAAATTACCTGAGATGAGTCCTGTATGTGAGATGAGTCAGGGACAGGACTCCTCTCAGGTTAATTTGCATATTTATCAAATCGTTTTTTTTTACACAATAAAAGCACACAGAGCTATGGGGACTGGATATTGCGGATGTGCTAGCGGCCATCTAGCAACCCATGTCCTGAGCTCTATACATAAAATCCCGGTGACAGGTTCCCTTTAAACTCTGCACCATTTTCTATATTTTATAAGGTATGCCCCCTTGTCCACACAGAGGTCCTGTCCCCCAGATGCCTCTGATGGAGGATCATGTGACCAGGCAAATCACCTCCATGTGATGTCTCCACCATTCAGAAGCAGTGCAGTGTATTTGAATGGATGGGGCATGACATGGAGGCGACTGTCCTGGTCACATGACCTTCCATCAGTGGGCATCTTATGGACAGGACCTCTGTGTGGACATCACAAAATAATTTGTAAACAAGGAAGCAGAACTTATGAAATATAGAAAATGGCACCAAAGTTCAACAAAGGCTATAATAATAGGTGCCATATAATCATCTTACAAACACATTGGTCAACACTAACCAAGAAAGTAGACCACCCCTTTAAACATCAGCAATCAGTGGTAAAACCACGAAGACATGTTTGATTTTGGTTGGTGATGCAGATCAACTACACCCATTGAAGTCTATGGGTTTGTGAAAAGCCACAGACAACACGCATGGCGTTTGTTTCGCCCGTGATTTTTCACAGATCAGTGATAGGAGATACTCTGGATACTCTCCATAAAATGCCTCTGACCTGTGCGATTCAGCGCAGGGCAAAGAAGAGCATCGGAGCATGAAATACTCCGATACATATCAGGGGGGCCGTAGGGGTGAATATGGGATATGTCCGGGTTCAGCTCTGAACCAGGACAACCCCTTAAAATAAAAATGTTATATGTGGATTCCGTTGCAGAAATTCTCCAGTCTTTTATGAGATAAAGTATAGATTTTCTGCAAGCAATTCCAATGTAGAAAATCCGCAGTATGTCCACCTGATGATATGTAAAGCAGCAACAGATGTATGTTTATCCAGCTTGCCACAGTACCTACCTAGCACTGTCAGCAGTTTTTCAGGGTCAAAACTGCTGACAGACTCTCATTAAAGGGGTCCACTTTCTTCTATTGATGACCTATCCTCAGGAATCAGGATAGGTCGTCAATATCTGATCGGCGGAGGTCCATTTCCAAGCACCCCAGCCGATCAGCTGTTTGAAGGGAAGGTAGGTGCTTTCTCTTCAAACAGCTGATCAGCAGCGGTCCAACTGATATTGATGACCTATCCTAAATACGGGTCATCAATATAACAAAAGCAGACAACCCCTTTAACATTGTCACATTAACCTTGTTTCTACTGGGTACCATTTTCCAATTTCAAGTGCAACATTTGAGTGCATTTATAAATATATATGTCCTCGACTGTTACCATAGCAACTAAAATCACTGGAAAATGGGGCATAATGGAAATGGGGTTTATCATCAGAATATTTTCAGATCCAGGTCTTGCATCTAATGATATACGGTGGGTTTCACTTTCATTTTCCATTATTCCCCAAATACAACATATGTATACTCAATAAGGCCCCATACAAAAGCAGCATAAATAATATTTATGGCAATTGGCAAACAAATAAAAAAATATATATATCCAAAAATGTAAACATGAAGTATAGGGGGTACATAGGGGTAGTCTTACAAAATGTATTTTAGCCCCCAAATAGAGTCACATAAAAGATATAGGCATAAATGTAGTACAAGTGCTAAACACAGGACAAAAGAGGTGCTGCAACCCCAGTAAGAATCTAAAGTCCACCTGTAAAATCACTATACAGCATCTCAAACTGTTAAAGGGGTTCTCCAGGAAAAGATATTTATGACTTATGCTCAGGATGGGTCATCAGTATCAGATCTGCACCTAGGCCCCGCCGATCAGCTGTTAGAAGAGGCCTTGATTGCTGCAGCTTCTTCCTAGGTCAATGACATCACTGTACATCGGTCACGTGGCCTAGTTTCGGTTCAACCCTATTCAAGTCAATGGGGCTGAGCTGCAGTACCAAGTACTGCCACTATACGGATGTATGGCGCTGTCCTTGGAAAGCTGTGGGGATTAGAGGCTCCCTGAAACAGCTGATCGGCGGGGGTGCTGGGACTAGGACCCCCGCTGATGTGAAAATGAGGACCGATCCTGAGGATAAATCATCATCATCTATTCCAGAATAACCCCTTTAAAGGGGTTCAGCTCTGAACCCAGACATACCCCCATCTTCACCCCTCCCAAGTTGAGCATTGTAGCAAGGCTACGCTGGATTGCTCAGGGCAAGGGCTGTTGGTTTACATTTTTACACTGCTAGGTGGAGGCTTCAGCCCAGCAGTGCTGCCGGTGAGGTCAGCGAGCTCTAATGGGCAGGCATTAGCACTGCCCTAGCCTGTAAAACGGCACTAAAGCCCACCCATAAGAACCGGTGATGTTGAAATGCTCCAATGCTCATCTCAGAGGGGCCGGAGGGGTGAAGATGGGGATATGTCCAGGTTCAGCTCTGAATCCAGACGACCCCTTTATGAAAGAAACCACTAAATGCACCCATGTACAAAAGGTAACCATACAGGCCAAAGTAACAAAGAGGGGGTGCCAACCAACCGTCACTGTGGTCTGTGATGTATTAGACTGGTATATTTGATTACTAGAATACCTTTGGTGATACTACCCATGAAATAGCTTCTGTACGTCATGACCAGGTTTAGATTTTGGCACATAAATGAGACCGGGTAGGCTCCTCACACTGAATATACTTACCTGGCTCCCCGCACCGCCGCATCTGGTGTCGGGAGGAGCAGCCAATGGCAGGCGGGGACGAGCCTCCCTAGCGTCACCCGTGATGCTAGGGAGACTCGTCCCTGTCAGACATTGGCTGCTCCCCCCGACACTGTATGTTTTCACCCGTGCACGGGGAGAAGCTGCAGCGGCGGTGCGGGGAGTCGGCTAAGTTTATTCAGTGTGAGGGGCCCCCGGCATATGGGGGAGTATTTTTATAGTCTTGGATAACTCCTTTGCAAATTTAGTTTGAAGGCTTAAAGAGGACCTGTCACTAGTCCTGACGATACAATATTATTACCTGGCAGTGTAGGGCATTACTAGTAGATGTGCTGCTCTGTTCCCCTGCTGTGCCTCCTGTATGCTAATTAGTCACATCGGTGCAGGGAGGAGGAGACAGCCTTGTTTCTCAAGGGGCGCCTCCTTCTCCACGGCTGTAAGCAGCCAATCACAGTGGAGAGTGTCATAGCCAGGAAGGAGACGCCCCCTGAGAAATGCCACCACCCCCTCCTCCCTGCACCGATGCTACTAATTAGCATACAAGGCGGCAAAAGTGAATAGAAGGGGGGGGGGGGGGGGGGGGGGAGAAACAAAGCAGCGCATCTGAAAAAAAATAAAAAAATGCCCAACACTGCCAGGTAATAAAATTGTAACGGCAGGACCTGTGAAAGGTCCTCTTTAAGACTCATTCATACCTCAGTGTTTGTTCAGTGCTTTTCGATCAGTGACCGGGATTGGAGCCTCCTCAGACATATGATATAAAGGAAAGGTCTGCACTAGGGATGAGCGAATCGATTCGCATGTAATACTGTACGGAGCTGATCGGAGCCAATTCCTTCTAATACTGTACGGTGCGGGAGCTCCGTACAGTATTACAACAAAGTTTTATGCGAATCGACTTTGGATAAAGCATCCGAAGTCGATTCGCTCATCCCTAGTCTGCACCTGTTCTGTGTTTAGAGACACACCTGGTTATGGCTCACAATCACTGATGGAAATCACTGACCGAACACTGACGTGTGAATGAGGCTTTACTGAGCAGACTGGCCCATATTTACTAATGTTACATCAAAAAAGTCTAAAAAAGTGACATCTAAGGTTTCTCAACTTTTTTTATGATAATTTCCAGAAGGCATGGGGCTTGTGAATAGTGGATGGAGCTGCACTGGAAGGGGCACTAAGGGGCGAAATTTTTCACAAAACATTTGGCAGAAATGTGGTGTAAAAACCTGTTTGAAAGTAACAGTTGCGGTAGAGTCAGAGAAGAGTGTCTCTCCCTGCACCAGACCTCTCATCCAGCCTGAGACCGTGAGAAATCTGCTGCAGGCCTAGACAGTCTAAGCGTACGCCGTCTTTACCACTGTATAGCTCCTTTCCAGTATACATCTAGTACTCAGTGGCGTAACTAGAGTTCTATAGTTCCCCAGGGCAAACTTTGGATCAGGGGCCCCCACCATGCAGTGCCCGATCGCACCCTCTGTGACCGCGATCGCTATACCCCTGGTCTCTGGTAATAATAATATCCCCACTAATGTACCTATAGTGCCCTTCCACTGCCACCGGGAAGGTTCCACTGCCACCGGGAAGGTTCCACTGCCACCGGGAAGGTTCCCCTTCCACTGCCACCGGGAAGGTTCCCCTTGCACTGCCACCGGTGAGGCTCCCCTTGCACTGCCACCGGTGAGGCTCCCCTTGCACTGCCACCGGTGAGGCTCCCCTTGCACTGCCACCGGTGAGGCTCCCCTTGCACTGCCACCGGTGAGGCTCCCCTTGCACTGCCACCGGTGAGGCTCCCCTTGCACTGCCACCGGTGAGGCTCCCCTTGCACTGCCACCGGTGAGGCTCCCCTTGCACTGCCACCGGTGAGGCTCCCCTTGCACTGCCACCGGTGAGGCTCCCCTTGCACTGCCACCGGTGAGGCTCCCCTTGCACTGCCACCGGTGAGGCTCCCCTTGCACTGCCACCGGTGAGGCTCCCCTTGCACTGCCACCGGTGAGGCTCCCCTTGCACTGCCACCGGTGAGGCTCCCCTTGCACTGCCACCGGTGAGGCTCCCCTTGCACTGCCACCGGTGAGGCTCCCCTTGCACTGCCACCGGTGAGGCTCCCCTTGCACTGCCACCGGTGAGGCTCCCCTTGCACTGCCACCGGTGAGGCTCCCCTTGCACTGCCACCGGTGAGGCTCCCCTTGCACTGCCACCGGTGAGGCTCCCCTTGCACTGCCACCGGTGAGGCTCCCCTTGCACTGCCACCGGTGAGGCTCCCCTTGCACTGCCACCGGTGAGGCTCCCCTTGCACTGCCACCGGTGAGGCTCCCCTTGCACTGCCACCGGTGAGGCTCCCCTTGCACTGCCACCGGTGAGGCTCCCCTTTCACTGCCACCGGTGAGGCTCCCCTTTCACTGCCACCGGTAAGGTTCCCCTTTCACTGCCACCGGTAAGGTTCCCCTTTCACTGCCACCGGTAAGGTTCCCCTTTCACTGCCACCGGTAGGGTCCCCCTTTCACTGCCACCGGTAAGGTTCCCCTTTCACTGCCACCGGTAGGGTCCCCCTTTCACTGCCACCGGTAGGGTCCCCCTTTCACTGCCACCGGTAAGGTCCCCCTTTCACTGCCACCGGTAAGGTTCCCCTTCCACTGTCACCGGTAAGGTTCCCCTTCCACTGCCACCGGGAAGGTTCCCCTTCCACTGCCACCGGTGAGGCTCCCCTTGCACTGCCACCGGTGAGGCTCCCCTTGCACTGCCACCGGTGAGGCTCCCCTTGCACTGCCACCGGTGAGGCTCCCCTTGCACTGCCACCGGTGAGGCTCCCCTTGCACTGCCACCGGTGAGGCTCCCCTTGCACTGCCACCGGTGAGGCTCCCCTTGCACTGCCACCGGTGAGGCTCCCCTTGCACTGCCACCGGTGAGGCTCCCCTTGCACTGCCACCGGTAAGGCTCCCCTTGCACTGCCACCGGTAAGGCTCCCCTTGCACTGCCACCGGTAAGGCTCCCCTTGCACTGCCACCGGTAAGGCTCCCCTTCCACTGCCACCGGTAAGGCTCCCCTTCCACTGCCACCGGTAAGGCTCCCCTTCCACTGCCACCGGTAAGGTTCCCCTTTCACTGCCACCGGTAAGGTTCCCCTTTCACTGCCACCGGTAGGGTCCCCCTTTCACTGCCACCGGTAGGGTCCCCCTTTCACTGCCACCGGTAAGGTTCCCCTTTCACTGCCATCGGTAAGGTTCCCCTTCCACTGTCACCGGTAAAGTTCCCCTTTCACTGCCACCGGTAAGGTTCCCCTTCCACTGCCATTGTCCCCTTTCACTGCCACTGGTAGTGTGCCCCCACTGCCACCAGTCTTCACTCACATGAAACAAGGCCCGGCACTGTCACTGTACTTCATGCCGGGCCCCGTCACCTGCATCACATGCACTCCAGCATCTATCAGGCCTCAGCGCTTCCCAAAGCGGGTGGGCAGAACCGCGATGTTAGTTGGGCTCTGCCCACCCATTTCATGTGAATAGTTCTAGTAGGGCAGCGCTGTGTCCTGATAGATGCTGTACCGCATGTGATGGAGCCGAATTGAGAGCTCTGATGAGGCCCGGCATGAGGTAAAGTGACAGTGCCGGGCCCCGTTACCTGTGAGCGCGGCAGTCGATTGCACTCGTTATACCGCATCAGGCCTAACATTTTAGGGTGGGTTCACATCACGTTTTAAGCCTCCATTTGACATATATGTTAGTAAAATAACCGCAGCACAGCACGTTCTTGTATGCTGCACCGTCCGATAAAAAATTGTAAAAAACATACTTTTTTTTACGATGGAAATCTATGGTGAACGGCGTCCACTGTACGGCATCAGCCTGAGGCATACGTTTTTTGTTGTTGATTTTTTAACTTTGGAACTCTACGGTGAACGGAGGTGTATGGTATCAGTCTGAGGCAGCAGTGTAACGTATACTTTTTTTTGCTTACGATAAACGGAAGTGAAAAACGCGACGTGAACCCTCCCTTAAGTACATCATCTCCGTTGCGTTAGGCTTTGACGCTGGGACGTATCTCACCTTCGTTCTCCCGTTGATCTTGAAGTTGCCCAGCTTGGTACCACAGTGACGTATCAGGTCGTCCATGCTGTTCATCAGGTGGCCGATGGCCTTACATCCCGACTCCTTGCCCTCCACCCAAGTGATCTGGTCCCCCCGGATGTTCTTGGTGGAGTCGCTCTTTTGGCTGACTAGCTGTCCGTCAGTAAAACGTCCCGTACTGTGCAAGGCTTTCACCTCCCCCACTATCCTCTCGCCAATCTCCTGGCCTAAGAAGTCGTCCAGCACGCAGATGCCATGCTTATTCATGCAGGGGATGATGTACTCCAGGGCCAGCTTCTGTAAGAGGGGCTTGTTGTGGCGGTTGGGTCTCTCCTGCCCCTCTTCTCCTCTCCTGCCAGCAGCACACGCCTCCCCAGACTTCTGGGTATAGTCTTCTTCATTGATGGCCCTCAGGGTCTCCCCTCCAACCACCACCTCCAGCTGCTTGGAATGTGGGCACTTCAGGGCAGCCCCCTTCGGGGTGGACTCGGTCTGCTCCTGAGGGGCATCTTTCTTGGACCCCGCAGCTTTTGCCTCAGTGCCCGGGGCTGCTCCCTGGCACACCAGCTTGTGCTTCTTCCAGTCCTGCCGCTGGTGCTCCTTACTGCAGTAAAAAGAACTGCGACAACGTCCGCAGCGTAACAAGTCCTCCATCTTGCCGCACAGCTCACAGTACTGGCGGTCTCGTTCGCTCTGACTGCTCCCTTGGCAGCCCTGGTCGCCACCGCCAGCCATAATGTAGCTGCTAGAATGGAGTTGTTACAGGGAGGATTCTCACGTCACGGGTCAAATGCTCCTTCGTGGTCACATGACCTAACGTGGGAAGCGCTGGCTGCAGCGGCTTGTGGAAGGAGGAGGGGGAGGGGCTGCCCTGTGAGGGAGGAAGGAGTAGAACGTATTGGCTTCTCTGGGTGCATGACGTCATGCGATCATGTGACTGCTTCTTCCCGCCCCTTACCTGGCTCTGCGAGATGCAGGACAAGAGCGGGAGCAGGAGGGGAGAGGCAGGAGAGGAGTCTGGAGCAGGAGAGAGTCAGTAGGAGCAGGAGGGGAGAGTCCGGAGGAGCAGGAGGGGAGAGTCCGGAGGAGCAGGAGGGGAGAGTCCGGAGCAGAGGAGAGTCAGGAGCGCAGGAGAGGAGTCCGGAGCAGAGGAGAGTCCGGAGCAGGAGGGGAGAGTCCGGAGCAGGAGGGGAGAGTCCGGAGCAGGAGGGGAGAGTCCGGAGCAGGAGGAGAGAGTCCGGAGCAGGAGGGGAGAGTCCGGAGTGGGAGGGGAGAGTCCGGAGCGGGAGGGGAGAGTCCGGAGCAGTAGGGGACGAGTCCGGAGCAGTAGGGGACGAGTCCGGAGCAGTAGGGGACGAGTCCGGAGCAGTAGGGGACGAGTCCGGGAAGGGTCTGTATATCAATGTAGTTTGTAATGTGGTATATAAGGGGTCTGAGAGCTGCTGGAAGCTCTTATAAAGTCATCTACACTGCTCACCTTACATCCTCTTGCAAGGTATTTTTAACTCCTTAGTGCCCCCGGAGTGGAGCGCTCCGGGGCTGGATCCTGCGCAGACTGAGAGGAGCGCTCCGGGGCTGGATCCTGCGCAGACGGAGAGGAGCGCTCCGGGGCTGGATCCTGCGCAGACGGAGAGGAGCGCTCCGGGGCTGGATCCTGCGCAGACGGAGAGGAGCGCTCCGGGGCTGGATCCTGCGCAGACTGAGAGGAGCGCTCCGGGGCTGGATCCTGCGCAGACTGAGAGGAGCGCTCCGGGGCTGGATCCTGCGCAGACTGAGAGGAGCGCTCCGGGGCTGGATCCTGCGCAGACTGAGAGGAGCGCTCCGGGGCTGGATCCTGCGCAGACTGAGAGGAGCGCTCCGGGGCTGGATCCTGCGCAGACTGAGAGGAGCGCTCCGGGGCTGGATCCTGCGCAGACGGAGAGGAGCGCTCCGGGGCTGGATCCTGCGCAGACGGAGAGGAGCGCTCCGGGGCTGGATCCTGCGCAGACTGAGAGGAGCGCTCCGGGGCTGGATCCTGCGCAGACGGAGAGGACCGTCCGGGGCTGGATCCTGCGCAGATAGAGGCAGTGTGTGATAACAGGTTGAGTTTCTGGGGCCCCCACAACCACACACCCCTCTGGGGGTGTGACTTAACTGGGCCCATATTTTTTGTTGAGTAAGGTGGCAACCCTAGTGGTCCACCCATGCAGTGCTTAGAGTGGGCCGCCATGAAAGGTGACGGCTGAGGCTCCTCCATGACCAAGGTAAAAAGGTGTATTGGTGGTCACAAAGGGGTTAACACGATATATGTGCGTTATGCTTCAGATATTTAGGGTCAATGCTGCCCCTTACAACACCTTGTCCTATTATTGAAAAGACTGTTTCCTTAGGAATTTGCCGCTGCACGCGGCGCACGTTTTGTAGAGATTTTATTCATTAGAGAACGCCATGCAAGCTGCTGCAGACTATGAGGAAAATACGATTTTAAACTTTGTCTTCTTGGAGAAAAAAAAAATGGAAGTGAAGTTAACCTTAATTTTATACGCTTTATTTTCCGTGGAAAAATGGCAAAGTAAAATCTACCCCACATTTGGTATCACCGCGCCTGTAACGACCTGCACTACACAAGTATCGTGTAAATTATCCTGTACGATGAACGCCGTAGAAAAACAAAATGGCAGAATTGCTGCTTTTTGTGTAGTCGGAACAAAAAAAAAATGTAATAAGCAATCAAAAAGTGATATGTACCCCTAAAATGATAACGAAAAATACAAGTCAAAAATCAAACCCTCACAGAGCTCTATAGAAATGAAAATACAAAAGTCCTGGGTCTTGGGATGAGTCAACGCAAAAAGATTTTCTTCTTATTAAAGAAAAGGAGACAGCGGTCCTCTCCTGAATGAGAATATGTTGGTGGTTAAGTATAAGGACAAGAGGGACGTCTTCGTATTGACCACCATTCGAAGTAACACCATTCCCCCTGCATGAGGTACCAGAACCATCAAGCCAAACTAATTCCTGGACTACAAGAGGCACATGGGCGGGGTTGATCTTTCAGATGAAGTTCTGAAGCAATACAGAGCCACACAAAAAAACTAAAGTGTGGTACAAAAAGCTGTCCGTACACATTGTACAGATGGAGCGGTTTAGATTTAGAGGCCAAACAAGAACATTCCTACACTGTCAAGCGGTGGCGATAAAGCTCCCAATTCTTCCAAACAAAGCAAGGGAGGGCCCCAGTACTTCTGTAAGTTATGGGACCCAAGTTGTACCAGGGCAACATTTCCCTGGTGAAGTCCCCAAAATGAGGGTGTGTTCCAAATGCAGGGTGTGTTCCAAAAGGGGGATAAGGAAAGACACCCCTGAAAAACCTGGATTGTTTCAGAATCTACCACTCATCCATGGAGTATTAATTTCATCTTTTATGTACCCTTTAGTTTTACCACCTTATGTCCGATTTTGTCCACATAGCCACTTTTCACCAACCACTACATACAGTGGATATAAAAAGTCTACACACCCCTGTTAAAATGTCAGGTTTCTGTGATGTAAAAAAAATAGAACAAAGATAAATCATTTCAGAAATTTTTCCACCTTTAATGTGACCTATAAACTGTACAACTCAATTGAAAAACAAACTGAAATCTTTTAGATGGAGGGAAGAAAACAAAAAAAAACTAAAATAATGTGGTTGCATATATTTATAACTGGGGATGTAGCTGTGTTCAGAATTAAGCAATCACATTCAAAATTAAATAGGAGTCAGCATACACCTGGCATCATGTAAAGTGCCTCTGATTAACCCCAAATAAAGTTCAGCTGCTCTAGTTGGTCTTTCCTGAAATTTTCTTAGTCGCATCCCACAGCAAAAGCCATGGTCCACAGAGAGCTTCCAAAGCGTCAGAGGATCTCATTGTTAAAAGGTATCAGTCAGGAGAAGGGTACAAAATAATTTCCAAGGCATTAGATTTACCATGGAACACAGTGAGGACAGTCATCATCAAGTGGAGAAAATATGGCACAACAGTGACATTACCAAGAACTGGACGTCCCTCCAAAATTGATGAAAAGACAAGAAGAAAACTGGTCTGGGAGGCGACCAAGAGGCCTACAGCAACATTAAAGGAGCTGCAGGAATATCTGGCAAGTACTGGCTGTGTGGTACATGTGACAACAATCTCCCGTATTCTTCATATGTCTGGGCTATGGGGTAGAGTGGCAAGACGAAAGCCTTTTCTTACGAAGAAAACATCCATGCCAGGCTACATTTTGCAAAAACACATCTGAAGTCTCTCAAAAGCATGTGGGAAAAAGTGTTATGGTCTGATGAAACCAAGGTTGAACTTTTTGGCCATAATTCCAAAAGATATGTTTGGCGCAAAAACAACACTGCACATCACCAAAAGAACACCATACCCACAGTGAAGCATGGTGGTGGCAGCATCATGCCAAGGGGCTGTTTTTCTTCAGCTGGAACTGGGGCCTTAGTTAAGCTAGAGGGAATTATGAACAGTTCCAAATACCAGTCAATATTGGACCAAAACCTTCAGGTTCAAAAGCTGAACATGAAGAGGAACTTCATCTTTCAGCATGACAACGACCCAAATCATACATCCAAATCAACAACAGAATGGCTTCACCAGAAGAAGATTAAAGTTTTGGAATGGCCCAGCCAGAGCCCAGACCTGAATCCAATTACAAATCTGTGGGGTGATCTGAAGAGGGCTGTGCCCAGGAGATGCCCTCGCAATCTGACAGATTTGGAGTGTTTTTGCAAAGAAGAGTGGGCAAATCTTGCCAAGTCTAAATGTGCCATGCTGATAGACTCCTACCCAAAAAGACTGAGTGCTGTAATAAAATCAAAAGGTGCTTCAACAAAGTATTAGTTTAAGGGTGTGAACACTTATGCAACTATATTATTTTATTTTTATATGTTTACTTCCCTCTACCTAAAAGATTTGTTTGTTTTTCAATTGAGTTGTACAGTTTATAGGTCACATTAAAGGTGGAAAAAGTTCTGAAATGATTTATCTTCGTCATTTTTTTTACATCACAGAAACCTGACATTTTAACAGGGGCGTGTATTAATTTATGTGAAACACCCGTTTGGTCAAAGGTGCCCTTTCCACCGCTTAAAATGTTCGTACAGGGGTGCACTTTGCAAAATGGGGTCACTTCTTGGGATTTTCAATTTATGGGGACCTCAAATATTTTACATCCGATCTAAAATCTATGTCAATTCAGGCCTAAAAAAATCCATATTTTGCAGTTTGCCTCTAGAGCCCGGCTGTGCGCCCATACAGCAGGCTACAAGCACATATGGGGTGTTTCCATAATGGGGAGAAAACGGGCAACATACCGGGTTGCATTTTTTCCTCTTACCCCTTGTGAAAGTGAAAATTTGGAGTGTGTTAGTAATTTTTACAGCCATGTGCTTTTAAATCCTTTGACAAGTGTTTCTGCCTTGTGTAAAAAAACCTGTTTGGTCAAAAGGTGCCCTTTGCATCCCCTTAAAATATTTGTACAGGTGTGCACTTTCCACAATGGGGTCCCTGTTGCAGTTTTTAATTTCTGGGAACCGCAGGGATTTTTTTTATATGATATATGGCACCTACAATCCATGTCTGTTTATTCAGGGCTGCCTGAAAAATCCATATTTTGCAGTTTGCCTCTAGAGCCCTGCTGTGCACCCATACAGCAGGCTAAAATCACATTTGGGGTGTTGTCATAATGGGGAGAAAATGGCACCTGTCTGCTAATTTAGGCATGCAGAATCCATATTTTGCGGTTTAAATCTAGAGCCCTGCTGTGCGCCCATACAGCATACTACATAAGGCTATATGGGGTGTTGCTGTATTTAGGGGACAATAAGTAACAATGTGGGGAGCATTTTGTCCTATTGCACCTTTTGGAAGTGAAAAATGTGGGTCTAAAGCAACTTTTACTGGAAAAAAATACAGCCAGGTCCATAAATATTGGGACAGACACAATTCTAACATTTTTGGCTCTATACACCACCACAATGGATTTGAAATGAAACAAGATGTGTTTTAACTGCAGACTGTCAGCTTTAATTTGGTACATCCAAATCAGGTGAACGGTGCAGGAATTACAACAGTTTGCATATGTGCCTCCCACTTGTTAAGGAACCAAAAGTAATAGGACAATTGGCTTCTCAGCTGTTCCATGGCCGGGTGTGTGTTATTCCCTCATTATCCCAGTTACAATGAGCAGATAAAGTGTCCAGAGTTCATTTCCAGTCTGCTATTTGCATTTGGAATCTGTTGATGTCAACTCTCAAGATGAGATCCAAAGAGCTGTCACTATCAGTGAAGCAAGCCATCATTAGCCTAAAAAAACACCACAAACCCATCAGAGAGATAGCAAAAACATTAGGTCTGGCCAAAACAACTGTTTGGAACATTCTTAAAAAGGAACGCACCGGTGAGCTCAGCAACACCAAAAGACCCGGAAGACCATGGAAAACAACTGTGGTGGATGACCGAAGAATTATTTCCCTGGTGAAGAAAACACCCTTCACAACATTTGGCCAGATCAAGAACACTCTCCAGGAGGTAGGTGTATGTGCGTCAAAGTCAACAATCAAGAGAAGACTTCACCAGAGTGAATACAGAGGGTTCACCACAAGATGTAAACCATTGGTGAGCCTCAAAAACAGGAAGGCCAGATTAGAGTTTGCCAAACGACATCTAAAAAAGTCTTCACAGTTCTGGAACAACATCCTATGGACAGATGAGACCAAGATCAATTTGTACCAGAGTGATGGGAAGAGAAGAGTATGGAGAAGGAAAGGAACTGCTCATGATCCTAAGCATACCACCTCATCAGTGAAGCATGGTGGTGGTCGTGTCATGGCGTGGGCATGTATGGCTGCCAATGGAACTGGTTCTCTTGTATTTATTGATGATGTGACTGCTGACAAAAGTAGCAGGATGAATTCTAAAGTGTTTCGGGCAATATTATCTGCTCATATTCAGCCAAATGCTTCAGAACTCATTGGACGGCGCTTCACAGTGCAGATGGACAATGACCCAAAGCATACTGCAAAAGTAACCAAAGAGTTTTTTAAGGGAAAGAAGTGGGATGTTATGCAATGGCCAAGTCAATCACCTGACCTGAATCCGATTGAGCACGCATTTCACTTGCTGAAGCCAAAACCGAAGGGAAAATGCCCCAAGAACAAGCAGGAACTGAAGCCGGTTGCAGTAGAGGCCTGGCAGAGCATCACCAGGGATGAAACCCAGCGTCTGGTGATGTCTATGCGTTCCAGACTTCAGGCTGTAATTGACTGCAAAGGATTTGCAACCAATTGGATCAATAAGATAGATACATTGTACCGATTCAAAGAGATTGCTGCCTGGGAAAATAGAACTCACTTTAAGTTCAAAAATAGTTGGAAAGATTGGGAGGCCTATAGGAAAATTAAGAAATGATTATCTCTAACCTAAATTGTAATGACCCGACATTCTCATGGTTTTTGTAAATCTGATGCAACATCTACTCCTTTCTATGTACCTGTACAGCCTTTGTTTTCTCTTAGTGCTGTACAACTTGTTTATTTGTATGTAAATTTTATTGCATCAATAAAAAAAAGTTTGATTTATGATTATTCTGTCCCATTACTTTTGGTTCCTTAACAAGTGGGAGGCACATATTGCAAACTGTTGTAATTCCTACACCGTTCACCTGATTTGGATGAAAATACCCTCAAATTAAAGCTGACAGTCTGCAGGTAAAGCACATCTTGTTCGTTTCATTTCAAATTCATTGTGGTGGTGTATAGCGCCAAAAATGTTAGAATTGTGTCGAAATCTCAATATTTATGGACCTGACTACTGTATAATTTTTAATTTTCACAGCCAAGTGTTTCCTAATTCTGTGAAACGCCTGATGGGTCAAAGTGCTCACTACACACACCTTGAAATATTCTTTGAGGGGTGTGGTTTCTAGAATGGGGTCACTTTTAAGGAGTTTCCACTGTAGGGTTACCTCAGGGTGTCTTTGTATGCGACATATGAAGCCCAAAAAGCATTGTTGCAAAATCTGTCCTCCGAAAGCCTTATGGTGCTCCTACCCTTCTGAACCCTGCCATGCGCACATACATCAGTTTTTGCGCACATAAGGGGTGTTGCCGTATTCAGAGGAAAATGGGTAGCAAAATATGGGGTGCAGTTTGTCCTGTTAACCCTTGTGAAAAATGTGGGTCTAAAGCAACTTTTTCTGGAAAAAAATAGTAATTTTTCATTTTCACATTCAAATGTTTCCTAATGCTCACTACACACCTTGAAATATTTCTTGAGGGGTGTAGTTTTCAGAATGGGGTCACTTTTAGTAAGTTTCCACTGTAAGGGTACCTCAGGGTGTCTTCATATGTGACATAGTTCCCAAAACCTTACCTGCAAAATTTGTCCTCCAAAAGGTGGAGGCTACTGCTTTAGTAGAATGAGCTTTGATCTAATCAGGGCAGGTCATACCTAAAATCTGATAATACAGGGCTATAGTAGATCTGATCCATCTTGCTATGGATGCTTTTGACCTTGTTACGCCCCACAAACTGAATCAATAGATTATCATCATCTAGATTATCATCAATCCTAAATTGCTTTGTGACTTCCAGGTATTGGATGATTGACCTTCTAACATCTAAAGAGTGAAGTTCTTTTTCCTTTGTATTCTTCAGGTTAATTATAAAAGGAGGGTAGTACAATTTATTGGTTCCTCTGAAAGTTCGTTACCATTTTGGGGAGGAAGGTTGGATCAAACCTAAGTACCACCCTTTCATCTAGAATAGAGAATTTTCCACCACAAAATTCCCTAAGCCAGGTTTTTCCTGTATTTCCACCAGTTCAGGGAAAGCTTTACTTCTGCTGGAATGATCACTCTTTTGTCCAGAATAGTAAGACTTCCATATTTTTAGTATCCACCCCTGAACTGTTCTGGTGTGCATCTGGCACCAGGCTACTTAGGCTATGCATGACGTTAATAGATCTAGAATACTTATTGCACCTCTGATGGAACCTTGATACTTTCTCCCTTAAAGGGGTTGTCAGAGTTATGAAAAAAATAATATAGCACTGAAAATCTGATATATAACTGAGCTAAGCAAGTTTTATGAGAATATATATATATATATATATATATATATATATATTTCTTCATTTCCCTGGTTCTTTTCTGGCCCTTTGTTTACATGCAATAAAAACAATCTCTGCCCCTCCCCCTGCTCTGCTAAGTTAGTGAATACAAGAGCTGCCCTGAGTGACATGTCTGCCTGCTGGGAGACTCTGCAGCATGTTGTATGTGTAGGACTACAAGTCCCAGCTGTATAATGACACTGCTAAGGGAGTGGCTACAAGAACTGCCCTGAGTGCTGGGAGACTCTGCAGCATGTTGTATGTGTAGGACTACAAGTCCCACTTGTATAATGACACTGCTAATACACACAGGACCTTCCCCCTACCTTCTTGTTCTCTCTAGTATGGCCGCTCCAGTGCCCAGCATTGTCTCCTCACTGCCTGCAGAGCTGTGCAGCTGAAGGGGTTAAGAATTCTAGCAGAGAGTAGACGGCAGTGAATAGGGGGACATGGCCAGCAGAGTACAGGCTTGTAAACGACCTTTATCAAAGCAGGGAGAGAAGCTGACATCACAGGTCATGTGACCCTCAGTGAAATCTGAGAAACCAACTAATGGAGATAAAGTGAGTTAATTTGAAAGCTGTTACATTTGCCTAGTTAGGAACATAGAAAGAACAAAAAATAACTGATAACCCCTTTAAGGTTGTTCTGTGTTGGTGCGGTAGCTGTAAGGTTTAGGAGTTCAGTTGGATCCCTAAAAAAAAGGTCTTCCTTGTAGGTGGGATGTATTTTAAATTGAATAGCCATCCTAGGTGTCAGGATACTGATGAAATACTGCTGGAATCCAATGGTAGGGACAAGACCTGTACACAGGAAGCACCGGAGTCTTGAATAGGAGGTTGCAGGACTGAAGGATGAAGCAGAGCCAAGCAGGCAGAGCAGTTACTGGTAGCAACTGTGCAGAACTGATGGATGCAGCAGAGCCATTACCAGTAGCAACAGTGTAGGACCAAAGGATGCAGTAGAGCAGGTCAGACGAGCAATGTGCCAGGGCAGGCAGCACAGGAACGTAGTCAAGCAATCCAGGTCAGCAACAGGAGGTAGCAGGATGTCACAGAGTAGTAGGGTAAACCGCAGGGAGGAGGAACAAACCAGAGAGCTAGCTCCAAGCAAGAGGACTGCACAAGCAGAAGCTAAAACACAATACTCAAGCAATTAGTAACAGGCTTGAGAGGTTTAAATGTGAAACAGGAAGTTAGATGGCACTCAGGTTAGACACAATCCACTATCTTAACTGAGGGAGAACTTGAGGGCAAGACGATCTGAACTAAACAGACATAGCAGGATGATTCCTGACATTACTTCCACCTCGACAGCTGCCTCTGGACGAGACCTTACTTGGTCTTCCAGGATGTCTTTGATGAAACTGTTTGATCAGTCGGGGAGCATTAATATTATTCACCGGTTCCCAAGAATTCTCTTCAGACCCATAACCCTGCCACTTAATGAAGTATTGTAGATGGTTCCTGAAAATTCTAGAGTCCAAGATTTTCTCTATAACAAATAGTTCTTGCCCATCTATCTCCACCGCATCAGGAGGACGACAGATATGTTCTGGAAAAGGATTGGGTATGGCAGGCTTAAGTAGGGACACCTAAAAAAACTGGATGAATCTTCATAGATCATGGGAGCTTGAGCTGAACAGCTACTGGACTAATTATTTTCAAATTCCTAGTGAAAAGCCATACTTTATCCCCTATTTTAAACATTCACGCTGGTCTGCGAAATGTATCTGCCGCCTTCTTGTAATTTTCTTGAGCCCTCTCTAATGCTCGTTTTAGTAGCTCTAAATTTTGCTGTAATGCAGAGATCCTTTCCGAGACTGCTGGAATAGGTGAAACAGCGGGGAATTTGGGAAGAATATTTGGATGATACCCTAAATTTGCAAAGAAATGAGTTTGCTTGGTGGAGGCATTTTGGGAGTTATTGTAAGAGAATTCAGCCACGGGAAGCAGATCAACCCAATCTTCTTGTAAATGGCAGATATAGCATTGAAGATACTGTTCCAGAGTCTGATTTGCGCGTTCAGTTTGTCCATTAGATTGTGGGTGAAAGGCGGTTGCTAGATAAATATCGATCTCAAGTGCTGTGCAAAAACTAAAAATTTTTGATGCAAACTGCACCCCACGATCAGAGATTACTTCACCAGGGAACTCCATGAAAACGAAACACTTTGAACTACAAGATCAGCAGTATCTTTAGCAGAGGGTAGGCCGATACATGGAATGAAATGTGCAGCCTTGGTGAGCCGGTCAACTACTACCAAAATTGTGCATTAGAGGTAGGTAGATCTACGATAAAGTCCATGGAAATAGAACCCCAGGGACGAGAGGGGACCGACAAAGGCTGTAATACACCCATGGGTTTAGAATGTGGAGTCTAGCATCTAGCACAAACATCACATGACATAACATTTCTTTACATCCTGTTGATAACTGGGCCACCAAAAGAAACGGGATAAAAATTCCTGTCTCTTCTGCACTCCTTTGTGACCTGCAATCTTAGAATCGTGGACTTTTTAGAATTTTCAGTCTTATTGTTTCGGGTATATATAGCTGCTGCCCATAGGTCCACACCTTGTTCTTAAGCACCAAATGCACATCATCAGGTGGTCGAGACAGCAAGGGGTCGGTGTCACAGGCCTCTTATCTCTTCAAGCAAGTCCTTATGGATTACTCCCACAAAATTAGACTTAGGAACAAGGGTCTTGGGGGGGCAGAATCGTAGAAGTGGAATCATTGGAAAAGATTCTAGATAGAGCATCTGCCTTGCCATTACAGGAATCGGGCCTGTACGAGATTATGAAGTTAAATTGATTGAAGAAGAGACTCCAACGAGCTTGGCGAGGGGATAGACATTTGGCAGATCTAACTAATTCCAAAATTACGGTGATCAGTCAGAACCATTTCCTGTGAGGTTCCTTGAAGATGATGGCTATCATTGCAGCTTTTAAGGAATGGACACAACAGTTCTTTATTCCCTACATCATAATTCTTCTCAGCAGAGGAACGTTGGGAGGAAAAAAGGACACGGATGCAATAAACCCTTCTCTCCGGTTCTCTGAGACAGAATAGCCCCTATAGCAGAGTCTGAAGCATCTACTTCCACAATGAAGGCAAGTTCTGGGTCGGAATGAACTAATACAGGGGCTGTATTTAACTTAGACTTTAGGAGACAAAAGGATTCCTGTGCTTGGGGAGACCAGACAAAAGCATTTTTTTTCTTAGTCAACTGTGTAATAGGTAAAATTATTTGAGAAATTTTTAATGAAGCTTCTATAAAAATTGCCAAAACCTATGAAATGTTGCACATCTTTTATGCTCCTTGGGGTAGGCCAGTCTACTATTGCTTTAATTTTGCTAGAATCCATGTTTAGACCATGAAGTGAAATTATATAGCCAAGGAATTGGATCTCAGTCTGGAGAAATTCACATTTCCACAGTAAAAGCATAGACTTTTCCGGAGCCTGTGCTCCCTTCAATCAACATCTTCACGTCTTAGTAAGGAATCTACTTGCATAGACTCACTTCCTGATTCTCTGTAAATCTTTCCTTGGGGTTCCTTGGAAGTGGAGACGGGAAAAGATGGAGATTGCTTAGTATCATAATTCAAGGTAGCCCATTTCTCGTGTCGTCGTTCAGACAGTCCGGTATTGATTCGGATACAATGGTTAATTAAAGCATCCAAACCTAAAGGGGCCTCTGCACGAGCAAGTTCATCTTTTAATGCGCTGCATAGTCCTTTCCTTAAAAAATAAATAAAAAAAATATATTTTTTTTTTTCGCTGTTGTTCCAATCTGTGTCGACAGCCCACCTCTTGAACTCCATTGCATACTCTGTGACAGGGCGTCTGCCCTGGCGCAATGCTCATAATGCTGCTTCAGCTGTAGCACCTCGATTGGGATAGTCAAACATTTGACTCATGGCATCGATAAAGTCCTCTAAGTGATTTAGCCGGGCGTCTTGAGTCTCAATCAATGGACTAGCCCAGGCAACGGCTTTGTGTCAGCAGCCAAAATGTTCCCCGAACATTTCGTCCTGAATAGAACGAGGCTGAGCAACCTCTTCAACATTCATTGTTTGACGGACTGCGGAAATAAGAGTGTCTAAGTCTTCGGATGAAAATAAAAAAAAAAAAAAAATTCCTCTTCCGCCAGACCAGAAGCAATATCATAATAATCATTATCCTCATAGATCTGAAGGAGAGGTTTATACATAAATTCTTCTTCTGAATCTGAATCTATATCCACTCTAGGTCTCAGCTTTTAATGCGGAAGATACAAGACTATAGGTAGAGACCCCAAAGATTGACATTGCAAAAGTAATAAAAAAAAACACCCTGCCTTTTGAGGACTCTTCTCAATTAAAAGACGCTATGGATAGGAAGATTGATGGTCTTCTTAAAAAATCCTGGGAAGTGTCTTCTGCATTAATCAACAAATTGCGGCTACCTCAGTATCTTGTTCACTTTTTTTTATGGCTCTCCCAGCTTGAGATCCATTTAAAATAGAAATTTCAAAAGAAGAAATTATAGAATCTATTTCACTATTGAAAATGGCTACAGCTTTTCTCTCCGATGCCTCAGCAGAATCAATAAGATTCGCAGCCAGAGGAAGCGCTCTATCAAACACATCCAGACGAGCACTGTGGCTTAAGACCTGGTCAGGAGATATTCAGTCAAAAAGTTATGCACTATTCTCTTTTCCGGTACCTATGTTTTCGGTCCTATTTTTAGATTCTATTCTAGAAAAGGCTACGGATAATATATAAAAAAAAAAGGCTTTCCTGAATAAAAAAAGGAAAAAATTCCCAGTCCCTTCGGGAGCCTGGCCCCTGTTATATATGCCCCAGTCCTACAAGGGCAAAGGTAAATCAGGTAGATGGAGTTACCCTAAGGGAGGCAAGGATAGAGGATTTCTTCTTAATCCCAACCCTTCCCAGCAAAAACAATGACATTCTTCCTGTGGGAGGGAGATTAAAATCCTTCCACAATGGGAAGAGATTACTTCCAACACATGGATTTTAAATATTATACAATTCGGTTACAAGAGAATTTTTAGGCCCTCCTCCCCAAAAAATTGTGGCAACTCATTTCAACCAGCCAGAACAGATATCTGCAATTTTTTCAGATCTGGAAAAACTTAAAATCTTCATGCCATCAGGCATGTTCCCGCAGAAGAAATAGGTTTGGGTCACTATTCAAAGTTTTATTTTTTTTTAAATCAGACCATTCTGAACCTCAAGTCTCTGAATCAGTGGGTAAAATATGGGAGGTTCAAAATGGAATCGACAAAAAACACGACTCGTTTGATCGATCCAGGTACTTCAATGTGCACCATAGATTAAAAAAATTGCCTATCATGTGCCAATTTTTCCAGACCATCAGAAATATCTCAGATTTGTAATTCTGAAAAACTCTCCCCTTCAGCATTTCCAGTTCCAGTGCCTCCCCTTCGGTCTATCCTCAGATCCAAGGATATTCTCAAATATAGTGACAGAGGTGATGTCTTGGTTGAGAAGAGTAGAAAGTATAAGAATACCAACTTATCTGGACAATTTCCTATTGACTGCTCCATCAGCCACAATCCTAAGACAGGATGGAATACACCCTGTCCAGCCTGTCTCTCGCTTAGGGTGGATCATAAACCTAGAAGAATCAAAACCTAGTTCCAGAAACGAGGAAGATTTTCTTAGGAACTTTTCTGGATTCAGAGAAACAACGTTCCTTTCTTCCAATAGAGAAACGAGAAAAAAAAAATGTACCAAGAAATCTCCTTATTCTAGAGGAAAAAACTCTAGACCATAAGATCAGCCATGAAAATCTTGCATTTCCATGGTTCCCTGAAAGCAGTTTCACTCAAGGCCCCTGCAGAAAACAATTCTGACGTACTGGAATCAGGATCTGAAGGACTTTAGACCTAAAGTTTCGCATCCCAGACTCAGTAATCCGGGGCCTTTCATGGTGGAAAGATCCAAAAAATCTCTCAGTGGGGATTCCTTGGACTTCAGATCCACAGATTATAGTGACAACAGATGCCAGCAGATCAGGCTGGGGTGCTCAGATACAAGACTCTTACTTCCAAGATCATTGGGATCTCACTCTCTCCCAGAAGCCATCAAACTTCCGGGAGTTGAAAGCAGTCTTGTAGACTTTTCTAAAAGCAGAACAGCTACTAAAAAGGTCAACCTGTTAGAGTTCTTCTTAGACAACATGGTAACAGTATCCTTTCGGAAACATCAAAATTTCCGCCCCTTTAACATTTATCAGCACAAATTTTCAGCTGGGCAGAGAAAAATGTTTTGTCAATATCAGCAATCCACCTGAAAGGGGAAAAAAAATGTTACAGCTGACTTTTTAAGCAGACACTCCATACAGCCTGGAGAATGGCGTCTCAGGAAAGAGACCTTTCATCTACTTTGAAAAAGATGGGGGACGCCACAAGTGGATCTTTTTGCAACAGGGAAGAATTCCCATCATCCCTGTTTCTTTTCACTACACCAGTGTGACAGACCACTGCCAGTGGATTCCTTGTCCCAAAAGTGGGACATGGATTTGGCCTATGCCTTTCCTTTGTTTCCTTTGATCGGTTCGGTCTTAAAAAAACTGATCAGAAAAAACTGCTCTGATCCTAGTAGCCCCCTATTGGCCGAAACAGAGCTGGTTTCCAGTTCTAGAAAGCTTAGCGTTGGGGATTCCGTTGTTTCTTTCCCCAGAAAAAGATCTATTGTCTCAGGGACCTATATAGCATCCACAAGTACACAAATTGAATGACAACCTGGATTCTGAAAAGCAGATAATGAGATCCAGAGGATTGTCAGACAAAGTGATTACTACTATGCTTGAAAGTTACAAGAGTCACTTCAGCCATCCATATGAAATTTTGGAAAAAATTCGTTCCTGGTATCAGTGCTTGCAGAAGGATTCGAACTTTCCTTCCATACAGGACATTGTAGAGTTTTTGCAAGAAGGTTTTGATATGGTCCTGTGACCCAGTACAATAAAAGTGCAAATATAAGTTTGTTTCTTGACTTCCCTCTTGCAGAGCACAGTTGGATAAAAACCTTTACCCGTGCTCTCTCAAGGATCCAGCCTCCAGTTATAAAGTCAGTCCCTCCCTGGGACTTGTCACTTGTCTTAGAAGAATTATGCAAATCTCAGTTTGAGCCATTAGATAGGTGTCACATTAAAATGCTCTCTTTTAAACAATTTTTTCTTGTGGTCATAACAGCAGCAAGCAGAGTGGGCGAAATTCAAGCCTTTTCTTCAAGGGAGCCATATATGAGAATCCTGGACGACAGAATTATCTTAAAGCTCGACCCGGCCTTTATGCCGAAAGTCGTCTCTGCCTTTCATCGTGACCAGGAAATTGTTCTACCCTCTTTTTGTACTGACCCCCCAAAAATGAGAAAGAACAACTTTTTCACACTCTAGACGTTCGTCGGACAGTATAATAATACAATACTTAGAGGCAACTCATCCCTTTAGGAAAGATACAGCCCTATTTGTACAGTTTGCAGGGGAAGGACAAAGGGAGGCAAGCTTCAAAGTCCACTATTGCAAGGTGGATTAAGTCAACAATTCAGCAAGCATATACTTTACAGAACAGATCTTGCCCATTCTACCAGATCAGTGTCGGCTTCTTGGGCAGAAAGAGCTAACGCTTCGGTAGAACAAATTTGCAAGGTAGCTACCTGGTCTAGTTGTCAAACCTTTTTGTAGGCATTATAGATAGACCTCTCGTCTAATACAGACCTTGCCTTTGGACATAGTGTTACAGGCTAATATACCTTGCTTTCTCCGGAAATTTGTCAAGAACCTGACCAAACACATACAGTATTCTCCCGAAAAGGCAATAGAGCATAAATTTTGCTTTGGAAGTTCGAACCCCCAACCAGGATTTCATCCAGAGCGCTTGCTTCTTGCTGAATTTGATAACGCTGCATCCTTCGCAGCGAATCTTGCCGACTCAACGGAAGCATCAGCTAAGAAGGCTGTAGCAGATTTCAAGAATGGAATAGTCTATTTATTAAGTGGCCCTCTAACTCATTAAGCCATAAGTACATAGACCTGGCAGCAGAAGTGGCAGCTATGTTAGTTTTGATCCCAAACATGGAAGCCTCCCATGCTTTCCTTAAAAAGCAATCAGCTTTCCTCTCTATTGGATCATGAAATTGGGATGCATCCTCAAATGGCAAATTGGCAATTTTTGGGACCTTGTCCAACAGTTTATTTTTAGAAGGGTCACAAAGAAGTCTCTCCCTAGCCACCCCTAATCTCTCAGGGTCTAGCCACTCATCAATGATTATCTCTCATATTCTTATTGACAGGGAATACTTTTAATATGTTTCTACGAAGACCCCCAAACATCTCATCCTGCGCAGAACATTGTTTTTGAAGCTGCAGAGAAAAAAATCCCCACTGAAATAATCATGCAGATTGTAAAGGCACATCCACACAGGATGGATAAGTAGCAAATCCACAGTATTGCACAGCAGCAGAAAAATCTATGAGATATTAAAGTACCAGAAAACCTTTAACACCCTGCACACCTGGTCTGACACCTGCACTGCCATCGATCAGCAGTTCTGCAGGAGTGCCATCCATAGTGTAGTAAACTGCGCTCTGCTCCAATTCATTTCACCGGGAGCATTGCCGCAGTCACCAGCTCACCCCGCTGATCAGATACTGACGTATGCCGAGGATAGGTCATCATGGATATAATACTAGAAAACCCCTCTAAACAAACCTCATCCACAATCTGCATTTAAAAAAACGAAAATAAAAATAAAAAACACCTTTGTAAATTGCTGTGTGAACTGTAAATCCACAGCATGTCAAATTTAGGCCTGGTTCACACTTCAGTGATTGGATCAATGCTTTCCTCTAGTGATTGGGAGCCAAAACTAGAATTGGACCCTACACAGATATAAGGTATAATGGAATGATTTGCATCCGTTTTAAGTTTTTGACCCACCCCTGGTTCTGGCTCACAGTCACTGATGGAAATCACTGATCCTGATGTAACAGACGATTGTTGGGAAGTAAGCGTTTCTTCCCGACAGTCGGCTGCTCGCTCAGTGAAGGAGGCCGCACATTCACATGCAGCAATCCCCTCCACAGTATGAGAACGAGTGGTTGCTATTGACATTGCTCATCACCATACAGAATCATTGTTTCCGTGGCCTTCCGCTCCATAATATGGTGCACACACGTCTATTTCCCGTATATAGTGGAGACGCAATATGGCGTGGCCGGCTCGTGTGCATGAGCCCTTACTCTGTGGTTGTGCTGCGGGTTTTTTGCTGCATGCATTTCTGCTATGATTCATTTTCATTTGTGTAGAAATTTGTGGTAAAATTCTGTGGTTTCTATTGTTCGTTCTCTGCAGCGAGGAGGAAATCGCAGCAGAACCGCACTGTCTGAATGCAGTCTTAGCCTTCACCTACGACTACTATTAACAAGGAGCATGATTAGCCAGTGTAATTCTCTGTGCAGTCCGCTTTCTGTACCTAAGAACTAGGATTAATACACAGGGGAAAGGTTCGCTTTAATGTAGATTTTAACATTTTTAACAAAACACTGCCTGACAGAAGTTCTTTAGGGTGCTCCCCCCCCCCCCCATGTCCTCAGATCACTTGGGTAAATGTTCCATACTAAAACAAAAAACATAACTTATCGTCTTTTCAAACTAAACCTTTATTTAACCACTTTCATCCATTTCTTCCGAGCGGACGCAAAGACACAAGTGCATTAGGTTGTGCACGGCATGTGAGGGGCGAGAGCTAGGAATGCCTAGCATCAAAAAGGGGGTGGGGGATCTCATGAAGGGGAGGGAGACAATATTCCTGCCAAAATCTCAACAGTGCCCTTCTACATCGCTTTACAGCCATGTCTCTTCCAGCGTTCTAAAACGCACAAAAACAAAAAAAAACGCTTATGCCGGTCAATTCTTCATTTTTTTTTTCTTCCATTTATTTTAAGAGAAATTCAAAAAAACAGAAAATCCTAAGCAATCCAAACCTCAAATCATGATGGGAGGAGAAAAAAAAATATGAATAAATATTAGGGTGATGGGGGGATATAAACCTTGGCTGGACCGTATGATATTTGTACACTGTACTGTCCCACTGAAGTGTAAATGCTGCATTGCATCCCATAATGCAATTCTCTGTTAACAGTGGATGGAAGGGTATTTGCCGAGTCTATACACAGCATATATTACCAAACCCTTGGAGGCTACATCTGCCACTTAACACCTCCCATCCAAATTTCCCATTTCACCCATTTGCAATTCATTCGGCCGCCACCGGAGGGTGTGAAATAAAAAAAAACGGTAATTGATGGGGTATTTCCTTTCAGTGGTTTATTTACAGGTAAACACCTCAGTATTTTAATTGAAGCTGAAAAAAAAAAATAGCGTTGGAATAGTGGCTATTTCTTAACGAGTGCTCTAGTTTTCTTTCTCCGTGGGCTCTTTGCATTTTTCACATATTTATAGAACTTAAACCATTTCACCAGCTTCCCTACCCTGCATTCAGGTTTTTTTTTTTCTCATTAGAAGAGCCAAACCAAATCAACTCTTCCTTAGGCAAAACTGAAGAAAAAGCAAAAAAAAAAAAAAAAGAAAAAAAATATATTTATATACTATATCATTTCTCCCCCCCCATCCCGCCTGCTCCTCTCCGTTCTCTACATTCCTCAGAGCAGTGTTCTCAGTACGGCCGGTTCGCCGTTGGAAGGGACCGGAGACAAACGGCAGCTTTAGAAGGCAAGTCCCTCTTCTCGGTGCCAGCAGGGTGAGCGAGATAGATGCATGGCTTGGTTTCGCTTTTGCTCTCTTTAATGTCCAACAGTAGAAAACAATACGCAGCAGGGGTCATCCTAGGCCAGGCCGAACCCTTCGGAGCACTCCTGAATTGCCAAAAGCAGCATGTGACGTAGCTTCTCGTAGCTCTCGTAGGCTGGAAGGTCCAACTGGTTAAAACTGAAGAGAGAAAGATGGAAACTTGTGATCATAGTAATAATTGTGTCACATCTCTTGGAGGAGTACAGCCTGCCTAGCAGGAGTCTCGTGGTAGGGCGGTGTGTAGAGTCTTACCATGTGTGGGCAGAAGGCAGCCTGTCCGTAGACCGATCATCTCTATGGATTTGGAATTTCTGAATGCCATTCATTCCCTCGAGAGCCGCAAAGCCCTGCAAGGGAACCTTAGACGTTCCAGTGACAAACTGAAGAAACTTGGCTCTGTCCGCTTGGTCAAAGGAGCGCAGCGCTCTCCAGAACCACTGAATCTGTTTGAAGACAAGGCAGAAATACGTGGTAACTTCAATCCACATAAAACAGTGTTTTCCAGGATTTACATATTCATTGCCCATCTCCAGTATAGGGCTAAAACGATTCATTGATTAAATCGAGGCAAAAAAAAATCCTCGCACTTTCCTACATCAAGGAATCATTTTAATCACATGACCACGGAGCGTGGCCTCCCGAGTCCTGACTTTGCACCGCGCTGCAGGGCCTTGCGTACACACAGTCAGCTCGCTGGCTGACAATGTGTTTGACGTTAGGTCCCAGTGCATGCTGGGATGAGGATGTGTCTCCTGCGGACTCCATGTGCCGGCGCACGCCAGACTGCGGCGGGCCAGGGAGGAAACAGGGGCACCTGTGAATTGGCAATGGCATGTAATTGGCGGCGGTGGGGGGTTAATGGGGGCACCTGTCATTTGAAATGTATAAAGTTACTGGTTTGGAGAGGGGTTAATGGGGCCCCGGTGATTTGGCATGGAGGAGCTGATCTGGGGAAGTGGGGGACATGGTGGCACAGGGGAAGGGGGACATCATGTCAATCTGGATGGCACGGAGGGGCTGATGGCAGTGCCATCATGAGGGCACATGGCATGGAGTGGCTGCTGATCTGATGGCAGGGGGGGGGGGGTCGGGGGACATGGTGGATGGCCTTGAAAGCACTGGGGAAGGGGGACATCATAGCAAGGGAATGACATGGAGGGGCTGATGGCAGTGCCATCATGGGGGTACTGGGGGACATGGCATAGAGGGGCTGCCTTATGTGTGTGCAATTATTTGCTATACCACTGTAAGAAATACAAATATTGTTTTTTATAAAGTAATGTTATTTTAAGAAGGTTTTTCTTATTAGGTTACTCGAATAATCGTAAAAAAGAATCGATTACTAAAATATTCGTTTACTGCAGCCCTACTTCAGTATAGGTCATCAATGTGAGATCGGCGGAGGTCCAACTCATGGGATGCCCCTCAATCAGCTGAGCAAAGAGGCCGTGGCCATGTGATGTCACAATCATCGGTCACGTGGCCTAGGAGCAGCTCAGCCCCATTAAAATGAATACCAAGCACAGCCACTACGGCGCTGTGCTTGGCGAGCAAAAGAAGGCTGCTGTGCTGACCGTTGCACTGCCGCCTCCTCAAACAGCTGATCAGCGGGGGTGCCAGGAGTTGGACGGTCGGACCCCTGCCAATCTGATGTGGATGACCTATCTGGGAGGATAGGCCATCAATATGTAAACCACAAAGAACCCCTTTAAAGACAAATGCATACATTTTGGCATGTCCTAATAAAGTGGAGCAACCACGGCAGATCCAAAATTAAGAATTTGGGGCACAAATCCTACTAAAAACATCAACTTGCTTCATTTAAAAGGAATTTCATTTATTCTTTCTTAAATCAGGCTTAACGGGGTTCCCCATCATTAGAAAGAAAAAAAAAAAAACTGGCAGCTTCTATCCAGATAAAAGCACCACACCTGTCCACGGGTTGTGTCTGGTATTACTGCTCAGCTTCACTGAAGCCAATAAGGCTAAGATGCAATACACACAATCTGGGGAACGGCACACTTTCTTTTTTTTAACAAAAGTAGCCATTCATTCTGGACAACCCCTTTTAATTCTTGTATAAAACTTTATGCTTGAATTTCTCATAGTTTTCAAGCTCTGGCTTAAGATGCACAAACATTTTTGAACAAAGTTAAGTCAGTCTATAGGTGGTGAAAAGTGACACAAAGCGCCTAATCATGCATTACATTTTCCATCCGCCGTGGTAAATCTGGCGCATTTGTAGACTAAGTGGCAAAAAAAATAGACGGGATTAGTAAATCAGCCCCACAGACTATGCATAACTACAGAAAGATCTGAGCTGCTGGCGGCTGAGGTGCCACCCCCTTAACCTTACCTGTATGGAGTTAGACTGATACTTGTGATACTCTGTGTTAGATTTCAAGTCATCGATATCTATGGTGGGCAAGCCAGAAATGAGCAGCTCCAGTTCTTGCTCTGTGAATATTGATATCAGACGCTTGGGGATAATTTCATAAAATCCCTCCAGGAAAGCCGCCAACTGCTTTCGGATCGCACCTACACACAGGGGATAAAGGGTCCATTAAGTGCCCAGAATGTCATACTTGGGGCGTCATTATGTATAAGAAGGGGTCTCGCCATTGGTTTTGTATCAAATCTAAGCTTCAAGTACCTGTCATCTTCATCTGGCACACAAGGTGAACATATTCCTTCTTGTTGTCTTCTGTGACCAAGATGTTTGCACCATTGGGCTTTAAGTCACGAACTTCACAGACACCAAATTCCTGAACCTAATGGGAAGAAAAACAAATCCTTACAAAATCTTCTAGTTTTGTTTTCCATTGCAACGAAAACCTTCATCACCACAAATGAGTCCAGATGCCGTGGTTTGCCCGTGGGGTTCCCTATAAAGAGCTTTCACATACTAACCATTCTTTTTCGACAAATACCAAGAAGTTAAGGCCAGATGGATGTTGTAGAGTAGACAAGTTCTTCCTCAGTCATTTCCACTCCTTATGAAAGTTTCATAATTTCTAATTATTGTAATGATTCAAAAAGGTTTTCCCAGTGAACAATATTAAGACCTCTCCTCAGGATAGGTCATCAGTACCTGATCTGTGGTGGCGTGACGCCTGTCACCTCCAGTGAGCAGTGTGGCTTCTCTAGGTCAGCGACGTCACATGGCCTGGGTGCAGTTCAGTCCCATTCAAGGTAATGGGCCTGGGCTGCAAGACCAAGCACAGCTAGCAAGCTGATACACAATGGCACTGTGCTTGATATGCTGTGAGGAGGCAGCAGTGCTCATGGTCTCTACAAACAGTGGCTCTATGGGTGGTGGTGGGTGTCGGGCTCCCACCAATCAGATATTAAAGAGGTTGTCTCATCATGGACAATGGGGGCATATCCTAGCGATATGCCCCTATTGTCTTATAGGGGTGGGTCCCACTGCTGGGACCCGCACCTATATCGAGAACAGAACTGCACATGTGCAGCCACCCTCCATTAATTTTCTATGGGGACGGCGGAAACTAGTCGGCCCCATAGAAATTAATAGGTGCGGGGGCTGCGCATGCGCGGTACGCTCCTATTCACTTCTATGGGGAGCCGGCTTAGTGGTGGCCAGACTGGAGTCCTCCAGCCACCACCTTGCGGGGCTCCGTTTTCGATATAGGTGCAGGTCCCAGCGGTGGGACCCGCACCTATGAGACAATGGGGTCATATCCTAGCGATAGCCCCCAATTGTCCATGATGAGATGATAACCCCTTTAAATGAGCTATCCGGAGTATAGGTCATCAATATTCTACTCCTGGAAAACCCCTTTAATATTCCTGTATGTGACAGTTAAGAAACCTTGAAGACCAATGTCCCCCTTTCATACTTTATCCTGACAGAGCAATGTACATATCGTGATGAATGTGCCAGGTACTGCAGCTCAGTCCAACTCAAGTGAACGGAACTAAGATGCAGTACCAGGCCCAGCCACAATCATATGAACAATGGCTTGCTGGAGTATTGAAGTCACTTTTGTTGGATGTTAGACCCCCACCAATCCAATATTGACGGCCTATCCTGAGGATGGCCCATCAACATAAAAGTCCCTTTAAGCCAAGTAAATTATGTATCCACCATGGAGGCCACTAATGCTGTAGGACCAGAAACTAGGCATCTAAATACCCAGAGAATATCTACTTGTTCACCAGAGTATCTACCTCAGTGCTGAAAGTTAAGTCGTATCCCAGTGTGGAGACATCGTTCTCAAGCAAGTACACTAATCCCTGGTAGAAGTGATAATCCTCGCTCTCCATGTCAGTGTATCTGCAATGCAAAGAAGAACTATTCAAATGGCATTTTTAACTAAATATGCATACAAGAATCAATAAAAGACTGTAGGATCAGACTGCACATGATAGTTTGTAGTCTGTTACCATGGAAACAGGTCTGCAGAGGAAAACCGGCACAATATTTTAAATCAAGACTTTAGCACTATTTAGCAAACCTGTTTCAGTATGTATTTCAGAAAAACCAAAATGAGATGTAAAAGGTGGATATACCCTTGATATTCCCCACCATAACTCTCTACAATGACAGAGCAATTATTCATGCTCACCTGACTGATTTGCCTAAGATGTGCTTGTAGAACGACCGCGTGAAGTAGCACTCCAGGAGCCGGTTGTCATACACTGCTTTAGCGACTATCCGTCCGACAAACTTGAAGTAGCTGAGGTGGTTGGGGTTGCAGTGAGAGGAGGGGTTGATGGTGTAGGTGACCCGATCCCCAGGTGAGGTGCGGAATAGAGCATACATTGGATTGAACATTTCCCTGGAGATGATCATGTACCATTCTCGGAGAAGCCCACCAGCATCCTGGCCTTCTTCCCCCTCAAACACTATATACCTATAAAGGGAGGAGAATTTAGTATTTATTTACTTCAAAACATCTGGATTTTATAACCCTCTGGACACACTGCAATAGACATACGCCCCATACTTGGTTACTTACAATCTGTTTTTCATTTCTTCAGGGGACTTCCTGTGCAGTTCCCGGTAGGAGTCTTCAAACACATGGTCTCGTCTCACATGTACAGCCATATCTTCTTTTCGCAATCCTTCATCCAGGCGTTCGAGCTCCTGACGGAAATACCTGTATTTTGTATAGAGGTTGTGTTCAGTAGGATCGTTGTACAGACACATATATTGCTCTATGCAGTGGTGATCAAATGAACCAATAAAGTATCCACTGGGACCATGCACAATACTTTCTGGCTGTCAGATGGTGCCTCAACAACTGTCCCACCGAGCATGCGGTTGCACCTCTCCACACCAGATGTCAGATTGGGTGGGAGAGGATTCCTGCACATCATCTTTAAAATAATAAAAATGTGTACCAAAGAAGAGAAAAAGTAAATATTTTGATCATACGTACTTGCGTTTAACATCAAAGTCCAGGACCCTAATGTAATCTACAAGAACAGCAAAGGGTCCATCGGCCAAGTGTGTAGTAGACTGCCTGAGGATCTGATTTAACACAGTGCGATGCGTCTCTGGAGAACAAAAAAAAATAATATATATCATAAAATATATTTCTGTATTCTATTAAACTATATGCAGACAGTACAAACATAATATATTCCACATTAAAGGGGTTTTATGAGACTTTTGAACTGATTAGTATCTGATCGGTGGGGGTCTGACACCCGGGACCCCTGCTAAACAGATGTTTGAGAAAGCATGGACGCTCCTATGAGCGCTGTGGTCTTCTCGCAGTTTTCCCTAGGCCATGTGACGTCATGTTTATTGGTCACGTGGCCTAAGAGCAGCTCAGTCCCATTCAAGTGAGATACCAAGCACAATCGCTACACAATGTACGTTGCTGTGCTTGGTAAGCTTCAAGGCCACATCGCTTATAGGACCGCCAATGCCTTCTCAAACTATTGATCAGCAGGGATCCCGCATGTTTGACTCCCACTGATCAGATACTGATGACTTCTTTAGAGGATAGGTCATCATTTAAAAAGTCCCTGTAAATCCCCTTTAAACTAAAAAGTCTGAGGTGAATAAAACTGGAAATTATGTTCATATCAGAAAATAAAAATATTCCCTAAAATGTAAAGGCTAAAAAAGGCCAAAGCATTACTACACCCCTTACCTGCAAATCGTAGGAACTTCTGGGTGTCAGGAGGCAGGCTGGATGAGATGTGCATAGCTGAGGGCTCCCTTGAAAAGAAGGGATCTAAGGAAGAAGGTGTAGCAGGAGTGAGGGGTGCTGGTGATAATGGGGGAGGCTCATCTTTTATGTGAGCCAGTTGGCTTTCCCGTGTGTCCCGCACAGGAGGTTTGCTCTCTCTTTCCGTTGCGTGGACCAGGAAGAACGCTTCTACAGCAGGCTGAAGAACTGCAGAACAAAAGACAGGAGTAAAATCTAAACACCCACAGTAGTAAGTAGATGTTAGAGTGAGGCATATAGCCATTAGTTTTAGTACCTAGCACTGCATGTTGATCATGAGACTCCTCCAGCTCCTTCAAGCATTCTCCTAACATGTCCCACAACTCATCCAGACTCAGCTGTTCGCTCAGCAGGGGCAACTCAGGGAGCCGCTCTTCCTCTTTCTTTTCAGCAGCTTGAGATCCTTCGGAGCCTAGAGATATAACAGAATCCATGCTATAGGCAAAGAATAAAACAAGCACAAACTATAAACGCATGCAATGCTACTCATCTGGGACACTGACCGACTGACTGGGTATCTTGTGTGGCTGGCGATGGTTGGTCGACATCCATAGGAGATTCCTCCCTGCGAGCTGAACCTTCGGCCTAAAAAAATAATAAAATATAAGATATGTAATTAAATTATTAGTTGCCGTGAGCGGGGTCCACACATGGAAATGTAAGGGTATTAGTAATGATGGAAGAAATAGGACACACAAAGCAGCGCAGAGTAGGAGGATGCCATGCAACGCATACAATGTCTGCAAAAGCAAGGTGCTTCTTCTAACGACCCAAGGGAAACATGCACAAGACAGACGTAGAGATGGTGTACAAAACCACAAGGTGCAGACAGAGAACAGACAGAATAGGGGCAAACAGGTGGAAAAGGGAAGAAATGTAAAAAAAAATAAAAAAAAAAAGTAAAAAAAAAAGGAGGGGGAGGAACAAACTAAGGATGAATGTTCTGCCAGCGCCAGTCATCATGCTAACCGTTGCAGTTTGCAGCTGTCTCCGCGCCCTTTGACCCTCACGTACCATTTGTATAATGGCATCAGCCTCAGCCTCCAGCTGCTGCACAGCTGCCTGGATGCTGCTAGCCGAGGCCAGACTGGCAGCCCCTGCAAGAAGAAGATAGCCATAAGAAAACATGACATGCACTATTTATGCTGGTCTATTCTACACAGAGACCATTCACCAGTCCTATCACTTCTCAGGAATTAGTAGCTTTTGCCTACTTCGTTTTAGAGTTTCCCAGCATGCTTTATTGGGCAGTGAAGGTTTTAGTTCAGGAGCTCAAGCGACAGTTCTGACATTATCTGCCGCAACAAGCAGACCCTGGAAACCGGTTGTAATCATCCTACATTTTGGGGCCACAAGAAATAAATCTCTGCATCCTTCATGCCTGGAGAGATTTGTGGCTCATGTGACCTTGGTCTTAATCCCAAGAAAGTAACACTTGTTCTTAAAGTGACAACTTAAAGTGCCCGTCCTTTAGCATAGTTTGCATTAAAGGGGTTGGCTCATCTGATGGCATATTGCTAAGATATGTGACCAGTCTGAGATAGGTGCAGATTCGAGACATGGGACTGCACCTTTCTCCAGAATGGGACATCTGAAGTGAACAGAGTAGCCGTGGAAGCGTGACCACCCTCTGCTCAACACTATGAGACCCCTGGCTCTGCTATTTCCAGCAGCCCCATAGCGGTGAACAGAAAGGTGGCCGTAATTGCGCAGTGAACGGTGCACAGTGAACACTCCTTCACTTCGGGGGCCTTGTTCTGGAAATGGCTGCAAGTCCCAGAGGTGGGACCTGCACCCATCTGACACTGAGGAATTATCCCAACGATGTCTCCTACTATTGTATCCTAACAAACCCCAGCGCCTGTATGTACACATATTTGAATGATAATTCTGTCCGCCTTCAGATGGCACTGGAGATCAATGCATACACAGCATGCTCCCTCTAGTGGCGACTGCTGGCAACCAGAATCTGTGTACGTTCATTTTAAATCAAATTACATTTGTAAGAAAAATAAAATATCCCACCTAGTCTGCTGGTTTGCTTGGCCTTCTTGTTGGCTCTTCTGGTGTCATCTCGGAGCTGAATGATAACCTGTAGCACTCGCAGGAAGAATTTTTGTGTGGAGGTCTTTGACGTCAGCATAGACATAGACGGTAACTGGAGTTCTCTACCCCCCAGAGGTCTCTTCTGCGAGGCCACGATGACCACGCTCTCTGCAATGTCAAACCTGGATCGTAGGGATGGAGTGGGGAGAGACCTGACAAATTAGATTGAATTATGCTCAGAATGTGAAATAGTCACTTGACACACTATAAATGACAACAGACTTGAGATTTACCTGCTATGCATTTTGCCCTTTGCCTTGGTGTTATGAGGCTGTTCCTCAGGCATGCCATCCGGGGACAGAGCCTCACACTGAATGCGCTTCTGCTGATCGAGGTTGTACTCTCGCAATTCTGCCAACAGTGTACCTAAAATGGCAGGCGGGTGCAAAATTCATGA
The DNA here is from genome assembly GCF_014858855.1 of Bufo gargarizans. Classification (NCBI taxonomy): domain Eukaryota; kingdom Metazoa; phylum Chordata; class Amphibia; order Anura; family Bufonidae; genus Bufo; species Bufo gargarizans. The sequence goes on along the minus strand of NC_058088.1, from coordinate 174,135,150 downwards.
CTTTACAAAACTAGTAAGCGAGACCTAAATGGTCCTACAGACCCAGGAGAATGCCTTACCTATCTGTTTACACAGAGTATATCCTAGATGGTGGGCCCCGCTGAGCAGCAGCTTTAATACAGTGTCTCGTGTCACCGCGTCACCTCTGGATAGCTGAAGCAACACATTGGCTGCGTCTTCTAATCCTTCTTCTGAGCACGAATGAGATGTTAACACCTGGAAAGAAACAAGACATCTCAAACACTTCAATAGAAAAAAGTGACCTATTAAAATGGGTTGCACCCTGTGGATATTTATGGCATATTCACAAGATACACCTTAGAGAAGTTCCCACCTATCTCAAGAACTGGGCCCCATTGCACACCGCCGGGAATGGCGAGGTGCACTCATTCTTGAGGTAGGAACAGGTCCCAGAGATGCACAACTATAAGACCTTTATGGCATATCCTGTGGATATACTATAAACTCCCAGAACATACAACTACTGTATTTTTCACCCCATAAGACACTCCCCATGCCCCCCCCCCTTTTCCTCCCTCACTGCGTCTTAGGGGGGCCAATACTAACGGGCGCTTTCATTAGTACCGGGGGACCAGGAAGCGGTGAAGGCTCTGTACTCCCCGCTTCCTGGTCTTCTGCCGTCGGCTGTGCTGAGGGCGCTCTGTGACCTCACTCTGTGCGGGTCAGGTCACAGCACATCCGATGGCAGGAAAAAGACAGAGGGAGTGCTGAAGGTGAGGAGTGGCGGCGTCCGAAGCAGGAGAGGTAAGTGGATTTTTTCATTTTATGTGATCTGAGGCATGGGGACTGATTAAAAGGCTGTGGGCTGAGGATCTGAGGCATGGGGGCTGACCTTTGGCATGAAGGCTGATTAAATGAGGCTGGGGGCTGACATGACGTATGGGGTCTCACCTCAGGTCTAATTAGTGGTCATCCACATTAGGGTCTTAGCTGAAGTCTTATTGGGGTCTTATTAACATTGGGGGTCCGAGCTGAGGTCTAATGAAATTTTTTTTCTTCTTGTCCTCCTCTAAAACCTAGGCGAGTCTTATGGGCCGGTGCATCTTACTCTTATAGGGTGAAAAATACAGTACTTTAACAGTAAAATTCACATGGTGCTGTCACAAGGCTGTTCAATCCCAGCCAAAAACTGGAAGAAAAAAAAAGCAATTTGACCACCACAGTATGTGAATACAGCCTTTTAGACTTCTGATCCCATCTGACAGATCTGTCATCCAACCTATAACTGTTCTCAAAGGGCCGCATTGGCTTATAAACCAGTCCGAGAGGATTCCACCAATGTCTGCCGTTTTGATGAAAAAAAATATAAAAAAAAATTGCTGCATGCTGTGCTAATTCTGCAGTGAAACGTGCAGATGACAGCAGAGCACAACCTTACGTGGGGCCCACCCGCTATGTAAGATCTTCTTCCACTCTGGTACACCCAGCCTGCCCAAGCAGCAGATAGGTAGAAGCACAAAAAGGAACACTTACCTCCACAGAGAGCTGCAGCTGTTTCTCTGTTAGTCCTGAAGCGGCCATTTTGTCTGGTGCACTGAACTCGATTGACTTCGCAGTAAGCTTTGTACTTTTCATCACAGCTTAAAAATAAAAAAACAATAATTTTGCTTTCTTTACTCATGACATCACAACTACCAACGATTACTCCAGTTCAGTCTATTGCAGGGGTGCACACAGTTTTCTGGTTGGGGGCCACATTGCCAGACTGAACCAATGACAAGGGCCGAAATTAAAATTTAAAGGTGTATTAACTGAAATATTGTACACACATACCATTAATGTCTAGTTACACTTCCGGGACTCCCATCTAATCGGAGAAATACATGTGAGCAGCCACAAGACATAGGCATACATGTCTGTTACCAGATGGTTGGGGGCCACACAGAATGGTATCAAGGGCCGCATGTGGCCCCCGGGCCACAGGTTGTGCACCCCTGGTCTATTGCACTATGGGGGTCATTTATTAAGACCGGCGTTCTGTACCCATATACCTGGCGGTGGATCCGGCAGAGTTATGCAGAGGTGCCGGCCATCTAAATGTAAGACCACTTCCTTGCTGGCTTATATTTAGACAATTTTCTATGCCTAAAACAGGTGTAGAAAATCGTAAATGAGATTCTCTCTCCCTCTTTTTTTTTTTTACACCTGGCGTCAGTGGGGAGAAGTCTCAGATTGCAATCTGTACCAGAAATACGCCTAATTTTGGCACATTTCTGTTTGATAAATGACCGCCCACATCTGGAAACTTATTCCTGATGATTAAATGAGTTGGGCATTGGTGGCATATCGCTAGGATATACCCTGAATGTTTGATAGGTGCGGGTCCTTACTCTTAGAACGGAGCCTACAAAATGACGGAGGGTATACAGCACATACGCGGCTGACCTCCATTCATTTCTATGGGACTACCAAAGATAGCCGAGCGCCATTCCTATAAGCTCCAAAGAAGTGAATGGAGTGGTGGTTTCCCATTCATTTCAATAGGACTTCCAAAAACAGCAGAGCATGCTGCTCAGCTATTTTTAGCATTCCTATAAAATTGAATGGAGGGTGGCCACGCATGCGCGGTGCGTCTCCCATCACTTTATGGGCTCTGGTTTAAATACCCACACCTACCTGGGAACCGCACCTGTCAGACATTGGGGTCATATCCTAGCAATATGCCCCCAATGTCCAAGATGGGGCAACCCCTTTAACTTTTTATGTTTCATACCGATGTCTATAATTTGTCCCCAATATGTCAGTCGAGCGCCACGGTCAGACCCCCACTGATGACCTGGACAACCCCAATGAAAATTCATTAAGCATATTAAAGGGTCACTAAGCTTTCAAAAACTTGGGATATGCCATAATGACATGTCAAACTTTTTAAACGGTGGCAGGGTCTGAGTGCTGAGACCCCCACCTATCACTAGAACGAGGAGACAGAAGCCGTTGGTTGCATAGTGCACACACTCCTCTGCAGGAGAGGAAGCGAGACTCAATAGAAAGTCTATGGGCCCCTCTCACATCCGTCTCCTACGGAGAGGAGAGCGCATACTATGTAAGCGCTTCTCTCTCCTCGTTGTAGCAATCAGTGGGGGGTCTGAGTGCTGACCGCTCAGACCCCAACTTTGATATGCTGCTATGACATGTCAACCGGCTTGGGAAAACTCAGTGACCCAAATCGCCTCCAGTAAATAAGTACGTTCTTATGTTCAGCCATGTTGGTTTTACCATTGCAGGACGGACACCCCGTACACAGACTTCTGATAACTGCACATCCTATTGTGCCGGGCAAGCCTAAGAGCCCACATGGTCACAGCATCTGATGTCGATTGGGTTGTATTGGTTCAGTATGTGACAAGAGGGGCAGGAGGGGTTTCACTACCCCCTGGAGCGTCACAAGGGGCTCTTACACAAATCAAGACTGCAAAATGCCTAAAACTGTAGGCAGCCTTCAGCGAATCGAGCTTCAGATCATAGATCCGAAGTTGCTTTGTTCAAAACCTTTGATTTTAATGCTGTCTCCGTACACGGTCTGCGCGTAGGCAAAATTTGTATCACCCAACTTTGGTATTCCCATTCGAAGACGGGTTTGGTACTAGCTGGTACCTCTGTACCAAACCCGACTTCAGATTCCTAATTTAAAATGTTTTTAAAGCTGCAGACCGGAATACCGGCGATACAAACTTTTGCCTACGCACAGCTCATACATTATAATGCTGTATGGAGAAAGCATTAAGCCTTTGGATACCGGAGGTTTTTTCATTTTTCCATTTTCCGTGAGCCATAACTTTATTTTTCCGGTCACATAGCTGTATGAGGATTTTTTTTTATTTGCGGGATAAGTTGTACTTTCTAATGCCACCATTAATTATGGCATAAAATGTTGTGGGAAGTGGTTAAAAAAAATTCCAAATGGGGTGGAATTGGAAAAAAATTAAATCCCTCCACCGTTTTACGTTTTTTTTTTCCCACGGCATTTTGTTTACGGCAAAACTGACCCATGCCCTTCATTCTCTGGGTCAGTACGATTACAACGATACCCCAGATGTATAGGTTTTTTATGTCTAAATAGTGTAAAAACACATTTAAACTTTGAGAATTTTAATTACATTTTTTATATTACCATATTCTGACCACCATAACTTTTATACTTTTGTCTACTGAGCTGTGTAGGGCTCATTTTCTGCAGAACAATCAGCACTTTTAGTTGATACCATTTTGGAGTATGCGTAAAAAAAATTTGATCACATTTTATTTTAAAAATTGGGGTAAGAGAAGCAATGAAAAAACTGGCAAATGGGACATTTTTACCCTTTTTTCCGTTACGTCATTTGCCGTATTGGATTTTTTTTTCTATTTTAATAGTATGGGCATTTTCGGTCGCGGTGAGACCCATGAGGTTTATTTTTATTTAGGTATTTCGTTTTTTATTATACGGAAAAGGGAGCGATTTAAACTTTTATATATTTAAATTTTTTTGTGATCATTATGTGCCTCATATATGAGCATTTAACATTTTGGTTTATCTTCAGGACTTTATTACTTGCTTATTTTGCTTACTTTTGCTCATTTCTTATCCTGGCCTGCCATCAGGTGGCCAAAATAAGAATTGCAGTTTGAATAGGGTTAGCCTACTCAGTAAGGCTACCACTATTCAGTGCAACTTTATGCCCAGATTGGACACACAGGGCATAGGTAGGATGGTTTTTGAGCATTTAGGTGCCGTGATCTCACTTGATCACGGCCCCTAAAGCATTTAATTACCGCGATCTGCATTATTGCCAATCACGGTAATTAGCTGCAGGTCTCTGCTAGATGGAACAGCAGAGATCTGCCAGCAATGATGCCCGCTGCACGTGCGAGTAGGCGTCATGTTTACACATCGCACCAGAATGATTCGACTTTGGATCTACAACCCAGAGCTCGATTCGCTCAAGACTAACTGTAGGCAACAGGAAGCGCTGCCGAACCATAAGTGATGAACGCTAAAGTGACGTCACTCGTGGAGTTCTGGTATCACAACTCACATTATGCACTTGTTGCTAGGCAAAATGAACCCACCACTGTCACTTACAGAGGTCTTCCCACGGGCACATGTTGAACCCTTGGAAATCACTTCCTTATTGACCCTCCAGAATGGGCATCTCTAGCTTTAAGTCTTTACAAACCTGGATAATCTGTTTTGTGTCCTATGTAGATCTGTTTCCATGGTAACAGACCACAAATAAACCCACAGTAGTCTGATCTTGGAACCATATATGTCTAGCCTACCAACATATGTTGACACTGGCTACAAAAGGTGAACTAGTCTTCGATAAAGGGGTTGTGACACGAAAAATATTGACATTTTTCAAACGAGCGCCTGGATCTGAATACTTTTGTAATTGCATGCAATTAAAAATTTAGTATAGGCACTGAGCTATTCTCTGAAATCTATACAGCGCCACCTGCTGTTTGTCCTTTCTAAATTATCTGTCCAGCTCAAGGAGGCCGACGTACAAGCTCGACTGCCACTGGCTGCAGCAGAAAGGACACTCCCCCTGAGCTGTCAGCTTGATATAAATCTAGCAGAGAAATAAATGAGGAGATCTCTGGACCCATGTGAGGTACAGGGCTGGTTCTGGCTTTGTTAGAAAGAGTGCCATCTACTATATGGTGTCTGATCTTCATACATCTTTTTACATTATTCAGGGAAGGACCCATTTAATGTCCATCTTGTAACGCCACGTCAGTATTTGTAGTCAGATTACATATACAACGGCCTTCCTTCTCCCCCAGAAATAGTACCCCTTTCCCCATCACAGCATACAACAGGCAGAGCTACATTTTTGTGATACGTAGCACCAAGCCACTGCACAGAGGTAAAGGGGTGTTATTCCACAGGACAGGTTACAGATTTTGGGGTTCTACAAACAGAGAACCAGAGATTTTCTCTCCCCCCCCCCCCCATCCCCCATATACAATTTGATGAAGTGGTGGACCGATACGAGCATTACTGCTCCATTCAGAAAAGGAACTCTGGGACCCCTAATTTTCGAGATCTGCGGATGTGAGATAATTTTTGTGGGATAACCCCTTTAAATAATATTTTGTCTGCCTGCAGAAACCACCAGAAGTCCAGTGGGCACTCCTACTTGGCGACTGACAGCGTTCCCTGTATGACCGTGCATAGGGACAGCTATCAACCACTAATAATACCGCCCACTGGATGCCTAAGCACAGAAAGAGCAGGAATTTAAACTGATGAATTAGTGGTTGATCAATTCCCATAAAACTATACAACCTGCTCAGCACCTTCTGTTCAGAACATGCCACCAGCTACATTTTCAGTGTGTACAGGTTTGCTTTAAATGGGGTATTTCCAGGTACAACAAGTTATCCCCTATCCACAAGATAGGAGATAACTATTAGATCGGTGGGGGTCCTACCACTGGGATCACGAGAATGGGGGAGTTCCCCCTGAAATGTACGCTGCCACTGCATTCATTTCTATGGCGGAGCTGGAGATGGCAAAGTACAGAGCTCCACGGGGTATGGGGCCGTTCTCGTGATAGGTGGGGGTCCCACCGCTGTGGATCGGGGATAACTTTTTGTAATCAGAATACTCCTTTAAAGCATTTAGGTTTTCAGATGTCAATATGCATTAATAACAGGGTGCAGTACTTACTTGTCACAACACTTGTGTTGGCCACTGTTGGCAGAGTTACAGCGGGTACAGGAAGAGGTACTGGTGCTGTTGCGGGCGTTGGGGCAGGGGCGGGTGCAATTGCATTAGCCATACTGTCTGGTAATTTATTATCAGGCAAGGCGATGGATATTAAGGAGAGGAGTCTGAGCAGTTTTTCTGTAAGCAGCGAACTCCGTCGAATGACAGGATGAGATAACATATTCATGAGCTGTCCCAAAGGAGAGGCCTCCAGGCTACACTGCAAGCTTTCCGCTTCTCCTCCAGAACTCACAGGCACGGACTTTATAGACGTTTTCCCCTTACGGCTCACATTCATATTGTCTAACTTCACTAACAAGTCCCAGAAGTCTGTGGAGATGTTGCTTGCCCCACTGTTACCAGACGGTGTAGGACAAGGGCTACAAGTCAATTTTATACTCCGCTCCTTGTTTTCACTGTTTTCTACATTGCACTCTTTGGTCCTCTGCTGTGTGAAATGGCTTGGGAACACCTAAGAAGGAGGGGGGGAAAAAAAGGCCAATTATTAATCTATAAAAAATTATAGTAAAAATAAAAATTTATAAATAATAAACCCCAAGTGTAGAAGATGACCCACCGACTCAGAACAGAGTTTGTCGGGTTCTGCCAAGGTGTCATTTTGACTAATACTGCAAGAAGCGCTTCTGACAAATCCTCTGACGCAGATGTGAGCACAGTATTAGAATGGCTACTCACGTCTGGATGCCAGATGCGTGCCCCAGGACCAACCAGGGGTTTACTAAACCGAACTCGCGGCTTTGAAGATCCCCATAGTCGAGGGAGTTCCGGTCATTAAAAGGGTTTTCCCTTTAGGGCAGATGAGAATTTTAAAAGGAGTTTAAGGACATACTCCAGACTTGAAAATGTGGTCACCGTTCCTCAAAGGATGCATGTTCACCAGGTAAGGCCGGATTCCATGTGTGTGTTCTGAACTGACCACAGGTTTAAATGGGTTTTCAAGGCTCCCGATAACCTATTATTGGGATAGGTCACCAATATCCGATCGGTGGGCGTTCGACATCCTTCACCCCCACCAATCAGATGTCCCCTGCGGCCTTTTGGCACTGGCAATTTGAGCGCCAAAGCGTAGTGGCAATGCCGGGTTACTGCAGCTCATCTCCTATTAAAGTGAATGGGAGCTGAGCTGCAGTACCCCAGCACGGCAACTAAACTTTGAACGGAGTTGAGCTTTCTGTTTTATTTACACTGCCAGAGGCTGTCGGGACCATCTGATTGGTGGGGGTGAAGGATGTCAGACCCCCACCAAATCAGATATCAGGAGCCTTGAAAACCCATTCAAAACTGTGGTCGGTTTAGAACACACATCCTTTGTGGAATGGTGAGCACATTTTCGAGCAATGCTTCATATGAGTCTGGAACTCCAGTAAAATGAAAGGCGATTGCTTTAAAATTCTCATCTGACCAAATACTCTGAATGCCAAGATGTCACCGTCCTACTTCTAAGCTGCGGAGTCTGACAACCATAGCTGTATGATACAGTCCCGAAATTCAAAGGCCCCGACTTATGACACAGCGTTGTGACTGCTGCTATAGTCGATGCCCACTCAGTTTTCATGGAAACCTCTGCCACTTTCTAATCTATTTTGTTCGATTCCTCACCATTTTCAAGAGCCTGGCTTTCACTCTGTGAATGGAAATAATTTCATTTACGCAAGTGTAGTAAAGGTGCCGATATACATAAAAGTCATGCAAAACCTGCAGATCTCAGCGGGACCGGCCGACTTGCTTATATGTATGGGGGTATGAAAACTCTCCCTGATCAATGACGCTGGGGAAAAGAAGCATTGGCCATAGAAACTTTCAATGCCTGATCCTTTGCTTACTCCCCTCTCACCCATTGAAAACACAGCATACCCTGCCGAGCTGAGCATGCATGTGTATGGGTTGAGGAGTATAGCTGTCAGCTGACTGGTATGGAAAGTGAATGGGCACCTTTAATTCCCTGTGACCTGAACATAACAGCAGCGCAGATCTCTCCTGTCCTGGATGCCAGACTGATGCCTAGACTCATATGATAAAAGGCTCTCTGTATGAATAGGACTTCTCAGCCTTCAAATATAAAGAATTAGTTAATTCACTGACAGCAAGAGCTTTACAAGAGAGAATGTGTCACCTATAATATTCCCCTTTTTTCCCCAAACTTTTTTTTTAATCCCCTGAATGGGGGCAGCTATCTTGCCGGAGCTGCGGTTAATAGCATTTAGAAATATGCTTTTCAGCAGCCACCATGGGCCGAAGACACACGAGTGGAGGGGACCCAAGGATTTCTATGGGAGAGTGACCTGTGCAAAGGTCATTACACAGCGAGGGGAGTAGATATGCTGTGACATCATCTATGTCTATGTGAATGGTGGATCCTGTGGTAACTATACAAAGGGGATACCTGTCATTGTAACCCGGCCTGTGATGAGATGACTGCTGAAAAGTGATCTCTACAGAGCAAGAAGAATAAGCTATTAGGCTTAGAGGCTAGCATCCTCAGGATAGGTCATCAATGAGGTTGGCGGGGTTCAAACTCCCAGCACCTCCACCGATCAGCTGTACAAAAAAAATCTGCGGCACTCAGTGAGCACTTAAGCCTCTTCCTAGACCATGGCCACAAAAGCTGAGCGGCAGGGTGTTAGACAACCGCCGATCTCATATTGATTACCTATCCTGAAGATGGGCCATCAATATAAAAATCATGGAGAACCCCCTTAAGGCAGGCACAGGCAAATATTTGCACCAATAGTTGTCCAATATTTGACATGCGCAAAGAAATTTGCAAACGGAAAACAGAATTTTCTTTTTACACCTAGATCAAATCTCCGAATCAGCAATGCTGTGCGGATAGAAAAGTCTACCAAAATGATTATAACAGAACAGACAATTCTAAAAACCTACCTTGGCTAACTGAATAAGAGTGTCCAACACATGCCTGCACACCACAGGGGCAGCTTGTGGGTGAATGTGAACAGTAGAGCCGCAGGCTGCATGCTTTTCCGTGTGTTTGCGCCCTAACGATCTCTGGATTTGGAATATGTTTGTTCGGCAGCCAAGAGCGGCGTCCATTGAAACAGAGAGCCAGGACAGCTGGTTAGAGTTCTTGGATTCCATTTTGTGCAGCAGCTCCAGGGGGCGACCGTCATGGCTGGAAGAACAAGCCTTGGCGGATCCCCTTTTATCACTTCCAGCAAGAGAAGTCTTGGGGCTCTCTATACAGAGTTCACTCTCGCTGCTCCGCTGCAGGATGGACAAGAGGCTTTTGATAACCCAATTGCGGGTCTGCGCGTGGTAACAAAGGTTTCGTAAGACTCTGTGCAGACGGCTGGTGTTCAATTTAGGCTCATCGACAAAAAGCAGGACGAGCAAACAGGAGAGGGCTTCGTGATCCAATAACAATCGTCCTCGCAGACGTAGCAAGCTGTCCACATTACTGCCTGCAGGCCTAAGAAAATACAACAAATAAACAAGCAATATATACAAAAAATAGACTTAAAGGGTTTCTGTCACCAGATTTAACCCTATTAAGCTAGCTGACATTAGTAATGTGCTAATGTCCGCTAAACCTAACTAGCCTATTCCTAGTTTTATCTATGCCCCCGTTATGCCAGAAATCTAACTTTTATAATATGCTAATTATCCTCTAGGAGCAGCGGCGTTCTTGCTTCTAGAGGCTCTGTTCTCCCACCTTTGTTGCCTCCCTCCAAGTCCTGATTGACAGGGCCAGGCAGTGCTCGCATCTGTCTGTCAGCCCTGTGCGCTGGTGAAATCTTGCACCGTTCAGCATTCGGCACGGTGAGGAAAAGATGCTCGCAGGCTGCCAGATTCCTCACCGCCCCTGCGCCGAATGCTGAACGGCACGAGATTTCACCAGAGCACAGGGCCGACAGACAGAAGCAAGCGCTGCCTGGCCCTGTCAATCAGGACTTGGAGGGAGGCAACAAAGGTGGGAGAACAGAGCCTCTAGAAGCAAGAACAACGCCGCTGCTCCTAGAGGATAATTAACATATTATAAAAGTTAGATTTCTGGCGTAACGGCGCATAGATAAAACTAGGAATAGGCTAGTTAGGTTGAGCTGACATTAGCACATTGCAAATGTCAGCTAGCTTAATGGGGTTAAATCTGGTGACCATCCCTTTAAAGGGTTTCTACCACTTCAGTTTGACCAAATTAGCTTTCAGACACTAGCGATCTGCTAGTGTCTGATCTCCATAACCATGTAATTCTTAGACCTGTGTGTGGAGCAGTTTCAATAAAAAACTAACTTTTATTCCTATGCCAATGAGCCTCTAGGTGCTATGGGGGCGTCTTTTCAGCACCTAGAGGCTCGGTCTACTCACACTGTATGCCCGCCCATCTCGTCTTGAATGCCTGCCTCCATCACAGCCATCGGACGAATTCACGCGCCTGCGCCGTTCACTTCTGTCATGGGCGCAGGCGCTAGTGAGTAAATGATACGCTCCTGGTGCCGGATTCCTCACTGCGCCTGCGCCGACTACGTCACAGTGAGGAAGCCGGCATCAGGAGAGCGGCCTTCACTCACTTCGCCTGTGCCGAAGACAGAAGTGAACGGCGCAGGCGCGTGAATTCGTCCGATGGCTGTGACGGAGGCAGGCATTCAAGACAAGATGGGCGGGCATACAGTGTGAGTAGACCGAGCCTCTAGGTGCTGAAAAGACGCCCCCATAGCACCTAGAGGCTCATTTGCATAGGAATAAAAGTTAGTTTTTTAATGAAACGGCTCCACACAAAAGGTCTAAGAATTGAATGGTTATGGAGATCAGACACTAGCAGATCGCTAGTGTCTGAAAGCTAATTTGGTCAAATTGAAGTGGTAGAAACCCTTTAATTACTAATGTCTATTTTACTAGAAATTTGAAGGCCATTTCTACATGTGAACATGGCCCAAGCTTGAAGCCCTGCAGAAAAACACCCCCTCCCACAACCAGCTTGCTGACACTTAAAGCGCAGGTGCAAACTATTTTAGGAATTTTTTGTATTCCCCCCCATACCTTGTGTGCGTGCTGCTGCTTCCCATCTGGAAAGTGCTTCCTCTCTGCACTGCCAAACGGGTATACTGTACACCCCTGTTTCCACTTAGGCGGCTTGTAAATGCTAAAGAGAACAGGACAATATTAGTGTGACCTATACAAATGCAAAGGTTGTGCTTAACACAAAAAATAAAATAAAAAAACGACATTTAAAAACATATCCACAGGACATATAATTCATAATTGTCTAATATGTAGGAGGTCAACCTTCGGTACCTCCCCCTGTCTTAGAGGGGGAGGGGGGGGGGGGGGGGGAAGGGGGGAATACATGCTCCCTATTACTTCCAGAGACTGAATGGAGAGGGGTGGCTGAGCATGACTCCATCTCCATTCAGTCTCCTCATTGACGTGGATGGCAGCATCTGGCTCAGGGGAACCCTATCCCCTTATAATTATTGGAACACCTCTCTGGTTTCAGTCACTGAAAATAAGCATGCTTATGAGAGCGCTAACCTGGGCTTCTCAGGATGGCAGAGAGTGCTGATGTACTGCTGTGCCCAAAGAGCCTTTCATGCATGAGTTGCCTCTGCCGTGCCTCCTGTTCCCTCCGCAGAGCCTGCGCCTCAGCAGCTATGTCTGGGGGCATCACTGCCAGAACACTGTCTTCCATATCTTCTAAAACACTACGACGAAGATCAGATGGCAAAGTTTGGATGAACGTCACCGGATCCATCGGGGTATCAGATGTAGTGTTCTGCGCAAGTTCTCTTCTCTGCTGTTCTGCTCTCTGCTGAGCCAAGACCTTTCAAAATAAAACCGATAAAAGTTAAATAAAATAACGTAAAACGATAAATGAGGGTTAAGATTATTAAAGACATTCAAATTTATGTAAGCACACCTCTTCCTGTATAGCGGGTGGTAAAGCAGCTAGGAATTCCGGGCTGACCTCAGTGACACCAGCACTACCTACAACTGGCGGAGGAATAACCGGGGCAGTAGTAGGAGGGGCCCGAGCAGGTGGTCTGATGCCAAGTTGGTTCTGTAGCACTTCTCTGCGAATATCTTCTGGAAGGGCGGCAAGAAAGGATGGATCCACTCCTTCAGGTAAGTTGATACCTACAAAGGCATAAAGTCATTGTATATTTCTATATGCAAATGTGAGCTTACAGAAAAAGAAAAATAGAATAATTTGCCATCTTTCACCTGCTAATGGGTCCTCCTCTTCGCTACTTGTGGATGGTAAAGGTTCTTCCAGAATACCACTAGTATCGGTTGCTAACAAGGCTACACTGGGATCTCTGGTGGAAGGCATTTCAGCAGAGGGTGCCACTGGAGAACTGAAAAGCACAGAACATATTTGAAAGATGAAATATATGAAAAAAAAATATAATTCTAAAAATATTAAAAACACAGAAAGCAAACTAAGAAAACACAGTAGTACTCTGTGGACAAGTTATATATTTAAAGGGTATCTGTCCACATGAAAGTCACTGATAAACCAGGCACAATACCTTGTAGGGCTAGCTCAGAAGAAAGCAAGGATACCTTTTCACTTAGTTATCCATTGTCTCAGTCTGGAGAAAAAAAAGTACTTTTAAACCATATGCTAATGAGCAGTTGAGAACACTGGGGGTGCACCTAAGTCACTCTGTGCACCCCACCCTCTTCTTGTTTGGAAGGGCAGGTTCTTGAATAGTCATCTCACCTAGCATTGTCAATCAAGAGAGGGGCTGGCAGATGCAGGAGCAGCAAGGGTTCAGTGGTTCACTTCTATGGGGAGTGCGCTTGGTGGTAGCCGGACCGGAGTCCTCCAGACACCACTTCCGTGGCTCCGTTCCTGATATAGGTGCAGGTCCTGTAAGACAATGGGGGCACATCCTAGCGATATGCCCCCATTGTCTGTGATGAGACAACCCCTTTAACAGCTCATCAGCATGTGAATTAAAAGTAATGTGAGAGCCGCAATGGGCGTACAGCAATCTTTTTAACATCAAAAGAAAACAAATCTACTGCTCAATGCTACCCCCATTACCTGTCATCGTCCAGCTGAGACACCACTTGACCCTCATTTGCTGCTGGAGGTTCCACAGCCTGCTGGCCAACTGCAATACTTGTGGTGACCACTAGAGGCTGCTCTGAATTAACGCCAGATGACTCCCCAACTCCTTCCTCCAGTGGACCAGATGCAAGGCTACTGGTATCCATGGGAGACCCCTCCAACTGACTACTAACGGCAGTGAGAGCATCCGAATCCTCTGCTCGCTCAGGCGAAAGAGAAGCTAGAGAAAAGAAAAGTTACATGTATCAGAATAAAAAATAATAATCATAAAAAAAAAAAAGATATATCAGTACGTGATCTAGCATATTAGATGTATACTAACTGATGGTTGGTGCTGGTGATAGCTCCATTTGAGTAGCATCGCCCTCTGCACTGGATCTCCCTGGTCCAGACTCCTCTTGATCAGACGGCATGAGTAATTGGCCAGTATCCTCCGTACCTGGCTCGGTGTGCAAGCTTTGAGGGAGGTCTGCCAAAGCAGCCTCAGGAGGATGAGCACGCAACGTAGGATCCAGAGCAACAAGTTCTGGACTTGTTGGGGTTCCCTCAGCAGAAGATGGGGCTGTAGGGAAGTTCTCAGGACGACCACTTCCATCTTGATCTTTAGTAACCGTAAGGAGCCAAAAGGTAAAAAGAAAATCATTAGATACTAATCAAGAAAACCATGGAGATGGCTAGTATCAGTCGTGTTTCATATACAGAAGAATAAACCTATAATATATATTACAGTCATAAAATATATAAAAGATTGTAATAAACAGAAGAATGGAAAATATGATGTGGAACAAACTTTGATATTTCAGTGGGCTTAGAAATAGATCTAACTTCTGAATGGTTGGCATCTTTGACACATGAAAAATGCCACACCACGAGGAAGGCAGTAGGCTGTATAGTTATCACCAAAAGAAAGGGGCAAAAATCCCTGCCCCCCCCCACAACAATACAACTTACTACCTCACCCTGAAGAGGGCAGAGGTCACTTACGAAATTACCTAACTAACCTCATGCACTGAGAAAAAAAAAAAAGAAATCAATAAATCCCCTTCAAAGATCTTGGACCAGACTCGCTGCAGTCAGCAGATGCCGCAGGAAAGACAGTAAACTGTATAGTTATCTCCCAGATCGGGTGTGACCCCAAAACTATACAATCTACTACCTCACCCTGAAGCACCGAGGAATCTTCTGTCCCGTACACCTGTGAAAGCAAAAAGCGTGGGAGGATCGAGCGGAAGAAATACCTGCAAGGCTCAGCTCAAATGAGGCATTCCTCTTGGAGTTTGCAGCCTACAATAAAAAGGAAAAATATAATAATTAAAAAATATATAAATAAAATCAACAATAGTCCTTTCAAACGGCCAATCACAAACTAAATTAAGAAAAAAGTACAAAAAACAAAAACTTGGAGCAAGTTAAGAGACCTGAGGATTTGGATCCTTTGGGTCCTTCTCTTCCTTGGCTTTCTCTGCCATCTTGGCCTCCTCTTCTGCCAGCTGTTTTCGCCTCTTCTCTCGCCGCTCCTCCAGCTCCTCATCCCTCAAAGCTTCAAGGTGGTTAATTATGGGAACTTTAACCACTGTTCAAAGAAAAAAACACCATCACACCAAATGACACAAATTTCAAGCTAGACAAATAATTTTGTACACAATAAAAATAGTTCGTGGACAGAAACATAAGAGTTATGGCTGTCAGAATATGGCGATGCAAAGAAAGTTTTGAAAACTAATCCCACAAAAAACAAGCTCTAATATGGCTATATGAACGGAAAATTAAAAAAGTTATGGCTATTGGAACATGGGGAGGAGAAAACATGAAAATGCAAAACAAAAAATAGGCCCTTAAGGGGTTAAAGAGAATGCAATTTCAATACCATAACACCAGCTTCCTCACCTGATACACAATCATGCATGCTCTCAGCATCTAACACCTTACATTCTTCTGTCCATCGAGTCAAAGCAGTAGGAATACTGGAAAGAGTGCCTTTAAAAAAACAAAAACAAAACTGTAAAATATGCAAAAACTAAAAAATCATAAAAAAAATAATAAAAAAAAACACACACTGTATGCAACCCCAAGCACAAGAAAAATAAAAAAAGTCATCAAAATGTGAATCTTTAATGGGTCACTCACCGGCCTGACTAGTAGCAGTACTCTGATCATGGAAAAAGTCATCTAGCAGTTCATCATCAGAGCGAGCTATAATGTGGACATCGTCATTGCCAACGAGGAGCCGTGCACGGCCGCGGCTTTGAAGGGGAAGACTGCTGCTTAGTTGCAAAATGTCTGCAGCAGCCGACGGGCCAAGCAACCTAGGAGATTAATGAATGTTATAAATAAACTGGATCCAACTATAATCTATACAGACCACCTTCTCTCCTCTTCCTAATGCATCTCACCTTTGCAGTATTAAAGGTGGGTTCGGTTGCCTGTTCCCAGGATAGTGAACATGAATGGTGTGGCCGGCATTAGCAGTGATCTGCCGCAGAGTACGCTGGCTTCTGCCAATGCCCTGTGCCAGACGAGTTGTGGAAGTACCGCTGCCCAATGTGAGAGATCCATGGTCTGCATGACGCACCATTAAAGGATGAGTGGCAGGGATGTTACCAGGCGAAGGAGGAATGTCAGCTGTAAAGAAAAATTAAAGGGTTAATATACTGGATATTACTGTAATATACTGAATAAATTGTGGAGGTGAAGTACATAAATCTTACTGGCATTGGAGAACATGTTATCAAACTCTATAATGAGATCGTCCTCTCTGTCAAATCTCTCAAAGCGCACAAGGGGAGATGCATTCATATCGGGGTAATCCTCATCCAGCTCCATTTCCGAACAATCATCATCGTCGTCTTCATCCCCTTCCTCACCCTCTTCGTCATCCTAAATAGTAAAAGGTATAATATAGAATATATAGTACTTTTCCAACAGTTTACTATAAAAACATCCTGAAAAGGATAAATTCAACATGTTGCATAACACACCTGATCATCTTCATCTTCCTCCTCCTCTTCCTCCTCCTCCTGACTGTCATCTTCGTCTTCATTGCTGCCACTGCTGTCCTCTTCTTGTGTATGTTCTTCTTCATCTTCAGGGTCTAGGATGTTCATAGAATCTGTTACAGGAAATGGGGAAAGCGATAATGCAGACAAATGTACATCTTAGACTATCATCAGATGCCACTTTACAGCTAGCAACACAAGCCAGCGTGATTGCTGGGTGACATACCTTCCCGGTTTGCCTGAAGTGTAGATGCTTGGCTCAGATTTGTAGGAGCCTCATCCATCAATACATCTTCCTGCGATTCATCTTCCCCCACTCGACTTCCTGTAACAGCAGAAAGCATATTCAGTCAGCAAGCAGGTTTATAGGATGTTCACAAGTGCATAAATACAATTGTATCCATTAAAGAATCCTGCCGACGGCATAAACTTTAACAGGCTGTCTAGACATGCACCAGATTTATCACAGTGCCTCAGGATGGATGATACATTTGGTGCATGGCAAGACATGGTGTGTAACTTTATACCAACTATTGGTTGGCTTAGTTTGCAAAATAATTTTATGGCAGAATTGTGGTGCTGTTCATTAGTACGTGAGCCAATTATTATTAAAACAGATATTTTTTTCCTGGATGTGACACGGAAGTGTGAACAAGGCCTTAGACAATCACTTTCCTTAATTTATCAAATTTAAAGAGGGATCCCCAGCTCAAAACCACCACAGAGACCCCCGGCAAAAAAAACACTAAAAAACACTATTTGGTCGGTACCTGCAGCTCCATCTCTCTCCAGCAGCTCATCTATTAGATCTTCTAACTCAGTCTCTACCTAAAAATAAATGTAAAAAAAATTGTTAATCCTGTATTTTTTCATATAACATGAGGACATCACCCAGAATATCCTTACCTGCATCTCCTGGGTGCTTAGAACTTCTGGCTGCCCAGCAATTACCACTGCATCAGTCTCAACCTCTCCATCCATAATATCTCCATCTGCCACCTCAGCCTGGGAAACATCCGGGTCTTCCTCCTGAGCCTCAGCTCCAGCTTCCCCTAAATAAACCACAGGTAAATATGTATAAAAAAAACAACAACTTGGAATTATGGCAAAAAGTCAACGGGAAACGGAATTCTTTGACTTTAGTCTATGTACCTGTATCTGGCTGGTTACTGTTCGGGTCCCGAGGAGCTCCATGAGTGTCCTGTTCAGACTTATTTTTTCCAGAAGTGCCTTTGCTCCCAAACAGACTGCTTGGCTGGTTGACTATACGTGACAAGGTCTCTAAAGGCTTTAGCGCAGCATTCACAGTGTTTGCCATGTTTGGGCTACGAAATGAAACCACAAGGAAAAAAGTTCAATGCATTGTAACAACTGTTCCATGCCATCTCCATTATAAAAAAAACAAACAAACACACACACACACACACACACACCTTGATAAGTCTAGACTATGAGGCACCCTCGCCAGATCACTAACGAGGCCTTTCTTCAGGAAGAGACGAATGATATTGTTCATGCCGTTGTGCTGAGTTTTGGTGGTGGCGCTGCTGTAGAAGCTTGAAGTGGATGGGCAGGACTCCATTATAGTGCTAATAATACACATCACAGCCTGCAACCTGCAAGATAAGTGGCATAGTCAATGAATTATGCTCCAGGACAGACAGTTGCAAACCACATAAGTAATAGTGCCTCACATATTAAGGGTATGAGGCTACAATAAGCAGGGCTGTCTTTAATGCAGGGCAAAAGGGGCAGCTGCCCCGGGCCCAGTTGCTCCTGGGGGACCCAAGGCAGCTGCCTCTTGAGCCCCGCTGGCCAGTGGCGTAGCGTGGGGAGGGGCCGTTGCCTCAGATGCAAAATTAAAGAGGGCGCAGGCAGGGCTGCACCGCCAATTAGGTAAAGTGAGGTGATGGCCAGAGGCTGCACGGGCCTGGTGACAAGTTGGGGGCGGCAGCGGGGAACAGGGAGATGAGCGCTTCCATTGTGGAAGCTGTATCACCGTCCTCAGGACAGCGATACAGATGGATGTTGCGGGGCAGGGGAGGGAGAGGTCCATAATGGGGAATGAAGTGTGCAGGTGCGGCAAATCTGTTGAACGGCACTGGATTTCTCACTAACAGGAGGACGTAATAAGAACAACCTAGGGCGGGCCATTTCTCACTAAGAGGACGACGTAATAAAAAGAACCTAGGGCGGGCCAGAGCGGTGAAAGGGGAGGGGTTTTGTATGAAAATCACTGAGGAGCCTGGGCAACGGCCGCATGAACGCCGCCCCTGGACACCTTCAGAAGCTAATTAACATATTGAATAAGTGTACAGGAAAGATGGACAGCAATATGGAAGGTAGCATTCTAATATGGGGAATGTAATGGAAATCCTTATGTTAGTGTTCTATAATGGTGATAAGGCTACATTCACATGACTAAGTGTTTTGCTAAACACTGATACCGGTCCGTGTACGTTCCACAATTTGCAGACCGCACATGGCCCGCACTGATAGAAATAGCTATTTTTGTCTGTAATTGCAGTTTTTTTTTTTGCAGAGCCACAGAACGGAACAACGGGTGTGGACAGCACACAGCGTGCTGTCTGCATGTATTTATCACTGGTGGTGATAAATGTCAGACTGGATTGGTGGGATGGGTTTGGGAGTCAAATACTAGGACACCCAGCAGTTTGAACAAATGTGGGCCCCTGTCTGAGTGGGGCGGAAGTGAGCATGCTAGTCTACTGCTCTGCTCACTTCTACGGACAGAAATCTGCGTCCCATAGATGTGAATGTAGAGAAGAAATAAACATGGGATAACTTCAACCAACCAGGATACCCCCTTTAAATGTACACTTTTCTTTTAGCAATAAAACCCCATAGACTTCGGATGGGACTGTATAACACCCGTTTAACTTATGTCCCAGGGTGTATGTCAGAGGCCATAAATGCCCTATGCATAGTAAAACTAATGCTCAAGTTTGGCTAGAAACAATTAAAACACCCCTCGGAGAAAAACTGTACCTGGCATGTTTCTCCGCACTCTCAGCCATTGCTAGTGCGCGACCAAGTGCAGCTTTTACTTCATTCACCAGGGCTACTTGTGCATCAGTACCACTACCAGCTGCAGCCAGGCTGGCGAGGAACAGGCGTGCCAAGGCTGGGGTGTCCTTGTCCTCAGCATTCTGAGTGTGTGGAAGGAGATGATCCAAGACAAAAGCCAGGACACTGCAATCCTGTGAAGATTAACATAATTACTAAAAGTTCTTAAACTCCAAATACGGATACTCCAAACTCAATTCTGACTCGTAAATACCTCTTTAATGAGCTCAGATTGCCCAGCAGTGTAGTTGTAGTTGGCTATGAGTGTGGCGATACCCACATATGACCTGACAAGCTCAGCCAACAGTCGAAGTATAGTAGATGTGGGTAGCAGTGGTTTGCTGCCTTTAGCCTTCTGCTTTGCTTCTTCTGAATTGCGATCCCCCTCTTTGTCCTTTTTGCCACCTTCACGGTTTTCCTCTGGGGTTAGTGCTGCTATGAAGATAGTGCTCATTAGTGTCAGTACATAAGCAGACCATACTATTATAGGACCTGCGGCCCTCCAGCTGTTGTAAAACTACAACTCCCACAATGCCCTGCTGCAGGGCGATAGCTGTAGGCTGTTCGGGCATGCTGGGAGTTGTAGTTTTGCAACAGCTGGAGGGCCGCAGGTTGAGCATGCTTGTTATAGGCCATAAGGGATTGAGGGTGAATCACTTACAACCATGCACAAATATCCTATGGTTTGAATGGCTCACTTACTTTCTCCTTGAGGGGTCCCAGATTGTGGAGTTTCTGTGGATGAACTGTCAGCGGTGAAGACACGGGGCTGAGAACACAATTGTGAAAATCAGAATCACTGAAGAAAGGAATAATTGTAAAAAACTAAAATAAAAAAATGGATGTTGCCCAAATGCTTACATTTAGGGCAAAGCTACCCTGGGGATCAAAGTCACTGCCTTGTCTGGTGAGATCTCGGTACTGCTGGAACACTTCATCCCCCATGTCTTGCAAGATCTGACTGACTTCTTGGTTCATACCCACAGGTTTCTGCTCAGTCTTCTCAGTCACTGCAAAACACAATGGGTATAGTTATGAGATCTGCTGAATGCTGATAAACTACAGACAGGATAATGTAATTAGACCAACAAGCCTTAAAGCAGCACTACGCAAAAGGTTATGCTTTATGCTGTGGACACCTATGACACGGAAAAAAATGCCAGTGGTTACCTTGAGGGGAAAAAACTAGCACTAAGTTACAGACCCGATAAGTAGCTTACAACCTGTTCCTAGTTTAGGATTTCTCTCATCTTAGACATACTGGATGTGAGGTCTGTGTGTCTAGGATGCTGCTTTCTTCACCAGCTCTCAGGTATTCGTACAGCTCTTCTCGGGGCATGTCCCCTCTCTCCGGTCCTCTCTGAAAGGTGCCCGTGCCCCCCCCCCTCCCCAATACACATCTGCCACGTACAATCTCTTCCCCCTTCCCGCTGCTACTTCTGACAGAGAAAAGGGATGAGGGAGAGCAATCAGAAACAGAAGAACTGATGGATTTATGTCTGATTTAGGCCTCTTGCACACGACCGTATGTATTTTGCGGTCCGCAAAAAATACGGATGACATCCGTGTGCATTCCGTATTTTGTGGAACGGAACAGCTGGCCCCTAATGGACAGTGTGTAATGCTCAAATTCACCTGGGTTGGTGCTGCAGGGAAAATTAACAGTTACTGCTAGGTTTCTTCACATATTACAGGTGATCAATGGGATTTCCAGCAGGAGGACACTTTGATCAGCCGGTTAAGAGATCCTTCCTTGCTGTCATTTAAGACAACGCCATTAAGTGTCTGTCTAAAAACAAATGTCCATATATACGAGGGGAGCACGACTAATGCAGCAAAAACACAACACAAACCATGCAACTTTAAAATCTGACAATATCGGTTCCAAAAATATTCTTGTAAATGGAGAATAAATACTTCACCTTCTTCAGGCGCATGATAAGCTGCCAGAGCATTCAACATGTCATAGATAACCTCCTTTATCGTATCAGGGATGACAGGAAGAGTGGATGGTTTCACAGGCGTGGTCTTAACCAACTGGACAGCATTAGGACCCTTGATACGGAGATTCTCAAATTCATCATCAGATGCTGGAGGAAAATAAAAAAAATTACAAAGTTGAATACTGAAGTACTTTCACACAAATGCCATTTAATAAAGAATGGTGTAAATAGAACATTTCTGAATCACGTCATTTAAAAATAATAATAATCTGCCTGCATCCACCTGAAAAGAAGCTGTAAAGTCATGGTCACTAGGGGTCTCGCTTCTACCTAATTTGCAGTCCACTGCCTGTTGTCAGGCGAAATCCAACCCTAGTAACAGAGACTCACAGGAAATAGGGGCGTGTCAGTGCTAGCTGAGCCTACACAGGAGCCTCCAGTGTGTCTAAGTCTGATTCCCCCCTCCTTATCTGCTCTGAGCTCTGGAGCTGAAAACAGAGGGGGAGTGAGGGGAAAATACATCACTGCACCAACTAGTAGCAGATTCAACAGAAGGGAGACACTCTCTGCTTCTGAGTGATATGCATCTGGCTGTGCAGCTGAAGAGGAGAATAAAAAGACATCCGTGAAGCCCAAAAAAAGACCTGTTCCTTCACAGTTATGATTGTACAAAGAAGCACAGCCAATATGCAATTTTTTTTTTGTTGGAAAACTCAGGTACGCTTTAAAAGGTAACCTGTCACCTGAGCGATGCTGCCTTCATTGAGGGCAGTATTGTCCAGTGACAGACCTGGCGATTTCAGCATTCTGTCACTTATGTGATGGCAGTCATTACTTCTAGAGGACTTACATGCTGAATCTGGCAGAGCGCGTCAGTGCTGCAAGGGAGAGGAGTCGCTGCCCCTGTCTACAGATGACAACTGACAGGTTTCTTTTCTATGTAGAAACCTATCATAGTCCAGAGGTGGGGGAGGGCGGGAACAGTGACCCTCATCGGACCCCTCGTTCACAGCACTGGGCCTCAGGAGGGAAGCATAGTGCAGGTAAAAGCTTCCATTTAAGACATGAATATGGTATCTGAAGCATGACACCCATTCATAACATACGTATTAGAACAAAATATCTCACCAGTTCCAGATCCTCGTGGAGCAGGCAGAGCTATGCGGATGCAACTGTTTGCTACCTCTGTAAATATATCAGGATTTCGGCAGGCTGCCGGGCCCAGAACTCTAAGAATATAGTTAATCTCCCGAGACCCTAGGCTTCCGGATACAACTCCAGAAGTTGTGCTGCCAGCTCCACTTGTTGCTGCTGAACGTACAACCTGCAAACCACAATCAAAAACATGTGCATTAAGACATGCCATGGTAACTAATCATAGATCAAGATTAAAAGCATACAATGAAAGAGGTTTTAAAAAACTGATCAATGGGACATTCAGGAAGTGATTTTCCAAAGGCAAGCGGCCACGCTCAAGCCTGACATGACCAAGTACAACACAAGCCAAATCCTCATCTGGCAGTCTGTGCGTCAGGCATCAGTTAAATTCAGAGCTACGTTACATGTGTACTTGTTGCAGAACTTGTGCAGATTTCACTCGAACTGCAAAGGGTGAAATCCATGCTAGAGGTCCGCAGTGCACGTGCACCAACTAAAATTTACACCTTGACACGTTACCCATTATAAATATACATCTTATAACATTGATAAAAGGAGTAACAGAAGGGTAATAAACATCGCAGAGAAGATGTACCTTTTCCATTGTGTGTTGCAAAGTGCATGGATCTTCTATGATATGCCTGAAGAGCAGGGTAACTAATGGTGTAAAGCCATTGAATCCAGAGCTCTGGGTCAAGCTCAGAATCATGCGTGTACTCTTGAGTTCAGCAAACATCATAGCATATTTGTGGTCACGCGTAAGACGCAAACACAGGCGAAGGGTTGCATGTAACGTGTCCGGATCCACAGGTACGCCCAACATGCTAACACATGATCGGATCAGCACAGTCACCATCTCTTCTGTCAGCCCTTGGATCACTATGTCCCCAACTTTAGGCTCTTCAGGAGGCGATTCTCTTTCTATTGTTGGGTTTTCAGCAACTGGTGTAGTCTCTAAATGTATGAAAGGGGGGGAAAAAAATTAAATAAAAACCAGTAACAAAGCCAACAAATTCTTACTATTAAAAAAATTTGATCAAACTGGCACGCACCAGCCACCTTCTCCTCATTTTGCTTGGTTTCAATTTCTGTGCCTTCCTCAAAGGTCTTATTCAGTTCTTGTCCATTGCCGTCCTTGCCACTTTTCAGTAATCTTGGAACTCGTAGTAACATTAGCATCACAGGGCGCCGATTACCAGTTTCTTCGTTTACCTATGAAGCAGCCGTAATATAACCTTATTGAGGACATAATAAAGTCTGCATACAAATTCAGAGCTTCAGTTAACAAAACGACTAAGAGTGGCCGCACACGATTAGGCTACATTCACACAAACTTATTTCGTTTCCGTGTCCATTCAGTTTTTTTGTTTTTTTTTGCGGAATGGGTCCACAAAAAAAAATGCAGACAGCACACCATGTGCTGTCTGCATCCTTAGGTCCGTTCTGTAGCCCCTCAAAAATATAGATCACGTCCTATTAATGTCAGTTTTGCGGAAAAGGTTAAGCATTATTACAATGGATCCACAAAAAAAATAATAAAGGATGCATTATGAACATCACACGGATGTCATCCGTATTGTCACACATAAGTACAGGGATGTGTGACAAGGAGACAGTTACCTGGACCATGGTGGTAAATTGTACAGTGTATCTACGGCGACCGGCTGTAAATCGAACACAAGTCTCCCCGGCTTTCCAGGCTGCATCTATAGTGCTGTTGTTGCTAGCACTGTAGCTACACCAACGTCCTGATCTGTCATCAAACCAACGCCAGTTGTTACCACTTGACTGTAGATACTGGAGAGGAAAAGATGAAAAAAAAAAAAAAGATGACAACCCTTCATCTACAAGATAACGGAAAAATGTATGCAACTGTAATGCACCTAAATATACATTATCAGGAGTGTGATTGCATCCACCGGATCACATTATTAGGGTCCATTCAGACGTCCGCAAATGGGTCTGCATACGTTCGGCAATATCGGGAACGGGTGCGGACCCATTCATTCTCAAAGGGGCAGGAATGGATGCGGAGAGCACACTATGCAATTGTAGACAAGAATAGGCAGTTCTATGGGGGGTGCCGGCCGGGTGTATTGCAGATCCGCAATACACCATGGACGTGTAAATGGACACTTACCCCTCTCAGTCAGTTTACAGGATCATGGGACATAGACATGTTATTCAGAAAGCAGACTGGATCACATGACCTATTCAGAGCCACTGACTGGCAGAGAAAGATCACATGATACACATGCCGGATTGGCAAGTGCTGTTTTTTTTTCAGCCCCCTTTTTGGCATTTAGGGAGGCCTGCTTAGCGAGTGTAATTAGGGCATTATACATATACCCTTATTTTAATGAGTCAGACAGTTCTCCCTAAATGAACACACTAGAAAAGTGTACAAGATTACTGCACAACACAGACAGTCAGTTCCATCCTCAAAGTATATTAGGAGGTTAAAGTGGTTTCCCAGAAGTAAAATACTGATGGCCTAAACTTGTGATAGGTCATCAATAGCCAAGTGGTGAGGATCCAATCATCCCCCGGATCAGCTATATGAAGAGGCTGTGGTGCTCTGGTGAGACTAGTGGCACCACGTTCATCGGTCACATGGCCTAAGTGCAACTCAGACCCACTCATGTGAGCCTGTGCTGCAATACCAAGCACAGCCACTATACTGTGTATGGCCCTGTGCTTGGTATGCTCTGAGGAGGCCGCAGCGCTCTGTAAACAGCCGATCAGTGGGCTTCCTGAAGTCTGACCCCCTCCAGTCTGATATGGATGACCTATCCCAAGGATAGATCAGTATTTTACTTCCAGGAAACCCCTTTAACCTCCTAAAAGGGGGACTGGAGTTTCTCTGTGTTGTGCAGTAATCATGTAAACTTTTCTGGCGTTTTCATTTAGGGAGAGCCGGCTGACTCATTAAAAGGATAGGTCATAAATACTGGACTCCCGAAAAATCTCTGACACAGACTAAAAGGCCTAAAGAAAAAAAATATTCAAAGCTGGATACGTTTTAAAGCGTTTAACCGGTTTCCTATATTGATGACCTATCCCCAGGATATATAGGATCGGCAGGGGCCAGACTTCCCGCACCTCCACCAATCAGCTGTTGTTCATACGAGTGCTGCATTCTCTTTACTGCCGCCGCAATGTTGATGGAGAGCAGGTGTAACTACATCTCTTCTATCTCATTCACTTCAATGGAAAGTAGCAGACAGAAGGTAACTGCTTCTTCCCACTGAAGTGAATTGGACAGAGGCGCTGCAATTTCACCTGTTCACTGCTGTAATGTCGATGGCGATTGGGTAAACCGTGGTAGAAAATGCAGCGCTCTGCGTTGTCCTACGCCTGCCAATCTGATATTGATGACCTATCCTGAAAATAGATCGATATAGGAAACAGGCAAACCGCTTTATGCTAAAAAAAAAAAAAAAAAAAAAAAAAAAAATCACAGACTTTCTTAATTATTGGATGTTAAGCTAATGGAATTGCATTGAATATTCCTATTATGAGATCACCTCTTTTAGAAGCATGCGGGTGATGAACATAAATCAGCTGGGGCTTTCATGTCAGAAGACAAAGCCGGCTTTGAGATACAGTATTTGCAGTGAATTTTAATTACCCGAAAGACCATTATTACACTATCCCTGCTAGTAAAAGGAGCCAGACAATGGGTATGTACCAGACCATTTACTCGTATTTAGAGATAGGCTCACCAAACCTACACTTTAAACACCTAAATGCCAATTTCGTCCTAAGCAGGAAGGGACACAGTTTACATCTTAAAACAGTTACCCTGTTCATCTGCATTCTCCTCTTGGAGGAAATGGAGGTCTTCTCGTAGAAATCAATCAGCAGTAGGACAGGGGTAATCCACCTGAAAATAAAAACATAGCCAAGCCAATATTAGATTTCATGAACATTTTAATATTTATGAATTGACAAGTATAGCGGTCGTCAAGGGTCTTACTTGGGGGTCTGCACTTCTTTCTGCTCCTTGGCTGCCTGCAGGCATGGTTGGACCACTTCTAGGAGCTTGATCAGTACATTAAGGATGCCACTTGTTTCTACAACCCTGGCACATGGCAGCTTCAGCTCCTGTTAGAAAGAAAATTAGGAATCAGCTCAGGTGACGCAGGACAAAAGAACCCTGCGTTTCTTCAGCAGCAGTATAAGAGTAAGCATGGCATAATGTGAGTTTTTTTTATTGAAAAAAAAAAAAAAAAACGGGTGAATGGTATCTGGATAGGACTTAAGTCACTATGTATTTTCCCTCCTATCCCGACTAACTTCCACTTTATTTAGTCAGTTATCACAACAGACAGTGTCTGCTTAAAGGCCATGTACACCTTTGCAGGCAATTTATGATTTTTGGTTTATGACTGCATTTTCAAAAATTTTGGATAAAAATCACATTTTCAATTGGCCTTTATTAAAAATTTAGCTATTCTGTCACAAAGGGTTAACTGTTTTTTCTAAGGGCTCATGTACACGACCGTGTGCTGGCCGGGCCCATGCTGCGGACCGCAATGCAGGGGCACCAACCGTGGGGCAGCCGCATGCAGATAGCAGACCCATTCACTTGTATAGGGTCCGCGATCTGCACCGCAAAAAAGTAGTGCGTGCACTACTTTTTTGCGGTGCGGAGGCACAGACAGAAAACCCACGAAAGAAATCCGTAGTGCCTCCGTTTCGCATCTCCGTGATTGCGGACCCATTCAAGTAAAGGGTGCACACAGCCAATGCCCGTGTATTGTGGACCCCCTGTATGCTCTTCAGAGCATACAGAGTAAATTGCCTATTAGAGTAAATTGCCAACATCCCCATTCGAATTAGGATGGGGATGCCAGTATTAAAACTTCTGGGTTTTTCCACTTTTTAGATTCCGTGATCATTATTGCCGATCACGGGAATTAGCCGCAGGCCTCTGCTGATTGAAACAGCAAAGACCCGCAGGCCATCATGCACGCGCGAGTGGGCACCATGTTTACACATCGCTCCAGCCCCGTACATGTACGGCACTGGTTGCGAAGGGTTTAACCCTCATTCATGCCATCACTTCACCAGAGTGGGGTGATGTGTACGACTATTACAGCATTACATTAATCAAGACAATGCTCTTCTGTGGTCTTTATCTAGGCCCATCAAGAGAACAATTAAGCTGTCATACTGTCATCACAAGTCTACATCTACTATTATAATAAGGAAGACCCTTCAGATTACATCTTCCCCTCACAGCAGCAGTAAAACTGACAATGGATAACCCATCTAGTTAGCAGGGTTTATTTGTGGCGATTGCTACAAAAAAAACAGCAGTTTATATTTAATTTTCAGTGGTATAGTAATGCTGAAATTAAAATCATTCAAGTATTTAAAGAGGACCTTTCACCAGAAAAAAACCTTCTAAACTATACAGACATGTAGAGCGGCGCCCAGGGACCCCCCTGCACTTACTGTTATACCTGGGCGCGCCCGTTTTTCTGTTATTGCCTCCGGTATCTTCACATGTTAGGCTCCACCCAGGGAAACCTGCCGGCGCCTCCTCCTCCCATGCTGCAGCGCTGGCCAATCACAGCGCTCAGCTCATAGCCCGAGAGGGAAAAAAGCCTCTCAGGCTATGAGCTGCGATTGGCCAGCGCTACAGCATGGGAGAAGGAGGCGCCGGCAGGTTCCCCTGGGTGGAGCCTAACTATGAAGATACCGGCGGCAATAACGGGAGAACAGAGCGGCGCCCAGGTATAACAGTAAGTGCAGGGGGGTCCCTGGGTGCCGCTCTACATGTCTGAATAGTTAGTTTAGAAGTTTTTTTCTGGTGAAAGGTTTTCTTTAAAAATAAAAACCACCTTTCCAATAAAGTTTCTTTTATAAGCTCCCATCTTTCTTCAAAGCAATTTTAGGTGCTTAGATGCAAGTTTAATTTTCCCGATTCTGAATGAATGTCAGCGCATTCACTCTACAAGGGCGGGCGGGCGGAATTAATGCACCCTTTAAATACTATGTAAAATTTCAAGCAGCTCATGAACAGTAAAGATACTGTTTCTAAACTAAATTGCATCCATACTTTTTTTTTTTTGTATTTCACAGAACTCTTAGGGGGTCATTTACTAAGCTAAAACAACTAAAATAGTTCAGCCCTGCTCACACCAGGTTTAAAATTGTGGCAGTAGTGTGGATGTAGAAAAAGGTCTAAATGTAAGACGGCTCGGAAGCCATCTTACATTTAAAACTGGCACTGGATGCGCCGAAGTTATGGATCGTCCACCAGCACAGTGCCTTTATTAAGACTGGCGTCTAAAACGCCGGTCTTAATAAATGCGCCCCTTAGTCTCTTACAACTGTACAGTGCATGCTGTAAAGGGTACATTTCCCATAATGCAAATTACCAGAAAAAAAAAAAAACTCAGTTCAAATACTGAGCGAACAAGGAAAACTACAAAATATCTGCTCTGAACCCTGCAGAGCCATGTATATAGCTCTGGACTTTAATACAAGTAAAGTAGAGTAACTGTAAAACGTCCTGGAAATCAAACTACCTCAAAAAGCAGAGTCAGCAAGAGGATTCGAGTGGCCAAATTGGAGGCTTGAGGAAGGGTTGCCATCTGGCTTATCCATTCTGACACAGTTTTGGTGTCATTGGTGGTCAGTGGAAGGGCGGCCTTAATAAGGACATCTGCAGCTTCCCACACCTAGATAATACAGGACAGATTAACATTTTATATTCAGAAAGTCATCAAATTTTGAAGGACCCTGCAAGTCCCCCGGTTGCCCCCACCTGGTTAACCACTTGCTTGAGAATCATGTCCCGATAGTCGGCTCCATTTCGCTTCACAGCAGTCATAATGAGATCACAGACGCGGTAAACAGTGTCTGGTAGCTCATCCAGAAGATGGAAGCAGCCTGGAAGCATAGTGTCTGTGAAGCCATGAAGCTCCTCTTGCTCCAGAGGTTCAGCATCTTGAAACTTCTCCAGGCATTTGGCCTCCTCCTCCTCCTGCTTCTCCCTTGCCTTCCGCTCTTCTTCCTCTTTGCGCCGGGCAGTTTCCTGAGAAGTCAAGATGGGAAATTTACATTAACTTCATAGACAAACTTTTCGCCAATCGACACACACGACCGCCCTATTTAAAATCTAAAATTTCTGAATGACCGACATATTAGATAGGCTATAGTTACTATATAGGTGTCTTCAAATATGAAAAATATATATATAAATAAAGAAATAAATGACTACGCTTGCAAAAAATAAAAAATATATAAAAAAAAGCTACTACCCTTCTTTGTGAGGTGGAAGAACAGGCTGTTGCACCATGTGGAGGGGTGTGGGGAGGGCGGGGAGGATACAGTGGATGGGAGAAAAAGGGAAGGGAACATTGGTTCAGGAGGATGGGAGAAAGAAGAGCTCAACCTTTTCTAACGCAGGCACAGGAGCTGGTGCCCTTTACAAAATGTACGCAAATCTGAATTATCATTGAAGCCTCCCTCATCTGCCCCGATTGATCCCAACCCTGATCTTGTACTGTACCTCGGGCAGTTCTGCCCTCTGTTCCATAGGGATATCTTGTCCCAACGACATGGCAATGGCTCTCAGCATCTGATCTTCCTCTGACATACTCAAGTCCTGCAGAGCAACAACAGATACTCCTGTCAGCTGGGCTGCTCTGCAGAATGGGGAGGTCAGGGCATGAGAGTAAGGATGCAAAGGAATAAGGAAAAGACATCAAGTGTCCAATGGGTTTCAGGGAAACTGGAGCAAAAGGTGAGAAGGGACCTACTGTAGCTTGGCTAAGGGAGGACCTGCCAGGACTGGATCCACATTTTAAACTAATGCACCAGCCCTAACTTTTTACCTTTAGTCCAGGCTGCTCGGAAGCAGTGTCCATATACATATGGGATTAGCCCTCGTCTAACTACGCTGTTCTGTAACATGCAGATGCTTGAATATCTGCCTTTGATGAGCAGAGTGGCACAGAAAAGCCTGCGGTAGAAAGGGGCTGGAATGGAGGGGGGGGGGGGGAAGGGGGTAGGATGGAATGTGATGAAGGTACAGAAGGAAAGCAGATTTGAAGCTGAAATCGGGTAAAATGGGGGAAGAAAAATGAGAAGCTTCAGTGGGTCACACTTACCCGCACAACTCCACCGATGAGAGGAGGGGGGTGGGTGAGGAGGTACTCGGTAGCTTGCTCCATGGTGCTTGTGTTCAGAAGGGCTTCCATTGCATGCTCACGAGTAAAACCCATATCCATAAGCTATAGAGGAAAAAAACAGAAAGGTTAGGAAAGTCACCCAGTAAGGTTACAAGGGAGAAAATTTACTGAATGGTTATGATCGCCCATCATATAAAAGGAGCATTATATTTTTAAAATAAAAAAACACGGCGTCCTGTAATCTGAAGTTATACTCCCACCTGCTGAAGTTGCTGTTGGTTCACTTGAGGTTCCCGCCTTGTGCCGCTCTCATCCGGCTGTCCAGCTTCTTCTTCGCGGCTTCCCTCCCTCTCTTTACTCAAGCGCTCTCGAATTACGGGTTCCCCGTGAAGAATATGACACATGATGGCAAGCATGGACTCTGCCATACGCCCGCCATACACCTTCAGCGGCTTCCGGTTCCACAAGTTCTTTATACAAGTAAATGCTGCCTTTATTAAACAAATGGAAGATGGAAATATATCAGACAGTTATATTCCCTTAAACTTAAAATATGCTTCTTGGGATTCATATTGCGGCGTCCACACTTCAGGGGAACTCTCACTTTGAGGTAACTTCAAATTGGAGGCTGAACATACCTTCTGTGTAACCACTAGGAAGCGCAGAGAGCTGAACTGAGGGAAGTTCTGTCCGCCAGGTAGCTTGGTGGGTGGCAGAGAGTGTGGAGATTCAAGAACAGTTGTAGGATTCACCATCTTTTCCACCAACATGAGCCAGGCATCCAAAAACTCCCCGGTACCATCTGGCAGGTCAGGGTGCTCCAAGCCTTCAGAAATAGGTACTCTCCCACCCATTGAAAGGGCCCAGTTAAAGGTTCTAATATTAGAGGGAATAAAACATCAAACATTCAGACTATTCACAAAAATACAGCAGGTACAGCTATGGTGTTAACGGCTGATCAACGGGGCCAGACCCACAACTTTCAGGACTTCGTATGACTTACAAACAGTACTCCAAAATGAATTAGCCTGCACTTGAGGGGATATTCTGGAATTAAAGGGGTTGTCCGGGTTCAGAGCTGAACCCGGACATCCCTCTATTTTCACCCCGGCAGCCCCCCTGACATGAGCATCGGAGCAGTTCATGCTCCGATGCTCTCCTTTGCCCTGCGTTAAATTGCACAGGGCAAAGGCATTTTTAGGAGTTCCAGAGACGTACCGGAGCTCTCCATGGGGCTGACAGGAACCCCGGTGACGTCACCGGCACTGATGGGCGGGATTTAGCTCTGCCCTAACCAGTAAAACGGCTAGGGCAGAGCTAAAGCCCGCCCCTCAGAGCCGGTGACGTCACCGAACACACTGCCGGGCGGAAGTTACCGCCCGGCAGTGTGTTATTTAAAACAAAAGAGCCTGTGCCCTGCGCGATTTAGCGCAGGGCACGGGAGCGCATCGGAGCATGAGATGCTCCGATGCTAGGCTCAGGAGGGCTGCCTGGGTGAAAATAAGGGTATGTCCGGGTTCAGCTCTGAACCCGGACAACCCCTTTAATACTGCTGACCTGTCCTCAGGATAGGTCATCAAGATCAGATCGGCAGGGGTTCAACACTTGGGACCCCTGCAGATCAGTTGTTAAAAAAAAAGACTAGGTGCTCAAGTGAGTGCCGCTGCCTCTTACTACACCATATGACGTCCTTGTACATCGGTCACATGGCCTAGTTGCAGCTCATCTCCAATCAAGTCAATGGGGCTCAGCTGCAAAACCAAACACAGCCACTATACAATGTGTGGCACTGTGCTTGGTAAGGCTACTTTCACACTTGCGTTCAGAGCGGATCCGCTCATATAATGCAGACGGTGGATCCGTCTGCCTTATATTGTAAAAAAAAAAAAATTAAGTGTCAAAGTAGCCTCAGACGGATCCGTCCAGACTTTACATTGAAAGTCAATGGGGGACGGATCAGTTTGAAAATTGAGCCACAGTGTGTCATATTCAAACGGACCCGTCCCCATTGACTTGCATTGTAAGTCTGGACGGATCCGTTTGTCTCCGCATGGCCAGGCGGACACCCGAACGCTGCAAGCAGCGTTCAGGTGTCCGCCTGCTGAGCGGAACGGAGGCTAAACGCTGCCAAACTGATGCATTCTGAGCGGATCCGCATCCACTCAGAATGCATTAGGGCTGGACGGAAGCGTTCGGGGCCGCTTGTGAGAGCCTTTGAACGGAACTCACAAGCGGAGCCCCGAACGCTAGTGTGAAAGTAGCCTAAGCGTCCAGGAGGCCACCACACTCACAAGAGCTCTGGTGAATGCTGCTGTGCCCGGTATTGCAGCTCAGTCCCATTCATTTTAATGAGCTGCACTGAGGTGTATTAGCAAGTAAAACCAATACAAAATGTATGGAGCCATGGCCTGGTAAATAATGAAGGCCCCTTCAGTTAATCAGTAGGTGTGTTGGAAGTCAGACCTTCCGGATCTAAAATGTATGGCCTATCCTAAGGTTGGGTCATCAACATGAAAGTCTCAGAAAAGGCCTAATATGTACATTAAGACAATAAGGATGTATTAAGTATACCGATATAAATTTTAAAAAAGCATAATCATGACTAGAGGGTACAGGCTGTTAACTTACTCAAAAAGTGCATTGTGCCCGCCAGAACATAGAAACTTCTGTAACATAAGGTGATATGGATATTTCCGCTCATCAAACAACATCGGAGATGTAAAGCCAACAGAGCAGATAAAAAATGTCAACCTAAAAGTGAAAATAAAATTAAAAAAAATTGACAATGATCAGCAAAAAGCAAAAAAAAAATAAGTAAATAAAAATATATATCTCAAAATATACAGAATATCATAGTACACACCTCCTAAGCGCAATACTGACCTGAACCTTGGTGTGGGAGTATAGGGGGGAGGCTGCCAGGAGAGACCTTTGGTGAGCAATTTTGTCAGAGCAGACGCAGTAGAACGAGCCGCTGGAGTAGGGGCTGTGGTTGTACTCGCTGCATGATGGCTTCTCCTTTGTCGGACAGGGGACCCCACACACAGTTTCACCAAGAGTCCAAAAAGCTCCGCTAAGGCTCGACCCAACCTTGAGGAGGCTGCAATCCAAATATGAAAACATGTGAGAACCAGGGGCCAGCTAGATCACGCCAATAGCAAATGTCATTTTTATGGGCCAAACAGCAACTTTCATAAAAGTAATTAAAAACATCATAACATTTAAGTCTGCAAATGGGTAAAATGCTTAACTACATAACCCATGCTAACCTGACAGCAGTGGCTTGATCTGCTTGATCCTGGCAGCCATGGCGGGTGTGATCTTCGGTTTACCCTTCGGATCAGAAGTGCTTGGTTCGTCGGTCTCCATGGGGGCCAGCGAGTCACCGTCCAACCCAATACCTTCCAGCAAACCGGTTGTTTCCTCATTTACAGCCGAAGTTTCGACATCTCCATCTGCGGTTAAGCAAAAATGTATCATAACCAGCATCTAAAAAGTCTTGTGTGTGCACAAAGTTGAAGTAGTCAGTGAGTGATTGGACCATACCTGTTCTTTTGGCTCCTTGGGGTAAAGTACTCGCCGTCTTCTCCTCCTTGGGGGCAAGTTTTTGCATGTCTGCTTGACCAAACTCACACCCAGGTGGCAAACTGTTGCAAGAAGAAAAATAAATCAATCTAATTAGAAAGCCATTGTAAAAAATATCACTACATTAAAGTTCAATTGACATCATACTTGTAATATATATTTCCTGTGAATTATGCATTATGAGTTAGGCTAGGTTCACAGAGTTTTTTGGGTGATTAATGCGCAGTTTTTTAAATTTTCAATTACAATACATATAAATAAAAAGGTATAAATAAATAAGTAATAAAACAGAAAAATTAACTATATCTTAACATTAATATCAAGACAGGAGTAACATACACATGTATTTATAAAAAGGTTTTCAATATTTAGTTTTTAATTTATCTATAATGTACCATTTTGTGTGTTGGAATGGAGTCATCAGATTTTCCATTTTGTGAGTTTGCAGGGGTGTTTCAGTAAAAGTTTACCTTTTTTTTTATAGAAATGTGTTTTTATCTTTGTTATTTAATGTATCTATTCTCTCCATACTGTATCCACATCATGTACTTCATTTGGGATATCACTTCTGTAGATGTGGGGGTTGACTGGTGTATCCACGAGTTCATGATACATCTTTTAGCTACTAATAGTACAGCATGTATTTGTGATGTTTGATTTTTTCCCATCTTGTTCTTATTAACAAAAAATATATGATATCGGGTCTAGTGGTATATTTATTTTTCAGTGTGCTTCTAAATATTGTTGGACGTTTTTCCAGGAGGTTTCGAATGTTGTTACACATCCATAATCCGTGCCATAGGTCTGTGTTTGAGGAGTTACGATTAGTAGAGTTTGTTATTCTTTTTGGATTTTTATAATTTTTGGGGATGTTAAAGGGTGTGTGTCATCATGGACAATAGGGGCATATTGCTAGGATATGCCCCCATTGTCTTATAGGTGCGGCTCCGTTCTCTATATAATTGTGGGTCCCAGACCTATAAGACAATGGGGGCATATCCTAGCGATATGCCCCCATTGTCCATGATGAGACAACCCCTTTAAATCTTAGATATGCTTTATGTATTATTTTGAAGGTTTCTTTCCATCTTTCGCTATATGTACTTTTTTTTATTTTATTTTTTGATCATCCTTCCAATATTTTTTTTTGTATGCTTTAATATGAAAGCTGAAGGGCCCATGTCAAAGTTTTGGGATATGTGCATGTGAATATAAAACTTGTAAGTTTTTATACAGGTTTGAAATTGATGGATGATTTTGAGGTGTTTTCTGTAGCTTCTTTACCTAGATTCTTTAATCTAGATTGGAGAAAAGAGAATATTTGTGCGTAGGTGAGGAATTGGTTATTTTTTTAGGTTATATTTCATTAATTATTTCTTTTTCTGTAAGCCATCTTTTGTCAGATTCATGCATTTGTTGGCCCATTTTGTGAATTCCCTTTTCTTTTCATTCTTTAAATCTGCTGTCTTTTCCAGGAGTAAATTCTATATGGTTCCATAGCGGCATGTGTTTAGATAAGAGATACGGTAGTTTGCGCATTTTTCGGATTTCTTTCCATGTTACCAATGTGTCTCTTAGGACTATCGATCTCTTTGGTCGGCCAATAGGTGTAATTTGTGTGTAATTGACTTTTGAGATTCCAGAGCTATTAATGCTTCTTCTAAAAGGAGTGTTGGAGTAATGCTGAGAGTCCAGTAGCCAGTCTAGATATATGTGGCTTTAAGGCTTTTTTGGTTTTTTCGCTGAGGATTTTAATTCCTGGCCATTTTCAATGGAATTCTGGATGCGGATCCCGCAAAGAATCAGCAATAAGAATGGATGGGACGCTTTTTTTCCCCCTGCAGTGCGCCATATGGTTTAAAATGCAGATTCCCCATTGAAATCAAAGGGGAAAGTCTGCATGCGCTTTTGGAAAGCATTTTTGGCGTGTAATCCGTGCAGATACTCCGTGTGAACCTAGCCTTAGATAGTTGGACGTTGCCAGTTCAGGTAGATGTTGATCTAGGTTATGAACAATTGAAGGGGCATTCCCATTTAAGATGGTCAGGATATGGGATAAAGTTGTGTTATTCAGGCATCACCGTCATTGACAAGAAACGGAGATCCCCCTTCTGCCCCCACCTGTACAATTCATTAGTCCACCCACCATGCAGAGAACTTTCAATACACAGCAGGTGGATGGGAGCACAGATGTGCATGGGCCAAGCCTTCAGAAAAGTTGCTGTCAGTCCAACATATGAAAGTGAGAAGCAATGGATGAAAGTTAATAGTTACACATACAGAGCCCCACCAGTGGTCGTACCTGTTCGGAGTACACAGAGAAAGCAAAACGGTGCTTTCCCACACCAGAGAGCAGTATAGCTGGCTAAGCTTGTTTAACACATTGAGTCCCAACTGGGAGCCCCACTGGTTCACAGATATGGCGCGGATCTCACTCTGAAAGTTAAAAACAGAAAAAGAGCAGTGTTATTAAAATATTATGAAATACTGGTAAAACAAAGATTATAAAACCATCTGAACAGAAGGAAGAGCTGCTTACCTGTCCTACTCTGCACGTGTGGACAAACATCATGATGTAGGCATGTGCTGCAGTGAGAGCATGGAGCAGTGGTGTGGCCTGAGCAGAAAGAGTGGCATCTGCGACATTCCCGGCACAGGACAACTCTCTCAGCAGTACAGATCCCCCTGGTGCCTCAATTGGTCGATGAAGAGGATCAAGAGAGGAAAGAATTGAGTCCAGCTGAAGGAGCCCTTCCTGGAGAACTTTGGGCTCATGAGATAACGTCTGACGGAGAAAAGAGAAGCAGCAATTTGGTTTTGAGCATGAAGAACGGAGCTCAGAATAAAACTAAAGCAATTGTTTATAGGAGTATACGTTAAAAGGGTTGTCCCATTACAACTTAACTCCTACCAACAGTACAGGATTAAAAGGGTTATCCTGCAAAAAGATAGTGATGACCTACCATCAGGATAGGTCATCATTGTAACATCAGCAGGGTTCCTGTTCCTGGCACCCCCGCTGATAAGCTGTTTCAGCAAGCTGCGATGCTCACCAGAGCTCTGGTGGGCATTGTGGCCTCCTGGCAGACCACAAAGCACAGCGCCGTCCATTGTATAGCAGCTGTGCTTGGTATTGCAACCCATTTGTCAATAGGGCTGAGCTGCAACTAGACCACGTGACCAATGTACGGGGTGAGGTCACTGGCCTAGGAAGAGGCCACAGCACTCATGCAGCGCACGATTTGATAACTGAGGATAGGTCAATTTTCTTTGGGTCCAACCGCTGGGGCCCGAGCATTTGTACTTGGCTATTTCTGGCAGCCCCATAGAGCTGACTGGGGTGGCAGCGTGCATGCATGTCCATTCTTGTGACCATTGGGGGCCCGGCAGTCACCCACAGCAATCCTGTGGGATTGGGGAGACGCTGTTGTAATGGGACAACCCCTTTAACCATTTTGACCAATGTTATGAAGTCCTCATGCAGATATATAATTTTACACCCTATTAAGCCAATTCTTTATCATTCGGACCTGCCCGAACGACTCCAATGTGCTAAATTAGGTTGTTATTTTCTCACAATAACCTGCCATTAATATTGACATCACCTGTATTTCTAGATTAACTTTTACTGAAGAGGGGTAGACAAGTTTCTGCAGACTTTAGCAGCAAGTTATACCACTTCTAGAGCCACTTGATTTTTAGTAGCCAGACAATAGGAAATCCATAGACGCCAACAGTTAAGAACCACAAAAAGTGCACACTTGCAGCAAATTCAATGGAGCACTCGCGGCCTGGGTCTTGGGATTTGTCTAGCACTCATGCACACATTACACATATACAAGTCAACAAGTACATACCAGGATGGATTTGCATACTCCAGCCACGGCCTGGCATGCAGCAGAGGTAGGGAAGTCAATAGGTAGGTTAGGAAGGCCCAATATGGTTACCAGGGGCAGGAGACCCTTCTGGCTCACAAACTCCTGGCAGTGATCATCTGTTGTGTTGTTGCTCAGTATGGATTCCACAAATTTCATCTGTCAATGAAAAAATGTGTAATAGAATGATTAGATTCAGCACCAATCCTTAGTTGTACACTACCAAGAATAGGAGTCCATGTAGAACTATGTACGGTCTTATAAACCAGAATGTGAACCAGGCAGAAACATTTTAAAGATTCTCAAGCCATAATGCTAGTGTGAGCAGAGCCTAAAACATACCAGGAGAAAACATGTCCATCTTGCACAAACTTAAAAGGCTAGACACCTGCAGGGCAATTTAGAATGATTGTATTTTACTCATTTTTGGTTAGAAATATTTTTTTTTATTTTTATTTTTTATTAAGTCATAATTTTTAGTAATACATGCGGAAAAAAAAAAAAAAAAAAAAAAAAAAAAAAAAAACACACACACACACACACACACCACACTCACTACTGCTAAACCCTTATAAAACTGATAATATGGCTTAAAAGAGCTGCACACGAGCTGTCAGCTGATGGAACTCAGGAAGAACAGTCTTAAAAATTTTCAGCAGTCTTTGTGATACTGTGATATTTGCAGACTGTTCTTCCTGAGTTCCATCAGCTGACAGCTCATGTGCAGCTCTTAAAGGGGTATTCACATCTCAGACAATGGGGGCATATCGCTATGGACCCGCACCTCTCTCTAAAACAAAGCCTAACACGAGGCCAGCAAAGTGGTGACTGGCAGTGCCAGGTCCAGCCACCAACAAGCCTTCCTATTGGCCCGTCGAAAATAGCTGAGAGGCGTGCTTGGCTATTTTCAGAATCCCCATAGAAATTAACAGGAGCGAACCACACTTGCACGGCCACCACTCCCATTCATTTCTATGGGGACACTGGAAATAGCCAAGCCAGCGCTGGGCTATTTTCTGCGGCCCCACAGAAATAAATTGAGAGCAGCCGTGTGGGGCATGCCCTCCAGGACTCTGCGGGTCCCAGAGGTGGGTCCTGCATCTATCAGACAATGGGGCCATATTCTAGCGAACCCCTTTAACTCTCCTGACTTCATAAACACTCATTTAAGACCAATTAAGAAAAGGACCTAATGAGTAAAATGTAATCATAAAAAAAATTGCCCCGAGGTTGCCTATAGACTTAAAAAAATTAATATATACATAAAATAAAAATAAAACGTAAGTGAAGCTCACCACGTTGAGAATGTAGTCCATGAGAGGAATTGGAATTCTTTCTTCGTTTCCCACCACACTGGTAAAGAGATTACAAATACAGTTCACACACTATTTAGAGTGCGTTCACGTAGAGCGCAATTTTTATAAGTTGTCATGGAAATACATCGGACTAGGTCTGACTAGATCAAGGCTACCTAAATACTGGTTACCATGGCAATCATCCTAACGTACAGTATACAGTCCAGCAGCATAGTTATATCTAAAAGCCTGAATATTTAGATTTACAGCCAGCACTGGAATTAGATCAGTCTTTCGCTGCCAATACCTTATCCCACCGTGCAGTGTTTAAAGTTTGTTTTTTTGTGGGGTTTTAAATAGTGATGACTTATCCCCAGGTGGGGGCTGACTTCTGGCACTGCCATGTTTCAGAGTACACCATGCACAGCGCCGTACATTGCATAGTGGCTGTGCTTGGTATTGCAGCTCGGTCTCATTCACTTGATTGGACACAGAGGACCTAGTTTAACGACCTAGAACACCCTTTTAAAAAGGCATAGCCTTAGCTCACCTGCCCCCTCTAAGATGCAATATTATCTATCTATACTGGTGGCATTCAGCCTTTTCTAAGCACGCATGGCATTTTAAGATAGGACATGTGATATGGACAACACTATATACTTAAAGGGAATGAGTCACTTTTTTTATTTTATTTTTTGCCAGTTAAACCAGATAGCGACAAGTCTCCCTTTTTCTAACCTGTGTTTATTTCCTGATAGAAAAAAATTTTGCAATTTCCCGAACACAATTATGAGGTCGGCCATTTTGCATGAGCTGTTCTTAACAGCATTTTGAAAGCCTAATGGGCCATTGATGATAAAATTACAGATATAGAAAAACGGCTGACTCATTCAATCTCATTCAAGCACAGATTGGTCAATTAGAGGATACTAAAGTCATACAGTGAACGGAGAGCTCCAGCAGTCAGCCACGCGGGGCTTCACCCGGCAGACTTGAGGTTAGGTCACTACAGTAAATGCGTTCTTGTGGGGATACCAGCACAGCCAACAACATACAGAAGGGCAAGGTACTTGGCACCACAGTCTGGTTGCCATCGATCTTCCACAAATAAATCTGACATGAAAACCACTTTTAACTTAAAAGGGTTGTCCAGGCATACTCTATGGTCCGATACGAGGGGGAAGAGAAATGTAACTGCTAGCAGGGTGGTCGCAACACTGCAGGAATCACCCAGCACAAAGCTAGCATCGAGCTCATATCCCATTAATTAGGACACTCATTGAGTGTTGGACAGCTGCCTTGGCAACACGACCACACAGCGCGCTGTTGCTTCTCTCCAAGCCCGAGGACTGATCGAGCAGGAGAATATTTTGGACAAATAAAGTGTAAACAAAAATGCATTCGGAAAGACTTCAGACCTTTCCATTTTTATTTATTTTGTTACATTTTGTTATGTTGCGGAATTGCGCTAAAAAAAAATCTAAATTAAAATAAAAAAAGTTTTTGCATCAAACTGCACTCTACTCCATAATGAGAAAGTTGAAACAATATTTGAAGAGTCTGAAGAATTTTCTAATGCACTGTGTTTTAAAGGGGTTTTCCAAGATTTTTATACTGATGACCTGATAGGTCATCAGCATCTGATCGGTGGGGGTCTGACACCCGGGATCCCCGCCAATCAGCTTTTTGAGAAGGGAGCAGTGCCCCTGCTTTTCCTAGGCCGAGTGACAATACAGTCATGTGTCACGTGTTTTAGACGCAGGTCAGCCACATTCAGGTGAATGGGGCCGAGAGCGATACCAAGCACAGGCGCTATACAATGTACGGCGTTGTGCTTGGTAACCTGTAAGAAGGCAGCAGCGCTAACAGGAGCACCGCTGCCTTCTCAGAACAGCTGATCGGTGGGTATTTCCGGGTCGGAGGATAGGTCATCCATAATTAAAAAAAATTAAAATAAAAATAAATAAAATAAAAGAATCTGGAAAACCCTTTTAAATCCATAGGCCTGGAGCTGCAAGGCCAGGGAAAAGTAACATAAGATCAAATATAAGATTATTAGGTTAAGAGTGTTATTTCTGTGAAGCTGCATTTCTCACTCCGCTGAGGGCTGCTGTATGTTCGTTCACACACAAAACAATGGCCATCCGTGTGCCAAGTACATAAAACACTTACTGCTGGCTTGGTTCGACTTCGCTCTGCTGATTTGCACTGAAGCTCTGCATAGCTTGCACTTCTTCCTCCTCCTCGTCTTCACTGGAAGCCTCCTCTGCCGCATGGTTAGACCGGGGTGGAGGGGCAGTTGCTGTGCCATCGGCCTTTTGAATTGATGGCTTTTGACAAATATACTTTGGGTCCCTACCAAGATTGCATATTTCTTCTAAAAGCTAGAGAGAGAAGATAAAAACACTCAGGACATCCATAGGCCCAACTGCTTAATATTCAAAATGTTTTACTTCTTGCGAAAATGATCACATAACCGGACAAAACAACAAAGAGACCAAACAGAGTCTTACCTTAATAATAGCAGTGGTGGCATCGGTTTTTAATGTGGGCTGGTGCCTCATCAGCTCATCAACAGCACTGCCCAGGTTAGAGGCTGTATCGCCTGCAGGAGACCGGAGAGAGGTCAAAGCTGGAAGAGACCACGGGCCTCTTAATCCCTCAGCTAGAGACCTGAAGAGAGCTATACTATGCTGCACTACAGGTCTCTTCAGCAGGGGTTAGAGGTGGTTTAGAGAAAACTGGGAAGTGCCATGGACTTTTCTGGTTAATGACAGAGCCTTGGAAAGCTAAACTTCAAATGTTAACTTTGCTATGCAAAAAGAATCATTACCCACAGATTAACAAATCTGATACATGGATGGCTCTCATGGCAGGGATACGGTCGGGTGAACTGCTGTCTAATCTCTGGACCTCTATAAATAAAAGCTTTACAGACTTAAATAAATTGTTACTTACCTAATGGATCTGAGCTACGTCTCCTCCTCATGGCAGGAAGGTAGTCTGGTGATAACAATACTTTAAAAAGTCTTTCGAAAGGTTGGCACTGCACAAATGACTGCAAACCACGGGCATTTAGACAAAGTGCACTGAAAACATTTGGAAGGGAGCCTAGAACCTCCCGGGTAGCAGGTACCTAGAAGGAAAGGGGGGGGGGGGAAATCACATTAGTCAACTGTTATGAACAGAAGGGGCAGAAACGGTAATAACGTGTATGCTGCATCAACTTTACCTAGTTCTGGGTACTACTCAAGGTAATAAAAAAATTATAATTGGAGCCTCCACTTCAAAAAGTGGTAGGCCTCGTTCACACGACAGTGAATCACAGACGTGTGGTGTTCATGTTCACCAAGGACAGCACACATACTCACCGACCTCAATCAGTTTTCCGCTGACCATGGTTCGGTGGTAAACACCACGAAAACATGCCCTATTTTTGCTTGTGATCCCTCATGCACATTATAGTGCACGGGTCTGTGAAAACAACCAACACAATACGGATACCATCTGCGTTTGGTCCAGTAATTTCATGGATCATTTCTAGGAGCTGTTCTGAAAACCAATTTTCAGCCTAGCAGTGTCCGTTGAATACAAATGACACACCGAGGGCAAAACACACACACGGACCCAACACGGATTCTTCATGGACATCTTCACAGATGTCCAAAATACATAAAAACGCTCATGCGGTACTCCACATTGAGTAAAAAAATAAATAAAATAAAAATACCCCTATTAACCCATCACCCTATAAAATAATGTTTGTGGTTGGAGAGGTTCTTACATCTTTTATAAGCAGAGCATGCAGCATCACATCTGTCAAACCATTGTCTTGGAGAGAGGAGAGTAGAGAGGGCTCTTGAAACACGAAGACCGTTACTACTTCGGTAGCTGCAGAAAAACACAGTTTTATCATGCAATAAAAACACTTTCAACGCCGTAATATCATGGATTGAAAGGGTATGTCTGTTACTACATGTTACAGCCTATCCAAGGGATGACTATTCTCTGGTCCACTGATCCACCGAATGGGAATCCGTTCTCCCCATC
This sequence comes from Bufo gargarizans, assembly GCF_014858855.1. NCBI lineage: Eukaryota > Metazoa > Chordata > Amphibia > Anura > Bufonidae > Bufo > Bufo gargarizans. Next base: position 174,091,242 of record NC_058088.1, on the reverse strand, counting down.
CTAGTGGAGCAGCAGCTCAAGCATGGACCCTGCCGCTCCATTCATTCTCTCCGGGACTGCCAGAGATAGGCTGCAAGCCTATAGAGAATAAATGGAGCAGAAGTGTGCATGCTCAACCTTTCACTCCCCGGACTAGCCCTTTAAAAACATCAGACATATTCGTTACGTAACCAGATTTCTTTATTAGACTTACCCAGCAAGAAGAGGGAAGGTCCGTAATATTCTGCATTACTGATTATGTGTTTCAGCGATGTTGGAAGAGTTCCATCCATCACTACAAAAGGAAAAGAAAAAACAGTTTCACCTCACGTGTTCTCAAAATTTCAGGCTTTTAGTCTTAAAAAATATAAAAAAAAAATTACCATGACGAATTCCGTCTGAGAAAGCTGGATCCTGAATTGCTTTCTTCAAAAAATTTAGCATAGATTTCAACAAGGCTGCTCTTTGTGGAATGCACTGCACCCCTGCAAAGCAAAGAAAATGGCCTTGTAAGTGCCTCCACCTCTCCTCACATTCTGACTGTCACAGAATTGTATCCAACAGAAATCCTTACCAGAGCGTGGCATTACTAAACTCCCTGCACTGCTACTTGTGGTCATAGGCCGTGGATCTGAGGATGTGGAAGGACCTGGGCTGCTTTCCATGGCTACGTCAGAAACTACAATACAAAAAGGAATTCCTGTGAGGACACTTAATAGTAAATCAAAATTTTCACTTGAATACAAGACGAGATGTGTGTGTGCCTTGCTCGCTGCATCTGCAAGCAGGTGAATCTCTACTAGTGAATTCATTTACACCCCAGCCTCCCAATGAACTACCTTCCATGTCTGTTTCCATCTCTTCTCCCTCCTGAACAGTGCTGGGGCGCTGAATTTTTGGTTTAATAACAAATGGACACTCTTTCCGGCACAAATCAACTTCATGCTGAGAGGAAAACAAGAGAAAGGGCATTAGAATAAAAGAGAATCAGATTAAGAAACCAGATCTGAAATACAAAGTCTATGCATCCACCAAGAATTAAAGGACCCCTGATTCCTGTGCGAATGCCACTCCGTTCACTATGGAACTACCAGGGATAGTTAAGCAATGTACTTTGCAGTCCGATAGAAGTGAAGGGAGGTGATCAAACATGCACACTACTGCTCCATTCACATAGGGGACTCCTTCAAGGGGAAGAGGGAGCATTAAACATTTTACTCCCTCATGTCTTTGCAGCCCCTAAGAAAAGTAGAAGGAGGTGCTTAATCATCAGCCACTTCTATACGCAAAAAAGATGCAAAAGTGCACCATAGGGAAGCAGCTATGGATATCTGTGGGTTTATATCCCCAATTTGGTGACAGGCAATATACCATTCATTCTCTCGTGTGACTGTGCGTATCTTTTGGATGCATTAAATCGATAGAAAATTATTGTGCTGCACAATAAGGATCCAACCTCTTGGACCCCCACAGATCACAAGTACAGGCACCCTGGTCCTCTGTTTGGAGTGATGGCTGAGCTTGCGCACCACTGCTCCATTCAAAGTCTATGCGCTATACTGGACAATATCCGGCCGTCCCCTAGAGATGAATGGAGCGGTGGTGCACATGCTCAACCCTAGCTTCATTTAAACAGGGGAAATGGTCCACCAGAAATTGCAACGTATCCAGTGTTCTAATTAGAATACCCTTTACAGGGCTTGGCACATGACCACAGTATTGGATTGCTGGGGGTCTGATGACTGGGACCCACACCAATCATAAAAAGGGGGGCCTGAGTAAGTGGTACACAAGCATGGCCAATGGGATCCCCGTTCTCATGACCTTGGGGGTCCCAGTGGTCAGACCACAGGTGATAAATGTTGTCCGTGGGCCAAACCCGTTAACGAGGTTTGCAGGGAGGTCACATTTAAAGAGAGGTTGAGTGCCTTTTTTGCTTAGTGTCCTGTTTTTGATGACTGCAGTTATTGATGTGCATATTTCTTCAACTATTTAAAAAATAAAATAAAAAGCACATTTTACCAAACAAAGCTTTATCTCACCTCCAGACGATAAATGAATATGGACAACCCGCTGTGAGACTGAAACGCCGCCATATCCAAGTTTGTAATGAGGTCAACAACCCTCACCGCTCGCGTCACAAACGTGATCTGGTCCTGTTCATCTCCTAGGAACTTGATCACCTGAGAAATATAATGCCAAAAAGAAAGCTCAAGGCGATGCTGCTGCTGAACAGAATATGTGAGCTGCTGTCATGGAGACTACAGCTACTAAGCCTTCATCGCAGCCCTCCGCTTATGTACGCGACATCACCACTCCTGCTTTCCCTTCATAAACAATACATAAAAGACAAACACGAGATGTTCACACCACAAGGACAAGTGACACCTACTGACTGGCAGACAACGGCAGGATGATTTGGAATTTCTGGTAGGGACAAATTAAAACCACTTCACAAAAAAATAGCTATACCTTTAAAAGTGCTTCCATCATGCCACAAGAAACCAGTGCTTCACCACCGGCATCGTAACTGGCTAGATGATACAAGAATGAAAACAGAGCAGTGGCAAACTGATGAGGGTACGGCTCCATTGTGGGATCTGGGTGGAGGAACACATGCGGTTACTAAATGACAGACATTATTCTAAATAAATCTACATTCCCCCTGATCTGTCTGGTGAAAGGTGGGCCCGTTTCATCATAGACAGCCCCTTTAAGACAAGAGCAGGTTAAAGGGAGTATTTTTAGGCCTATCATTATTGATTACTTATCCTCAGGATACAGAAAGCTGCTAACAAGCCATTCGAATGTCCACATGTAATATGTTTCCCCTCTGATGGCCGCTGCAAAGGATATAAGGGTCTGAGTTCAAATTTTACCAGCAAAATTAAAATATCAGATTGGTGGGGGGGGGGGGGGGGGGGGGGAAATCAGACTGCTGAGTGGTTTGAAGAGGTAGCGGAGCTCCGGTGAGTGCAGCGCTGTACATTATATACTGGCTGTGTTGGTATTAGAGCTCAGGCACACTCACTTGAATGGGACTGAGCTGCACAAAGGCTTGTGTCGGAAGAGGCTGCAGCACTCAATGGAGCCCCGCAGTCTCTTCAAACAGCTGATGGTGCAGGGAGTCGGACCCCCATGAATCGGATATTACTGTGGAAAAGTCATCAATACTGAACGCCTGGAAAACGCCTTTAATTTTGCTGGTCAGCCCCTTAAATCCTCTGCAGAGACCACCAGAGGGGTAATGTACTATATGTGGGCATTCAAATGGATTGATAACCTCATTCCACTAGGAAATAGAGACCCTTATTGATGACATTTTAAAGTCCGGTAAGCTAATACTGTATTGCATAAAGTAATTTTGTCCCCTATACGGTTTTAGACAACATAATGCGTCTTCTGCCCATTTTAAATATCCGAGAAACAATGACCCAGCCTGACGATTCCAGCTAATCAAAGCAGTGTAGCCAATATTTCACAATATTAAGTTTCACACTCACCAATCATAGCCTGAATACAGTTTCGGACAAGAACAGGTAAAAAGCCATGGTAAGAGGCAGTACCGGTGCAGTCAATGATGCTGCTCAACTTTGGCGTTCTTTCCAAGTGAACAATAGAGGTCAAGGTTCTCAGAGACGCTGCTTTAATATCCTATTAAAATAAGAATTACACAACACTTTATTGTACCATACATGCGTCAATGGAAGAGTCAACTGCAATGATGGCTTGGAGAAAATGGTCTTACCATGAGCTGCTTGTCTGTTATCTGGAGAACATCCACTAATTCCTCTATTAAACCATTGTAAAGAATGCTGTTTGCAGACTCTTGCAAGGCATTAGAATAAACTGTAAAGACAAGAAAGATCTAGATTACATTTACATGAGCCTAGTCGGCAGAAAAGATGAATAAAAATTGCCTCAGAACACACTTTTTTTTACCCCACCCACAACAGAAGAAGCCCCCATACCCAAGTCCGCCAGGGAAATTAATGTAACAGCCAAATGTGAGCACTGAGCCACTTCCTACAGTCGTGTGGATTTCAATGAATAGCAGCTACTCTCATGTGTCCACCCTGATGCGAACAGGAACCCAGCGATCATATCCACACTTATGACTTGTACAACTGACAGGCATCTACATGCATGAGCCATAATGCCTTCATCATGTCTGGAGAAGACTTACATTGCATTAGTCTTAAAGGGATGTTCCAGAAGAAAAACATGGCTGCTCACGTCCAAAAACAGCACCACACCTGTCCACAGGTGCAGGGTGGTACTGCAGCTCAGCTTCTTAGACACGAATGGGGGGAAGATGCAATAAACACACAACCTGTGGACAGTGGACAGCACTGTATCTGGAAATAAGCAGCGATTCGACTGAGAAGCAGTGGTAACGCTGGGGACCGAGAAGGTTTTAGAATGGAGTGTGTGTGTCAAATAAATATTATATATATTTATTTGGAAAAGGACAGCAACTCCAATAGTACCAAAAAAAGAATATTTATTGGGCCACAGTGGGGCGACGTTTCGGCTCAAAATCCGAGCCTTTCTCAAGCAACATTGCTTGAGAAAGGCTTGGGATTTTGAGCCGAAACGTCTCCTCACTGTGGCCCAATAAATATTCTTTTTTTGGTACTATTGGAGTTGCTGTCCTTTTCCGACTGTATGCAAGGGTAAGCCGTGAATTCCCTGGACATAGCTCCCGTCCTATATGGTGTGAATTGGTGCTGCCATACGAGATAGATATATTTTTGAGGGGGGAGGGGGGGGGTGGGAGGGTGGGAGTACAATAACCCCTTTAAAAGGTGTTTTAGCTCCTAAAGTTACAGCTACAAAGAAAATATCTATATTGAATATTACATTAAAAAAACTTACATGGCTTCTGCTATATAATACCATGGATGTTCTAAATCCTATAAGTGAGACCAATCTAAAAATGGTCTAAAACAAATATTAAACCCTAGTGGTAGCTGGGTATATACCCATGGTGCTGTCTCCCCCAATGCCATTAACGTGAAACAAATATTAAATGATAGACGCTGTATTCAAACACATTTTAAACCACATACCTAAAATAGAAATAGCATGTAGTCTGGCCTGGACTGCTTGTAGTCTCTTCTTGTGATTAGAAAAACCATGAGCCAGCCGTATGTGAGTAAATAAAAGCATCTACAGCAAAAAAATAAAACAAATTCCAGATAAAAGCTATACATTATTACAAAATCTGAAAACAGGTAGCCACTAGTAGTCAAAAGCCAATTAAGACAGCCGGTTGCTAGAAAAAGGAGGCACGGTCCTAATAAATCGTTGTGTCACTGTCTTCAATCCGGTTTCATTGGAGGCCATGTGTTGGCCAAAGCAAGCCAATAGATGACCATGCCGTCCCCCACCCACTGAAAGCACTGCCAGAGACAAAGGGGGTCATTTATGAAACATGTCTAAATTAGGCGCATTTCTGGCATAGATTGCGGTGCAAAGGTCCTTTGTGCCGCAATCTGTGACTTCACCCCACTCACACCAGTTCTAAAAAAAAAAAAAAATTAAAAAAAGTGGGCGTGGGAACGGGACGGGCCCATCTCAATTACCGTTTTCTACGCCTGTTTTAGGTGTAGAAAATGGTCTAAAAAGGAGATTTTTTGTATAACTTACCAGTTAAATCTCTTTCTCGCTCTTCCTTGGGGGACACAGACCTTGGGTATAGCTCAGCTCCCTAGGAGGCGTGACACTAAGTAAAACTGTTAAGCCCCTCCTCCATCAGCTATACCCTCAGCCTGGAGATAGAGGCTACCAGTTGCGTGTCCAAGTAGTGAAAGGATAACAACCAATAACGGAAACAACCAGCCAGCAACCCAACGGGGCGCCAGACCATAACCCTGTAACCAAACACAGAAGGGTGGGTGCTGTGTCCCCCAAGGAAGAGCGAGAAAGAGATTTAACTGGTAAGTTATACAAAAAATCTCCTTTTCTCGCCCATTTTCCTTGGGGGACACAGACCTTGGGACGTTCAAGAGCAGTCCAAGAAGGGAGGGACCACAAACCCAAGGCGGAACACCACCAGAGCATCAGGAAACCGCTGCCTGCAAAACCAGGCGGCCCAAAGCAGCATCCGCTGATGGATGCGTATGCACCCTATAGAACTTTGTGAAAGTGTGCAGAGAGGACCAAGTGGCTGCTTTGCACAACTGTTCAGCCGAGGCCCGATGCCTCTGCGCCCAGGAAGCTCCGACTGCTCTGGTGGAATGAGCAGTGACGCCGAAAGGCGGAGGTCTGCCCTTGGCTCGATAAGCCTCAGACACCGCCAGTTTAATGAAACGGGCAATAGCCACCTTGGAGACCGCCAACCCTCTGCGCGAACCCTCCGGAACCACAAACAGGGAGTCCGTGCGCCGAAAGGACCCGGTGACCTCCAAGTAAATCCTCAACGCCCTGACCACATCCAGACGGTGCAGTTCCCGTTCTCTGGGGTGGGAAGGAGAGGGACAGAGCGACGGAAGGACGATGTCCTCATTGATGTGAAAGGCGGAGACCACCTTTGGCAGGAAAGTCGGGGACAGGCCGAAGCACAACCTTATCCTGGTGGAAGATCAGGAAAGGTTCGGAGCAAGAAAGAGCCGCTAACTCCGACACCCGTCGGAGAGACGTGACGGCCACAAGAAAGATGACCTTGCAGGACAGAAGGCGAAGGGAGACCTCCCGTAAAGGCTCGAAGGGGGCTGATTGGAGCGCCGAGAGCACCACATTCAGGTCCCAGGAAGGAACTGGAGGGCGGTACGGCGGAACAGAGTGAGCCACCCCTTGTAAGAAGGTCTTAATTGGCCCTAGAGGGGCCAGGGGACGCTGGAGAAGAATAGACAGCGCCGAAATCTGACCCTTCAGAGAACTGAGGCACAGCCCCAGGTCCAGACCCGACTGGAGGAAGGACAGGATTGTGGGAAGAGAAAACCGGAGAGGTGGGATGCTCCGGGACTCACAGAACCCCAGATAGGACCTCCAAACCCGATAGTAGATCCTAGAGGATACGGGCTTACGAGCCCGGATCATGGTGCGGACTACGTCCGCGGAGAAATCCCGTCGCGTTAAGACGGCGGTCTCAATAGCCACGCCGTCAAACGTAGCGAGCCTAAATGCTCGTGGAAGATCGGTCCCTGAGAGAGAAGGTCTTCCCTGGAGGGCAGTGGCCACGGTGCGTCTGCCAACAGCAACATTAGGTCGGTGTACCAAGACCGGCGGGGCCAATCCGGGGCGATTAGAATCACGGGGACGCCCTCTGCCGCGATCCTCCGAAGAACCCGTGGCAGGAGGGGAAAAGGAGGAAAGACGTACAGAAGGGAGAATTCGCGCCACGGAAGGACGAGCGCGTCGGCGCCGTATGCCTTCGGGTCCCGTGCCCTGGCCAGGTATAGGGGGACCTTGTGGTTGAATTTGGAGGCCATGAGGTCCACGTCGGGGCGACCCCAGCGAAGACAAAGGGCTTCGAACACCTCTGGGTGCAGGGACCATTCTCCCGGGTCGATGGTGGACCGGCTGAGGAAATCCGCCGCCCAGTTGTCCACCCCCGGGATGTAAATCGCAGATAAGGCCGGCACGTGCGTCTCCGCCCAGAGGAGAATGAGGGTCACCTCTTGCATCGCTGCAGCGCTGCCTCCCTGATGGTTTATGTATGCCACAGCCGTGGCATTGTCCGATTGGATCCGAACAGGGTGGCCCCTCAGCAGATGGGTCCAGTGTCTGAGGGACAGAAGAATCGCCCTCAGTTCCAGAATATTGATTGGAAGTCTGGACTCCGATAGAGACCAAACGCCCTGGACGGACCGGGGAGGGAAACCCCCCCCCACCCCCGTAAGCTGGCATCTGTGGTAATCACCAGCCAGTTCAGTGGAAGGAAGGACTTCCCCCTTAGAGGGATATGCAACCACCAGCCGAGGGAAGCCCGAGCCAGGGGAGGCAGAAGAAAGGTCCTGTCCAGACTCCTCGGTGATTTGTCCCAGGCCGACAGAATTGCCCTCTGAAAGGTGCGGGATCGGAATTGTGCGAACGGCACCGCTTCGAAACAGGCAACCATCTTTCCCAACAACCGCATGCTGGATCTGAGGGAAGGGCGGTGATGACGGAGGAGACTGCGAACCGACCCGCGAAGGGCCAGACGCTTGTCCGACGGAAGGCGGACCTCCGCCAACTCTGTATCCAGGAGCATCCCCAGGAAGATCAGCCGTCTGGAGGGGGTAAGGGAAGATTTGGGGTGGTTGATAATCCAACCGAACCGCGTCAGGGTCTCCAGAGTGAGTTCCACACTGCGGGATGTCTGAGAGAAGGAGGGTGCCTTGACCAGGATGTCGTCCAAGTATGGGAGAAGAAAAACACTTCTTGAACGTAGAAGGGCCAAGACAGGGGCCAGGACCTTGGTGAACACTCGAGGAGCCGTCGCCAGACCAAAGGGAAGGGCGACGAATTGGAAGTGATCGTCCCCCACCGCGAAGCGCAGGAAGCGGTGATGACATGGAGCAACCGGAACGTGGAGGTATGCATCCTGAATGTCGATTGAGGCCATGAAATCCCCTCTTTCCAGGGAGGCCACTGCGGACCTGAGAGACTCCATCCGGAATCTCTGCAGACGGAGAAAACGGTTCAGGCGTTTTAGGTCCAAGATCGGACGCACTGAGCCTTCCTTCTTGGGAACCACAAAGAGGTTCGAGTAGAACCCCCTGAACCTTTCCGTCGGAGGCACGGGGGCGACGACACCCTTGTCCATTAGAGAGTGAATGGCCGCGAAGAAGGCGGCCACTCGTACGGGATCTCGCGGAGGACGGGATCGGAAGAAACGGTCTGGCGGAATGGAAGCAAATTCGATTTTGTATCCGCAAGATACAATCTCGAGCGCCCATGCGTCTGAGATGTGGGCCCGCCATACGTTCCTGAATAGGAGAAGGCGGCCCCCCACCCGGGTGGGTGGGGGCGCACCTTCAGGCAGAGGGCTGCTGGCCTGTGGGAGCCCGTGCAGGCTGGGACTTGCGCCAGGTAGGTTGCGTCCGAAAAAACGGCTTCTTGCGTCTATCCTGGGCTGGGCCAGAGGAAGAAGAACTGGCCGCGGGTCTAGACCCGGTGGGCTTGCGAAAGGACCGAAAACGGGACGAACCAGCGCGACCACGGGGGGCGCCCATAGGCCTGGACTGGGGGAGGTGAGTACTCTTCCCACCCGTGGCCTCTGATATAAGTTCGTCCAGACGGGTTCCGAACAGGCGGGAACCCGTGAATGGTAGGCCGGCCAAAGAGCGTTTGGAAGCGGCGTCCGCCGCCCAAACCTTCAGCCAGAGTTCCCTCCTGACAGAAACTGCCAGGGCAGAGGAACGGGCAATGAGGGCACCCGCATCAAGGGAGGCCTCACAGACGAATTTTCCGGCCTGAACAATTAGTTGGGCTAAGGAACGGAGGTCCTGAACAGGGACGACCGACCCTAACTCCCGTTCCAGTTGCAAACCCCATTCAGAGACCGCTTTGCCAACCCAGGCGGAGGCAAAGACCGGTCTAAGGGCCGAACCAGAGGCAGTAAATATGGCCTTGGAGAGGGATTCCGTACGACGGTCCTCAACAGACTGGAGGGAAGATCCGTCCTGTACAGGAATAGTAGTGCTTTTGGACAGGCGAGCCACGGGAGGATCAACCTTAGGCGGGGATGTCCACGTGGTCACAGAATCCGCTGGAAAGGGATAACAAATGTCCAGCTTTTTGGGTGTAATAAAGCGGACGTTAGGCTGAGTCCAAGCCTTGGATACCACAGAAGAAAAATCAGCGTGTATGGGAAAAACCTTGGAGGCCTGTTTGGGGCGGAGAAAGGACACGCCGGCCTGTTCAGAGCTGGGGGGGTCATCGTGTAGCTGAAAGGTATCACGGATGCTAGTGACAAGATGCCCCACCGCGGACGCCAATTTGGACGGAAGCTCTGAGTCCATGTCCACCTCCGAATCCGCCAGTTCTCCCTCAGAAAGCGTATCCCTTTGAGAGGATAGACTTGACTGAGCTCGCACGCATGGCGGAGAGAGCGAAGCATCTGGAGAAGATGTGCGCTCAACCCTTGAACGTTTCTGAGTATGCCGGGCCCTGGAAGATTCGCTGGGAGGCAGGGAACCAGTGGGGGCGGCAGAAACGGTAGTCCCAGCGGGTGCGACAGGGATTGTGGCAGCCTGCGGGAGAGGCGGTCTATCCACGAGACGGCCCACTACGTGTGTAAGGCTTTCCACCGCCTGAGACAGAGACCTAGCCCAGTCAGGGGGTTCAGAGGCACCGGGGGGCGCAGCGGGAAGCGGGCCCTGCACCGGGGCCTGACATGCAAGGCAATGCGGCTCAGATTGCCCACGCGGAAAAAGTTCCTTACAGGCGGTACAGGCATGGTACCAGGGTTTGGGGGCACCTGTGGGATCTGACATGCTGAAGTGTGGTTGTACTCTAATATAGAGACCACAAAGGGTTATAGCAGCTATGACCAGGAGGGTTAGGAGAGGGTTAACTGTCCTACCAGTGCCTCAGAAGAACGTCAGGAGATGGCCCAGATCAGCAGCAGCAGAGAAGCAGTGAACAGCAGTGAGCAGCAGAGAGCGCCCACAGAAGCCGAGCGATGTACACAGGAGGTTAGAGTCCCCCACCGTGTCCCAGCTTCCTGTCAGGAGTGAGGAAGCGCGGGAAACCTCAGCAGAAAGCGCGGGGAACAAGCTCCGCCCCCTCCAGCGCTTGAAATGTCTCCTGTGAAGGAGAACGTAGCTCCGCCCCCAAAATGACGCACGCGTAAGCCCCGCCCCCTGCCGGGACCGCTAAGCCCCGCCCCCCGGTCTCGGCGGGAAGGGGGAGAGAGAAGAGAAAAAATGGAGTCAGCCCCGAATGAGGGGGAGGGGGGGGGAGAGAAAGATAGCAGCGTGGGGGGGGAACGGCGTGGGGGTGCTGAGGATGCTGCTGTGCTGCATTGTCCTGCAGATGAGCGCTCAGAATGAGCGACCACGGGTGCCCCCCTTACCCAGAGGGGTAGATGCTGCAGATAGGGACGGGGTATGGGCTGGAATAGCCATCTCACCGTCCGACGTCTTCACCCTCAGTCCTTTCCAGCAGGGTCGCCCCTTCAGCCACTGGCACCGCAGTGGCAGGAAGCTGGAAGAGGGGCTTGGCGTGCGGGCGACCCCCTAGCTGGCGGGATGTAGGGGAGCCATTGCTGCCCAGATCCTCCTATTGCTTCTGTGGGGGAGGCAGCAGTGCAGATAAGTTGGCACTGGCGCAGCTCAACCCCGGGAGAGCAGAGAGGTCTAATGCGTCTCTGGTATCCCTAGGAAAAAATAAAATAACAAAATTAGAAGAAAAAGTAAAAATAACAAGGAGAAAACAGCCCTGCAGTAGCAGGGAGTGTCTTGCCTCCTTGGACACTAAGCTAAAACTGGCAGCCTCTATCTCCAGGCTGAGGGTATAGCTGATGGAGGAGGGGCTTAACAGTTTTACTTAGTGTCACGCCTCCTAGGGAGCTGAGCTATACCCAAGGTCTGTGTCCCCCAAGGAAAATGGGCGAGAAATGTAAGACAGCAAGGAAGCTATTTTTTCAATTTAGAAGTGGCGGTGGATCCGCAGAAGTTACTTAGAGGCCTGCGCCTCTTCATACCTCTGGCGGATCCACCACCAGGTATAGGGCTTATTAAGACTGGAGTCTAAAATGCCAGTCTTAGGCCTCTTTCACACTTGAGTTGTCCGGATCCGGAGTGTACTCCACTTGCCGGAGGTACACGCCGGATCCGGAAAAACGCAAGTGTACTGAAAGCATTTGAAGACGGATCCGTCTTCAAAATGCTTTCAGTGTTACTATGGCACCCAGTCCTGGTTGCCATAGTAGGAGCGGCATACTTACAGTCCGCGGGGCTCCCGGGGCGCTCCAGAATGACGTCAGAGCGCCCCATGCGCATGGATGACGTGCCATGCGATCACGTCATCCATGCGCCTGGGGCGCCCTGACGTCACTCTGGAGCGCCCCGGGAGCCGCACAGACGGCAAGTATGCTGCTCCCCACTACACTTTACCATGGCTGCCAGGACTTTAGCGTCCCGGCAGCCATGGTAACCATTGAGAAAAAGCTAAACGTCGTATCCAGCAATGCGCCGAAACGATGTTTAGCTTAAGGCCGGATCCGGATCAATGCCTTTCAATGGGCATTAATTCCGGATCCGGCCTTGCGGCAAGTCTTCAGGATTTTTGTCCGGAGCAAAAAGCGCAGCATGCTGCGGTATTTTCTCTGGCCAAAAAACGTTCCGTTCTGGAACTGAAGACATCCTGATGTATCCTGAATGGATTTCACTCCATTCAAAATGCATTAGGATAATCCTGATCAGGATTCTTCCGGCATAGAGCCCCGACGACGGAACCCTATGCCGGAAGACAATAACGCAAGTGTGAAAGAGCCCTTCTGGTGCTTTAATAGCACCAATGCCCCTTCATCCTAGAGACCAGTACAGGTAACAGGGGGAGCATATTTTAGCCATCAATGTTTGCCTGGAGACAACACTTAATGTTTTTCACCCCTTCAGCACACTGCTTAGGCAGGACACCTAGGATACAATCAGCCTAAAAGCTAACAAATGTGTGTACCTGCTTGTCCTTGGGAATGCTGTGCAATTTAGTTAGAGACTCCATGATCTCAGAGGGACTTTCAGAAATCTGGAAAACACAGCATGGCAAGTCAACCATGAGCAAATGATTACACGTGAATCAGACAAATACTGCATTGCATATTAGCGATAACTTACCTTATCTAACTCTTCTATGTGAATGTAATGTAGTGTATTACTGGACGCCTGGAAAGACAGACATAAGGTTTATTAAAATACAAAAAGCACTTTTTAAATCCGGCAATGTGACATTTTGCAAATTCACAGGCTGCATTTATGTTAAAAATCCCTTTTGAATGGCCACAGCTGCCAGTTATGTAATATCAGTAGTCAAAACTCCACAGGCGCTAAATTCAGCTACTAACTCTGGACGATTGCTTCTCTTCAGCGTGACCGCGCTCTCAACCAAGACTCGGTGCACTGTGTCTCAGCTCATTGGGTATTCTCATATTAGTGTGATGATAGATCAATGTCTGTGCTATTTCTTTTTCTCCCATTTTCCGCATGGAGTTTCTCGGACGCATTCTTTGCTATTGGTAAAGTTAAGCCAGTTTCAGACGAGCGTGTTCACTGTGTGGGAGTATGAATTCCCGTAGTGAACTGTACTTCTTTGGCACTATAATGGTTTACAATGCTGTGTATCTCTGCCCGACCTCAGTTGTAATAATTTGAACAGAGGGCATTAGGTCACTACAAATCTTTACAGTTGAGGCTGGGCAGAGACATTATAAATCAATCATATATAATAATTTGGTTATAATGTTGTGTGGTCTGGTCAAAGGAGCAAAGTTCACTGCAGGAATTCGTGCTCCCACACAGAGCAGGCTCTTCTGAAACTCGCCTTAGTGCTTTCCACGAGGTGGAAAGAGAAGAAAATATATATATAAAAAAATAACACGCACAAGAATACCCGATGCACTGAGACACAGGAATGGTTCTGGCCAGGAATGGGCACGCTCAACAGAAGCCATGCCCCACAGCAAGTAGTCATATTCAGCATCTGTGAAGCTGTATACGGAGTCTACCCAAGAACTGGCATGAGCTTAATCTTTCAATAAGATACAGGCGACCATTCAAGGGGAATTTTAACAAAAAGTAACCCTTAGTTTGAGAAAGATATTGCAATATCATAAAAACTGCCTAATCCAAATTATACTAAGGGCTCATTCAGACGACTGTATGAATGGGTCCGCACAAAATTGCGGAGAAGTTCATTTCTTTGGGGCCGCAAAAGATGCAGACAGCCGTAAAGTTAACACTTAAAAGTGGTGATTAACTGCTACCAATACAAACTTAGAATGCATACGCAAAGCCAATTAAAGGGTTTCTGTCACCCCAATTTTCGCTATTAAACAGGCTGACATTATAGATGTGAAAAGGTCACCTGAATTTAACTCTGCATTTCTCTAGGAGCAGGTGCAATGCCCCTCCCCCCGCTCCTAGAGGCTCATTTGCATATAATAAAAGTTTAAATTACACGAAAACAGGGGCATACAAATAAAAGAAACGCAGAGTTAAATTCAGGTGACATTTTCACATCTATAATGTCAGCCTGTTTAATAGCGAAAATTGGGGAGAAACCCTTTAACTCACCCTTTTCTCTACTTTTACTTCAGATCCAGGTTCTGCATAAAATTCAAAATGAAGAGTAGTGGCGCTTGGTGGGTATTTCTAGAGGGGAGGAAAAAAAAATTATAAAAAAAATTAAAAATAAAAAAAATATCAGTTAAATGGGAAAACACTATAATGGCATGTTTAGGATTGCGCAAATTCTAGAAGCCAAGATAAAAAATAAAATAAAAAAGCCAAACCAACATGACACAGGTTACACATTAAACTTACCGACATCTGCATGTCTTTGCAACACTCAGCAAGACCAAAGCCATTTTCTTTCCCTCCCCAACTCTGAAAATAAGAAAGCCAAAAGTGATTACTATGACATTTTATATTGATTCATACAATTCTATACACACTGTACAGTGAGTTCACCTCGGCAAGATGCTGCAGTCGTGACAATAGGGGTGTTCTTTTGTCAGAGGCCAGACGTGTGATGTAATTGGATCTCTTGCTGAAGACATACAGAAGGTTTAGCACAGCCAGCACAACTTGCATGTCAGAAGAAGCTAGCAGAGTGGTCAGGTGCTAAAAAATAAAATAAAAAATAAGCATTAACTTTTGCTCCATGTATCGAGTCCTCTAAAGATTTGCACATACAAAAAAAAAAAAAAAAAAAAAAAAAAGCTTAATCAATGGAAGAGGAAGTTCCAAAGAGCACATGCCCACTGAATATGTGGTTACGTTAGGACCCGCATCTATTTAGGATGTGCTTAATTTGGGACCTACATCTATATCAGGCATGCTCAACCTGCGGCCCTCCAGCTGTTGCAAAACTACAACTCCCAGCATGTCCGAACAGCCTACAGCTATCAGAGTTGGGCATTGTGGGAGCTGTAGTTTTACAACAGCTGGAGGGCCGCAGGTTGAGCATGACTGATCTATATCAAGGACAGGAGTCCTCGAACCTGTGCAGCCTGATGAGGTGGCCACTGTACCCAGGTGAAGAGAAAAAAAGAAGATGGACGGTGGTGGCACATGTGCAAAGTGCTCTATTCTATTCTATGGGCGTTAAAGAAATAGCAGAAAGAGTTATACAGCCTATATTATATATAGTGTTCAGTGAATCGACGTCCACAAAGTAGACATCGATCAGAATTTCAGGGGGAAATGCAATTAGTCACAATGCCACATTTCCTCGTTCTTCGAGGTAGCGAATCGATTTTCCCTGAAATGGTGTAAAAAAATTAATAAAAATTGCTTGAAGAAGATCTCGCACGAAAGCCCGTGCACTGTGAAGTATATCACCACGCGGGCCGACAAGAGATTTTGCGCTAGATCATTCAATCAAGATAGCGCCAGCTGGCCTGTCGCAAGCAAATGGATGAGGTATGATTTTTATTATTTATAAAAAAAAATTAACACCGTTATAAAACTGTCAGATGCCGCGATCAGCTATACCTGAGGTGTACAATAAAGGGGAGCAAAGTAATTGCAGCTATCTGTCATTGTACCCACTACTCACAAAGAAACGCGCTTCATGACGAAAGTGACTTGTCAAATGCGGCGAAACAGCCAAATCGATTTTTTTAATACTTCGCTCATCTCTAATTATATACAGCCAAGAGCTGAGGCTCCAGGTCTGGGATCTACCCAACCTAATGACAATTTCCATCTTTGACTACAATAACTACCTCGATAGAGCTGTAGAGATGCCGTGAGAAGCTGTATTCAATAAGTAAGGCAGTGAAGTTGAGCACTGCCAGAAGAAGTGCTTTCAGTTGCTCCTTCTCAGGTCTATCACACACAAGCATCCAAGACATGTTCTCCACAGTCTGCCCAGCGTCGGCCAGGATCCCATCAAAGCGATCCAAAAGGTCCACCCAATGATATAGCTCACACTAGAGAATAAAAAATAAAAAAATTATAAAGCAAACCACCTTCCCGAAGTCTCTTGCACAAAACAAAAAGTAACTTCATAACCAGAAAGTAAAAGATAAAAAAGCAAAACCAATTGCAAAAGTATTAAACTCAGAACAAAACCATCCCATTACATGAGTCAGGTTACTTACTTTTCCTATGTTCCATGTTTTGATCTGCTGCAGTTCCAGCAGAAGTTGCTCATCAGTACAAAGTTTCAGCTTGTCAATCAGAGACCTGCAATCAGCAGGCTGCAAAACAGAAATATGGAAGCAAGCATTAGTACGGCATCACGAACGTGGACTAAAACAGCAAGAATTACTCCTCTTAAAGGGGTTGTCCCATTACAAACACATTCCCTAGCCACAGGATAAGAGATGTGTCTGACTGTTGGCACCCCTGCTGATCATGAGAACGGAGACCGCCCTCGGTTACCCCATTTGAATGAAGTGGCAATCATGCATGCGTGCAGGGCTCCATTCAAATTGGGGGTGGGGGGGACACAACCAAAGCCCTGGTGAGCGTTGTACTTGGAGTAGGACCCCCACCGATCTCATATTAATGACCTATACCGAGGAATCCCTTCAATTCAGGATCCCACAGGGCTTAATCCTAATGGTTGAGATTGCAATACTTCTTAATAGGGGAAACCCATACTCACTGCCTCTGTTGGCGTCTTCTTCAGCTTCGTCCTGTCCACCTTCATCTTGAGTTTGTTGATTCTACAAACTAGAAAGGAGACAAACCACATATTTTAGCTGTCATTTTTGTTTCTTCACATGCTTTAGACCAGGCATGCCTAACCTGAGGTCATTGAGCTGTTGCAAAACTACAACTTCCATCAATAATGCCCTAATAGCTGTGAGCAGCGCAGGAATGCTGGGAATTGTAGTTTTGCAACAGCAGGAAGTCCGCAGGTTGGGCATCCCTGCTTTAGATCATTTCAATGAATCAGAACCATGGACAGCAACAACTATCTTAGGCCTCATGCACACGGCCGTTGTTTTGGTCTGCATCTGAGCCACAGTTTTGGCGGCCTGGATGCAGACCCATTCATGTCAATGGGGCTGCAAAAGATGCGGACAGCACTCCGTGTGCTGTCCGCATCTGTTGCTCCGTTCCGTGGTCCCGCAAAAAAAATAAAAATATAACCTGTCCTATTCTTGTCCGCGCTTTGCGGACTATAGGCAGTTATATTAAAGGCTGTCTGTGCCGTTCCCCAAACTGCTGAACGCGCATGGACGCCATCCGTGTTTTGCGGACTGCAAAACACACAACGGTCTTGGGATTTTTTTTATGCCAAAAACTGGCGTGAACCAACTTCATAAATGACCCCCATTACCTATCCTTGGCAGAGTAGCTTATAAACGTGAAAAGACATTCAAGTCGGATGATTACCAGCCATTTACTTTCCTTACACTTCGCTGTTTTTTAGGCCGGCTCCATTAGGACAGAGCTGCGATTTGTCTCTCCAGTTTACCTACAGTGTCTATAGGGGGTGTGACAGTGAGACACACCCACCGTCACATCATTGGTTCAGGCTATGACAGTCTGAACCAATGACGCGACAGGAGGTGTGTCTCAGACTCCCAGTAGACACTGTAGCTAAACCATGGTCACAGATCCCAGCTCTGCCCTAATGGAGGCGCGCTAGAAAGCAGCTGAGAAGCAAAGTCTGAGGACAATAAATAGGAGGCAATCGCCCCCTTACATATGGCATCCTGATGAAGGACTTGCATCAACTTACTCTAGCTGGAACCAGCAGGGCACGTGAAAGGAGCAGAAAACTGCATTTGAAATAGTCTGTTGCAAGACCTCACAAGTGTTTTCCAAAAACTTCAAGGAACCAGGACCTCAGAGAGGATGTACTCACAACGCCGCGCCAACTAGAAATAAAAGGAAGACGACGGTTACGTCAATCCATACAGGCAAACACATGCGCAGTCCAACTACCTGCTCCTCTGCCCATAATGGGCACAGCAGTGCGCAGGTGCGGGACACGTGTGGAGCGGCGCAGGAGCGAGATCTGGGAGGGAGGAGGAGGTAATCATAAGAAACAAGGGCGGGCCAGAGGGGTGGCTTTATGGGCGCATCACCGAAGGGCCTGGGCACTTGCCGAACCTAATTAGCATAAGTTTAAAAAGTCTTTTGTTGAAGATCTTGGCATTTTTTGCAAAACAATCTGTACTTTTAATTGATACCATTTTGGAGTATGCGTGACTTTTTGATCACATTTTATAACTTTTTTGGGGTAAGAGAAGCAATGAAAAAATGGCAAATTGGCCATTTTGACTTTTTTCCATTACGCCTTTCACCGCATTGGATTAATTTTTTTTCTATTTTAATTGTATGGGCGTTTTCAGTCGCGGTGATACCCACAATGTTTATATTTATTGCTATTTAGGTATTTATTTTTTAATTATACGGAAAGGTGACTTGAACTTTTATATATTTAACTTTTTTTTTTTGATCATTATGTGCTTATTACATTTTATTTTTTTTGTTCATCAGGAATTACTAGATTATTTTGCTCATTTATTATCTTGGCCTGCCATCTGGTGGCCAAAATAAGAATTGCAGTTTGAATACTGTTAGCTTACTCAGTAAAGCTACCAGAATTCGGCGCAACTATCGGCGGATTGGACACACGGGGCATAGGAAGGAAGCCCGAGCTTCCGGGTTTTTGAGCATTTAGGTGCCGTGATCTCACTTGATCACGGCATCTAAAGCATTTAATTACCGCGATAGGCATTATTGCTGGTCACTGTAATTAGCCGCAGGTCTCTGCTGTATGAAACAGCAGAGATCTGCTGGCCATGACACCCGCTGCACGTGCGAGCGGGCAACAAGTTTACACATTGCCTAAGGGTTAAAAGCTATGGATACATGGGGGGGGGGGTCAATTTTATTATTACTTTGTACTCATTTTGAGCTAAAAAAAAAACATTTTTTCAATTGGTCTTTAATAAAAATTTGGAGTCTTTTTTAGTACAGAGCTGACATGCTCTAGAAGCAGCCTCTGGATTTTCTCTCTTTTCCGTCAGTTGGGGAGCTGCCGGCTCCTTATCTCTGCTCTCTGACATTTCAAACACTCATTATAGCTCAGTTCTTATCTTACTGATAAGAAGATGGCTGAAGCTACCTTCACACTCGTGTTTTGGCTTTCCGTTTGTGAGATCCGTTCAGGGCTCCCACAAGCGGTCCAAAATGGATCAGTTTTGCCCTTAATGCATTCTGAATGGATAAGGATCTGCTCAGAATGCATCAGTTTGCCTCCGATCAGTCTCCATTCCGCCTGCAGCGTTTTGGTGTCCGTCTGACGAAACTGAGCCAAATGTCCTGGCACACAATGCAAGTCAATGGGGACGGATCAGTTTTCTCAGACAAAAAATGGATCCGTCTCCCATTGACTTTCAATGGAGTTCATGACGGATCCGTCTTGGCCATGTTACAGATAATACAAACGGATCCGTTCATGACTGATGCATGCAGTTGCATTATTGTAACGGATCAGTTTTTGCAGATCCATGACGGATCCGCCCAAAACGCGAGTGTGAAAGTAGCCTTAAATAAGTGTTTATGACCTCTTAGAAGTTTAGAGATTAGATGACCGCACAAAGTAAAAGTGACAGTACTAGTCAAGGTTAGAAAAACAGTTAACCCTTTGTGACAGAACGAATATTTTTAATAAAAGGTCAATTGAAAATATGATTATTATTTTTTTGCCAATTAGTAACATGCAATCAAACAAAGTGCCTCCAAAAGTTGTACATAGCCTTTAAACCATGGATGTCAAACTCATGGCCCTCCAGATGTTGCAAAACTACAACTCCCATCATTCCCTGATAGCTGTAGTATGCCCAGGCATGATGGGAGTTGTAGTTTTGCAACAGCTGGAGGGCCACGAGTTTGACATCCCTGCTTTAAACTTTGGGGTTACACATGATTGATGTAAAAAAAATGAAATCAGACATCACATAGAACATGACAATCTCTGTCTAACAAAGCTAGAACCGGCCCTGTATCTCACATGGATCCTGAGATCTCCACATTCATTACTCCAATGGCTATGCTATGCAGATACATTTTATTGAATAACTTAGTGGCTATACAGAATTTTTAATTACATGCAATTACAAAAGTATTCAGATCCAGGTGCTGGTTTGAAAAATGTATAATATTTTTTATGGCCCAAACCGCTTTAACCGCCTAACGCAGATGTGCGGTCCGGAGGCGGCAGCCCTGCGCACAGTCACGCATATACGCGTCATCTCGCGAGGGCCGAGATTTCCTGTGAACGCGCGCACACAGGCGCGCGCGTTCACAGGATCGGAAGGTAAGCGAGTGGATCTCCAGCCTGCCAGCGGCGATCGCTCGCTGGCAGGCTGGAGATGTGATTTTTTTAACCCCTAACAGGTAGATTAGACGCTGTTTTGATAACAGCGTCTAATATACTGTACCTGCTACCTGGTCCTCTTGTGGTCCCTTTTGTTAGGATCGACCACCAGAGGACACAGGCAACTCAGTAAAGTACCACAAAACACTACACTACCCCCCCCCCCCCCGTCACTTATTAACCCTTTATGAACCCCTGATCACCCATGATCACCCCATATAAACCCCCTGATCACCCCCCTGTCATTGATCACCCCCCTGTCATTGATCACCCCCCTGTCATTGATCACCCCCCTGTCATTGATCACCCCCCTGTCATTGATCACCCCCCTGTCATTGATCACCCCCCTGTCATTGATCACCCCCCTGTCATTGATCACCCCCCTGTCATTGATCACCCCCCTGTAAGGCTCCATTCAGACGTCCGCATGTGTTTTGCGGATCCGATCCATGTATCCATAAAAATCATACGGACGTCTGAATGGAGCCTTACAGGGGGGTGATCAATGACAGGGGGGTGATTACCCATATACACTCCCTGATCACCCCCTGTCATTGATCTCCCCCCTGTAAGGCTCCATTCAGACGTCCGCATGTGTTTTGCGGATCCGATCCATGGATCCGTAAAAATCATACGGACGTCTGAATGGAGCCTTACCAGGGGGGTGATCAATGACAGGTGGGTGATCAGGGAGTTATATGGGTGATCACCCCCCTGTCATTGATCACCCCCCCCTGTAAGGCTCCATTCAGACATTTTTTTGGCCCAAGTTAGCGGAAATATATATTTTTTTTTGTTCGTTTTTTCTTACTAAGTCTCATATTCCACTAACTTGTGTCAAAAAATAAAATCTCACATGAACTCACCATACCCCTCACGGAATCCAAATGCGTAAACATTTTTAGACATTTATATTCCAGACTTCTTCTCACGCTTTAGGGCCCCTAAAAAGCCAGGGCAGTATAAATACCCCACATGTGACCCCATTTCGGAAAGAAGACACCCCAAGGTATTCTGTGAGGGGCATATTGAGTCCATGAAAGATTGAAATTTTTGTCCTAAGTTAGCGGAAAGTGAGACTTTGTGAGAAAAAAAAAAAAAAAAAAAAATAATCAATTTCCGCTAACTTATGCAAAAAAAAAAAAAAAAAAAAAAAATTCTATGAACTCGCCAGGCCCCTCATTGAATACCTTGGGGTGTCTTCTTTCCAAAGTGGGGTCACATGTGGGGTATTTATACTGCCCTGGCTTTTTAGGGGCCCGAAAGTGTGAGAAGAAGTCTGGGATCCAAATGTCTAAAAATGCCCTCCTAAAAGGAATTTGGGCACGCTTTGCGCATCTAGGCTGCAAAAAAGTGTCACACATGTGGTATCGCCGTACTCAGGAGAAGTTGGGGAATGTGTTTTGGGGTGTCATTTTACATATACCCATGCTGGGTGAGATAAACTATCTTGATCAAATGCCAACTTTGTATAAAAAAAAATGGGAAAAGTTGTCTTTTGCCAAGGATATTTCTCTCACCCAGGCATGGGTATATGTAAAATGACACCCCAAAACACATTCCCCAACTTCTCCTGAGTACGGCGATACCAGATGTGTCACACTTTATTGCAGCCAAGGTGGGCAAAGGGGCACATATTCCAAAGTGCACCTTTCGGATTTGCACCGGTCATTTTTTACAGATTTTGATTGCAAACTACTTCTCAAACATATGGGCCCCTAAATTGCCAGGGCAGTATAACTACCCACAAGTGACCCCATTTTGGAAAGAAGACACCCCAAGGTATTCCTGTGAGGGGCATGGTGAGTTCCTAGAATTTTTAATTTTTTGTCGCAAGTTAGTGGAATATGAGACTTTGTAAGGAAAATAAAAAATAAAAATCATCATTTTCTGCTAACTTGTGACAAAAAATAAAAAGTTCTATGAACTCCCTATGCCCATCAGCGAATACCTTAGGGTGTCTACTTTCCGAAATGGGGTCATTTGTGGGGTGTTTCTACTGTTTGGGCATTGTAGAACCTCAGGAATCATGACAGGTGCTCAGAAAGTCAGAGCTGTTTCAAAAAGCGGAAATTCACATTTTTGTACCATAGTTTGTAAACGCTATAACTTTTACCCAAACCATTTTTTTTTTTTTGCCAAAACATTTTTTTTTTTAATCAAACACATGTAGAACAATAAATTTGGCAAAAAATGTATATATGGATGTCGTTTTTTTTGCAAAATTTTACAGCTGAAAGTGAAAAATGTCATTTGTTTGCAAAAAAATCGTTAAATTTTGATTAATAACAAAAAAAGTTAAAATGTCAGCAGCAATAAAATACCACCAAATGAAAAGCTCTATTAGTGAGAAGAAAAGGAGGTAAAATTCATTTGGGTGGTAAGTTGCATGACCGAGCGATAAACTGTGAAAGTAGTGTAGTGCAGAAGTGTAGAAAGTGGCCTGGTCATGAAGGGGGTTTTAGCTAGCGGGGTTGAAGTGGTTAAAGGGGTCTTCAGGCCCAGTACAAGTTCCATATGGCAAAACCTCCAATTGACTGACAGTGATGACAATTATATGTAACTTGCCTAATGGGCAAATGATGGGCCTGTAAAGTTCCTGCAGCTTTCTTCAAACGTAGGCATAAAAAAATAAAAATAAAAGCATACATATTGGCTACGTAGGGCACAGTATGCCTATAGCGTGGTAGACTTCCATGAGAAGTTAGAAAAGACCCTCTACATAGAAAACATGGCTGCTTTCTTCAAAGACTCCAGTAGAGTAGAGCATCCCATGGACAGGGGTGGTGCAGTTTTTGGGTTTACGAGATTGGCTCCCGCATACATCTTGCGTTTAACAGTGGTGTGATGTCATTTTGCAGACCGTAGCCAGGAGACCCGTCATGTTGCCATACTATTAGCTTTCACCTGGCACCACCTCAGACCATAAGAGTCTTGTATCACATTCCTTTATGAACACATTATGCACACAGTAAATGCCGCAGCGCGATCTACCCCGCGCACTTCCTCGTCTTGCTCATGTGCACCTGTACAAACAATTATTTTGGCACCGAGCAAGTTGAAACAAGCCCGGAGAAAAATACTCAGTGGCCTGCAACCCGTAGCTGTGCAGGTATGGGACTACAACTCCCAGCATGCACTGTACTATTCCAATTGCTTCCCTCAGCTACATGGACCGCACTATTTGCCCTCATGCATGCAACTGGATGAAGCATCGGGGTATGTTCACTTGTGGTGGATGAGCTGTGGATTATCACTGCAGTCAGTGACTGGCTGCAGCAGCGCAGACACATCATCGATATAGCCAAGAAGAGGACGTTGCTGCAGCAGCGGTGGGAGGATGAAATAGGCAAGTATACATCTATACTACATTACATATACTCCCTGGTAGGGCTCATCATGCTGATTGAAACAATACCTTTCTTTTGTCTGTATGCTAAACAGCTGCAGAAAAATCTGTTTTTATTCATATGCAAATTAGCAATTAGAGGACCAGGAGGCGGGGCTGAATCCTTTGAGCACTGTTCTGCACACTCCCCCCTCCCCTTGATGGACAGGGCTAGACATGCTGAGGGCAGAGCTTAGTCCTAGCATCTACATATCATATACACTATGTACTATAGCTTTGCCACATTGAGATCTGTTCAGAAAGCTAAATCTACATATTACTGCTTTATTCCCACACAATATATGATTAGAAAGACACCAGTGATGTGTGTCAGCTTGTAAGTATGGAAAACACATATCTGTGTGGTATTGTTATAGGTTGGTGGTTAAATGATTGGTTTTGCATGTCGAGATCCCAGGTTTCTCTTGGGAGAGATGTCGTTTTTTTCTTCCACATTTATCCCATAAGAAAAGTCTATGGGCCAGATTTATCATGACTGACCGCTCACTCCACTTTAACATATGTCTAAAGTCAGTTTTAGCCAAGTCAGATTTATGATCGGCCCTTTAAGACTAATAAACTGCTACCGTCAGACCACATTTATAGTCAGTAAGCAGCTTTACAAAAGTCGCACATCTTTACGAAAAAGTCGCACGTTTTTATGAAAAAGTCGCATGTTCTATTAAAAAGTCTCATGAGATAAGCATGGTCCTCGCTGGAGTGAAATTGCGACTTTTTAAATAGTCCCAATAGTAAATCTGTCTAGAGATTCATTTACATAAGAAAACACGCCCACTTTCAGAAAACTCGCGAGCATAGTGCAGAGCAGAAAAAAAGTCGCAAATTTGTGCGCAGTTTTAGCGTTTGGGACTTTCACTCCATTATTCTGACCTGAGCTAATGATAAATCTGGCCCTGTGTCCTTATTATATTTAGAATATATATATTTTTTTAGAAAGCTATTACTGGTTTCTTTATCATATATTGTGCCTGTAAATAAAACAGTAATCGGTTTAGGCAAAAAAACTCCACTATTCTCAATATAGTATGGCCTTATTAAATTATTATTATTTATTAAAGCCCATCAGTTTTTCTATGCTTACAAGCCATCACACATTACTGGCGTCTTTACGATTATATATTCTGCCTGTGAATAAAGCAGTAATATCTATGTAAGGGCTCTTTCACACCTGCGTTATTGTCTTCCGGCATAGAGTTCCGTCGTCGGGGCTCTATGCCGGAAGAATCCTGATCAGGATTATCCTAATGCATTCTGAATGGAGAGAAATCCGTTCAGGATGCATCAGGGTGTCTTCAGTTCAGGACCGGAACGTTTTTTGGCCGGAGTAAATACCGCAGCATGCTGCGCTTTTTGCTCCGGACAAAAATCCTGAACACTTGCCGCAAGGCGGATCCGGAATTAATGCCCATTGAAAGGCATTAATCCGGACTTAAGCTAAACGTCGTTTCGGCGCATTACCGGATTCGACGTTTAGCTTTTTCTGAATGGTTACCATGGTTGCCAGGACGCTAAAGTCCTGTTTGCCATGGTAAAGTGTAGTGGGGAGCAGTATACTTACCGTCCGTGCGGCTCCCGGGGCGCTCCAGAGTGATGTCAGGGTGCCCCACGCTCATGGATGAGGTGATCGCATGGATCACGTCATCCATGCGCATGGGGCGCTCTGACGTCATTCTGGAGCGCCCCGGGAGCCGCACGGACGGTAAGTATACTGCTCCCCCACTACTACTACAGCAACCAGGACTTTAATAGCGTCCTGGCTGCCATAGTAACACTGAACGCATTTTAAAGACGGATCAGTCTTCAAATGCTTTCAGTTCACTTGCGGTGTTACGGATCCAGCGGGCACTTCCGGCAAATGGAGTACACGCCGGAGCCGGACAACGCAAGTGTGAAAGAGCCCTTAGCTTTTGAGCAGATCTCAGTGTGGTGAAGCTATAGTACATAGTGATATGATATTGCTAACACACAGCTCTAGCTCACAGCCAATCATAGGGAGGGCCGAGTGTGCAGAGCACAGGGGGGTGTTACAGAGCACTGCTCAAATAATTCATCCCCGCATCCTGGTGCTCCAATTGCTCATTTGCATATGCATAAAAACACAGATTTATCTGCAGCTATTTATCGTACAGACAAAGGTATTGTTTTAATCAGCATGATCAGCCCTACCAGGCAGTATGTCTGGTTATATAGGGTTTATCCTAGTGACAGAGCCTCCCTTAAGCAGATTCTGTCACTTTAAATTAGGTCCTGTGTGGATGTATTCCTTAGGGTTGGGCCCATCTCGAACTTCGGTGGCATATTAGGATCCACAACTATCTCTAGAATGGGGCCCCCAAAGTGAAGGAGGGCACGGTGCGCTATCCATTTATTTGTATGTATGCGAGTTCCGAAAAGAGAGTCAAGCACGCTTGGCTACTTTGGGAACTCCCACCGCTCAAGTGCGGCCACCACTGAATTCACCTTTATGGTCGACCTTAAGCTTTGATAAATACCTTCAGGTCCCATGCTCATAGGCGATTATGGATACATGTTGTATGGACCTAAGCCTACAAAAACAAAAATAAAAAAACACCTATAGGGTATAAAATAGAGGCACCATAATTCAGAAGCATACAGACTGGGTGTCACCATGCAGGCTCTGTCCAGTGCATGAGGCCTTACAACTAATTAAAAGTCATCTCGAGATTTTATAGAGCAGGAAATGACTTGGGCGTGTGAAGTCTGCTAGAAAGTAATCCAAGTCATGTAGCTTCAAATGCAGCACAGCCCAGACACTACAGCCTAGCGACACCCAAGGGTCCTCTTTCCCAATCATGCCTGCTCGTGTGTCCTGTAAGCTGCCTACGCTTCTTACTACACACCTGTCATATGACTGTGATACAGCAAATCACACTCATGAACTCATAGCTATTCCTAGTGCACTTCATAAACTCTGGTCCTTGCCACTTACAGATGTTCTCCAGGATTCAACCATTGAGGACTTATCCCTAAAATAGATCATTATCAGAATGTAGGGGTCCGACAACCCCGCTGATTAGCTGCTCCAAAGCCAGGCACCGAAACTACATAGCTCCATCTACTGCGTAGTGGAAAAAAATGGTTATGGGAGCAATGCTGCAGTAACCCAGCTCTGTTACTGTGTAGACGTCGACTTCTAAGTAAAAGGAATTAAGACAGGGATGCACAAACTTTTTTGTTCAGAGGGCCATCTAACCCATGGGTCACAATAAACCTTAATGAGGTGGTCTTATCTTGCTGTTACTAAGGTGAGATGAGACAGTCCGGACTACCAGCCGGCTAGGAAAAGGCGGAAAGCGCCGCTGATTCAGTAGCTTACCTTGCGGTAAATGAGAGCTACCAAAATAGAGTGCCACGGCACGCTCCGCTGTTTACCGGCCAGTTAGTGGTCAGGACTGTTTCTCATCTTCCCTTAGTAATGGCGATAGGAGACAACCCCTTTAAAGGGAACCTGTCACCTGGATTTTGCAAATAGAGCTGCGAATATGGGTTGCTAGATGGCATCTAGCACGTCCGCAAAATGCAGTCCCCATAGCTCTGTGTGCTTTTATTGTCTAAAAAAAAATTATTTAATACATATGCAAATTAACCTGAGATGAGTCCTGTCCCTGAGATGAGTCCAGCGTGAAGGAGCGCAGCACCGCCCCGCATCCCCAGAATCTCCTCCTTGCTCCCAGACGTCACAAAGCTAGAGCGCCGTAATCTCGCGATGCACGATCTAGCACAGGCGCAGTGTCAGCATAGTGTTCCTTTCCTGGGCGGGCATCAGCCTCAGGGAACGAACTGCGCATGCGCTAGCTGGCGCATGACGAGATTACGGCGCTCTAGCTTTCTGACGTCGGGGAGCAAGGAGGAGATTCGGAGGATGCGGGGCGGTGCTGGGCTCCTTCACGCCGGACTCATCTCAGATTAATTTGCATATCTATCAAATCATTTTTTTGAGACAAAAGCACACAAAGCTATGGGGACTGGATATTGCGGATGTACTAGCGGCCATCTAGCAGCCCATGTCCGCAGCTCTATACACAAAATCCAGGTAACAGGTTCCCTTTAAAGGGAAGCTTTCAGTACTTAGATATTGGTGACCTATCCTGTCCACAGGATAAGTGATAAATACTAATTATCTGGGGATCCTACCGCTGGGACCACCACGGATCACGAGAACATAGGTCCCATGTCAGCACCCCACTAAACTCATTCAACAAACTTATGCTGATTTCAATCTGAAATTTACAAGAATATACAAAATTAGGGCTCTGTGATTTTGGCAAAAAATTAAAAAAAAGATTCGATTGTTTTCAACTTAATGGACGATTATTGACTAAAATGTAAATTTTTCATAATTTTTTTGCTACATTAACTAAAAACATGTTTATCTAGCCAGGGTACAGTCATTTGGCCACTGCCATAACCCCAAAAAGGAGGACATCACACCCCGGATATCGGAGCACGACACTACAACACAAAGAAGGGAACCATAACCTATATATCAGCGTCAGCCAAATTACATTAGAAATCTAGGAGATAAATCAGGGCTTGGCTCCTACTTTCCTTGCTGGCTCCAGGAGTTTGCTATTGCTCAATACAGAAAAGAGGTATAAGAGGAGAGAACTACAACTTCCAGCCAGTCCATGTTATTATATGCTACCCGAGGACATTACAGGTAGGCGGTACAAGAACTACAAGTCCCAGCATGTCCAGGCTATTATATGATATCAGAGAACGTTACAGGGAGGAAGTTTAAGAGTAGAGAACTACAACTCCCAGCATTTTGGCTCTTACACAATTCTTCGCTACTCCAATTTATTCACCTCAACACAAGCTCCGGCCCCTCATGTCACGTGACATCACAGGTCCTTCCCCACCACTTCACCCCTTTACAGGTCCTTACCACTTCTTCACTCCGCTGCTGAGCTCCTCCGCTCCTGCACTGATCATCTAACAGTGATGTCATCACAGGTCCTTCAGGTCTTGTGCAGCACTATACCAGTGCAACCTGTGCATGGTCCCTTTGGTCCCTGCTGCCCGCACCAGGATTAAAGGCACGGGCAGCAGGGAAAGACTGATACAATGCACAGGAAGAAAAAAATTGAAATCACACTAAAAAAATTTTTAAAAAAAATAAGACATTAAAGTGCAAATTAATTAAATGAATTTGATTAATCACGCAGCCCTAAATAAAATGTTTGACTTTTCCCAGGATTGTCACATAACGGTTGGCCAAAATTCTGACAACGCACATACGACTCGGCTCACTATTCCTTGCTATAACTTCACCTGAATGGATGCATAATGTTAAGTCCAACCACCATCCAGGAAGTGCAATGCATAGGCTGCAAAGGGTTAAAGATTAAATGATCTAAGTACTAATTAGCCTTAAAGTCAGACAAAGAGAATCAGGGTTGGGCCAAGTTTCATAAATTTCAGGAGCCAGTCAGACCGGCTTCAGCAGCCATAAGGATATGTAATATGGTTGGTGGCGGGGGAGCTTGGAGAGTGCATCACGGTCAAACACCTGTCCTATGCAAGGCCCATATCGCCTCCCCCAGCCTAAGGAAGATGTTCCCGTTTGCTTCTTTCCAATTTTTGGAAATCCCACAGAAGAGAATGGAGACAGCCACACGGACGGAGCCTTCTCTCCAATGACGGCGGTTGCGGCACCAGGCAGGACAGGAAGTGAGAGAGGGAGAGACTCCCGTTCTGAAAACAGTCGCAGAGTTGCAACCAGCATTTATCAGATATTTATGGCGTAACGTGCAGTACCCCTGTAGGATCAGTCCTAGGTGGGTCACAGTGACTAACAAACTTTGCATAAATCAAAAGTACATGAGAGAGAAAAATGCTTCTGTCTCTATTTATCAGCCACCATCCTAAACTAACGTTCTGTCTGAAGAGGCCAAGATAGACTTGTCAGCTCAGCAAGGGAGCAGACTACATCTTCCTATTTGGAAAGGAGAAGTGATCAGCATAGTGAGACAGAGGCGCACAGGCAGGATTCAACAGCTAAAAGCTATATTTCTGTTCAAGTGCTCTATTCACATCACTACAGCTCAGCACTTCTCTATAAAGGGGACATATGGTGTTGCTGAGTCAATGAGAGAGTGTTGGGAAGCAGAATACTCTGTCTTTACATGTGGTCTATAGGAGACATGAGAGCAGCTAGGCTCCACTAAGTAGCTCAGGGTAAAACAGAAAATTTGAGATTGAGGCTGCAGAGGAGAAAACTACGAAAAAAATATCAGATACAAGTCATACAAGGGACAGATCGGGTTATTCCTCAAGTACATACACTGCAGCTCATTCTGAAAAATAACACTTATAATATGCATCACCTGTAAGAGCATGCGGCCAAGAACAGCACTGCACGTTACTGCTACATCTGAACCCAGCTTAAGGGCTCATGCGCACAAACTTATTTTCCGTTCCGTCTTTTTTTTTCGTTCCGCAAAAAAATAAAAATAGAACATGTCCTATTATTGTCCACATTACGGACAAGGATAGGACTGTTCTATTAGGAGCCAGCTGTTGTGTTCCACAAATACGAAAACCCTGGTATACAAATTTTCCTCTTTCATGGAACATAAAGAGGGTCTCCCCTGATATGAAGAGGTGTCTCATATTAAAGGGCATCTGTCAGCAGTTTTGTACCTATGACACTGGCTGACCTGTTACATGTGCTCTTGGCAGCTGTAGACATCCGTGTTGGTCCCATGTACATATGTGCCCACATTGCTGAGAAAAATTATGTTTTAATATATGCGAATGAGCCTCTAGGAGCAACAGGGGCGTTACCATTACACCGAGAGGCTCTGCTGTCTGCAGCACTTTGACAGGACCAGGCAGTGTGCCTTTCATATGTATTGTTGATATCCAGATCTGTAACAGGGAAGGTCAAATTACTGTGACATTTCAGGACCATTTGGCTAGGTCTACACAACGACATTTGTTGCACCATTGTCGCGCAACAATTTTTATAATGGCAGTCTATGGTGTCGCACTGCAACAAGCTGCGACGCAACAGTCAAAGAAAATCCATTCGAGATGGATTTTTCTGCGACTGTTGCGTCGCATTTGCAGCATGTCGCATGTTGCAGTGTGACACCATAGACTGCCATTATAAAAATTGTTGCACAACATTGGTGCAACTAATGTTGCCGTGTAGTTGTGACCTATTGTCGCGCGCCAAATGTCGTTGTGTAGACCTAGCCTATAGATCTTTCCAGGAGCTTTTTTTTTTTTTAATGACCATGTCATTTTAACAGTTTGTGGTGTTTTTTTTACTCTGTCAGGTGTTCTCTCCTCCACTGATCTCAATATATGGTGAAGGGGGGGGGGGCCTAGGGATTGCATTTTACCATAGAGACTTCTCTCTAAAACCACACAATAAGGCCTCATGCGTACAACCGCAAATCGCATATACGGGAAAAAAAACTGATGCGTTGTGGGTGCCATTCACATTTTATTTGCGGATCAATTGTTTTTAATGGGTCCGTGTTCAGCATTTTTCGGGCACAGTCAATCTTTTTGCAGATGTCAAAAGCGCGTCCATTCCACAAATAGATGGAACCTGTCCCATACCTGTCCGCAAAATGCGGAGTACCGGCGCGACACAGGCAGCTTCCACATTTTGGAAGACCACAAAACGGATACTCTCCGTGTGCACGGAGCCCAAGATGTAAACCTCTACACGTGCAAGGCTGCGTTCACACGGTCAATAGATGCTGCGCCTCACCCACTCTATTCGACTGCGTGGAACAGGTGCTTCATGAATATGGCGCACATTCTGAACACATTTCTCAATGTATACATCGATGAGACTTCCTTTAACACATTATAAAAGGGAATGCCTGCAGCCACCACTAGGGGGAGATCAGCGCATAGGAATTCATACAACTGCTTGCAAGGGAAGCTGTAAAAATCTTTGAATTCATTTAGCTCCCTCTAGTGGCGGCTGCATGAAACGTGCAGCACTTTCATGTTGGAAATACAAGCAGTTGAGCGCCGGGGGGGGGAGAATGACCTCTGTGGGTCGCAGACCTCTGGGCTGGGACCATGCATCGATCAGACAATTTCATTGAAATTGTCTGAAGAAGCCATCAGCTCACCTGACCACCACGGCTGGCTGGAATATTAGCCTCTCCACACCCGCTAATTATCCCTACAGGTCACATCTGATCAATGGCTCCTGGCTCCGCTCCAAGTAATCGCCGGCAGATTGCCTTACGCCCATAACAGAGGGTTGTGCGTTTTCACCAGTCCTTAGAGGGGCTGTCTCACTTCAGCAGATGGCATTCATCATGTAGAGAAAGTCAATACAAGGCACTTACTAATGTATTGTGATTGTCCATATTGCCTCCTTTGCTGGCCCGTGTGGCAATTGTGCAAGCACGACCACTACTGCTAGACTGCAGGGAGGTCATAACCCCTAGAAACAAACAGTTTATAATGTGAAGGAAAGCTGAATCCAGCCAGCAAAGGAGGCAATATGGACAATCACAATACATTAGTAAGTGCTTTGTGTTCACTTTCTGTACATGATAAATACCATTTGCTGAACTCAGACATCCCCTTTAAGGCCAATTAGTGTCAATGAAACTTGACGCAAGTTCCTCTAAGAAAACCGGTTTCTGCCTATCTGCGTATATAGGCTGCACTGATAACGCATTCACACCGGGCAGCACAATCGGATCAGATGTCGCTGTTTACAAGTGAAGAAGCAAAACCGGCTGGGCTTAGCACGTACTGGTCACATGACACCAACAAAACGCATCACAAAATGCAGGTGTCCCTCTACAACCCTTCTTGTTAACCCCTTCCCAACATGTGACGTACTATTACGTCAAGGAAGTCAGTGAATTCCAGCATTTTGACGTAATAGTACGTCATAGTGATTGGGCGGGCACCGGAGCGTTGCGTGCCCGATCACTACAGGGGTCCAGCAGTCCCCGATAGCCGGCCCCTGCTGTATACACTAGCATCGCTGTTCCCAGCGATGCCGGCGGAGTAACCCCTTCTAGGCCACGGTCAGCGCTGACCGCGACATAGAAGGGGTTTGCTGCGGGTGAGGGAGCACATCGGGTCCCCACGCTGCTGTGGCAGGGACCCGATGTTTGACAAGGCAGCCTGATGCGAGCAGAGGCTGCCCAATGCCTTGCACGGCATCGGGACCTGCCTTCTACGGGTGCCGAGGAGATCCAGCCTCAGGCCCGTCTCCTAGGCAACCTGTTAGTGTATGACACTGAGTCATACACTAACAGGCAATACATTACAATACAGATGTATTGTAATGCATTGCAGAGGGGATCAGACCGCCAAAAGTTGAAGTCCCAGAATGGGACAGAAATAACGTTTTTATTTTTTTATATATTTCTTTAAAAAGGAAAAACACACATTAGGTATCACCGCGTCCGTAATGACCGGCTCTATAAATATATCACATGATCCACCCCATCCGATAAACACCCCAAAAATAAATAAAAAAACACCAAGTGCAACACCAAGCGATCAAAAAGGTGTAAATTGCACAAAATGGTACCAATAAAACAGTCATCTCATCCCACAAAAAATGAGACCCTACCTAAGACAATCGGTTAAAAAAGCTATGGCTCTCAGACTATGGAGACACTAAAACATCATTTTTTTGTTTCAAAAATAATATTACTGTGTAAAACTTAAATAAGATACACTCACCTAAAGAATTATTAGGAACACCATACCAATACGGTGTTGGACCCCCTTTTGCCTTCAGAACTGCCTTAATTCTACGTGGCATTGATTCAACAAGGTGCTGATAGCATTCTTTAGAAATGTTGGCCCATATTGATAGGATAGCATCTTGCAGTTGATGGAGATTTGAGGGATGCACATCCAGGGCACGAAGCTCCCGTTCCACCACATCCCAAAGATGCTCTATTGGGTTGAGATCTGGTGACTGTGGGGGCCATTTTAGTACAGTGACCTCATTGTCATGTACAAGAAACAATTTTTCCAGTCTTCAACCGTCCAATTTTGGTGAGCTCGTGCAAATTGTAGCCTCTTTTTCCTATTTGTAGTGGAGATGAGTGGTACCCGGTGGGGTCTTCTGCTGTTGTAGCCCACCTTTATTTCCCATTCTGACATTCAGTTTGGAGTCCAGGAGATTGTCTTGACCAGGACCACAACCCTACATGCATTGAAGCAACTGCCATGTGATTGGTTGACTAGATAATCGCATTAATGAGAAATAGAACAGGTGTTCCTAATAATTCTTTAGGTGAGTGTATAGACATATTAGGTATTGCCACGTCCATAACGATCTGCTCTATAAAAATATCACATGTCCTAACACCTCAGGTGAACACTGTAAAAATAAATTGTCAACTTGCCCCATAAAGTGTAATAGTGAATGATC
The DNA here is from genome assembly GCF_014858855.1 of Bufo gargarizans. Classification (NCBI taxonomy): domain Eukaryota; kingdom Metazoa; phylum Chordata; class Amphibia; order Anura; family Bufonidae; genus Bufo; species Bufo gargarizans. The sequence goes on along the minus strand of NC_058088.1, from coordinate 174,056,944 downwards.
CAAAAACCATATGTACCCAAAAATTGTACCAATAAAACTGGCACCTAATCCCCTAGTTTCCAAAATGGGGTCACTTTTGGGGAGTTTCTACTGTAAGGGTGCATCAGGGGGGCTTAGAATGGGACATGGCATCTAAAAACCAGTCCAGCAAAATCTGCCTTCCAAAAACCATACGGCACTCCTTTTTCTAGCCCTGTCGTGTGCCCTTACGTCAGTTTATGGCCATATGAGGAATGTTTCTGTAAACCGCAGAATTAGGGTAATAAATATTGAGTTTTGTTTGGCTGTTAACCCTTGATGTGTTAAAGAAAAAAAAATGGATTAAAATGGAAAATCTGCTAAAAATGTGAAATTTTGAAATTTCATCTCCATGTTCCTTTAATTCTTGTGGAACACCTAAAGGGTTAAGGCCTCTTTCACACTTGCGTTGTCCGGATCCGGCGTGTACTCCACTTGCCGGAATTACACGCCGGATACGGAAAAATGCAAGTGTACTGAAAGCATTTGAAGACGGAGCCGATCGCATCCTCCAGAATGACGTCAGAGCGCCCCTTGCGCATGGATGACGTGCCATGCGATCACGTGATCCATGCGCGTGGGGCGCCCTGACGTCACTCTGGAGCCGCACGGATGGTAAGTATACTGCTCCCCCGCTCCCCACTACACTTTACCATGGCTGCCAGGACTTTAGCGTCCCGGCAGCCATGGTAACCATTGAGAAAAAGCTAAACGTCGGATCCGGCAATGCGCCGAAACGATGTTTAGCTTAAGGCCGGATCCGGATCAATGCCTTTCAATGGGCATTCATTCCGGATCCGGCCTTGCGGCAAGTCTTCAGGATTTTTGGCCGGAGCAAAAAGCGCAGCATGCTGCGGTATTTTCTCCAGCCAAAAAACGTTCCGTTCCGGAACTGAAGACATCCTGATGCATCCTGAACGGATTTCACTCCATTCAGAATGCATTAGGATAAAACTGATCAGGATTCTTCCGGCATAGAGCCCCGACGACGGAACTCTATGCCGGAAGAAAAGAACGCAGGTGTGAAAGAGCCCTTAACAAAGTTTGTAAAATCAGTTTTGAGTAACTTGAGCGGTGTAGTTTCTACAATGGGGTCATTTATGGGGGTATCCACTATGTAAGCCCCGCAACGTGACTTCAGACCTGAACTGGTCCTTAAAAAGAGTATAGAAGTAATTCTTAAAATTTGTAAGAATTTCCAAAACTTCTAAGCCTTCTAACGTCCTAAAAAAAATTAAATGACATTTCCAAAATGATGCCAACATAAAGTAGACATATGGGGAATATTAAGTAATAAATATTTTTATGAGGTATCACTTTGTTTTAAAAGCAGAGAAATTAAAATTTTGAAAATTTTACAAATTTTTGGTAAATTTGGGATTTTTTCATAAATAAAGGTGAAATATATTGACTCAAATTTATGACTATCATGAAGTACAATGTGTCACGAGAAAATCTCAGAATGGCTTGGATAAATAAAAGTGTTCCAAAATTATTACCACATAAAGTGACAGATTTGCCAAAAATGACCTGGGCAGGAAGGTGAAAATTGGCCCGGGGTAGAAGGGGTTAAAAGTGGGCCCCAAAAACAAGCCGATCGCAGCAGCAATAGTGTGCGAGGGACTCAGTGGCAAACTCTCAATTGTCCTTCAGCGCCACCACAGGTGAAATGAAGTATTAGGCTCCATTCACACGTCCGCAATTTCGTTCTGCATTTTGCGGAACAGAATTGCGGACCCATTCATTCCTATGGAGCAGCACCGTGCTGCCCGGACACGGAATTGCGGATCCGCACTTCCAGGTCCGCACTTCCGTTCCGCAAAAAAATAAAACATGTCCTATTCTTGTCCGCAATTGCGGACAAGAACAGGCATATTCTATTAGTGCCAGCAATGTGCGGTCCGCCAAATGCAGAACGCACATTGCCGACGCGTGAATGGAGCCTTACACAGTCCCAATTGAAATCAATCAGCTGTATGCGTAATGCACAGACTTGCCAGGCCCTACTTCGAGATGCTCTCAGAGGCCAATGAGAAACCTCCTAATAAAGCTATCCCCTATCCACTGCAGTCAGACCCCACCGAACTCAAGGGGTCCCATGTCCCCATCCTGATGGAGATCTGCCTCTCCATTCATTCCCTATGGGACTGCTGGAGATCGGCGAGTAAAGTGCTCGGCTATTTGCCGAGGTGGACCCTGTGGACTGAGGATAACGAATACTTGGCACAACCCCTTTAACCTGCCTAAGTTTATTAAAAATGGGTTCTCTATATTAAACTTTTTAAAGGGGTAATCTGGTTATATCAAGTTATTCCCTTTTTAATTTCCCATTCAATTTATGAGGGATTGCATTTGTGGGATAAGCATTTTTTGTCAGCTTTTAATACGTTTTTTTATTTTATTTAACCACCTCCCGACCGCTGTACGCAGATATGCGTCCGGGAGGTGGTTGCTTTATTCCTCCTGGACGCATATACGCGTCTTCTCGCGAGACGCGAGACTTCCTGTGAGCGCGCGCGCTCACAGGAACGGAAGGTAAGCGAGTGGATCTCCAGCCTGCCAGCGGCGATCGTTCGCTGGCAGGCTGGAGATCCGAATTTTTTAACCCCTAACAGGTATATTAGACGCTGTTTTCATAACAGCGTCTAATATACCTCCTACCTGGTCCTCTGGTGGTCCCTTTTGTTAGGATCGACCACCAGAGGACTCAGGTAGGTCAGTACAGTCCCACCAAACACTACACTACACTCCCCCCCCGTCACCTATTAACCCCTTATAAACCCCTGATCACCCATGATCACCCCATATAAACTCCCTGATCACCCCCCTGTCATTGATCACCGCCCTGTCATTGATCACCCCCCTGTCAGGCTCCGTTCAGACGTCCGTATGATTTTTACGGATCCACGGATACATGGATCGGATCCGCAAAAAGCATACGGACGTCTGAATGGAGCCTTACAGGGGGGTGATCAATGACAGGCGGGTGATCACCCATATACACTCCCTGATCACCCCCTGTCATTGATCACCCCCCTGTAAGGCTCCATTCAGACGTCCGCATGATTTTTACGGATCCGATCCATGTATCCATGTATCCGTAAAAATCATGCGGACGTCTGAATGGAGCCTTACAGGGGGGGTGATCAGTGACAGGGGGGTGATCACCCTGATTACCCTGATCACCCCCTGTCATTGATAACCCCCCTGTAAGGCTCCATTCAGACGTCCGCATGCGTTCTGTGGATCCGATCCATGGATCCGTAAAAAATCATGCGGATGTCTGAATGGAGCCTTACAGGGGGGGTGATCAGTGACAGGGGGGTGATCACCCTGATCATCCCCTGTCATTGATAACCCCCCTGTAAGGCTCCATTCAGACGTCCGCATGCGTTCTGTGGATCCGATCCATGGATCCGTAAAAAATCATGCGGATGTCTGAATGGAGCCTTACAGGGGGGGTGATCAGTGACAGGGGGGTGATCACCCTGATCATCCCCTGTCATTGATAACCCCCCTGTAAGGCTCCATTCAGACGTCCGCATGCGTTCTGTGGATCCGATCCATGTATCCATGGATCCGTAAAAAATCATGCGGATGTCTGAATGGAGCCTTACAGGGGGGGTGATCAGTGACAGGGGGGTGATCACCCTGATTACCCTGATCACCCCCTGTCATTGATAACCCCCCTGTAAGGCTCCATTCAGACGTCCGCATGCGTTCTGTGGATCCGATCCATGGATCCGTAAAAAATCATGCGGATGTCTGAATGGAGCCTTACAGGGGGGGTGATCAATGACAGGGGGGTGATCAGGGAGTCTATATGGGTGATCACCCCCCTGTCATTGATCACCCCCCCCCCCCCCCCCCATTTTTTTTGGCACAAGTTAGCGGAAATTTTTTGTTTGTTTTTGTTTTTTCTTACTAAGTCTCATATTCCACTAACTTGTGTCAAAAAATAAAATCTCCCATGAACGCACCATACCCCTCACGGAATCCAAATGCGTAAACATTTTTAGACATTTATATTCCAGACTTCTTCTCACGCTTTAGGGCCCCTAAAAAGCCAGGGCAGTATAAATACCCCACATGTGACCCCATTTCGGAAAGAAGACACCCCAAGGTATTCCGTGAGGGGCATATTGAGTCCATGAAAGATTGAAATTTTTGTCCTAAGTTAGCGGAAAGTGAGACTTTGTGAGAAAAAAACAAAAAAAAAAAATCAATATCCGCTAACTTATGCAAAAAAAAAAAAAAATTCTAGGAACTCGCCATGCCCCTCATTGAATACCTTGGGGTGTCTTCTTTCCAAAGTGGGGTCACATGTGGGGTATTTATACTGCCCTGGCTTTTTAGGGGCCCGAAAGTGTGAGAAGAAGTCTGGGATCCAAATGTCTAAAAATGCCCTCCTAAAAGGAATTTGGGCCCCTTTGCGCATCTAGACTGCAAAAAAGTGTCACACATGTGGTATTGACGTACTCAGGAGAAGCTGGGGAATGTGTTTTGGGGTGTCATTTTACATATACCCATGCTGGGTGAGATAATATCTTGGTCAAATGCCAACTTTGTATAACAAAATGGGAAAAGTTGTCTTTTGCCAAGATATTTCTCTCACCCAGCATGGGTATATGTAAAATGACCCCCCAAAACACATTGCCCAACTTCTCCTGAGTACGGCGATACCACATGTGTGACACTTTTTTGCAGCCAAGGTGGGCAAAGGGGCACCTTTCGGATTTCGCAGGCCATTTTTTACACATTTTGATTGCAAGGTACTTCTTACACATTTGGGCCCCTAAATTGCCAGGGCAGTATAACTACGCCACAAGTGACCCCATTTTGGAAAGAAGACACCCCAAGGTATTCCGTGGGGGGCACGGCGAGTTCCTAGAATTTTTTATTTTTTGTCACAATTTAGCGGAAAATGATGATTTTTCTTTTTTTTTCTTTTTTCCTTACAAAGTCTCATATTCCACTAACTTGCGACAAAAAATAAAAAATTCTAGGAACTCGCCATGCCCCTCACGGAATACCTTGGGGTGTCTTCTTTCCAAAATGGGGTCACTTGTGGCGTAGTTATACTGCCCTGGCAATTTAGGGGCCCAAATGTGTGAGAAGTACCTTGCAATCAAAATGTGTAAAAAATGGCCTGCAAAATCCGAAAGGTGCACTTTGGAATATGCGCCCCTTTGCCCACCTTGGCAGCAAAAAAGTGTGACACATCTGGTATCGCCGTACTCAGGAGAAGTTGGGGAATGTGTTTTGGGGTGTCATTTTACATATAACCATGCTGGATGAGAGAAATATCTTGGCAAAAGACAACTTTTCCCATTTTTTTATACAAAGTTGGCATTTGACCAAGATATTTTTCTCACCCAGCATGGGTATATGTAAAATGACACCCCAAAACACCCAACTTCTCCTGAGTACGGCGATACCAGATGTGTCACACTTTTTTGCTGCCAAGGTGGTCAAAGGGGCGCATATTCCAAAGTGCACCTTTCGGATTTTGCAGGCCATTTTTTACACATTTTGATTGCAAAGTTCTTCTCACACATTTGGGCCCCTAAATTGCCAGGGCAGTATAACTACCCCACAAGTGACCCCATTTTGGAAAGAAGACACCCCAAGGTATTCTGTGAGGGGCATGGTGAGTTCCTAGAATTTTTTATTTTTTGTCGCAAGTTAGTGGAATATGAGACTTTGTAAGAAAAAAAAATAAATAAAAAATCATCATCATTTTCCGCTAACTTGTGACAAAAAATAAAAAGTTCTATGAACTCACTATGCCCATCAGCGAATACCTTAGGGTGTCTACTTTCCGAAATGGGGTCATTTGTGGGGTGTTTCTACTGTTTGGGCATTGTAGAACCTCAGGAAACATGACAGGTGCTCAGAAAGTCAGAGCTGTTTCAAAAAGCGGAAATTCACATTTTTGTACCATAGTTTGTAAATGCTATAACTTTTACCCAAACCATTTTTTTTTGCCCAAACATTTTTTTTTTATCAAAGACATGTAGAACAATAAATTTGGCGAAAAATTTATATATGGATGTCGTTTTTTTTGCAAAATTTTACAGCTGAAAGTGAAAAATGTCATTTTTTTGCAAAAAAATCGTTACATTTTGATTAATAACAAAAAAAGTAAAAATGCCAGCAGCAATGAAATACCACCAAATGAAAGCTCTATTAGTGAGAAGAAAAGGAGGTAAAATTCATTTTGGTGGTAAGTTGCATGACCTAGCGATAAACGGTGAAAGTAGTGTAGTGCCGAAGTGTAAAAAGTGCTCTGGTCATGAAGGGGGTTTCACCTAGCGGGGCTGAAGTGGTTAAACTTTTTTTTAGTCCCGCTAGGGGGACTAAATGCAATCACTTGTATAATACATTACAAGTACTAAGATGGCAGACCGGATGGCCGTTACACTGGGCCCCCAGGGCTCCATAACAGTAGGTCACCACCCTGCAAACACATCACGAAGGATGGGGAGGCGATGGAGAGAGCCCCCCTGTCTCTCTCTAACCGCTAGTGACCGTATCAGCTAAGGGTGGGATGGCCAACCTGCGGCTCTCCAGCCGTTGTAAAACTACTACTCTCTGCTGTAAGCAGTCTGGGCATGCTGGGAGTTGTAGTTTTGCAACAGCTGGAGAGCCGCAGGTTGGCCATCCCTGATCTAAGGGGTTAACTAGACGGGATCTGAGTTCTCAGCAGACAGTACATAGCCGTACCCTAAGAATTTATCCACATCTTGTTCGCCATTTACCCCAGGAAATATACTGTTATAGGCGCCAAAAGGTATACAGAGGCCTGTAGGCACTCAGAGTATAAAGGAAGAACGTCTTGGCATTTTTTTGGGCTACTTTTTTTTTTACACTGCATACAGTCGTCTGTTGTGCTTTCCTATTCACAGGGATACAATGAAAGGAGACCCGTTACCTCTCCTGACATGTCCGGAGTATTCCCCTTACATATAGTTCTGATCAAAGCCTCAGATCTATACGGTGGCGTATGGCTAGTCCGTTTTAATAACTCTAGCATCTATTCTTACAACTGTATTTGCCCCTCCACTAGAATTCCTGCTGGAAGTTATGAATGAATTACTAGCAGGCTGCAATTGAGGTCCCGATGGGCGTTACCATTTAGGGGTGTGTCCCTGGAGTTCTGAAACTGGCAGCACTGATTGGATAATGTCAGACCGCGCAGGAACTGGCAACACCCATCTGGCCAATCATTGCTAACTGCTAGCAATTCATTCATAGCTTCTAGCAGGAATAATAGAGGAATGGCACAAAATACAGTTGTCAGAATAGATGATGCAGGATTTGTGTGTGTGTGTATATATATATATATATATATATATTTAAATTATTTTATTTATTTTTTTACAACAGAAGTCAATGGTCACCCACATTCCACCGCTGTATACGTCGGAGGCCTCGGTCCGAACTATACGTCGGGGGAACACGCCGCACGTATACCTCAGACAGATTAAAGTGAACAGAGGCAAACGTGGTTATTTCTGCCCTTCACATCGCGGTTCTCAGCGTCGGCTCAGGCCACGTACGACCGCTGCTTCTATATTTTGGCCACACGCTGAAAACAGATTAAAGGGAAACTCCCTCACAGAAAAATCCTTCGCCCCATCAAAATCCCAGCACTGCTACATGGAGAGGACGGTTGCTCTGTCTGATCACGCCCGACAGGAAAAGAAACCGTCACTGTGAATTTCTAACAACTATGGGCAACAGCCAAGACTTGAGGAAGGGAAGTTTAAATTAAAAAAAAAAAAAAAAAACACGACACCCACCGCGTCACCAAGACGGGGCCAATGTGTGCCAAATTAAGGCTACTTTCACACTTTAAGCAGAGTGATCCGGCAAAACGTGAGCCAACTGATGGCATTTGTAAGACTGATCAGGATCCTGATCAGTCTAAAAATTCATGATCAGTCAGAAAAAAGTATTGAAATACCGGATCCGTCTTTCTGGAGTCATCCGGAAAAACGCATCCAGCATTTATTTATTTTTCACCTTTTTTTCGGTCTGCGCAAGGGCGGATCCAGCATTCCGGTATTTTGATATGGGAAAAAATGCCGGATCCGGCACTCAGGCAAGTCTTCAGTTTTTTGGGGCCGGAGATAAAACCGCAGCATGCTGCGGTTTTATCTTCAGCCTTTTTGACTAATCAGGCTAAACTGAAGACATCTTGAACTGATTGCTGTCCATTCAGAATCCACGAGGATAAAACCGATCAGTTCTTTTCCGGTATAGAGCCCCTAGGACGGAACTCAAGGCTGGAAAGGAAAAACTCAAGTGTGAAAATACCTGCACGCTTACTGCCCAAGCAAAAGACCTGCCCTAAGGGACAGTTCTACACATAGCATGTGCGTCCTAACTATCCCCGTCAGGGGGTCGGCCACTAGTTAAAGGGGTATTTCAGTTGAGCCCAAATAAAAAAAAACATTTTTTTTTTAAAAGTCCCATGGCATGTAAAAGGCTAAAAATAAATACGGGCGCTTACACGCACTGTTGCTGGCAGCGCCTAGGTGGGCACTCATTGAGGGGGGGTCATCACTGCAGCTAGTGATTGGTCAAGCAGCATCCCTCGCCGCGTCAAGACCTCAGAAGGGACCCGGCAGGTAATTGTTGAGGTGGGTATAAGCATTTTGCGACAATTTTTTATTAATTTTTTGCGCTGAAATATCCTTTTAAATATTCTTTATGCATTCTATGGCCGCGACTATAATATACACCAATACAGAATGACCTGACACTTTCGGCAGCAGGATAGCCACCGGTCAGAGTCCACTGGTCTACACAGCGGTGGTAAAGACTAAGCTGGAATTAAAGGGTTGTGCCAAGGTCTGAAGTTATCCTGTGCATAGTGATCGTGGGGAGGTTAAAAACTGGGACACCCACTGATCATAACGGTTGTCCTGCTCTTTCGACAGAATGCGGCGGAAGGTCACGCCCGACTTTGGAGCTGCCAAAGAAGCTGAGCATAGCGCTTGCCCATCTTTGCCGGTCCTATAGAGACGAAAGGAGTGACACCGCTGTGCATGCGTGATAGACTACAACCATCCAAAGGGACTCCCGAAACCCCTGTTAACATGATCACTGGGGGGGGTCTCAGCAGTCACCCCACCCATTGGACACCTACTACCTATCCTGTAGATAAGTGACATGTTATCTTGGACAACCCTTTTAAGAGTTTTTCCCAGGTTTAGCCAATCTGATCTATGGGTCTGTAAGTAACGAAGCAATACCATAATCTACTCCCTCCAGTGCGGGGACGGCGTTGTGTGCGGCACTTTACTGCGCCTAAAAATCAGCAGAGAATTCACATGTCAGTTGGAATGCTTGGGATTTAAAGGGGTTGTCTCATAAAGGCGAAGCCCTGTTTGTATTGTCCTGTTAAAGGCACATAAATGTCCACGAGAGGCTAGTATTCTGGCGGAGACGAGGCCGGACATTCTTCTGAATAACTTTGATGTAATACAAAGGCCACGTTCTGATTTGATACCGATTTCTGCTGAGAAATCATGACCAGCCATATCCTGTGCATTCGTACCACTGAAAGAACTCTACCGCAAAAACATGTCCCTTGTTTCAGGCAGACACACAGCAGGGGTAAAGCCTCCGGTGAGCCTGCGCAGTCTCTGCCTCACATGCGCAGCAGAGAGTGATAGCTTTAGATTTCTGCCGCACAAATACATGTCAGATTTTAAGAAGACCGAATCAGGCCTTGGCTGGTTGCGACTGCCCCCGGCAAAAACCGGCTGCGTGTGGAGATGCCGGGAAGCACTGGTGTCTAATGGGGTCCTAGGTTCAAATCTGACCTTGGACAAAATCCACATGGAGTTTGGATGTTCTCCCCATGTTTGTGAACTTAGATCGTGGGACAGTGTGATGAGGAGGTCTGTAAAGCGCCACGGAATATGTCAGCGCTATTTAAGTGCATAAAATATATTTTAAAATATGAGAGATACAAGAGAGATACAATAAATAAATAAATAATAGATATGAGCAATAGGAATACCTATAAGGCAGAGTTCACACCAGCGTTCAGCCTTTGCATTCTCCTGCTCCGTTATAGGAGCAGAACGGAAAGGACGGAATCGGCACAAAACTGAGCCGAACAGAGCCTACGGACCCCATAGACCAGGCATTCTCAAACTGTAGTCCTCCAGCTGTTGCAAAACTACAACTCCCAGCATGCCTAAATAGCCTACAGGTATCAGCCTACAGCAGGGCATTGTGGAGTTGTAGTTTTACAACAGCTGGAGGGCCGCAGTTTGAGGATGCCTGCCATAGACTATATTGGGTTCCGTTATGTTTCCGCTCAAAGTAAGGCCTCATGCACACGACTGTTTGATTCAGTGTCCGTTGTTCCATTTTTCGGGATTTTCTGCGGGCCCATTGACTTTTAATGGGTCCGTTGAAAACTCTGCTAATGCACCGTTTGTCATCCGCGTCCGTGATTCCAGTCCGTAAAAAAAATATAACCTGTCCTATTTTTTTTCACGCAAAACGGTTTGCGGACCCCTTCAAGTCAATGGGACCGTGAAAAAACACGGAGGCACAGAAGATTGTCATCCGCGTCAGTTTTTTTTCTATCATTTGCATGGCAAACTTGACTTAGACTTTTTTTACTTTCCTTCATGTCTGGTGATCCTCCAAAAATAAAGGAAGGCACACGGAAACGGATCACGGAACAACTGAACCCCATTTGGCGGAACGGAACACAACTGCGGTCGTGTGCATGAGGCCTAAGATTTTGAAGCGGAGACAAAAGTCCTGCGCGCACAGCTTTTGTCTCCGCTCCGAAGTCATCTTCTGAGCGGAAAAATAACGGACCCCATTACAGTCTATGGGGTCCATAGGCTCCGTTCGGGAAAGTTATGTGCCGAATCAGTCCTTTCCGTTCTCCTGCTCCTATAACGGAGCAGGAGAACGCAAAGGCTGAACGCTGATGTGAACGAAGCCTAATAAGCATAAATTAATGAACTTGTGAAATCCTGCAACATCTGTAGGCAAACTTTTTAGAGACAAGCTTAATATGCAGGCTTAAAGGGGTATTCCTGTTGCGAGAAGTAAGAGTCCTACTGCTGGGACCCCCTCCGATCACAAAAACACGGATCCCACGCCTCTCGAAATGAATAGAGGGGCAGGTCGAGCATGCACACAGTCTCTCCATTCATCTCTATAGAAGTTCTGGAAATGGCGGAGCACTGTCCTGTGCTGCCTCCAGTACTCCCCTAGAGATAAGGGCAGCAGTGTGCGTGATCGACCTGCCCCTCTTCATTTTGGGGGGGGGGGGGGTACACTGTGCCTGTTCCGCCGATCTCATTGCGACAGGGGTAACTTCTCACAATGGAAACAGCTCTTTAAAGGGGTTTTCTGGGTGCACAATACTGACATCCTGCGCTCAGGACAGGTCGTTAACATCAGATCAGTGGGGGCCCCCCCGACTCTGTGCTCCTGCCGATCAGCTGTTAGAAGGGGCCACGGCGCTCATGCAAGCCACAAGGCCTCGTCATTGTTTCCCTAGGTTTGTCCACCTAGTATCGCAGGTGCAACAGGTCCCCGACAGCCCCATGTAAACAACAAAGCGCGCTGCAACCCCTTCCAACAGCCGGAGTGCCAAGCGGCGGACCCCACCGATCCGATATGGGCGACACCTCCGTACAACCCCTTTAAATAGGGAATTGCATCAAAACATTTGTCTTACAGGGGGCAAAACAGATGCCCATAGGAAGAGTCCTAGCGAGAGGGCGCCGCTGATCTCCGGACATATTCAACTGTACATATGGCGGCATTACGTGTGTAACCACTTTATACACAAACTGAATACATTCTATTAATACAATTGATTAAAAAAAAAAAAAAAAACAACATACAAGATCATGACGACGGGGGCTGCTTTGTATAAATAAAGTTAATTGAAAAATAAAAACAGGACGTAACGAATCTTCTGCCTATATCGATGTGCGGGGCCATTCAATAAACTATTTATACAAAATGGCTTCAGAGACATATATATGGCAGTTTTTTTTTTTCTTTAAGACAAACCACAATCTCAGAAGACAAGAAAGGCGACCCAATCCGCTGGGGATAAACATAGTGATCATAGGGGGGCAAATACTTTCTTACTTTCTGAGAGGAATCGCATACAGTCCAATCTGTGGGGAATGGCTGCTTCCAGAGAACAATAGCGGGCCCGTCTGATGGGGGTAAAGGGGGATTTTTTTATATTTTTTATTAGGGGGTACTGTCGCTTTAAGACTGAGCTCGGTGCCAGCAGCAGATCACGTGACTAGCTCGCCTGGTGCCCGGCGAGGAGCCGGCAGGCACCGGCAGAAAAGAGCTGGGTCATGGCCAGTCACTGACAGCCGGGGGGGAGCTCGGTGTGTGGCCGGGCGGGAGGTCACACAGCCGTGTCTAAGGGGAGGCAGGGAGGATATCAGGATGAAAGGCCGAGGCCTAGCGGGTGTCACACGGCTCGGGCCCCGGGAGTGGGGGGGAGGGATAAGCGGTAGGAGAGAGCACCCGGCGGCCTGAGGGAGGCGGGGATAAGCCGAGCGCCGCAGCGGAGGCCGGAGCCGGTTCCCCAGGCCGCGGGTGACAGGAATAAGACAGGAGGTGGGGGGGAGGAGCAGGAGGCCGCCAGTGCTGGTGAGGCGCCGGGAATAGACAAGAGGCCGCCCCCGTGTGTCAGCTGCCCTGGGACTAAAGCTCTGCCGCTTACCCACACGTCGCCTCCGTCACTCCCAGCCCCCGGCACCGTTTACCTGGTCGGTCAGAAGGTTCAGTTACGAGCTCCAGCCGCCTCCGCCATCTTAAAACAACCCAAAGCCCCCTACTGACTGCTGGACCCCTGAGCGCAAGAGCCGCGGCACCTAATCTCGCGAGACGACGCGACGCGCGCCCCGCCCCCTTCTCTCTCTCTGCCTCCGTCTGCCTCTGCCTGTAATCTCGCGATGATTCCTCTCTCTCTCCTGGCCTGGTTCAGTTTTTTTTTTTTTCCTCTCCCCTCCCCGAGATCTCGCGGAGTTTCCCGTCGCTAGTCTCGCGAGAACTGCGTGGCTCCGCCTCTCAGTCCGCAGCATAGAGCGGATGTGGAGACCTGTGAAACTCTCAGAGCGCCTTCTGATATCTCGCGATATTTAAGGCTGACAGCAGCATGGACGGGGATAGGAGTAACATGTCAAGTGAATAGTGATAGGAGGGGGAATAAACCGCCTCCTAGCATCGCTGTATTCCTTTCTCCTTATTGGGAACACATGCATGCTCAGCCAAACCCAGCATGCACGTGTGCAGGGGAGCCAACTGTCTCCTATTATGTCTTTTGCATTCACATAACTATTCTGGATCTGCATCTTTCTCTCATAACCTCTGCATTGTGCCGTTCCTCTGTTGTTCCTCCTAGAAATGTATGACTAATTGGACAACTGGGTGTTACCATTCCCTTTGGTGAAGAGGCGTGTCTACTCAGCCTGTTAATGTCAGCACCGATTGGACAATGTAAGGCTGGGTAGATACACGCCTCCTTCCAGGCCCCACCCATGTCCTGCCTCCAGCCACGCCTATGTCCCACCTCCACCCCGGTCGCTGTCGCACCGCGATCGTTACGCCCCTGATCCCGTCACTACAGAAATACAGCGCCCCATACCTCTTACATCCAGTGACGTCTCCTTTGATGTAGATGTTCTCTTTCCTCATCTTCTCCTTTCAGACCAGACCACCATTTATTATCTCTGCAGTTTGACAACAATAACAAAAAAAAATCTTAGTTTACTACTTTTCCATCATCCTCCCATCTTCTGGACAAATCATCCTACCGCCCCCCATACTGTGCCGCTGTGCTCCCCAATACTATACTGCAGAAACAGATAAATCCCCTGATAATACTAGTACCATGCAGAGCCCCCCATATAAAATACCCCTTCTTTGTGGCCTCAGTAGAAGCCCCCAAATAATGTGCCAGTAAGAAGTGCCCCCCATAGATGCCCCCCCATGTGTCAGTAAGAAGGGCCTCTTTTCTCCCCCCCAATATGTGCCAGTATAAGGTGCCTCTTCCCCCCCCCCCCAATATGTGCCAGTATAAGGTGCCTCTTCCCCCCCCCAATATGTGCCAGTATAAGGTGCCTCTTTCCCCCCCTTCCCTTATATGTGCCAGTATAAGGTGCCTCTCCCCCCCCCTTCCCTTATATGTGCCAGTATCAAGTGCCTCATTTCTCCCCCCCAATATGTGCCAGTATAAGGTGCCTCTTCCCCCCCCCAATATGTGCCAGTATAAGGTGCCTCTTCCCCCCCCCCAATATGTGCCAGTATAAGGTGCCTCTTTCCACCCCGTCCCCCATATGTGGCAGTTTCAAGTGCCTCATTCTCCCCCCCCCCAATATGTGCCAGTATAAGGTGCCTCTTTCCACCCCTTCCCCCATATGTGGCAGTTTCAAGTGCCTCATCCCCCCCCCAATATGTGCCAGTATAAGGTGCCTTCCCCCCCCCTTCCCCATATGTGCCAGTTTCAAGTGCCTAATTTCTCCTCCTCCCACATATGTGCCAATTTCAGGTGCCTCTCTTCTCTAAAAAAAACACAAAAAACTTTTACTTACCTCCAACGATGCAATGCAGGCCTCTTCCCGGCCTGTGTACCGTGCTGTACGGCTCAGGCGGCGTGATGACGTCATCGCGCCGCCTGCACCGGCCTCTGATAGGCTGCGGGCCTTGTGCCTGCAGCCTATCAGAGGAACAGGGGAGGAGGACGGCGATACAGATGACTATGGAGATGAGCGCTTCCACAATGGAAGCGCTCATCTCCCTGTGCCCAGCCGCCGCCATCATTCACAGCTGATCCTGTGCCCGGGTCTGAGAAAGGCTTGTACCCGGGCACAGGATTGCAAACCCGGACTGTCCGGGTCATTCCCGTACGGGTGGCAACCCTAGCTGGGGGATTAGTGGCTGGAGGAACCCGGTGGTCCGGCCACCGCTCAGTGATCTCCCCATACAAGTGAATGGAAGCACACCGCGCTTACGCGCCCACCACTCCCATTCATTTCTTATGGGGCCAACAGAAATAGCCGAGGCTGCTGCGCTGTTCTCGGTGTAGATGCAAGTCCCAGAGGTGGCACCTGCACCTAACAGGCAATGGGGGCATATTCGAGCGACATGCCCCCATTGTCTTTGATGGGAAAACAGCTTTAATTTATATTTGTATCATACATACAGGAGAATACAGCCCCACATACCTCTTACATCCAGTGATGTCTCCTCTGGTGTAGACGTTTTCTTTCCTCATCTTCTCCATTCGTCCCAGACCGCCATGATGACTTCTTGCAGGCACACAGACATCTTTTCTATCATCATCCCCCTCCTGGCGCCCCAATACAGCACCCGCTGTGCTCCTCAAATACCATACTACAGAAATAACAGTGCCATACAGATAGTCCCCCATACTAATAGTGCTCTCCAAAAGTCTCACCAATAGTAATGATTTTTTCCCAGAGTGTCCCCATTAGTAATAGTCCCCCTAAAGTGATAATGCTCCCCAAAAATGACCCTATTAGTAGTAGTGCTTTCCATATTGTGCCCAATAATAATAATGCCCCCACAGAACCCTCAGCAGTAATAAAACCCCCCAAAGTGCCCTAAGTGGTAATAAGGACCCTTTGTAGAGACTCTAATAGTTTTACTACCTGGTGGTGCCCCAAGTAGTCATAGTGCTTCCTGTTATGCCTCCTGTAGTGCCCCCAGTAGTTCTAAAGGCCCCTATAGTGCCCCTGTAGTTATAATACTCCTTTTAGTACCCCTAATAATTCCAATGGGCCCCTGCATTGCTTCCTGTAGTTATAATGCCCCCACAGTGTCACCAGTAGTTATAATGCGCCCCACAGTGCCCCCAGTAAATATAAAGCCCCCTATAGTGACCCCGTAGTTATAATGAACCCTGTAGTGCCTCAATAGATCTGATGAACTTCTGTAGTGCCACCAGTAAGTATAATGTCTCCAGTACTTATAGTGCCCCCTGTACTTATTGTGCCCCCTGTAGTGCCCCCGTTAGTATAATGTTCTCTGCAATGCCTCCAGTACTTATAGTGGCACTGTAGTGCCCCCTGTACTTATCGTGCCCCCAGTAAGTATAATGTCCTCTGTAATGCTTAAAGTGGCCCTGTAGTGCCCTGCAGTACTTATAGTGCCCCTACAGTTAAAATGTCCCCACATAGTTCCTACCCCTTTAGAGTCCCCCTATAGTTATAAAGCCGCCCCCCAATAGTGCCCTCATATTATGAGAGGTGATGAATCCTCTTTAACCCCTTAATGTTATATGACGTAACTGTTATAAAGGTTAAGGGGAAGTATGAAGCGGGCAGGTGCGCTGAGCTCGCTCCATATGTGGCGGGCGCCAGCTGTATAACGACACCCGCCAGCAGTGACAGGGAACAGAGATGACTCATGTCCCAGTCATTTAACCCCTCAGATACTGCTGTCAGTGGTATCTGTGGGGCTCCCTCTGCCCTCCATTTGGCAAAATCATGGGACTCTAATCAGCTGCTATTACAGCCCGGAGCCTTGTGAAGACTCCCAGTGCTGTCATGGCGATCTGCCTGCAAAGCCGAGCCTGAGGCACAGCCTGTCAAAATCCCACAGACTGCAATAGTATTGTGTTTCAGTCTATGGGACAAGTGATCAGAAGATCATAGGCACAAGCCCCCTAAGGGGACTGAAAATTCCAGTAAAAATAGGAAAAATGTTTTTAAAAAATATGACAAAAAAAACCACAAAAGTATTAAACATTCAAATCACTCTTTTTCCTAATTTTGCTTATACAAATAAACAATAAAAAATAAACATCATTGAAATCACTGCGTCCGAAAGTGGCTGAACTATTAAAAGAGAGCAATGTTGCCCATAGACACCAATCAGATTGTTCAATACTGTTATGAGACGCACAGGAGTGAGTGAAGCCACAGAGGGAGGTGCTCACAGTAAAAAGGATTCGCCCCTCCTTTACAAGTAAAAACAGTATCAGTTAGTATACTGGGCACTCACACTATAGGTAGAACCATAAATAGAACCATAAATAGAATGGCAAATTGTCTTATTGATCAAATTGATAGTTTTATTAGTAACTTGCTATTTATAATAATAAAATACAATAATAAAATACAATACTATTACAGTACACTGGACTAATTAAAGGTCAATAGGATACATTGTAATAAAATACACTAGACATTAGACTGCAAATATCTAAAAGTGAATAGATTATATAAATACACAGTAATAAGAGTGGATATTCAAAAATCAGGAATTTGATGATGTGCGGCTACAATGGCAATTGCTGATATGTCCTAAAAAGGTAAGTACTGGCCAAGGAAATGATGAATGAATACTGGGACAAAGTTTCCGAAAAAGTCCAATGGTGCAATGTGAAGAAATGTACAGGTACAGTGAGGGTTTTAGTGCGGCGTCCCGCTTCTACTCACTGTTCTGTGATTGCTGGTGTAGATTTCACAGTTGCAGTTCCGGTTCTCTGTGTCACCTAATGTTCCTTCTCCGGTTATCTCCGCTGCCGGTTTAGGTGGCTCTGGGCATCGCTCCGTATGTTTAAAGAGCCGATGTCTTCCAAGCCTATGGTAGCCTGCTTCCACGCTGAATCTGATATGCGGTCACAGAGTGAAGATGTGCTCGCTCTCCAACTCCGAGAGGTTCGAGCTTCCAATAGATCAGCGTGGCAGGTTCTCACAGAAGATGTTCCGGCTTCTCAGCGTCAACCTAGAGGAATTTTTTTTTTCAATGCTAGGTGCAACAGGAGTTCATGTAGAAATAAGCTGGGGGTCTTGAATCAAACGCGTTTCGGGGCTTCACGTTGCCCCTTCCTCAGTGATAAAGAGAGGAAGGAGCAACGTGAAGCCCCGAAACGCGTTTGATTCAAGACCCCCAGCTTATTTCTACATGAACTCCTGTTGCACCTAGCATTGAAAAAAAAAATTCCTCTAGGTTGACGCTGAGAAGCCGGAACATCTTCTGTGAGAACCTGCCACGCTGATCTATTGGAAGCTCGAACCTCTCGGAGTTGGAGAGCGAGCACATCTTCACTCTGTGACCGCATATCAGATTCAGCGTGGAAGCAGGCTACCATAGGCTTGGAAGACATCGGCTCTTTAAACATACGGAGCGATGCCCAGAGCCACCTAAACCGGCAGCGGAGATAACCGGAGAAGGAACATTAGGTGACACAGAGAACCGGAACTGCAACTGTGAAATCTACACCAGCAATCACAGAACAGTGAGTAGAAGCGGGACGCCGCACTAAAACCCTCACTGTACCTGTACATTTCTTCACATTGCACCATTGGACTTTGGATTTTTCGGAAACTTTGTCCCAGTATTCATTCATCATTTCCTTGGCCAGTACTTACCTTTTTGGGACATATCAGCAATTGCCATTGTAGCCGCACATCATCAAATTCCTGATTTTTGAATATCCACTCTTATTACTGTGTATTTATATAATCTATTCACTTTTAGATATTTGCAGTCTAATGTCTAGTGTATTTTATTACAATGTATCCTATTGACCTTTAATTAGTCCAGTGTACTGTAATAGTATTGTATTTTATTATTGTATTTTATTATTATAAATAGCAAGTTACTAATAAAACTATCAATTTGATCAATAAGACATTTTGCCATTCTATTTATGGTTCTATTTATGGTTCTACCTATAGTGTGAGTGCCCAGTATACTAACTGATACCAATCAGATTGTACCTTTAATTTTTCATAGCTCCTTTGGAAAATGAAAGGTGGAATCTGATTGGTTGCTATGGGGAACTAAGTCTGTTCTACTTTACACCAGTTTCATAAATGACCCCATAAGTCCTCATATGGCTATGTGAATGGAAAAAAATAAATAAAAATGAAAGGAAGTATAAAACAAAAATTGGCCTGGTCCCCTTAGGCCCCTTTCAGACGAGCGAGTTCCACACTCTGGACTCGCAGGGTAAGCGGCTCCCGTCCTGACCTTCCAGCACTGTCGGGGTTACATAGCATTATATTGATTTATGATGCTATGTAACCCTTGCAGTTCTGGAATGTATTGGATAAGAGCTCTTGCACACAAACTTATTTTCTTTCCGTGTCCATTCCGTTTTTTTTCAGACCGTATGCGGAACCATTCATTTCGATGGGTCTGCCCCAAAAAACTGAAAGTTACTCTCGTGGGCATTTCGTTTCCGTACATCCGTTCCGCAAGAAATAGAACATCTCCTATTATTGTCCGCATTACGGACAAGGATAGCTGTTCTATTAAGGGCAGGCTGTTCCGTTCCGCAAAATACGGAATGCACACGGACATCATCCATATTTTTTGCGTATCCGTTTTTTGCAGACTTCAATATACATAGGGCCGTGTGCATGAGCCCTAACACTGACAGCATTATGTCAGTGCTATACAATACATTCCAGACCTCTAAGGGTTACATAGCATCATAAATCAACATAATGCTATGCGACTCCGGCAGTGCTGGGAGGTCAGGACGGGAGCTGCTGCATACTCATGCTGCGAGTCCGGAGTGTGGAATTCGCTCCTCTGAATGGGGCCTTAAAGGGGTTTTCTGAGATATTTTAACTGATGACCTATCCTCAAGATAGGTGATCATTTATTTGATCGGTGGGGGTCTGACTCCCACGACCTCGCCAATCAGTTGTTTGAGAAGTCACCACCAGTGCTCGCAGTAGCGCCCGGGACCCCCGCCAATCAGCTGTTTGAGAAGGTACCGTTGTTCGCAGTAGTGCCGTTGCCTTTTCTCAGCTTTCCCTAGGCCATATGACATCACAGTCACATGACTTAAAGGGGTTGTCCGGGTTTAGAGCTGAAACCCGGACATACCCTTATTTTCACCCCGGCAGCCCCCTGAGCCTAGCATCGGAGCATCTCATGCTCCGATGCGCTCCCGTGCCCTGCGCTAGATCGCGCAGGGCACGGGCTCTTTTGTTTTCAATAACACACTGCCGGTCGGTAACTTCCGCCCAGCGGTGTGTTCGGTGACATCACCGGCTCTGAGGGGCAGGCTTTAGCTCTGCCCTAGCCATTTTATTGGCTAGGGCAGAGCCAATCCCGCCCATCAGTGCCGGTGACATCACCGGGGTTCCTGTCAGCCCCATAGAGAGCGCCGGTACGTCACCGGAACTCAGAAAAATGCCTTTGCCCTGTGCAATTTAGCGCAGGGCAAAGGAGAGCATCGGAGCATGAACTGCTCCGATGCTCATGTCAGGGGGGCTGCCTGGGTGAAAATGGAGGGATGTCCAGGTTCAGCTCTGAACCTGGACAACCCCTTTAAGGGCAGCTCAGCCCCATAGAAATGAATGGAACTGATTTGCAATACCAAGCACAGCCACTATACAGTGCACAGCGCTGTGCTTTTTCAGAAGGCTGCAGCGCTATTGTGAGCTCCAGTACCTTCTTAAATGAGAAGCGTTATGTTTGGAGGAAGGAAAACACATAATTCCAGCATAAAAACCTCATCCCATCTGGGAAACATGGAGGTGGAAGTATCATGGCTTGGGCCTGTTTTACTTCTGGGCCAGAACAGCTTGCCATCATTGATGGAAAAATTAATTCTGAATGATACTAGCAAATTCTAAAGGAAAATATCAGGACATCTGTCTGTGAGGTGAATCTCAAGAGATTGTGGGTCATGCAGCAACACGACGACCCTAAGAAGGGTTAAATAAGAATCAGAATGGTCAAGTCAAAGTCCTGACCTTAAAGGGGTTTTTTCATCTCAGACAATGGGGGCAAATTGCTAGGATATGCCCCCATTGTCTTATAGGTGCCAGTGGTGGGACCCACACCTATATCGAGAACAAAGCCCCGAAAGTGAAGGAGAACGCACTGCGCATGCGCAGCCGCCCTCCATTCATTTCTATGGGGCGGCCGAAAATAGTCGAGTGCTGGCTATTGCCGTCTGCCCCATAGAAATGAATGGGAGCATGGGCCGCGCATGCCTGGCTTGCTCCCATTCACTTCTATGGGAGAGGCGGGGATTAGCACTTGGTGGTGGATGGACCCTGGGAAATCTGGGGTCCTCCAGCCACAGCGCTCCCCGCTTCCTTCTCGATATAGGTGCGGGTCCCAGCGGTGCGACCCACACTATCAGACAATAGGGGGATATCATAGCGATATGCCCCCATTGTCTAAGATGGGAATACCCCTTTAATCCAATAGAAATGTTGCGGAAAGACCAGAAGCGAGCAGGAAACCACCAACATGACAGAGGCGAGGAGAAGCTGTTTCTTATGGAGGAATGGGCTAGAGTTCCTCTATGCCGATGTGCAGGACTGGTTACCGGAAATGTTTAGTGTGATAGGGGGTCACACCAGATACTTCGTGTCCGGCTTACTCCCCACTGAGAAGACATGCACATTCAGCTAAGCTGGTGTATGTATATGGGAGGTGAGGAATAATAATTGTGGACCAAATGATCAACAGTTATCTAAAGGGTACGGCCAGCTTAACCGCTTCCCAACCACCCACTCAAAATTTGCCGAGGAAGTTGGGTATTTAAATATGGCACCCGCTCACAAGCAAAGAGGGCGCCATAGCCACTGGGATTCTACTGTTATAAACAGCACAGGGCTGATGTCTGCGATCGGTGATACTGCCGTCAGATGCTGTGAAAACTGGGAAAACCCGGGTGCGCTGTGTAACGGGAGCTGGTGGTGGAGTCGTTCGTTCTCAGTGGCAGGCTCTGTCCCACTGAAAGACCCGAGGCTGCCATAGCTATGTTACTATGGAGACCTTGCCTGTGGCAGGACTCCTTAGGAATGTAGCAAATTTCTCATAGAAATCTATGACAGAAGCAATCAGATGATTGCATGTTTAAGTTACCTGGGGGAACTATTAAAAAGGGGGGGAAAAATATTACAATTCAAATCAAGCCTCTTTGCCCATAATACAAATAAACAATAAAAAAATAATCATTATAGGCAACGCAGCATCCCAAAATGGCCGTACTATAAAGTCATCTGCACCTCTCTATAACCTTCGATTCTTTACTTCAAACTGAACATTCAAGCTCTTTCCACCTCCAACTCAAAAATATCTCTCGGATCGGCACATTCTTCAATCCAGAGTGTGCAAAAATGCTTGTACGTGCCCTCATCATCTCCCGCTTAGACTACTGTAACACCCTCCTCTGTGGCCTTCCACCTAGCACCCCTCCAATCTATCCTCAACTCTAATCCACCTCTCCCCCAGTTACTCTCCTGTCTCTTCTCTCTGCCAATGCCTTCACTATAACAATATAACAAAATGGCAAAGGACAGGTGCACTCTGCGGTATTACTAAATCCTCAAACTGGTTTTAAAATTGAGAAATTAGTCAACATGTCCTACGGAGTAGGACATGTCTAAGCCCGGGCACCGCGACAAGGTTTCTCAAGTAGCCCGGGACCTAACACTCTCCTACCTGTGCCAGTGGGCAAATACCAGGAGCCAGTGGGCAAATTACAGGAGCATAAGGCCGACTCACAAACAACTCACCAGTTACCTCCAACATGTATCCATGCTTGCAATGGGAGGAGGGAGGAGTCTGCAAGTCCCACTCAAGACTGTCTGGTATGGCCCAGGCCTCACAGGTGCACCTAAATGTGGCCTGTAGATGGAAAACAGGCACATTTAAATTGGAGTTTATATACCTCCAGGAATCTCTATATATACAAATTGAATGGAATGACGTGGTATAGCAGGAGGTGCTCAAACCCACATGCAGTCGTGCATATATATAGGGGAGCAAATCCTGCACTTGTGGCCCGTTGCTAATGGCAATCCCCAGCAAACATGCATACGGTGGAGGATGCCCGCAGCGAACCACAAGTACCACAATAGACATCCTACACAAGGTAACAATTGTGTGGATGTGATAATCAATATAACAATATAACAAAATGGCAAAGGACAGGTGCACTCTGCGGTATTACTAAATCCTCAAACTGGTTTTAAAATTGAGAAATTAGTCAACATGTCCTACGGAGTAGGACATGTCTAAGCCCGGGCACCGCGACAAGGTTTCTCAAGTAGCCCGGGACCTAACACTCTCCTACCTGTGCCAGTGGGCAAATACCAGGGGCGGACCGGGAGCCTAAAGTGGCCCTGGAAAAAACTAAAATTACAAGTGTCCCCATGTGGTTGGCAAGTCCAAATTAACAGAAGGCAGGGCTAATACAAGTAGGCGGGTCAGCAATACCATATTGAGGCACAAAATACCGCCCCAGCAGAGCCAAATACCTCAGTGCAACATAATAACCTGCCCCAGCAGCATCAAAAACCACATAATGCCCCAGGAGAACAAAATACCTCTTCAGAAGTTGCCCCTCTGTGGTGGCCAGCTTCAGCTGCCACGTTCTGTCCTCCTACTCCTGGCCAGCTTCAGCTGCCACGTTCTGTCCTCCTACTCCTGGCCAGCTTCAGCTGCCACGTTCTGTCCTCCTACTCCTGGCCAGCTTCAGCTGCCACGTTCTGTCCTGCTACTCCTGGCCAGCTTCAGCTGCCAAGTTCTGTACTCCTACTCCTGGCCAGCTTCAGCTGCCACGTTCTGTCCTGCTACTCCTGGCCAGCTTCAGCTGCCACGTTCTGTCCTCCTACTCCTGGCCTGCTTCAGCTGCCACGTTCTGTACTCCTACTCCTGGCCAGCTTCAGCTGCCACGTTCTGTCCTGCTACTCCTGGCCTGCTTCAGGTGCCACGTTCTGTCCTCCTACTCCTGGCCTGCTTCAGCTGCCACGTTCTGTCCTCCTACTCCTGGCCAGCTTCAGCTGCCACGTTCTGTCCTCCTACTCCTGGCCAGCTTTAGCTGCCACGTTCTGTCCTGCTACTCCTGGCCAGCTTCAGCTGCCACGTTCTGTCCTGCTACACCTGGCCAGCTTTAGCTGCCACGTTCTGTCCTGATACTCCTGGCCAGCTTCAGCTGCCACATTCTGTCCTCCTACTCCTGGCCATCTTCAGCTGCCACGTTCTGTACTCCTACTCCTGGCCAGCTTCAGCTGCCACGTTCTGTCCTGCTACTCCTGGCCAGCTTCAGCTGCCACATTCTGTCCTCCTACTCCTGGCCAGCTTCAGCTGACACGTTCTGCACTCCTACTCCTGGCCAGCTTCAGCTGCCACGTTCTGTCCTGCTACTCCTGGCCAGCTTCAGCTGCCACGTTCTGTCCTCCTACTCCTGGCCAGCTTCAGCTGCCAGGTTCTGTCCTCCTACTCCTGGCCAGCTTCAGCTGCCAGGTTCTGTCCTCCTACTCCTGGCCTGCTTCAGCTGCCACGTTCTGTCCTCCTACTCCTGGCCAGCTTCAGCTGCCACGTTCTGTCCTCCTACTCCTGGCCATCTTCAGCTGCCACGTTCTGTCCTCCTACTCCTGGCCAGCTTCAGCTGCCACGTTCTGTCCTCCTACTCCTGGCCAGCTTCAGCTGCCAGGTTCTGTCCTCCTACTCCTGGCCAGCTTCAGCTGCCAGGTTCTGTCCTCCTACTCCTGGCCTGCTTCGGCTGCCACGTTCTGTCCTCCTACTCCTGGCCAGCTTCAGCTGCCAGGTTCTGTCCTCCTACTCCTGGCCTGCTTCAGCTGCCACGTTCTGTCCTCCTACTCCTGGCCAGCTTCAGCTGCCACGTTCTGTCCTCCTACTCCTGGCCATCTTCAGCTGCCACGTTCTGTCCTCTTACTCCTGGCTAGCTTCAGCTGCCACGTTTTGTCCTCCTACTCCAGTTGCCTTAGGATGGCAATACAGTTGAATTAAGGAATCAGTGATACAATGATTTGTATATTTGATTAGGGTCCATTCACGCGTCCGCAACATGTTTTACGGATCCGCAAAACGCGGACATGGCAATGTGCGTTCCGAATTTAGCGGATTGCAATTGCGGACAAGAATAGGACATGTTCTTTTCTTTTTTTTTTTTTTTTCGGGAATGGAATTGCGGACCCGGAAGTGCTGCTCCATAGAAATGAATGGGTCCGCAATTCCGTTCCTCAAAATGCGGAATGAAATTGCGGACGTGTGAATGGACCCTTAGGATGGAAGATGTACGATTAAAGGCAGGACATCCTTCTGTGTAATCAGGGATGTGCTACCAATAATCAAAAGAACTGAATGAGGGAGGAATGACCGTGGCAGTGATCATTCACTTTGCATCCACCTGCGTAATAGGCTGATGCAAAGAAGCGCTGATTAACTTTTTTTTTTTTTTTTGTGGCCCCTTGAAATAGAGCAATGTGACAATGTGGCCCCCAGACTAAAAAAGGCTGTGCACGTCGACGTGCAGCTATGCGACATTCAGATTGCAATGTTATGCTGCCGGTCATACCTGAAGAGATCGAATGCGCTTGCGCTGAAATCCCATCAGCCTTGGGCCTCTTTCAGACAAGCGTGTCCAGCGCCGAAAACGTGCTCCATGTTTAGGGTTCATTCAGACGACCGTTTGAATGAGTCCGCATCCGTTCAGCAATTTTGCAGAATGGGTGTGGACCCATTCATTTCAATGGGGCCGCAAAAGATGTGCTGTCCGCATCCGTAGTTCCGTTTCGCAGCCCTGCAAGAAAGATAGAGCATGTCCTATTCTTGTCTGCAATCATGGACAAGAATAGTAATTTCTATCATAGTTCCGGCCATGTGCGGTCCGCAAAACACTACGGTCACCTGAATGGACCCTTATAATGATTTAGGCCCGTTTCACACAAGCGAGTTTTCCGCGCGGGTGCAATGCGTGACGTGAATGCATAGCATCTGCACTGAATCCTGACCCATTCATTTCAATAGGTCTGTGTACACAAGTTTTTTTTTTCACGCATCAGTTCTGCGTTGCCTGAAAAACGCAGCATGTTCTATATTCTGCATTTTTCACGCAGCCCTGGCCCCATAGAAGTGAATGGGGCTACAGTGAAAAACGCATTGCATCCGGAAGCATTTGCGGATGCAATGCGTTTTTTGGTGATGGTTGCTAAGAGATGTTGTTTGTAAACCTTCAGCTTTTTATCACGCGCGTAAAAAAAGCATTAAAACGCATTGCACCCGCGTGGAAAAAACTGAACAACGGAACACAATTGCAGACAAAACTGATTGAACTTGCTTGCAGAATCGCGCAATTTTCCCGGAACGCACCCCCAATGCATCCGGACCTAATCTGGACACGCTCGTCTGCAATGAGCCTTATAATGCCGTGTATCTCCGCCTGACGTTTTATCTACTGAATTATACTGAAAACCAGGCCAAATCTGCGCGGAAACTGCCTCCCATTGTTTTAAACGGGAGGCAGCGTCACAGTTTATGCGATGGAGGATTTGTGGGCCCCTCACAAATTGTCCGCTCACACGGTCCATAAGTTATGGTCCATGGTAGCGGAATCTATAACGGAATTCTTAGATAGTCCGAACCAGAACCTTGTATGCCGAACTTGAAAACACAAGTTCGCCCATCCCTACTCACAAAGCGGAAGCCTGGAGCAGATCCGCATGAAAACCCAAAGCAGAGACCATAGCGCAAGTAGGGTTGCCACCCGGCCAGTATCTCACCGGCTACGCCGGTATTTTAGTGACCCTGCCGGTGCCGGTAACTTTTTTCTACAAGGACTGTTAGGCCCCTTTCACACGAGCGAGTTTTCCGCGTGGGTGCATTGCGTGACGTGAACGCATTGCACCCGCACTGAATCCGGACCCATTCATTTCTATGGGGCTGTGCACATGAGCAGTGATTTTCACGCATCACTTGTGCGTTGCGTGAAAATCACAGCATGTTCTATATTCTGCGTTTTTCACGCAACGCAGGCCCCATAGAAGTGAATGGGGCTGCTTGAAAATCGCAAGCAACTGCGGATGCAGTGTGATTTTCACGCACGGTTGCTAGGTGACGTTCGGGATGGAGACCCGATCATTATTATTTTCCCTTATAACATGGTTATAAGGGAAAATAATAGCATTCTTAATACAGAGTGCATAGTACAATAGCGCTGGAGGGGTTAAAAAAATAACAATAATAATTTAACTCACCTTAGTCCACTTGATCGCGCAGCCCGGCTTCTCTTCTGTCTTCTTTCTTTGCTGATTGCAGGAAAAGGACCTGTGGTGACGTCACTACGTTCATCACATGGTCCGTCACATGATCCATCACCATGGTAAAAGATCATTACTAATTACTTATTTATTTTAACCCCTCCAGCGCTATTGTACTATGCATTCTGTATTCAGAATGCTATTATTTTCCCTTATAACCATGTTATAAGGGAAAATAATACAATCTACAGAACACCGATCCCAAGCCCGAACTTCTGTGAAGAAGTTCGGGTTTGGGTACCAAACATGCCGATTTTTCTCACGAGCGTGCAAAACGCATTACAATGTTTTGCACCCGCGCTGAAAAAACGCAAACATGGAACGCAATCGCAGTGAAAACTGACTTGTTTTAGTGTCAAAATCGCACCATTTTCCCTGAACGCATCCGGCCCCAATCCGCAACGCCCGTGTGAAAGGGGCCTTACCAATGAGCGCTTCCATTGTAAAATGCTCATTAGTGCAGCCCTTTACATTCACAGCAGCGCAAGCAAATGGAGGAGGTGAGTGCTTTTTTGGGGGGGGGGGGCAGAAGCAGAGAAGGGGGCACTAATGGGAGCATTAGGCTACTTTCACACTGGCATTTCTGGGTCCGCTTATGAGATCCGTTTCAGGGCTCTCACAAAAGGCCCAAAACGGATCAGTTTAGCCCCAATGCATTCTGAATGGATAAGGATCTGTTCAGAAAGCATCAGTTTGGCTGCGTTTGGTCTCCGTAGCGTTTTTTAGACAGTCACTAAAACGCCGCTTGCAGCATTTTGATGTCCGTCTGACTATGCGGAGCCAAACGGATCCGTCCTGACCTACAATGTGTTTTTTCACTAACACAATATGGTGCAATTGAAAGCGGATCCGTCCCCCATTGACTTTAAATGTAAGTCAAGACGGATCCGTTTTTGACTTAGACTTTTTTTTTATGAATAATGCAAACGGATCCGTTATGAACGGATACAAGCGTTTGCATTATTGGTGCGGATCTGTCTGTGCAGATACCAGACTGATCCACACCAAATGTGAGTGTGAAAGTAGCCTAATTCTTACTGGGGCGCACTAATGGGTGGCATTATTCTTACTGGGGGCACTGATGGGTGGCATTATTCTTACTGGGCACACTAAAGGAGGGCGGTATTCTTCCTGGTGGACACTAATGGGGGCATTATTCTCACTGGGGTCACTAATGGGGTATTATTCTTATGGGGCCCTAATGTGGGGCATTATTCCTTTGGGGGCATTATTCTTACTGGGGGCACTAATAGGGGCCTTATTAATTTCTTTATCATTCATAGGGGCCTTATTCATTTATTTATCTTACTGGGGGGTACTAACGGGGGTATTATTCTTACAGGAGGGCACTAATGGAGGCATTATTTTTAATGGGGGCACTAATGGGGCCATTACTCTTACTGGGGGGCACTAATTGGGGGCATTATTCTTACTGGGGGCACTAATGGGAGCATTATATTTACTGGGGCACACTAAAGCAGGGCAGTATTCTTCCTGGTGGACACTAATGGGGGGCATTAGTCTCACTGGGGCGCACTAATGGGGGCATTATTCTTCCTGGGGTGCACTAATGGGTGGCATTGTTCTTACTGGGCGCACTAACAGGTGGCATTATTCTTACTGGGGGCACTAATGGGGGCATTATTCCTACAGGGGCACACTAAAGGAGGGCAGTATTCTTCCTGGTGGACACTAATGGGGGGCATTATTCTCACTCACTAATTGAGGCATTAATATTATTGGGGGAAATATTAAAGGGGTTCTGCAGTTTGTTTAAACCGATGATCTAAAACAGTGAGAAGGCCGCGGTTCTGCTGGAGCGCTGCTGCCTTCTCAAACAGCTAATCGGCGGGGGTCCCGGGTGTCGGAACCGCACCAGTCAGATGATGATGATCTATCCAGAGCATAGATCATCAGCAGTGATGGTCAGTTCGCCAACGAACACATGCGGGCTCCCATCTTGACTCACCCGTCCGGCGATGCACAGGTTAGCCCTTACCTGTGCTGGTCTGAAATCAAATGCGGTCACCGGGAGCAGGCAGTTCCGAGAACAGCCCGATGAAGGCCCCGGCGGCT
Source organism: Bufo gargarizans (assembly GCF_014858855.1). Classification (NCBI taxonomy): domain Eukaryota; kingdom Metazoa; phylum Chordata; class Amphibia; order Anura; family Bufonidae; genus Bufo; species Bufo gargarizans. Next base: position 174,027,755 of record NC_058088.1, on the reverse strand, counting down.
GTTCTCGGAACTGCCTGCTCTCAGTGACCGCATTTGATTTCACACCGGCTCCCGTCACAGGCACAGGTAAGGGCTTACCTGTGCATCGCCGGACGGGTGAGTCAAGATGGCAGCCCGCATGTGTTCGTTGGCGAACACTGCGAACTGACCATCCCTGATCATCAGTTTAAACAAAGTGCAGAACCCCTTTAATTCTGAGAGGCACTATTAATGCGGGCATTAATATTATTGCAGGGATCTCAACTCTCCCGGAGGTTCAGGGAGTCTCCCGCTATTAGATAGCGGCTCCCTGACACCCGCATGTGAAACAATATCTCCCGGAAAGGTTTATCTCAGTCAGATAGCAGAGCAGAGAGATAAGAGAAGTGACAGGACAGAGTTTAGATTACAGGTTGAATTAACCCTTTAGGGTCAAATTGGCTTCTCAAGGAGATATATATGTTAAAGGCATCCCTTCTGTCTCATTCAGTAGCTATATAACTATTGAGAGAGATGCATTTTTTTTTAAAATACATTTACACATTTAACCCTCCATTTTAATTATATTATTTACCCCAGTGTTAAATTCACACCCCCTGGATGCTTTAATCATATATATAAATATGATAATTTGGGGCAGGGTAATGAGCCCGGTCCTCCACACCATAGAGCAAAGTGTGCAGATACTTCATATGTTTGGAAAATGTAATAAAAAGTTCGGGAAAAAAAAATAAAAATAAAACCTCCCTGAAATGAGAAGTGCACCTCCCTGAAATGAGTTTTTGCAGGTTGGGATGTCTGTTATTGGGAGCCACAGTATGACAGCAACTTAACACCTGTGTTAAGCCACGTCCCCACAACCCTAAGCGCAAGCGGTTTCTGCTGTGGCATATGCAGGGGATTTCTGTCACAGACAAAATATTCCATGTGAATACAGCCTTACACTCGTGGCAATTTACAGGTTGTGGCCTCTTAAAAAAAAAACTAAAATAAAAAACAACCTTGGCACCATGGCTCATGGCTGAGATGACACTGCTGCAGAGCTCCTAGCCGCCAGCAGATGGCGCTCCTACTATAGCACGCTTCTTCCGCTTACAGCGGGGTAAGTCAGCTGACGTGATCACATGACTGTGATGTCACCGGCAGCTCTGAGGTCATGTTATGGTAGGGTTACACGTGTTGTGTGATTCCCGTCATGCTGCGGGGCAGGTGGGAATGGCGGGCAGCTTAGTCCTGCTGCTCCTGGTCGGTCTGGGCGGCGGAGGATGCTGGGAACTCCCTGCCCTTCCCTGTAACCTGTACAACTCCTGCGAGTGCGGCTTCAGGCCGGATCTTAATGGTGAGTGTGACGTCATGCCTGGGAGTATGATGTCATTTTGTGTATTTTATGTCCAGGCTGCTGAGGGGAGGGCCTGACCTCTGAATGATGCACTGGGAACTTCCCACATCTTTCTATATTAAAGGGGTTGTCCTGTACTGGAGACCACCCCTGGGGACCTGACATGGCCCCTCCTGTCTGGGTTCCTGCTGGTGCTCCAGTCCTCGCAGGACATTGTGTCTGACCACCCTGCTCCTGAATACTCCGCCAGCAGCATGGGCTATAGTAGGAATCAGCAGCCTTCCGCACTCCCGCTACTATGAAACTACAACTCCCAGCATGCAAACTTACTCAGCTGTTCTTGTAAGTGGAAGGAAGAATTCTGTGAGTTGTAGTTTCCAAACAGCTGGTTGCGGACCCCTGGGCTATAGCTATAATACACTGCCCCCGCAGAGCACATAGTGATGTCACCCGTGTCTCTAGACCCTGCGGTTTGGGTCGGGTCACAGTATGTGATGTCACTATACGTCACTATGGCTTGTGGAGAGGGACAACCGTGCGAATTTTGGAACATAACTTCTACTTCCTAGAAACCCCCACACACTGAATTCACTCGTCCCCGTTGCGGCCTGCTATCGGACCAGCCTATACCCCCTCCCTGTTACCGGATGTTTTGATCCACGCGGCGGGGGAGATGCAGCGGAGTGACGCAGGGGCCAGGGAGCAGTATAATCTATATGAAGTGCTCGGGGATTGGGGGAGGGGGTCATTATAGGGGTTGTCTGGCCGTTATAAAAAATAAATAAAAAGGGGGCGGCAGCCATTTTTTATTACAGAAGCGCCATAAAAAATCTAATAAATATGTACCTTAAAAAGGTTGTCCCATAAGTGATCTGCTGGGGCTCCTGCAAATTATGAGAATGGGGGCCCGGTTCTTATGTTTGTAACTCATACGCGCTGCCATGGGACTGAGCGCTTGTACTATGCTATTTCTGATGTCCCGTAGAACACAGGGGCCCCTGAAGATCAAACCTATGGATAAGGGATAAGAGTTTGTCCTATGACAGTCCCTTTAATGGGAGGGATCCCCCTTTAACTTCTGAAAGGAAACCTTGGTCATGTTAATGTGAGTGGTGGAAATCTGGGAATAACCTGGCCAGGGAACATAAATGGTGTCAGAATGTAGTCCTTTGCATATCCCCTTGGGCCCGGCGTTCCAGCGGTGGACATGTTTAATTTCACCGAATTCACATGCAGTAGTTTATATTAATTTGGTTTTGGTTTTTAATGTCATTTAGATTTTTTTTTTATCATGTTTTTTGCAGCATTGGTTTGTGATCAGATTTTTTATTTTATTTTTTACGATATTTTTTGCAGCGTTGGATTGTGATCTGATTTATTTTTTATTTTTTGCAGCATTGGTTTGTGATCTGATTTTAGTTTTTTATTATGTTTTTTTGCAGCATTGGATTGTGATCTTGCCCGTAATGTTTTTGGGCAGCACCTGGTGAGGGAACAACTGGTGAAGGCCGTAAAGGCGTTTGTGGAGACGGAGCGGCCCAGCAAGCCCCTGGTGCTGTCATTCCACGGCTGGAGTGGAACCGGTAAAACATTTGTGAGTTCCCTGCTGGTAAAACACCTGTACAGGGATGGAAACCGGAGTCCGTACCTCCATCGCTTCTCTCCCATCCTGCACTTCCCGCACGCCCAGAACGTCAATCAGTACAAGGTGAGCACCGCCATATACATAGGACAAATGTCGAGTGAATCCACTGATTTCAGCCAACCACCTCATGGACTTCCCCTCGAAGGCAGATGCCGGTGGAGATAAGGGTCGGGCTGTTGGATTTCAGCGTGCTCGTTCCGTTCTTTTTGGTTCTCAGGGGAGATCAGCCGCCATCAGAGAAGTCTGGCAGCAGCTTTCTCCCCATTCAGAACACATTCCCGCTTAACCGACCATGTATGTGGATGGGGGGGTGGGGAGGAGATAGCCCATCGTTTGACAGCTGTCTGAAGTGTATGGCCAGCCTTACTGGTTGTCACATATCCAATCGGAGATGGGGCAGACAGGTGGTCCGGATGCTCGCAGACAATTGCCAAGACGGTATACCATGGTAGCAAAGTTGTAATTGGAAGTATTAGGTGAATGGTTCCATTCCCCGGCAGCAAGCAGAGATCTAAGGGGCGGTTCACACTTCGTTTTTGTTGTACGTCAAGCGGATACACTTGGAAGCAGAAAAACGTATAGAATTGACGTACCCATAGCCTATAACTGGGCAGACATAGTTCAAAAGTGCATACTGTGTATTTTTTTTTCAGGGTAGAATAATGTAACAGTGCTTTTCTGTCCTGCAAAAAAAAAACTAAAAAAAAAAACCTGATAAAAACATTAGAAACAAGAGTTTTATTTTAATTTTTTCCTTCCCATTGCAGTGAATGGGATATGGAAAGAAATGTAAGACAATGTTTGGGTCGTTTATACAGCGGTCTTAAAGGGGTTGTCTCATCACAGACAATGGGGACATATCGTTAGGATTTGCCCCTATTGTCTTTATAGGTGCGAGTCACACCGCTGGGACCTGCACCTATATCGGGAACGGAGCCCCGCGATGGCAACCACTAAGCATGCTCCCCATAGAAGTGAATGACCAGCCACCACTCCCATTCACTTGTATGTATAGCACTCGACTATTTTCATCGGCCCCATAGAAAATGAATGGAGGGCGCATGCGCAGTGCGTCCTCCACACTTAACACTTTCGGGGCTCCGTTTAGGAGATAGGTGCGGGTCCCAGCGGTGGGACCCGCACCTATCAGACAATGGGGCATATCCTAGTGATATATACCCCCATTGTCTGTGATGAGGCAACCCCTTTAATGCCCCTTGCGCTGGCGCATGATGCACCTAAGTTATGTAGAGCCGCCAGCCTCTGCATAACTTGGGTGCACCCACTGCCGGCCTAAATCCGTGCCAACTTCCTTGCTGGCTTGCATTTAGATCATTTTCTGCGGCTAAAATAGGCATAGAAAATGATGAGAAGGGCCTGCCAGCCCCCTTCCCTGCCCACGCTATGCCCCCTTTTTTAGACCTGGCGCAGATTCGGCCACAAATACACTTTGAGACTGAATCTGTGACAGATATCCGCCAAAAATTGGCATATATCTAATAATAAATTACCTCCTGTGATAATGCCTTCAAATCTTTATTTTAACCACTTGCCTACCGCCGCACGACTTTCTACATCGCGGCGGTAGGCTCTTATCTGTAACTCGACGTATAAAAGCGTCAGGTTACATTGCGATCAGCCGGCAGCCCATGCCGCCGCAGATCGCTGTGACAGCACTGTCATAAGACGAAACCTGGATTTTCAGAAGAGGGGCGTTCGTGGGAGGATGATCCACGTAACTTCAGGACTGTAAGTACGGATGGAGTAGATTTAGCACTCCTGACTCCTGAGTTGTGTTATCTAATCTGAGCAAACGCCTTCAATTGCTTTTCAGTGGCTTTTGTCTCAAGATAACGAGATGAGATAAGACATTTGAGTTGAGAGCTGGGGTGCTAACCCTGCTACATCTGTATGTTACAGGCGAGGTATGGGTGAGTAAGGGGCGTTGAAGGCTGGAAATTGGGCAGCGATTAGTCTTCATTTACTTTGTGAGGCACAGAGCTGTGTGAATGGAGTAATTCTATCTCGTGTACGGGTGCAGGTGATTTATGAGAGTCTGGAGTCCACTGGACTGTCATAAATGTCCGCCTGAAGTCCACTGACGAATCTACAGGGCAGCCAGTAAGGATTGTGACTCCCAGAAGCTGCCATAGATGCATCAATCTATAGAGGATTTGTGCAATCGGCTGTGTTTCTGGCCGCAGCACCGCACGATGGAGCATTACAGCTCCTGCTCCCGCACTGTAGCAGGAGCAGGACGGGTCCCCGGCTGTCAGTGACAGCGGGGGAGCCGAGGAGAAGGCAGAAGCAGTGCATCAGTTCTCCTCAAATAGGTGAGCGGCGCGCTGTGCAGGATGGACCCAGCTTGGGGGCAGAGGAGTGCAGAGCTCTGCCTGTGTACAATGCCCCCACAGCAGGCTGGTTTCCCCGTAACTGCTCCTTTTGGGTGCCCCAGTTACAGTGGAAAAAAGTCTGTGTCCCTGCAAATAAAAAGTGTTCACTGTCCCCTAAAAGTCTTTTAATGATCCCTTGGGGGACACATTATGTGGCAAAAATATACAGTCCTGATCGAAAGTTTAAGACCACTTGAAAAATTGCAAAAAATCCTATTTAGCACGGCTGGATCTTAGCAAGGTTCCAAGTAGAGCTTCAACATGCAACAAGAAGAGATGGGAGTGAGACAGAACATTTTTTGAGCATTCAATTTAATGAAAACAACAAATAAACTGAAGCAGGCTGTTTTTCAGCTGAACAAAAGTTTAGGACCACACCTCCAAAAAAAAAAAACTAAACCCCCAAAAACAGAAATCCAACTTCCAAACATGAACTCGGTAATGAGTAGCTCCGCCGTTATTGTTTATCACTTCCAAAATTTGTTTCGGCATGCTTGATGCAAGCGTTTCCATGAGGTGAGTGGGAACATTTCTCCAAGTGGTGAAGACGGCCGCACGAAGGCCATCTACTGTCTGGAACTGTTGTCCATTTCTGTAACCTTTCCTTGCCATCCATCCCCAAAGGTTCTCAATTGGATTTAGATCAGGGGAACACGCAGGATGGGCCAAAAGAGTGATGTTATTCTCCTGGAAGAAGTCCCTTGTCCTGCGGGCATTGTGTACTGGAGCGTTGTCCTGTTGAAAAACCCAGTCGTTACCACACAGACGAGGGCCGTCAGTCATGAGGAATGCTCTCTGCAACATCTGGACATAGACAGCGGCCGTTTGACGCCCCTGCACTTCCTGAAGCTCCATTGTTCCACTGAAGGAAACAGCACCCCAGACCATCATGGCGCCCCCTCCACTGTGGTGCGTAGAAAACATCTCAGGTGGGATCTGCTTGTCATGCCAGTAACGTGGAAACCATCAGGACCATCAAGGTTACATTTTTTTCTCATCGGAGACTAAAACTTTCTTCCACCTTTGAATGTCCCATGCTTGGTGCTCTCTTGCAAAGTCCAAACGAGCAGTTCTGTGGCGTTCAAGGAGACGAGGTCTTTGAAGACGTTTTTTGTTTTTGAAGCCCTTCAGTCTCAGATGCCGTCTGATGGTTATGGGGCTGCAGTCAGCACCAGTAAGGGCCTTAATTTAGGTCGAGGATCGTCCAGTGTCTTGACGGACAGCCAATTGGATCCTCCGGCTCAGTGCTGATAAAAAAAATTTGGGTCTTCCACTTGACCTTTTTGTTCCATAACCCTAAGTTCACACCTGAGCGTTTTACAGCGCGTTCAAACGCGCTGTAAAACGCTCAACACATGAAAACCAATGCTTCCCTATGGGAATGGTTCTCACCTGGGCGTTTTACAGCGTGTACGATCGCGCTGTAAAACGCCCGACGCATAATCAAGTTCTTGAGCTTCTTTGGGGCGTTTTGACGCGTGTTTGTGGCCATAGGACACTGCAGTCGATCACACAAACGCGCGTCAAACGCGCGTTTACTATTGCAAAAAAATGCGCGACAAAAACACGCGTAAAACGCGCGTTTGAGAAACGCTCAGGTGTGAAAGCAGGGTCACCCTCAGGATCATTTAAGAAATTCCAGATGACTGTCTTACTGCGTCCCACCTCAGCAGCGATGGCGCGCTGTGAGAGACCCTGCTTATGCAGTTCAACAACCCGACCACGTTCAAAAAGGGAGAGTTTTTTTGCCTTTGCCATCACAGCGTGTGACTACCTGACAGACATTGACAATGAATCCACATCTTTGCACAGATTTGGCCTTTTAAAGGCATGTGGTCCTAAACTTTTGATCAGCTGAAAAACAGCCGGTTTCAGTTTTTTCAGTCGCTGTTTTCATTAAATGTAATGCTCAAAAAATGTTTGGTCTTCTTGTTGCGTGTTGAAGCTCTACTTGGAACCTTGTTAAGATCCAGCCATGCTAAATAGGATTTTTTTGCCATTTATCAAGTGGTCTTAAACTTTTGATCAGTACTGTATTTAAAAATCATTATAGAAAATTTAAAAAAAATAAACAATAATAAAATACAAATAAAAGAAGAAAAAGTGTTCATTGTCCCCCCAACATTCTTTTTATGATCCTTTGGGAGACGCATTATGTGGCAAAACTATATTAAAATAATAAGTAATAAACCAATTATAAAAAAATACAATAAAATATTATATAGAATACAAAAAAAAGGAAAAAGTGAAAAACAGACACTCTGTTTTTCACTTTTTCCTTTTTTTTGTATTCTATATAATATTTTATTGTATTTTTTTATAATTGGTTTATAACTTATTATTTTAATATCCCCCAATGGTGTCCCCCAATGGTGTCCCCCAATGGTTTTTCTATAACCTCTTGGGGGATATTATTTGTAGCATAAATATATTAAAAATTAAGTTAAAAAAGATAAAATAGGAAAAACTAAAAAAAAAAACACCCACACCAACCAAAACCGTCACCATTATCGCCCCATTCACATGAAACTATAATCATTATATAACAAAACGACAAACACAAAATAGGGAACTAATTATAATTTATTTTGGTGGCAGTTTGCATATTTAAAGAATAAGGAGCTAAAGTTTGAAAAAGAAAATATACTTTTTAAAAATGTTTTGTACAGGTTCCCCCCCCCCCCAAATAGAACTAAAAAAATAAATTATTAGGCCCTATGTGTCAAGTGAAAAATTGTTGCAAAAATTATTTTGGTAGTCCCAACACATAAAAAAGTTACAACCATTGGAACCACCACATGCGCTAAATCACAAAAAAAAAAAGTGTCTGTTCAGGCCTGGTTATTAAAGTGTTAACCAATAAGCACTTTCCCCACTAGTAAGGGAAAATGCTTACTGGTTATTGCATGGCGCCTGTAACTGGCAGGAGGTGGTAATAACCAGTGAGCGCCGTCCTCTGCAGTGAACGAAATCGCTGATTTATGATAAGGAGACGGGAAGGAAATGTCGCCACTTTTCCTGTACAAATGACTTAACGCGTTCCTGCAGCACGGCCCCTGAACCAGAAGATTCACTTACCTGCTTCATGCCGCCCAGGCCTCCGGTTCCTGCACTTTCACGCCTGTCAGTGCATGGCCATGGTCACATGACTGGCTTCAGCAGTGACACGCTGCTTGTGGGCCACATCACCTCTGAAGCCAGTGATTGGCTGGAGAGCTGCATGTGACCATGGCCAAACAGCGCGGGGACCGGAGGATGGAGGCAGCGGGGGCAGTGTGGAGGACCGAATCGGCGGAGAGCAGGTAAGTTTAACTCTTCGGTATCAGGGGCCATGGTGCAAGAACTTGTTAAAAATGCATTTTTCCCTGTAAACCTCTATTACACTGCGAGATATTCAGGTCAATGACTGGGAACAAGTGTTCATAGGAACGCTCATTCCTGATATCTGCCTGGTATAATCGTGCCGCACATCTCTCTATGCAGTCAGAGATGTGCTACCGATAATCAATAGAACTGAAGGAGGAATGACTGTGATGATGATCGTTCCTCCCCAATCACTTTACATTGGCCTGCGTAATAGGCTCATGCAAACGAGAGTTGATCGACTTTTTTTTTTTTTTTTTTTTTGCGGCCCCTTGAAATATAGAGTTGTGACAATGCACCCCGGTATAGACCCTATGTAGGATGCCCAGATATATATGTTTTGGTCTCATCGTATTGTGATTCCACAGGAAGACCTGAAGCTCTGGATCCAGGGGAACCTCACTGCCTGCAGCCGCTCCATGTTTTTGTTCGAGGAGATGGATAAGATGCATCCAGGGTTGATTGACGTTATTACCCCCTTCCTGGGTCCTTCTTGGGTCGTCTTTGGTTCCAACTACAAGAAGGCCATATTTGTGTTTGTAAGGTAAAGACACGGTCTCCTGTACACTGAATGACCTCCAGCTACTAATCGGCCATTGCATGGTTAGTCGTTGAACAGAGCCTAGAGCCAGAGACCACAGGGACGTCCGATATCATACTGGCAATCTGTACGGCTGTTGTGCAAGAACGGAGGTCGGTTTGGCAAACCACCCCTCTCCACTTTCCCGGATCTGTAAAGGGAAGCTTACCTACCTGCTTCCCCGGCGCTGGCTTCCTGCTCCTTCTCCTCCAGGCCTGCAGTAATCCGCTGAGATCCCTCGCTGAAACCATCCGATTTGACATTGCCTGCAGCCAATTAGTGGCCATGGCAGAGACTGGATCCCCTTGTGTTATGTGACCATTTGTCATGATGTAAGGGGAGCCGGTCATTGCCGTGGCCAGTGATTGGCTGCGGCGGTGTCAAACTGGATGTTGACCTCGAGGGAGCCCAGTAGAGCATCGCACTGGGAAGCAGATAAGTAAGCTTTCCTATACAGGTTTGGCCAAGACTCTTATAACCACCTTCCACAATTTTTGCACAACCCCTTTAAAGGCAATCTTTTACCTGGTTTGGGGGCCACTAAACCACCAGATTTCTATTATGCAAACCGGGGTTTAGGGTCACAAATTTGCTCATAGCAAACCCCCCAATAGTAAATGAATATCGAATGTACTTGGAGAAGAGTCCAGGACTCTTCTCCAGCAGCATCCGCTATATGAGCACCACACCTGTGAAGCCAAGGGTAATCTTCATTTCAGTGTGCTTGTGCCCGATGTGAAGGGAGGTGTACCAACCTTGGCTTCATTGGCCGGACTCCTGTTGCCACTAGTGAAGAGTCCTGGGCTCCTCTCTCGGTAAGATCGATATTCATTCACTATCTTTTGTGGGGATGGATGAGTTTCCTATAAGCAGGTTTGGGAGCAGGGGCGTAACTACCATAGCGGCAGACCATGCGACTGCTATGGGGCCCAGGGCAAGCGGTGGCCCAGTCTTAGTTGGGATTATCAACTCTTCTACTGGGGGTGAAAACTTGGTCAGGACTCCACCCTAGTCTAAAGGAACAACTTTTAGCAAATGAAGCAGTGGCAAGCTGGCCCAAGGGTTACTGAAAGGGGTTTAGGCAGAAACCCTTCTGTCCTGTGTGGGGGGCCTGGTTTGATCCTTGCTATGGGGCCCTTACTTCTCTATGTACGCCACTGTTTGGGACCCTAAACCCCAGGTGTATAACTGAAAACCGTAGGTTGTATTGAACTTTACAGCAGATGGCGATGAGAATTTAGCATCTTTTTGTCTCCTTTTTGTGCAGTAATTCGGGAGGAGAAGCCATTAATAACGTAGCGCTGAATTTCTGGAGAGAGCGCAAGGACAGAGAGGAGATTCAGCTCAATGATGTGGTGCCTGCTTTAACCAAAGCTGTGCTGGCCGACCAAGAGCGTGAGTATAATGTTATATATGGGGGCAGTTATTTTCCTGTTTTCATAAACTATGAGAGCAGCCACACAGTAGGTGATAAGTATTTTTTTTATTTTGCACATTTTAGATGAAAAATATATATATTTTTTTTAAATTGGTCTTTGTTAGTCTTCTCTGAACTCCTGACTGGTCATAAACAGTCGTTTTAAAGAGTAACTAAACTTTTATTACAATTTTTTATATGATGTCCCTAATGCCCTAATAAAACAATTTCTGATATACTTTATTAATCAATTTTGTATTTTTAATGACCCTTTTACCTCCCTAAAGTGCACCATTCCCTGTGGACTTAAAACAGCTCAGCGGTGTACGGAGTACAGGCAGGCGCACACACTGCTGCTCCTGCCCGTGCCCCCTGGAGGATTACTAACTCCTGGCATAGCACATGGGTACCCTGTACCCATGTACTATGCCAGGATTAGCTGAGCGGAGCCATGCTTCTGCTTGCTAAGCTAAGAAAACTGCATGTCAGCTTGTAGCTTAGCGAAGCAGGAGCCTGCCCCGCTCTGCTAATCCTGGCTTAGTACATGGGTACAACATACCTATGTGCTATGCCAGGAGTTAGTAATCCTCTGGGGAGCACGGGCAGGAGCAGCAATGTGTGCTCCTGCCAGTACTCACTATGCCCGGGCCCCATTCATAAATTTCACAGTCCGTACTCCGTACACCGCTGAGCTGTCAGCGGTGTACAGAGAACAGAGTTTTAAGTGCACCAGTGAATGGTGCGCCTTAGGGAAGTAAAAGTATAATAAAAATACTAAATTGACTAAGTATATTAGAAAAAGTTTTATTAGGGACAACATATTAAAAGTTCATATAAAGGTTTAGTTACTCTTTAAACCATATTCTTATCAAACTGGTGAGAATTTCACTGAGTGTTTCTGAGCTATCTGGAAAGTCCAGATAAGGACTACACATTGAGCCATCAGAGCAGCTCACTGTAAAGCAGCAAGAAATGGTCTGTAGAACAAAAACTATTGACAATTTTTAATAAATACTGATTGAGAAAAATATATTTTCTGCCCCAAAATAAGTAAAATGCAGTGATAAAAAAAAAAAAGCCCCAACGGTGGCCATAGCCTTTAATCACGTCCACTTGAATGGGACTAAGGACCTGTTTCACACTTGCATAAATTACTGTATCAAAATACGAAGCTGGACTCTACTTCGTTATTGGGGCATGAAACAGAGTCCGGCTTTGTATTTTTGTACAGTAATTTTTGAGAATAAACGAAGTGTCACGTGATATCGATATTTTCTGCAACTTCGGAAAGACCTCTGCGGAGGCAAAACATTTCACAGTAGGACGGAGCCGATATTCCTAACGAAGTGTTTGGATACAGAAATCCAAACCAGATTTGCTCAACCCTAAACATGACATCACAGGCCCCTTCCAAAAGCTGATCGGCTGGAGCGCTCAAAACCCCATCGATCTCACATTGATGGCCTGTCCTAAGCTTAGGCAGTCATTATCAAACTGCCTGAGAACCGTTTTAGGGTAAATGCACACGATCAGGATTGCGTGCGGAAAATCCGCACCGTAGGTAATGTACATAGCATTCTATGAGAATTTTAAATTCTCAAGCACGCAATGTGGATTTTTTTCCACATGGATTTTAAAATCCGCAGCATGTCAATTTATTTTCATTTTCCTGTCTGGATTTTCAACGTTCAGCTCAATGGGAGAGTAAAATCGGCATGCAAATCTGCACCAATTGATGGGCATTGTCCGCAGATAAATCCTGAATGTGTGCATTTACCCTTAGGCTGAATGCACACGATCAGGATTGTGTGTGACAAATCCGCACCGTAGGTCATGTACATTGTATTCTATGAGAATTTTTAAAATTCTCAATGCACACGATGCATGTCAATTTATTTTATTTTTCCTGACCGGATTTTCTTCATTCACTTAGTAAAATCCGCACCAATTGAGGCGGATTGACCGCACGTTTTTAACTTTTTTATTTTTATTTTATTTTCCCTTGGTAGAAGAAAGACATTTGAATGTTTACCTTAGGTTTTTTTAAATTGTAAAAATGCAAACATTTGCCTACACGCTTAACCTATTTGTGAAAGGAAAGGATTAAAGGGGTTGTCTCACCTAATACATTGGTGGCTTATCGCTAGGATAGGCTACCGATGTCTAATCTGTCTCTGGGACCCTCGCCTATCTCTAGAACGGAACCCGCAAAGTGAAGGAGAGCAGACCGCGCGCACCCTCCATTTATTTCTGTGCTGGCTCGGCTATTTTCATCAGGCCCTTAGAAGTGGATGAAGCAGGGCTACGCTTGTGCGGTGCTCTTCCCATTTATTTCTATGGGTTTAACTTTCCGAAAATGGCACTCCCATAGAAATCAATGGAGGGCGGCCGCGCATGTGCAGCCCTCTCTGCTTCACATTGTGGACTCAGTTTTAGAGAGGTCTGCAGGTCCCACCTCTGAGGACCTTCAGCTATCAGACATTGGTGGCATATCCTAGCGAGGTAAGACAAGCCCCCATTAAAATGGAATACCCTACCTCTTGTGGACCACGTCTCTAACTCTTCTGTGTCTTCTAGATGGCTTCTGGCAGTCTGAGATCATTAAGCAGAATCTCATCGATGTCATTGTGCCTTTTTTACCTCTGCGTCCCAACCACGTCCGGCACTGTGTGCGCACCGAGCTGGAGCAGATGGGGCTGGCATCGGAGGAAGACGTGGTACACTTGGTAGCCAGCAACCTGATTTATTTCCCTGAAGGCGAGAACGTTTTCTCGTCCACCGGCTGCAAAACTGTGACCTTCAGAATCAACTACTATTTATGAAAGCTGCATCGGGCCGGAATAAGACGAACACGAAAGTAGAGACAATTCTTCTTCTCCGGAGCAACCTCAACCTGTCCATTACTGGAAATGGAGCATCACATAGCGGTGGTTTGACAAGTACAGACTCCGTTCTTCATGCATTATGATTGACCAGGCTGCTTATAGGGGTTGTGTGTCTGTGGGTTGTGGATGGTATTGCATCTCATCTCTATTCTAGTGAATTGGGCTAAGCTGCAATACCAGTCACAACCCATACACGAGAGAGGCGCTGTTTCTGGGTGGATGTTTTATGTGCATTACAAAGTGCACCTGCTTTAGGCAGAGTTCTAATCTGGCCAGCAGATCTCACCCTCTCCATTGCAAAGGGTGAGATCCGCAGCATAAATTGACATTCTGCACAGGTCCGTTTGTGGAGCGTGTGGCTTTGAATTCGGAAAATCCCATCCACTTTGCTGGTATTGTACAACGCTGCAGATTTGCCGCCCTAAAATCCGTGATGGCAAATCTGCAGCGAATCGGCTTCGTGTGAACACGGCCTTACAGTCACAGACCGGGTTCACACAGCCCTAAATCAGGGTCATTGCTCCACAGGTCCCAGATCTCTGGATATGATCATCCTGTTGACGAGGCCTTTCGTTACTGCTGCAGCCAATCGCTGACCATTACCAGTGCGGCACGTGACCCAGTGAGTGGCTCCAGCTGTCTCGGCCAGGATGCGTATTTTGCGGATACGGCCGTGTGCATTGAGCCCTTACTTTTTAAGATCCTTTCTATGTACCTGGCTTTATTGCTTTTCATATGTCCTACATATTAGATTCCCAGGTTAGTTAGGGAAACTGGAGACCCAGAATAGCTCCATAAAATTTTAAAGAGGTTGTCCAGTGGATTCAATATTTTTTAATAAAAGGCTGCGTAAAATAATTAATAAAATCGGTCATACTCTTCTCACCGCTCCTGTTTCTGTGCTTCCCGGTCCCCTGTGTGTCTGATTCCTGGTCACTCCTGATACACAGGGAAATAAGCATTCAGCCCATCACTGGCCATAATCTGCCGGACAACCCCTTTAATTATCTTCACTTTCTGTGAAAGGAAAATGAAATGCTCTGCTTTGGGGCGGCTGTAAATATTTCGGACCGTTAGCAGTTCCTTCAGATAATGGTCTTTTTATTTTAGTCACTTCTCATATAAACGGGACTAATATGATATTAACCTGCAGCCTGGAATTTCATGAATTTATGATCTTGTGCCTTAAAGGGGTTATCCCACAAAAAACATCACCCATCCAATCAAATGCATGGTCGCTGGGACCCTACCGATCACTAGATTTGCAGCCGTGCATTGAAAACTAGTGTGAAGTGACCGGTGTGGTTACGCACTAACGCTCCATTCAGTATGTGTGGGGCAAACAAAGACAGATGGGTACAGACTGGCTCGGCCCCCAACAACCCTCTGCTCCGCCCAACTGTTGAACACGGTGCAAAACTGGCTGTGTGACTAAATATTGTTGCACGGCTGGTCAAAAAAGGGATTTGCAACTATTTTTCCGACTTTTCGCAAGTCCCTTATCTCATCTCATTCTCTACCAGCGCCGTACATGTACAGTGCTGGAGCGATGTTTCACGCATGCAGCGGGCGCCATGATCGGAGGGTCTCTGCTGTTTGAAACAGCAGAGGACCACGAATTAATGATCAGCATTATTGGCGGTCACAGTCATTACAGCCTTTAGATGCCATGACTAAGGCCTCTAAAGACGCGCATGCTTGGGGATTGGGGATGCCAGTAATTTACTCTAATAGGCTGGGTCTCTCTGAAGAGACCTAGCATATTAGAGCTGCAATTCTTATGTTGGCCAGCAGGTGGCAGGCCTACATAAGAAATCAGCAATACACATAATACTAGACTATTTCTTTGCAGTATGGTAATATTGAATTAAAAAAAAAACATAGCGAACGTGGTAGCCCTCTGGACTGGCTACAGAAACATTAAAAAAATATATAAAAATTTAAATCGCCCGTTTTCTCAGAATAAAAAAAATAAATACTTAAATCATTAAAAATATAAACATCATGGGCATCAACGCTTCCGAGAACGCCTGCACTATTAAAATATAGAAAAATATTTTTCCAATGTGGCAAATGATGTAACGCTTCTTACCCCAAATTTTTAAATAAAATTTGCTTAAAAAAAAATCACACTCAAATAGTATCAATAAAAACTACACATTGTTCTGCAAAAAAATACTATACATATGTGGCATCGTTGTAATTATACTGATCCAGAGAACGAAGGGCACAGGTCAGTTTTGCCGCAAAGTGAACGCCGTAGGGACAAAACATGTACAACGGTGAAGGAATTTATTTTTTATTTTTTTTAATTTCACCTTATTTGGAATTTTATTTTATTTTTTCCCCTTCCCACTACATTGTATGCCATATTAAACGGTGGCATTAAAAAGTACAACTTGTCCCGCAAAAAACAAGCCCTTATATGGAAAAATAAAAAAAAGTTATGACTCCAGGAAGACGGGGAAGTAAAATGAAAACGAAAAAAACTGTATCCAAAGGGTTAATAAATGACCCCCACTGAATGTAGTGTTCATATGCATGACCACCGCTTTATTGACACTCTTCTTCACTGCAGGCATGCAGTAAGGGAGAATGTGGGGGGCTGTGGACCCCCATTCTAGTAATCACTGGGGGTCCCAGTGATCATATATTTATCACCTATCCTGATTTCTGGTGTCCTGGTTTTTTATGTAGGATAACCCCTGTAACCAGAATACAGATGGTGGTGCTAATGCACAAGTGACGTTGTGCTTCATTAAAGGGATATTACCATCCTGTGTGATGTCAACATGAGATGACCCCTTTAAGAAAGACGTACGTGATAGATCATCAACATGACTATAATCCAATGTGTGAAGGGTAATTAGAAGACGACCGGTTTCATTGCAGAATTACCGTTTTATTACATTACCTCTAAAATCTACGACTGAGCCTTATGTTTTTAAAAAATAAAAAAATGAAATGATGTGCAGAAATACTGTCCATAGCCTTATCCAATAAACATTTTAAAGAAAACAATAGATCGCCTCCCTCCAGTTTGTTTCTGTGATCTCGCATAGCGCCGCGGTCCTCCTGCTGCTGTGAAAGCGGTCAGGGCATGCTGGGATGTGTAGTGTCACGACGGCAGGAGAGCTGCAGATTGCAGTCCGCTGATAGACCGTCTTCCTATCTCGTGCTCATCAGTCCAAGACCAAATGTCTTCCAGTGATAAGGAGTTTGCGCGGCAGGTGCTTCCTCCTGGGGCTGCGGGGGTCCGGCGATACGAGGAGCCGTGGACCGCAGGTATCCTTGTCTGTTAAGTGCTGCTTGGATATCTGATTTAAGCTGTAGGTACGAAAAAGTAGATTATAAAAAATATATTATAATTTAAGGCATTTTGCGCATTTTATTCCAATCCTATGTAGTGAATTTCCAAGGGCTCATTCACATGACAGTACACACGACTGTTTTAGAGCCAACTAAAGTCTAGGGCTATTCACAGCCGGCGTCGGATTATTATTTTTTGCCTATTTACACGGCCAGGCGGACCCCATTAAAAGCAATGGATCCATTTTTAAAGGCAGTTTAGACAGGAGTGCACCCATCTAACTGCCTTTAAAAATGGGCACACTGTAAAAAAAAAAAAATAATAATGGGGGCTTAAAAAAAAAATAAAAAAAAACATCCGCTTGTATGCGTGGGGACACTCACTCCTCACTGGAGGGGGGACATTATGGGATATATATATATATATAGCAATTATAGCTACTGGGGGCACTCAGGGGGCCTTTATATGTCCAAGGGGCACTACAGAGGCCAATTATATATACTGAGGGCACTACAGGGGTTAGGATTTAAATAAATAAAATACATTCATTTGTTTTTAATGGCCGTTCACAGAGATGTATCACGGAGGCGCTCTCCTCTTGAATGTTACTTCTAGGGGAGAATTTCTCCGTAATACGGTGCAGTACAGAGGACCCGTACTGTGGCACACAGTACCCATAGGTGTGGAGCCCCACCTTTGAGCCATTTTTAAGCATCTTTTATTTTTTTTGTACCATTTTTTTTTATGGCATATTTTTTACATTTGTTTTTATTTTGTCCTATATAGAAAGCCTATAAGGGGGGGGGGGGGGGGGGGGGGGAGGCCATACCTACAGCATGGCAAACTAAAAAAAAAACATGCCCCCCCATCAAAAAAAAAAAAAGTTTCTGCTTTGCATATTTTATGATGCAATGAAAATAAAAAAAAGCCATTAAAATGGCCCAAAAATAATGGTTGTGTATCACTTTTCCACTGCACATGTGAGCATACCCCATTAATGCACCTCACCTTCCTGCGCCTGATGACCATTTCTGCTACTTGCTGATCAGTCATACAAATGGCAAGATCTCTTCTGGTTCCAGGAATGGCGCCATCCATCTCTTCACGGGTAGACTGACTGCAAAACAAGAGAAGCCATTAAAGGGGTTGTCTCACTTCAGCAAAGGGCATTCATCATGTAGAGAAAGTGAATACAAAGCACTTACTAATGTATTGTGATTAGCCATATTGCCTCCTTTGCTGGCTGGATTCATTTTTCCATCCCATTATACACTTCTCGTTTCCATGGTTACGACCACCCTGCATTTCATCAGTGGTGGTCATGCTTGCACATTATAGGAAAAAGCACAAGCCTATGAACGGTCCCAGCCATCAGGGAGTCTTTTTCCCCTATAGTGTGCAAGCACGGCCACCTATGAAGGGTGGTCGTAACCATGGAATCTAGCAGTGTAAAATGGGATGGAAAAATGAATCCAGCCAGCTAAGGAAGCAATATGGACAATCACAATACATTAGTAAGTGGCTCGTATTACCTTTCTCTACATGATAAATGCCACAACCCCTTTAATCATTCATAAGAATATTGTGTTATATGGAAGGAAAACTCACGTTCCGTCTTTCCATGTAACCGGGTAACCGAGAGTCTTCCGATTTTGCCCCAGGACACATCGAGTGCTGCTGGCGAGTTTGCTGGCTAGAATTTCATGCAACGTTTTTCCAGGAAAAAAACTCATGATTGTTGGTGCGGTCTGTGAGAGTGAATAGTGACACAGTCAGAAAATGTGGTTCTATACGACGATCATCCTTTGATTTCGTCAGGAAAACAGAAAAAACTTTTCTTCTTTTTTTGTTTTCTATACAGTCTGAAAAGATGACCATGTGAATGGATCCTAAACCAGCGCACCCACCAACGGTCCTGTTTTCTTCCTAAGTAGGATGGGGTTGTCCCATGAAAAATATTCTACAGTTTCCAAACCAGCACCTGGATGTGAATACTTTTGTAATTGCATGTAATTAAAAATGTATTATAGCTACTGAGCTTTTCAATGAAAGCGATCTGTATAGCGCCACATGCTGTTTGCTCTTTTTCTAATTTGTGTCCTGCTCCCAGAGACTGAAATGCATGTTCAGCTCCATCCTTTAGCTGCAGCAGAAAGGACACACTCCCTAAGCGGACAGCCTGATATTAATCTAGCAGAAGAATTGGAGTAGGCTGGAGCGAATCGAGCTTCGGATCGTAGGGGGTGTGTCTCTGCCATTGTCAAACTGTGTAGGGACACACCCCCAACTGGTTACCTCCCCCCTGTACCCTTACTGCAGACTGCTAGCAATTCATTCATAACTTCTAGCAGGAATAATAAAGGAATGGCACAACATAGAGCCATAAGGATAGATGTTCCAGAAATGTTATTACATGGGGAATGCATGGAGCTATAAAAACAGGAATGTCAGGAGAGGTGACAGGTCCTCTTTAACCCTTTCAGGACCGGGCCATTTTTCACCTTTCTGCCCAGGCCATTTTTAGCAAATCTGATATGTGTCACTTTACGTGGTAATAACTTTAAAACGCTTTTACTCATCCAAGCCATTCTGAGAGTTTTTTTATCGTCACATATTGTACTTCATGACTGTGGTAAAATTTAGTCAAAAAATGTCATTTTTATTTATAAAAAAAAATTACCAAATTTACCAAAAATTTAGAAAAATTTCCAAATTCTCTACTTTTATAATAGATAGTGTGGTAATGTGAACAGTGCTGGAAGGTGTGTTGTCCCACTTCAGGGACCTCTGATGGGTGAGACGGATACAATCCAGAGAGTGGTAGTAGTCTCAGCAAAGCATAGTTTGCTGAGACATTTTTGTATACATTTTCTGGGCTGGATTTTACTTGGACTGGTGGCTAGGCTTGGTAGAGGGAGTTCCCAGTCCACACCCTTCCAGTACGGGTTTTCCTTTCTACCTGAGGTGATCGCAGGTGAGGCCTGCTGTAATCAGGCTTGCATAAAGCGCCTCAGAGTAAGTCAGTCTGAGGAGGGAGAGCGAGACTGTTCTGTGAAGCAGAGGCTCTGTGTGTGGTCTCAGTCAGGAGGACTGAGGGGCCACAAGGCTTTGACTAGCCTGAGGTTTGGAGGACCTAGCGACACCTAGAGAATGAGGGTTGCACGCCCAATGTCTGGAGGACTACTGGGCCACACTCCCCCAAAAGGTACTGGAGTTGCCACAGCCTGGAGGCTGCAGTATTGATGTTGGCTGAGGAAAGCCGCATATGTTGTCCATGTGTGAACGGAGCTCTGAGTGAGGTAGGGACGTATTGTGTTTAGGTAGCGCCTAGACGGGCCTGAGTTTGTGTTTTAAGTGTTGGCGGTGCGGGAACCTCACCCCACCCAGTGATGTATAACTGGACTATCCTTTATAAGGCCTCTTTCACACTTGCGTTGTCTGGATCCGGCGTGTACTCCACTTGCCGGAATTACACGCCGGATCCGGAAAAACGCAAGTGTACTGAAAGCATTTTAAGACGGATCCGTCTTCAAAATGCTTTCAGTGTTACTATGGCAGCCAGGACGCTATTAAAGTCCTGGTTGCCATAGTAGGAGCGGGGGAGCAGTATACTTACAGTCCGTGCGGCTCCCGGGGCGCTCCAGAATGACGTCAGAGTGCCTCATGCGCATGGATGACGTGCCATGTGATCACGTGATCCATGCGCTTGGGGCGCACTGACGTCGCTCTGGAGCGCCCCGGGAGCCGCACGGACGGTAAGTATGCTGCTCCCCCG
Organism: Bufo gargarizans; assembly: GCF_014858855.1. NCBI lineage: Eukaryota > Metazoa > Chordata > Amphibia > Anura > Bufonidae > Bufo > Bufo gargarizans. The sequence continues at coordinate 174,007,069 of NC_058088.1, read as the reverse complement.
CTCCCCACTACACTTTACCATGGCTGCCAGGACTTTAGCGTCCCGGCAGCCATGGTAACCATTCAGAAAAAGCTAAACGTCGGATCCGGCAATGTGCCGAAACGACGTTTAGCTTAAGGCTGGATCCGGATCAATGCCTTTTCAATGGGCATTCATTCCGGATCCGGCCTTGCGGCAAGTGTTCAGGATTTTTGGCCGGCCAAAAAACGTTCCGGTCCGGAATTGAAGACATCCTGAACGGATTTCTCTCCATTCAGAATGCATTAGGATAAAACTGATCAGGATTCTTCCGGCATAGAGCCCCGACGACGGAACTCTATGCCGGAAGAAAAGAACGCAGGTGTGAAAGAGCCCTAAGAAGACTGTCAAAATAAATGCACAGTTTGGACATGAAAATCTGTTGTCTGGTGAGATATCTGTGAGTGTGACCCCCTGAAAAGAGACGATCCCTTACATTAGTAATACCTCCAAAAATAGTTATTACTTTACATTTCCCTTATGTCTACTTCATGTTTGAATCATTTTTAAAATGACATTTTATTTTTTGGGGACGTTAGAAGGCTTAGAAATTTAGAAGCAAATCTTAAAATTTTAAAGAACATTTCCAAACCCCAATTTTTTCAGGACCAGTTCAGTTATGAAGTCCCTTTCTGGGGCTTACATATTAGAAACCACCCATAAATCACCCCATTTTAGAAACTGCACCCCTCAAGCTATTCCAAACGGAATTTACAAACTTTGTTAACCCTTTAGGTGCCCCACGAGAAATAAATGAAAATGGGAATGAAATTTCAAAATTTCAATTTTTTTTTAGCAGATTTTAAATTTTTATCTATTTTTTCTGCAACACATCAAGAGTTAACAGCCCAAAAAAATCTATTATCCTGAATCTGCAGTTTACAGAAACACCCCATGTGTGCTCAAAAACTGATGTATGGGCGCACAGCAGGCTTCAGTGGAGGGAGCACCATATGGCTTTTGGAGAGCGGATTTAGCTGGAATTGTAATTGGGAGTTATGTCTCATATGAAGACACCCTGAGGTGGCCCTACAGTGGAAACCCCCAAAAAGTCACCCCATTCTGGAAACTACACCCCTCAAGGAAAAGTTCAAGGTGTGTAGTGAGCACTTTGACCCATTGGGCGTTTCACAAAGTTAGGAAACGCTTGGCTGTGAAAATGAAAAAAAAATACGCCAACGTCCCATATGTGTTCCAAAAATTATGTATGGGCGCGTGGCAGGGTTCAAAAGGGAAGTAGCGCCATAGGGCTTTTGACATTTTGCAGGATTGGCTTTTGGAAGCTATGTCTCATATGAAGACACCCTGAGGTACCCCTAGAGTGGAAACCCCCCAAAAAGTGACCCCATTCTGGAAATTACACCCCTCAAGGAATATTTAAAGATGTGTAGTGAGAACTCTCCTGATTACAGAAATGCCCCATATGTGCTTATATACTGCTATATGGGCGTACCACAGGGGTCAGAAGGAAAGGAGCACCAAATGACTTCTGGAAGGCAGATTTCGCTGGAATAATTGACAGGCGCCATCTTGCAATTAAACACACCCAGAGGTACCCCTACAGTGGAAACCCCCAAAAAGTGACCCCATTCCGGAAACTACACCCCTCAAGGAATATTTCAAGGTGTGTAGTGAGCACTTTGACCCATTGGCATTTCACAGAATTAGAAAACGCTTGGCTGTGAAAATTAAACAGGACAAAATGCACCCCACATTTTGTTCTCCGTTTCCCCCTGAATACGCCAACACCCCATATGTGCTCAAAAATGATGTATGGGCTCATGGCAGGGCTCTAGAGTCAAACAGCTGAATATGGATTTTGCTGACCTAAATTGGCAGACATGGATTTTAGCTGCCATGTCGCATTAAATAAATTCCTGAGGTCCTCAGAAATGAAAAACCCCAACAAGTGACCATTTCGGAAAGAGCACCCCCGTACGAACATTTTAAGTGGTAGAAAGGGTCTCACAGAAGGCAGAAATACTAGAGAAAGGATTTCAAAGCACACTTGTAAAAATGAAAAATTACTAGCAGACCCCAATTTTTCACTTTTACAAGGGGTTAAAAGGAGAAAATGCACCCCAGTATATGTTCCCCATTTTCTCCCTTTTTTGCAAACACCCTATATGTGCTTGTAGCCTCCTGTATGGGCGCCACAGCAGGGCTCTAGAGGCAAAGTGCAAAGTATGGTTTTTGCAGGCCTGAACAAACAGACATGGATTTTAGGTGCCATGTCGCATTTAAAAAATTCCTGAGGTCCCCAGAAATTAAAAAACCCCAAGAAGTGACCCCTTTTTGGAAAGTGCACCCTCGTATGAACATTTTAAGGGGTGGAAAGGGCACGGTTGTCTCACAGAAAAATATATGTAGTGGTTGTTGCAAAGTGGATATGCAAGCGAGGTGGACTAGATCAGATATATAAAGTGGAAATATTACGCCTCAGCAAACTTGTTGCTGAAGTGGTCAATGACAGGCCTAACTTTGAACAGACGGTCAAATGTTGGGTCATTTTCGGGGGTGGCACTGTGCATTGTCATTGTAGTGTAGGAATTTCCGAATTAAATCAAATCGCTTCCGGGTCATGGTCTGACTGTAAATTGGAGTCTGGTAGAAAATGTCTGAACTCCATATTGCCTAATGGTTGTTGTTTTTTTTTACAACGCCCATATGCAGCACGAATACCCAAAATGTCACCACCTCTGCTGCACTTACTGGGGTCCAACCTAGGGGTCTAGCATATGGTGAAGTAGGGTTCTGGGAAATAAATTGCTGGGCATAAAAATTTGTTTGGGTCACCATCAAATTTATAAAATCTCATAATCGTCAGGGGGTTGGGTCCATAAGGGTTCACTCTGGGGGGCTGCCTCCTCTGCTATGCTGGGGCGCCTTCTAGAGGGTCCCTCATCAGCGGGTGATGATGATGATGAGGGGGTAGAGGAATAGAGGCATCCTCTTCTCCCTCACCGGCAAACTCAATATCAGAGGCAAGCATGGCGTATGCCTCTTCAGCTGAGTATACACATTGGGATGGACGGGCCATTTTTATTTTTATTGGGGTGTGATGTGTGAAATGTGTACACCTTTATTTAGTGTGAGGTGGGTATGTAGTGTTTCCACATGTGAAGCGGCTTGAAAAAAAGGTCTGCACAAAAAAAGTCTTTGCACAAAAAGAAGTCTTCTGCAACAAAAAAACTTGCAGTGCAAACTAAGCAAACACAATCAGTAATGGACACTACTGATTGGTGCTCAGTGGTTGCAAAATGCACGTACGCTGATGGTGCGTTTGTGCAAAAACCTAAACTTACAAGAACTAAATATGTATTTATATATATATATATATATATTTGACTAACTATTCACTAACTGCAGGTCTTTTTTCACACAAAAAAATAAATAAAAAATGTGCAGATGCTACTGAGCAAACTACTGATCGGTGCTCTGCAGCACGCATGCAGATCGTGTGTGCAAAAACTGTAGTATAAAAATGCACTACAGTGCTCTGCAAAATGCATGCACGCAGATGGTGTGTTCCTGCAAAAACCTACACTCACACTAAGGCCTCTTGCACGAACACCCACAGTGGGGCAGCCGCAGCGGATCGCGGACCCATTCACTTTAACTCCTTAGGCCTCTTTCACACGGGCGTCATTTTTTTTGCCCGGATAAGAGCCGGGTGCGTTGCGGGAAAATGCGCGATTTTCCCGTGCGAGTGCAAAACATTGTCATGCGTTGCACTCGCGTGAGAAAAATCGCGCATGTTTGGTACCCAAACCCGAACTTCTTCATAGAAGTTCGGGCTTGGGATTGATGTTCTGAAGATTGTATTATTTTCCCTTATAACATGGTTATAAGGGAAAATAATAGCATTCTGAATACAGAATGCATAGTAAACCAGCGCTAGAGGGGTTAAAAAAAAATAAAAAATAATTGAACTCACCTTAGTCCACTTGATCACGAAGCCCGGCATCTCCTTGTGTCTCCTCTGCGCTGAGCGGCTGAACAGGACCTGGGGTGAGCTGCTCCATTAAATATCGGTTAAGGACCTTCGATGACGTCACTCCGGTCATCACAAGGTACGTCACATGATCTTTTACCATGGTGATTCACCATGGTAAAAGACCATGTGATGACCGGAGTGACGTCATCGAAGGTCCTTAACCGATATTTAATGGAGCAGCTCACCCCAGGTCCTGTTCAGCCGCTCAGCGCAGAGGAGACACAAGGAGATGCCGGGCTTCGTGATCAAGTGGACTAAGGTGAGTTAAAAAAAAATTATTTTTATTTTTTTAACCCCTCTAGCGCTGGTTTACTATGCATTCTGTATTCAGAATGCTATTATTTTCCCTTATAACCATGTTATAAGGGAAAATAATAATGATCGGGTCTCCATCCCCATCGTCTCCTAGCAACCGTGCGTGCAAATCGCATGGCATCCGTACTTGCTTGCGGATGCCATCCGATTTTCACACACCCCATTCACTTCTATGGGGCCTGCGTCAGGTCGAAATCGGACAATATAGAGCATGCTGCGATTTCAACTGAACGCACAAGTGATGCGTTAAAAACAACGCTCATGTGCACAACCCCATAGAAATGAATGGGTCAGGATTTAGTGCGGGTGCCATACGTTCGCCGCACGGAAAACTCGCCCGTGTGAAAGGGGCCTTAAGGACACCGCCTTATTTCACCTTAAGGACCAGGTAATTTTTTACAAATCTGACCAGTGTCACTTTAAGTGGTGATAACTTTAAAACGCTTTGACTTATCCAGGCCATTCTGAGAGAGTTTTTTCTTCACCTATTGTACTTCATGACACTTCATGACTTTGGGGATGTTACAAGGCTTAGAAGTTTAGAAGCAAATCCTGAAATTTTTCAGACATTTTCAAAAACCCAATTTTTAGGGACCAGTTCAGGTCTGAAGTCACTTTGCGAGGCTTAAATAATAGAAACCATCCCATTCTAGAAACTACACCCCTCAAGGTATTCAAAACTGATTTTACAAACTTTGTTAACCCTTTAGGTGTTCCACAAGAATTAATGGAAAATAGAGATACAATTTCAAAATTTCACTTTTTTGGCAGATTCTCCATTTTAATATTTTTTTTTACTTTTACAAAGCAAGGGTTAAAGGGGTTGTTCAGAGCTGAACCTGGACATCCCTCCATTTTCACCCCGGCAGCCCCCCTGACATGAGCATCGGAGCAGTTCATGCTCCGATGCTCTCTTTTGCCCTGCTAAATCGCGCAGGGCAAAGGCATTTTTCTGAGTTCCGGTGACATACCGGGCTCTCTATGGGGCTGACAGGCAGCCCGGTGACGTCACCGGCACTGATGGGCGGGATTTGGCTCTGCCCTAGCCAGTAAAACGGCTAGGGCAGAGCTAAAGCCCGCCCCTCAGAGCCGGTGACGTCACCGAACACACTGCTGGGCGGAAGTTACCGCCCGGCAGTGTGTTATTGAAAACACAAGAGCCTGTGCCCTGCGCGATCTAGCGCAGGGCACTGGAGCGCATCGGAGCATGAGATGCTCCGATGCCAGGCTCAGGAGGGCTGCCGGGGTGAAAATAAGGGTATGTCCGGGTTCAGCTCTGAACCCGGACAACCCCTTTAACAGCCAAAGAAAACTCAATATTTATGGCCCTGATTCTGTAGTTTACAGAAACACCCCATATGTAGTCGTAAACTACTGTACGGGCACACGGCAGGGCACAGAAGGAAAGGAATGCCATACGGTTTTTGGAAGGCAGATTTTGCTGGACTGTTTTTTTTTGACACCATGTCCCATTCGAAGCCCCCCTGATGCACCCCTAGAGTAGAAACTCCATAAAAGTGACCCCATCTAAGAAACTACACCCCTCAAGGTATTCAAAACTGATTTTACAAAAGTCGTTAACCCTTTAGGTGTTCCACAAGAGTTATTGGCAAATGGAGATGAAATTTCAGAATTTCAATTTTTGGGCAAATTTTCCATTTTAATCCATTTTTTCCAGTAACAAAGCAAGGGTTAACAGCCAAACAAAACTCATTATTTATGGCCCTGATTCTGTAGTTTACAGAAACGCCCCATATGTGGTCGTAAACTGCTGTACGGGCACACGGCAGGGCGCAGAAGGAAAGGAATGCCATACGGTTTTTGGAAGGCAGATTTTGCTAGACTGTTTTTTTTTTTTTTTTTTACACCATGTCCCATTTGAAGTCCCCTGATGCACCCCTAGAGTAGAAACTCCAAAAAAGTGACCCCATTTTAGAAACTACGGGATAGGGTGGAAGTTTTTTTGGTACTAGTTTAGGTTACATATGATTTTTGGTTGCTCTTTATTACACTTTTTGTGAGGCAAGATAACAAGAAATAGCTGTTTTGGCATCGTTTTTATGTTTTGTTATTTACAACATTCATATGACAGGTTAGATCATGTGGTATTTTTATAGACCAGGTTGTCACAGACGCGGCGATACCTAATATGTGCACATTTTGGAGTGCGTGTGACTTTTTGATCGCTTGCTATTACACTTTTTGTGATGTAAGGTGACAAAAATGGTTTATTTAGCACAGTTTTTATTTTACATTTTTTACGGTGTTCATCTGAGGGGTTAGGTCATGTGATATTTTTATAGAGCTGGTTGATACGAACGCGGCGATACCTAATATGTATACTTTTTTTTTCCCCCTATTTTTTTAAACTTTATTTGGGGAAAATTACGTTTTTGTTTATTTTTACTTGAAACTTTTAATTTTTTGGGGAGCAAACTTAGTTTTTTCAACTTTTTTTCACTCAATTTTTTTGTCCCACTTTGGGACTTGAACTTTTGGGGGTCAAATCCTTTACAATGCATTCCAATACTTCTGTATTGGAATGCATTGGCTGTATGAGTAATACAGTGTATTACTCATACAGCTTCCGGGGCCTGTGAGATCCAGCTCTTCACCGGAAGGCAGCGCAGATGCCTCACAAAGGTATCGCGCTGCCTTCTATGCCCATGGGGACCCGATGGCACCACCCGCCGCAATAGGTAAAAGCCGCAAACCGCAGGTCTGAATTGACCTGCGGTTTGCGGCGATTGCCAACATGGGGGGGGGGGGGGTCACGGGACCCCCCCGGGCATTTAGCCGAGGTGCCTGCTCAATGATTTAAGTACCAGTACATAAGGGCGTACCTGTACGCCCTGTGTCCTGAAGAGGTTAATGGGTCTGCGATCCGGCTGTTCCGCAAAAAGATAGGACATGTTCTATCTTTTTGCGGAACGGAAGTACGGGACGAAACACATGGAAGCACTCCGTAGTGCTTCCGTAGGGTTCCGTTCCGTGCTTCTGTTCCACACCATTCCGCATCTCTGGATTTGCGGACCCATTGAAGTGAATGGGTCCGCATCCGTGATGCGGAATGCACACGGAACGGTGACCGTGTATTGCGGGTCCGCAATACGGCCACGGAGCGCACACGTTCGTGTGCAATAAGTCTAACTTAAATTTATATATATAAATCCATCTTACTACCACTAACTGCAGCTCTTTTTTCACACCAAAAAAAAAGTTAAAAAACCCCAATAACCTCAAAAATGTGCAGATGCTATGGAGCACACTACTGATCGGTGCTCTGCAACACACAAGGGACAGTGATGGAGGGTGGTTTAGGGATCTGGAACAGCTGCAAATAAAATAAAAAAAGCTGTGCAGCTATTCCAGAAGTTCCTCTTCTTCATCTTCTTTTCTTCTTTTCAGCAGGAAAGGAGTTAAATCGCTGTGGTGTGCACCACAAGTGCCAACAAGAAGCACAGAACCTCTCTGCATACAGTCAGTCACCAGCTAGAATGGCTGAATACAGGGAGTTCTGCCTCTTCCTGTGCAGCTATAGCACTGCCATTGGCTGGAGCGTTGTTCCAGCCAATAGCAGCGCTGGTAGGGGACCCAAAACACTGGTGTCCCCTGCCTCACATCGCAGGTGACTGGTGCTGACTTGTTCAGCACCTGCCACCTACCCCTGACCTCCTCCCGACCCTCCCTGATGCCTCTGACAGCTTCCTGCGCCGCGATGTGCTGGTCTCACTGATCGGCCAATCGCAGCGCTTGGAGCTGCAGGGGGGGCGGTGAGGCACCATGCTGCCCTTACCCGGCATGGCTGCCTGCCAGTAAGAGCCAGCATGGTGCCGCGACTCACCCCGGATCGTTTCCCAGAGCCCCGCGGACCTTGCGTTGTACATGTAAGGCTCTGGGAGTTAAGTCACGTTCAGTTGCGCTGTGCATGTACATAAGAATCGAAAGGAGTCTGGCCATGATGAATGATAATCTATAGTAGTAAAGGGAATGTGTCATCAGAAAATGACCTGCTGTTTAAATCATATTAACCACCGAACTGTTCTGCCAGGGCTGGGCCCAAGAAGAAGAGGAAGGGGGAAGGGCTGCTTTAGATGCCGATATCTCCTCAATGGTAGCAGTTAGAAGCCTGCAACTGGTCTTATTTGAAAGCTTGCATTCCACATACAAGACCAAAATGACAGCATTAGTCCAAGCTAAACAGGAGATATCACTGTTAGAAATCGAGTCGGGAATAATCGCGGTAAAACCTGCTTTTACTTTCACTTTCAGCTGTATTCACTGCATCCCGATTTCTAACAGTGATATCTTCGCATGTACTGAAGATATTGCTGTCGTCCTGGCATTGGAATGTCAGCTTTCAAACAATACAAAGTCCATATCTCTAGCTGGTACTAAACCAGAGATATGAGCAGTATGTCTAGTCTGTGCCTTGAGCTGTATGCAGCCCGGCTCAGGCAGAATGATATTGAAGACAACGGCCTCTGATAGGCTTTAGTCCTAGTTCCTGTAGCCTATTAGAGGAAACAGTGAGCCAGGGAGACATCGCTCCCGTGCCCCGTCACAGCATTCAACTGCATTGCGGCCCTGAGTACAGTGATGCAGTTGAATATGCAGAGATGAGCTCTTCCACAATGGAAGCGCTCATTGCCCATGGCCCTTCAGCTGCCCCCCTCCTGCCTGTACCAGTTGCTTCACTTTGCCTTATTGGCGGTGCACCCCTGCTCCTGACCATTGTGTTTATGGCCCATGCTGATTGCTGTAAAGCAGATCTCTAAACACTATTGAGAACAGCTCGTGCAAGATGGGCAACATAATCATGCAAAGTGTACATGTCATTCTTTTTTTTATTTTTGTAATGTGTAGGGGCAGTGATACTGACCATTTTTGCAATATACTTTTTTTTTTTTGCAATATACTTTAATAACTAAAATTGTACACTTCTATTAGAAAAATAGCTTTAAAGTGGCCCATTTTGAGCCTTAGCAACGCTCCTCTGTCTTCTGTTTACATAACTGTGACGACTTGCTCAATACTGACTGTTATGTAAACAGAAGACAGAGGAGAGTTGCTAAGGCTCAAAATGGGCCACTTTAAAGCTATTTTTCTAATAGAAATGTACAATTTTAGTTATTAAAGTATATTGCAAAAATGGTCAGTATCACTGCCCCTACACATTACAAAAATAAAAAAAAGAATGACAGTTACACTTTAAGTAATTAGAATTTAAAAAAATCTGCAATCATAAAAAAAAAAAAGAATAGAAAAAAAGGATGTGAGCCGCCATCTGGTTTTAACTGGCAGAAATTTTTTTTTTGGGGTGACACATTCCCTTTTAAAAACCATGTGATCAATGGAAATCTGCTGCCTTGTGGCTGGGAAGAGTACATCGGGGTACTTTAAAATTGTGGGAAATATCCATTTGCTTTTCTCCCGTACAACGGAGCAAAACATTTATTGTACTGGTGGAATATTTTTACGTCTTTCGTACCTCTTCGCTTTTTGGGTTGAGCAGAACAGAGATGACGGCGTCCTCTTGAGCACCTGTGGCGTTCTGTACCGAGCGCCTGACTTTGGCTCTGTGGAGATATAGTTGGGGAAGCAAGGGATGTTTCATGATGGCCTCCGAGAAGTGGCGCTCAGCTTGCTGGTACTGCCTGCATCGGGGATGAGAGCGGTCAGAAATAGTACATGACAATGGAAGGTCTATGTGACCTGTAGGTCTACCCACTTCTGACTCTGAGCCTGCAGTCCTATCTCATCTAGGAGCTTAGCAATTCGAGTCCTGATGCCCCAGTCTTCTTCATCCAGTTCAAATGCCTGCTGATAATCCGCCAGGGCAAAGGCGAGCTCCCCCAGCTGGAAGAAACAGTCTATTGGTGGTAAAAAACAAACAAAAAAGTGAATATAGAAGAAGCAGATATATACCACCTGTACAAACAACTAAGGGCATCTGTCAGCAGTTTTTTACCTATGAAACTGGCTGACCTGTTACATGTGCTCTTGGCAGCTGAAGGCATCTGTGTTGGTCCCATGTTCAATGTGCCCGCATTGCTGAGAAAAATTATGTTTTGATATATGCAAATGAGCGTTTAGGAGCAACGGGGGCGTTACCGTTACTCGTAGAGACTCTGCTCTCCCTGCAGCTGCGGTGCCCTGTGCAGTTTGATTGACAGGGCCAGGTGTAATGATGTTTTCATTGTCTGGTCCTGTCAAAGTGCAGAGGGCGCAGCAGTTGCAGAGAGAGCAGAGCCTCTAAGTGTAACGGCAACTCCCCCGTTGCTCCTAGAAGCTCATTTGCATATATTGAAACTTCATTTTTCTCAGTAATGCGGGCACATATGTACATGGGAGCAACACAGAAGTCTTCAGCTGCCAAGGGTACATGCAACAGGTCAGCCAGTTTCATAGGTACAAAACTGCTGACAGATGCCATTTAAAGGGAGTGTGTTATTGGAAAATGACCTATTGTTTAAATAAAGTTCCTATCTCTTGTTTAAAAAATAATCCTAAAACCCTGCAGTTTTTGCACTGGTCACTACACCCGTTCTTTGAGAGCTGCCACCACGGGCCACAGACACGATGGACTGGAGAGGACCCCGGGAGAATTTTCTAGGCATGATCTGTGACCTGTGCAGTGGGTCAGGAGGGAGAAGATAAGCTGTGATGTCACCTACTGTGAATGGTGGATTCTGTCTTATCTATATCGATAATATCTGACATTGTAATCCTGACTGTGATGATAATGAGATGACTGTGAAAAAGTGATGTGTACAGAATAAGAATTGGCGCCTATTATCAGGTTGAGTGGCCAGTGTGTAAACTGCAGAATTGTCTCTGTTTTTGTTGTCTTAAATATATCTAGTAACATGGAAAATTTAAAGAAAGTAACATGGAAAATTTAAAGAAAATTCACCAAAAATATGGGACTGACAGAGACAGACGATCTCTTTACTTGGGAGTTCCATAAAAGTGAATCGAGTGGTGGCAGAGTCGGACTGAAGTCCCTTCGGACCTCCAGAGGAAATGATTCTGAGGGGCCACCCTCTGTGTATATAGGACCTTAAGGGCCCTGTTTTATTAGGGGTCCAATATTGGTAGAACTTGGGCACATCGGAGGATCCTCTGGTACTCTAGTGGGCCAGTACGACCCCAAGTGGTGGTCACACATGTGCACTACCACTCCAACTCCATTCACACACAGGACTCAGGATCCTTGCTTTTGTGATTAGTGGAGGACCTGAACACCAGGTCTGCTCAGAGGTAGGTAGGGAGGGGATACTTGGTTTTTCCAAAATACCCAAAAATTGGCTTAAAATATTTTTTTAAGCCTGAATCAGTCTGCTGTATAAAAATGTCCATGTTGCGACCACAACATGGGGACAGTTTCCAATGCGCAGTGAAGTCTGTGTAGGACATGGCAACTGCTGAAGACAGTTGTGTCCAATGATCTCTAGGTCTGTGAGCAAAGCATGCCCTGAGGGTCCATGTAGAAAAACATTGTGAAATGCACTGTTCACTTCTATGAGTCCATGTGCAGTGAATCGCTCACCTCCTCTGTTCATATAAAGCTCTTTTTTGGTCCTGTCCCCATTCAGCGCTTTGTTCAGGAGCAGCGCCCCCTCTTGGTAGAAGCCCTTCATGTAGCAATGCACGGCAAAGTCGTTGTAGGTGAGGAGTAGCTGGTTTTCAGCCTCCGTATATAAGTTCATACCTTCGCTGCCAGATATGCCCTCTGCATTGCAAAGCTGCATGGCCCGTACAAAATCATCCACTGCGGAGCTGAAATCGCTCAGCTTCCTGTACACTGTACCTCTGAAAGTCAAGTTCAGAGATAGACTAAACATTTTAGAAGGAATGAAGAGAGGGATACAGTTGCAAAACTGATAAAGAAGTCATTGAGGTTTATAGAAGAGTTTTCTATGACCTGTGCAGAGGTGATTGTGCAGGGAGGGGGATGAGATGAGCTGTGACCTCACCTATTGTTTATGGTGAATCATGTGTTATCTAAATACATAAGTGTACATATTGTGTTTGACAGATTTATATGTAAGTATTATCTAGTGTAGAAAAAAACTTTAGCACTTCAAGGAATTTTCCAAGATTCAAAACGTGATTTATTTATAAGCCGCTTGTACATAAATCACATTTTGCTTCTTGAAGTGCTGGGGTCTTTTTTTCTACACTATATAGATAGGGTGGGAACCTTACTTCAGATATAGTGTGCCACAAGATTCATATTGAAATTTTTAGGATGATCTGTCATTGTAATACTGCCTGCGGTGATAATGAGATGACTGCTGAGAAGTGATCTCTACAGAACATAAAATGTTAGACTAGTGGCCAGAGTTAAAACTGCAGGATTTTTATTTATTTAGATGGCACGGAAAATTAAAAGAAAAACTGGATGCTAAATCCGTCTCTATTCTATGTCCCTGTGAACTAGATATATTTAGGCAGAATCTATGTGTCCACTGGCTCATCAATGACACATCTGCTCAATTATAGTTAAAGGCTATGTACACCTTCAGGGGCAATGAATGCATTATATTCATTTTTTTTCAGTGGGCCTTTATTAAAAATATTCAGCAGCTTTGTCATAAAAAGCTAATTTCTGCCTAGCTGTGAGAATTGTATTTTCACTTTCACTTTGTGCCGGTTACCTAATAACCCTTATCTCTAAATCACTAATAAATAAAAAACACTTATTCAAGCCACTTTCTTATCAGTAAGATAAGAATTGAGCTGTGATGAGTGTTAAGGAGGTCAGAGATAATGAGCCGTCAGTTGAGTTGCCTGACAGTAAACAGTAAAAATACAGAGCCTGCTACTAGAGAATCTCAAGGCTGTACGGAGAAAGGGGCTCAACATTTTTAATAATGACCAATAAAAAAAAGATTTTTAGTTAAAAATGAGTACAATGCAATAATAATAAAGAAAATTGTCCTCAATGGTGTCCATAACCTTTAAGATGTAACCCATGACCCCAGGTAATCCATTTACATATATATTTGTAATGTCATTAGTGTATAATACCTGAATATATGATATTCAGCAGATAATGGGTTGTTCTCTATGGCGAAAGAGATCTTCTTTAAGGCATCCTGTAGCTGCCCCTGGACAGCCAAGTTCACAGCTTTATCTTTAGCTTCTTCTGCCGTTGCTATCATTTTATCCCTTAAGCCGAGGGCTTCTTGGTGCTGTGGATCCAATGACAAAGCCGAGTGGATGTCCTGATAGCAAAAAGTGGCCTGGAGGTCATAGACAAATTATATTAATGCATTATATGTATTATTTGGTGGGAGTCTAAACTCATGGACCTCCACTGATGATGTCTTCTGACATGTATAGATTTCCCCAGGGGTGCACCACCAATGAGGCAAGGTGAGGCGATTGCTTCAGGTAGCACCAGGTAGGGGCAAGAGAGGGGCAGCAGAAGGGGGAGTCTCTGTTTCTGCACAGTGGGCACAGTATGTGGCGCTGTATTACCCTGTATGTTTTGTAGCGCTGTATGGAAGGTTTTCCAAGTATGTCTTTAACAGTAGGGCTGGAGGGAAGGGGTTAGGTTAAGAAATTGGGATTGCGGGGTTGGGGCGCCGTTTCAGTTTTCGCCTCTGGCAGCAGAAAGGCTATGTGCACCCCTGGATTTCCTCTGATTACCCTTGTTTGGTTCACTGAACAGAGTTGGTAAGGGGTCTATGTTAGAAAGGGCCACTTCCCTAGATTGCTGCCCCATGGTGTGGCAGTCAGCATGTGGCCAAGTCATGTCCACCTGCGGCAACCAATTTGTGATAAAATGGTGGTGGCCGTTGGCTGCCATGGGTGGGTATGGCTTGTCTGCACTCCAGCAGCCGCACCATGGGGTCGTACCCTATAGGTTTGGAATCTGCTGGTTTTAAGGGTCCCTAATTTAGATATTTAGGTCACACCATTAACCCTGTGACCCAAGGTGTACCAAGAGAAAAAGGTCTTCTGAAACCAAAACAGGAGCTAGATCCGGATCCTCTCCACTTTGACCCTCTTGAGAAGAAATCTTGCCGGGTAATAGTCACCTCTCTAGAAAACAGATTATACTCGCTTTTAAGGGTAGTACCATTTCTGATTTTCAATTGTCTTTTCACACTTGGCTTATCATGACTTCTTTAATTGATAGTCACCCATAGAAATCCGTGGACACTTAGAGTACCTACGGTACTTACTGTGAAACATATATGGCGTAATCCATCTCATGCCATATTAGAGAGCTTTATTCCTTAGGCCTCATGCACATTAACGTGTGCCGGACGTTCCGTGCATTGAGGACCGTCGTTTGCATTCCCCAATGCACAAGCACCATTCGTACAGTAGCCGCATACAGCTCCAGACCCATTGGGTCCGTGATCCGTCTGCACCGCAAAAAAATAGAACGTTCTATTTTTTTGCGGTGCGGATGCACAGCGAGAAACCCCATAGAAGGTAGTGCTTCTGTGGGGTTCCCTGCCTCCGTTCTGCACCGCACCTTCCGGATTGCCGACGCATTCAAGTGAATGGGTCCGCACCTATAATACGGTGCACAAACGAGCGAGGACCGCAATACAGGCAAGGCCGGGCAATGGCCGTGTGCAGGAGACCTTAGTATTGCTTATAGGGAGAATTGGGTGCCATACAGAAGCAGATGAAGAACCTATGGGCACCATAATATGGAACCAAAGGGAATGGCACCGTACAGGCTCCAACCACAAGGCATTGTTGAGTACAGAGGTCTAAACTGAGGGAAGGGGAGGCACGATTCATATAGATGAGGTTGTTGCTCTGGACTTTTACACGCCTCATTCAGTCACTAAATTTCTGCAATCAATTATTTGAACAATTAAGTTATAGATTATGATCTTAATAATATAAATGTTCTTGGCCATTTTCTAACCTAACCATGACTTAAAGGGGTTGTCCAACAAAAAAAAAATATTCTATATATTTCAATCTCAATAATTTTCTAATTGCGGGTAATTAAAGGGAATCTGTCGCCAGTGACCCCCCTACCCAGCTGTTTGCATCGACACATTTTTCTTTCGTAGATCCGAGTCTCCGTTCCTGAGTTATGATACTTTTTCTTCATATTCATATTAGTCCTTTGGAGCAACGAGGGCGTCACTATTGCTCTTGTTGCACCCAATCTCTTCTCCTTTCCAGCCTCTCTCTGGTTGCTCTGGCACTGCCTGGCCCTGCCAATCAAAGCAGATATGGAGGGGCTGACCACAGAAATGAGTTTAGCTTGGATGCAACACGAGCAATGGTGACCCCCATATTGCACCAAAGGCCTCATTTGAATATTAAGAAAAAGCCTCAGAAACGGAGCCTCAGATCGACAAAAGACGTACAGTGTTTTAATCAAGTGGACCACAGCTTTGTGTCTAGGCAAACGGTTGAAAAGGAAGGTCGCTGGTGACCCTTCAGCATTTATTATAACCACTGATTTATTTAATAAAATGTATTTGTATAGCGCCACCTGCTGTTTGTTCTCTTTCTCATTTCTCTCTCCACCTCCACCTTAAATTGGCTCCTTCAATTGCCACCAGCTGTATCTCCTGCCAGCTGTTGTAACAGTTACAGGGAATGAGCTGAAGCAGAAAGGACACGTCCCTTGAGCTGTGATAGAAAGAGCTGCAGAAAAAAACAGGCAATAACCAGGCACAACCACTACAGTGTATGGATCTGTGTAAGGCCTCATGCACACGACCGTGCAGTTTTTTGCGGTCCGAAAAAAACGGAAGCCGCCCGTGTGCCTTCCGCAATTTGCGGAACGGAACAGGCGGCCCATTGTAGAAATGCCTATTCTTGTCCGCAAAACGGACAAGAATAGGACATGCTATATTTTTTTGGCGGGGCCACGGAACGGAGCAAAGGACGCGGACAGCACACGGAGTGCTGTCCGCATCTTTTGCGGCCCCATTGAAGTGAATGAGTCCGCAATCGAGCCGCAAAAACTGCAGCTCGGATGCGGACCCGAACAACGGTCGTGTGCATGAGGCCTAAGTCTGGTGCCATAGCTCCTGAAAAAGCTGCGGCCTTGTCGGGAGTCAGACCCCAACATCCATGGGTGCACCACCAATGAGGCCAGATGAGGCCTCAGGAAGCACCAGGTAGGGGCAAGAGGGGGGCAGCGGAAGGGCCATGGGCTGAAGGGAAGGGGTTAGGTTAAGAAATTGGCATTGGGGAGGGGGGGACGCAGTTTCAGTTTTCGCCTCTGGCAGCAGAAAGGCTAGGAGCACCCCTGCCCCCACCAATCTGATGTTGATAACCTATCCTGAAAGCCAGAGAAAGTCATAGAATACCTATTTCTTCAAAACTTACAACACTGAACATTGAGCAATGAAGCAGACGGTTACCTTATTGAGCTGATCATAGAGCCTGGCACGTAGTACATATATGTCAGGATTCCCCTGTTCTTCTTCCAGCTGCTTATTCAAGAGCTGGAGGCATTCTGCATATCTTCCCAATGCAGCGAGACAAGAAATACTGTCAGAAAACCAGCAGAGTGATGGTGAGTAATAGCCTGTAATCGAGAGCGCACCTTCAATGAGGCGAGGTGAAGCGGCTGCCTCAGGCAGCACTATCTAGATTATCAGACAGCACTATCTAGATGATCAGGCAGCACTATCTAGATTATCAGGCAGCACTATCTAGATTATCAGACAGCACTATCTAGATTATCAGGCAGCACTATCTAGTTCAGGGATCAGCAACCTTCGGCACTCCAGATGTGGTGAAACTACGACTCCCAGCATGCACACTTGCTTAGCTATTTTCAGAACTCCCATAAAAGTGAATGGAGCATGCTGGGAGTCGTAGTTTCAACACATCTGGAGTGCCGAAGGTTGCTGACTGCTGATCTAGATGATCAGGCAGCACTATCTAGATGATCAGGCAGCACTATCTAGATGATCAGGCAGCACTATCTAGATGATCAGGCAGCACTATCTAGATGCAGGCAGCAGAAAGGCTAGGTGCACCCCTGCCTGTAATGCAGTCTCAAAAATTAAAAAGGGGGAATTCACAAGTGGCAGATTTGTTGCAGACATTTCTACGACTGAAACGACAGGTTCTATTCACCTGAATGAATTTCTGAGAACATCCTTTAAACAAAATGGCACAATCACAGAAATTTCTGCAACAAATCTGTTGCATGTGAATTTACCCTTAGGGCGTATGTTTTCACAGCAAAATTTTTTCTGTGGTTTGTGCCTTGAATTGCTGAGGATTTCACCCTATGCATTGCAAAGGGGAAAATCTACAACATAAAGTGACATGTTGCAGAGATAAAATCTGCAGCTCAATTTACTCTGCGGATCGTATACAGAGCATGTGGATGAGATTTGTGCACAGGGAGTCTGTCAGTATATCTGCTAAACTGCTGCCAGCCATAGGGAGGAGCTAGGGAGAGCAGGACAAATATACCTTATGTGGAGCTTTTATTATCAGGAGTAGAATGAATATGAAGTTTTATTCTGCCCGATTCTGTTCCTGCAAGTGCCCAGGAGGTGGAGCTTCCTTATGAAGTGTTCTCTGCATTGAGCTGCTTTCCAACTTCTCCCCTCTCTTCTGAGTGACAGCTGTAGTGGCCTCCTAGTTGGATACTACATCTGTCAATCAGAGCATAAGGAGGGGCTGTGAAGCTCTGTCTCCTGGGCACTTGCAGGAGCAGAATCTGGCAGAGTAAACTTCACATTCACACTACTCCTGATAATAAAAGCTCCACAAAAGGTATGTTTGTCCTCCTCTACTAAGCCCCTATGAGTACTGGCAGCAGTCAAAACTACTGACAGACTCCCTTTAAGGCCTCATATACACGGCTATAGCCATTTTTGTGGTCCGAAGAAACATGGATGTCTGCCGCGTGAATTCAGCATTTTGCAGAACGGAACGATGTGTACTGTGTGCATTTTGCAGACAAGAACTGTCTATTCTTGTCTGCAAAACGGACAAGAATGGGATATGTTCCATTTTTTTGCAGGGCTGCAGAACGGACATGCGGATGCTGACAGCCCACCGTGTGCTGTCTGCATCTTTTGCAGACCCATTGAAATTAATGGGTCCACATCCGATCCGCAAAAAATGTGGATCGGATGCGGACCAAAACCACGGTTGTGTGAATGAGGCCTAAATCCCCTGTGGCAAATCCTCAGCCTATCCATCCTGTGTGATTTTTATGTGAATATGTGGTTCCGCTCACCTGCGCATGTGATAATGGCTGTTCTGAGGCTGCAGCTCCGCAGCGCGGGTAAAAGATTCAAACGCATCCAGATGACAGTTCTGGTCAAACAAGCTCTGTCCCTGCACAGCAATGTGAACAGTCACCACAGGAGCAGTAATCACATTCAATTAAATTGAATCAAAGGGGTTGTCTGATCTGAGACAATGGAGGCATATCGCTAGCAGCAACATTTTCTAAACGAAGCCCCGAAAGTGGTGGAGGGAGCACTGCGCATGAGCAGCCGCCCTCCATTCATTCTCTATGGAGCCGCTGAAAATAGGCAAGTGCTGGCTCAGCTATTTCTGTCAGGCCCCTAGAAGTGACTGGGAGCGGTGGACGGTCATGCGCGGCGCGCTCCCATTCACTTCTATAGGGAGAGCGCTGGGTGGTGGCCGAACCGGAGTCCTCCAGTGACCACTTTGCGGGGCTCCATTCCCGTTATAGGTGTGGGTCCCAGCGGCTGGACCCCTACCTATCAGACGATGGGGGCATATCCTAGCGATATGCCCCTATTGTCTCAAATGAGACAACCCCTTTAATGGTTTGGTTCTTATACATTATTATATGAGATTAGCAAAACATGGCTGCTTTCTTTCAGAAACAGCTCCACACCTGTCCATGGGCTGTGTCTGGTATTGGAGCTCAGCTCTGCGGTAGTGAATGGGAATGAGCTGCAATACCACACTCTACCTTGGGCAGATGGGTGGCGCTGGTTTTTAAAAAAAAATTCTAATCCTGGATCCCTTTACGTCTACAAGGTCAGCTCATTGCTATAGCTCCCCCAAGTCCTCCTCTACGTGCAGAATCCAAATTGATGCTAATTGATCGAACTTCTTTGCATATAATCTGATATTCTGAATATTTTGTAATTATCTATATAACCTGGTGGAAAATCTGTTCTCTAACTATTGCTAAATGGGAAACCTAACCTAAAGACTGCCATATCATGAGCAGTTCAATGCAATCTATTGTTCTCTGAAATCAGCCATATCAGGCTACATAGAGGATGAGGGTAGTGTTCTTCATTGTGATGACAGACAAAGTCCCAAAGAATATCTACCCTTTTCTCACCTATCTCCAGTTCTGAGACCCTCAAGATCATGGCCGGCTCTGAGTTATATGATGTCCTAAATGGTACCGTCATACAGTAACCATGCCATACGGTGCTTAAGGGGCATCTGTCAGCAGTTTTGTACCTATGAAACTGGCTGACCTGTTACATGTGCACTCGGCAGCTGAAGGCATCTGTGTTGGTCCCATGGTCATATGTGTCCGCATTGCTGAGAAAAATAATGTTTTAATATATGCAAATGAGCCTCTAGGAGCAACGGGGGCGTTACCATTACACCTAGAGACTCAGCTCTCTCTGCAGCTGCCCCGCCCTCTGCACTTTGACATGGCCAGGTATGATGATGCTTACATTGCCTGGTCCCAGTGTCGGACTGGGGTACCTAGGGCCCTCCAGTAAAATGTATTTTGCTGGCCCACTGTATGGATACATTTAAATATAATAAATTATTTAACAAGTTTTTATATGAACATAGGCTGGTGGAGGAGCTGTACATTGAATATATGTCTGTAGTCCAGTAAGTCTACTGGTTATGTGCCACTTGTGCAGGGGGTGGGAGACTGGGGGCCCACCTTGCTCAGAGGCCCACTGGGGGATTCACCTGTTCGCGGGTGGGCCAGTCCGAGCCTGCCTGGTCCAGTTAAAGTGCAGTTGCAGAGAGAGTTGAGCATTTAGGTGTAACGGCAACGCCCCCATTGCTCCTAGAGGCTCATTTGCATATATTTAAGCATCATTTTTCTCAGCGATGCGGGCACATATGAACATGGGACCGACACAGATGCCTTCAGCTGCCAAGTACAATGCAACAGGTCAGCCAGTGTCATAGGTACAAAACTGCTGACAGATGCCCTAAGCACCATATTCCATGGGTAATAATGTTATAGCGTGCTGTCCCACCATCCGGCCACTTTCTGGCATAAATGTATGCATGTGACGGTTTTTGTCTGGCCAAAACCCGGCATTTGCGTCAGATCAGACAGCCAGATCTCCTTACCCAAGATGTGAACTAAACCATAGTTTCCATTCACTGAGCTTCAGTACTCGGACACGGACACTACGCATTGGACAGAACCTTGTGCTTCTGGTTCCATCCACTGTATAGTTTCCAGTGCCAAAACAGCTGATCGGTGGAGGTTCGGTGAATTGGATCTCTAGCGATCTGATATTGATGACCTAGCCTGACCAGAAAACCCCTTTAATACCAACGTATGAGCATGGCCTAACAGTACCACACAATATTACTGCTATACAATTAATATGAATATATTTGCGGTAATGACCAGCTTTGAGTACCAGACCATGTGTGACGCCCCCTTCAGCAGAAATGGCTACACCAGTTGCACACCCCTAAGGGTGGATCTGCTCCAGTTCCATTTTCATACATATGTGTGACTGATATTAGTAGCTCTTTTATACGTTCACGCTCTCACCTCCACATTTATAGGCTCTGACGTTTTACTGACCAGAATTTATCATCTCGGAGTTACCTGCAGGTTATATGTAAGGGCCAGCAGCTCTATATGTTCTCTGACTGGCGGTCCTATGGAACAAGCCTTCTTCAAGTTGAGGGCTGCACGCTGGAAGTCACGGAGCTGGAGGAACGCCTCTGCCCTCTTCACATACAGCTCGACCTATAGTAGCATGCAATCAGAAAGTAATATGGTGGATGCTGAAAACTATAGCGAGACCCACCTCAACCAAAACTGTGGGCACACCAGGGACAAGCAGAAGACGTAAGCATTGTCAGTTATAGATCGTACCTTCTCAGGCCATAGGTAAATGGCTTTGGAAAATGCGATGACAGCCTTCTCCCATTCCTTCTGGGCCAAATACTGCAGACCACCTTGATAGCTGCGAGAACAAAATGATAGATGCATGTAATAGTGGACCTGCCTCTCTGCACTCTTAATAACGTTACATGGGGCAAATCGGGACAGGGCCTGTGCGAGCCTGCAGAAATCAGGGATACTTTATCTTTTCTTTCTTCTGCCATGGCCTAGCAAATCTCTGTGGGCCAGATAGGAAAATTGTAGCGTCATCTGGGGCGAGTGATCACAGGCGACCGGCACTGGTAGCCCTTGCAGGTGGAAAGCATAGTCTCCCTACATCCTAGATCTGAGGCCAGCAAATGTAAGCCAGAGGCAACCCACATCGAGCTGACTAATCTGTTTTGAACTTAAACCCTATAGGCTACCTGAAGAAGAAATCCACCATCCCAGCATTAGTTAAAGGGCATCTGTCAGCAGTTTTGTACCTATGAAACTGGCTGACCTGTTCCATGTGCACTTGGCAGCTGAAGGCATCTGTCTTGGTCCCATGTACATATGTGTCCCCATTGCTAAGAAAAATGAAGTTTTAATATATGCAAATTAGCCTTTAGGAGCAACGGGGGTGTTGCCATTGCACCTAGAGGCTCTGCTCTCTCTGCAACTGCTGTACCCTCTTCACCTTGATTGACAGGACCAGGCAGTGAACGCCATGACGCCTGGCCCTGTCTACCAAAGTGCAGAGAGCACGGTAGTTGCAGAGTGAGCAGAGCCTCTAGGTGTAATGGCAACGCCCCCCTAGCTCCATGTGTAGGCCTTATCTCTGAACTCCTGACAGCTCACCTGCACTCATTTAGGCCCTATTCTTGTCCGTGTGATAAGAATTTAGCCTTAATGAGTGTTTATGAGCTGTCAGTTCAGAGATAAAGGCTACACATCCAGTCATTAGAGCAGCTCCCTGACTGTAGATACACGGAAACTGAAGGCTGCAGAACAAAAACGTTATTATTAAAATTAAATAATTTTTTTTATTATAAAAAATTTATTAATGGAAAAAAGTTTTTTTTTTTTTTTTTTTTTACCCCAAACTGAGCCTTTAAAGACGGAACCAATATGCATATGTGCCTCTCAGTAGCTGTAACCACTAGGCATTCGAGCCTCCGTGGAGTATAAAAACAACCTGTGGTTCTGTCATGTTACTCACCTGTCCTGGATCCAGTTCCATTCTCTGCCTTGCTCCCTTCCTCTCGTTGGCTCTGTCCTGCATGTTGGGTTGCAGCAGAAACACGGCGCTCTCTGATGATATCATCCCATTGGGATATTTAAACTGAGCTCCAACAGGTTACTCAGAGTTACCCCCTGTACTCTGGCCGCCCAGCTCTGCTACGCCGTTCTCCAGTTTACTCTGCTACACTGGCTCCTCACCCGTCCTCCTGTTCTGCTGCCCCAGATCTGCCTCCCCCATGTGACTTTTGTGTGGGCCGGTTCCACCCCTAAGAGTGCCAACTTTGAGCCTCCCTGTAGGCCATACTGCATAAATCTCTACAACTATTTGGTAATGTGAGCCTCTGACCTGCGGTGATATCCCTTAAAGGGATTATGTCATGATTGATGTAAGAAATCAGATAGTACGTGACAATCTCTTTCTAACAAAGCCAGAACCAGCCCTGTACCTCACATGGATCCAGAGATCTCCCCAGTCATTGCTTCAATTGTTCTGCTACATTTATTTCAGACTGGCAGCTCAGGGGGTGTGTCCTTTCTCAGGGAGTGTGGCCTTTCTGATGTAGCTCTTACCCTGTCACTGTCAGAGCTTCTAACAGTAGACATGACTGGTGACAGTTGAAGATTTAAACAGAGCATGTGCAACCAGCTCAGTGAGGTGGATGGAGAAATAAGGAAAAGAACAAACAGTAGGTGGCGCTATGTAGATACATTTTACTGAATACCAAGCTTAGTATTCAGATCCAAAAAATATAGAAAATGTTTTGTGGGACAACCCCTTTAAGAGCTTGGTCTGTACATTACAGGCATAACCGCATATATTAATATGAGGAATGTATGGAGCCATAATACCGCTCCACTGTGGTACTGCTCCAGTACATAGGCACCATATGGCGTCACACTAAGGCTCCGCAGTACAGAGACTGTGTGTGCCTCCATACATGCCATGTGCATGACGACTTGTGGCATGACCCTCCGTGAGACTTACTGTTCGGCTGCCTTTCCCTGCACAATATCCTCGTACGTCTGCTCGGTGCGTTGACCACTTTTGCCGTGGACATCTAAAAACACTTCGCTGGAGCCAAAAATTTTCTTCAGGGATTTCCTCCGAGCTTCTTGAAGCTTCTCCTCGCTCACAGCCGTGGGGAACATGTCTCCTGTCATCTGAGGTAAAATATTGGAAAATTTACCTCAGAGGAATGACCAGGGAAGACACAAGGACGTCTCTGAATCTTACCTCTTCCAGCTCTGGAGAGCACGTTTCTGCCATTGTCTTCTCCATGAAGACCCTAAGAAATGAAATGGTTTATTCCAGTATATTCATTTGTATGTTCATTTTGTAATTAAAAACTTCCCATGGGGGCGGCCATATTGGAGACATGCATCCTTCCTGCATTGTAGGGTCTGTTCATACATGTTAGATTGGCACTAGGATGGTTACTTTCATGTGCTGTAGATCCGCAAATTTGGGGCTAATCTCTTTTTTTTTTTTTCCGAAATACAAAAAAAATAAGTAGCATTATACTTATTCTTGCTGTTTTATTTTCGGTGGCAGGAGCTGATTTTTTGTCTGGAGCATGTCCGCCTCCATTCACATGCATTGGAGGTGGAAATCTGCATCAAATCCAACACGTGTGAATGGAGGCTAATGGTCTGAAAAGGTTGCTTATAGGGTACAACTAGCATCCATAGGGAGAGTGGAGTTAGGGCTCATGCACACAACCGTATTTATTTTGCGGTCCGCAAAACTTGGATCCGCAAAAAAAAGGATGACATCTGTGTTGCATCTGTTTTTTTTTTTTGCATATCCATTGTAACAATGCCTGTCCTTGTCCGCAAAACGTACAAGAATAGGACATAAGGACACAGAATGCACACGGGATCACTTCCGTTTTTTTCAGGCCCCATTGAAATGAATGGTTCCGTATACGGGCTGCAAAAAAAATGGAACGGACATGGACAAAAATAAGTTCTTGTGCATGACGGAGATGTGAATGACGGAGATGTGAATGACGCCTAAGCCGCTGGCAGACTCCTTTTGGTGAAGGATTTTCTCCCAAAAACTAAAGGATCAGGCATGTTGAAATCCAACAGCCCGATCCTAAAAGTTGTACCGTAAATGTGTAAAATCCGCCCCATTACTGACCACCTTTAAAGGGTTTTTCTGAGATTTTTTTATATTGATGACCTATCCTCAGGCCCGAATTAGTCTTAAACCTCAAAATAGTCAAATAAGGGGCAAAAGCCTCCAAAAAAGGCGCAATTTCAGTAGTAAATGCGACTAATAAAATTTGACTAAAAACAGGCGCGGTGAGTGTGTGCTGTGTCTGTGAGACTGGGTGGGAGTTAGGGCTCATGCACACGACTGTATGGCTTTTTCAGTGTTTTGCGGTCCGTTTTTTACCGATCCGTTGTTCCTTTTTTTTTTTGTATGCCATATACAGTATACACGAATGACATAGAAAAAATTGGACTGGGCATAACATTTTTAATAGATGGTTCCGCAAAAATGAAACGGATACGGAAGACATACGGATGTATTTCCGTATGTGTTCCGTTTTTTTTTTGCGTACAAATTGACTTGAATGGAGCCAAGCACCGTGATTTGCGGACAAGAATAGGACATGTTCTATCTTTTCACGGTACGGAAATACTGAAACGGAATGCACACGGTGACACTTACGTTTTTTTTGCTGAACCATTGAAATCTATGGTTCAGTATATGTACCGCATACTGAACTAAAAAAAACGTCCAGTGTACTCAACGCAAAATACTGTCGTGTGCATGAGCCCTTAGACTGTGCTTGGGACATCATCCATGGCAGTTACAATTTAAATCTCCAAACATTCCGCCATTCTTTTTTTATGGGGATTTTTTATCAGTGCCGAGATCTTCGAAACGCAGTTTGAACGGAGTCTGTACTAATCGCAGAAGAAGAAGAAATAAAACTCAAGAAAATGAGGAATAACAATATAGTGCTTTTCAAGCCCTACGATAAGTTATACTAAATCTTTTCCCATAAAACTACATATCAATAAGTTCAGCCCCTCCTGCACTATAACTCCCTGCCAGCAGATGGCACTGCATTTTCATGGTGAAAGGTTCCCTTTAAGTTATACCCCAAAAAGTATCCACCATCATATAAGATGATCCTCTTCTCGCGTCACGTACCTCAAGTTTTTAGAAGTCTCCTTCCAAGAAATCTCACACAACCCCTGCCCTGTCACTGGGAAATCAGCGCAGCCTGTTCGACCTGCAGCAGCCGCACACTACTGTGCAGTGTACAACTTCTTGGTTACTAAGCAACAGCGGTGAATGGAGCTCAGGATTAGGAGGAGGCCGTTCACTGACAGTCATGTGACTGCAGGGCTGTATTTACCGGATATCGGATGTTCACTCCAAAACCAGACCCTTTTTTTTTATTATACAGCCTTCAATTTATATCATATAAATCATAATATGATATAAATCTTTTTTTCTACTTATTAAGTTAAAACTCAATGTAGAGAATGTATTTCCACGTCTAGTTGTCATGACTGCCATCCACAAACGTATATATCTATACTGCAGTTTTGCATTTTATTTGTATTTTTTTTACGTAACATTAATAGAATAGATGCAGCTATATAGTCCTGTATATTACACTGCACCCCATGTATAGTCCTGTATATTACACTGCCCCCCATGTATAGTCCTGTATATTACACTGCCCCTCATGTATAGTCCTGTATATTACACTGCACCCCATGTATAGTCCTGTATATTACACTGCCCCCCATGTATAGTCCTGTATATTACACTGCCCCTCATGTATAGTCCTGTATATTACACTGCACCCCATGTATAGTCCTGTATATTACACTGCACCCATGTATAGTCCTGTATATTACACTGCCCCTCATGTATAGTCCTGTATATTACACTGCACCCCATGTATAGTCCTGTATATTACACTGCACCCCATGTATAGTCCTGTATATTATACTGCACCCCATGTATAGTCCTGTATATTACACTGCCCCTCATGTATAGTCCTGTATATTACACTGCACCCCATGTATAGTCCTGTATATTATACTGCACCCCATGTATAGTCCTGTATATTACACTGCACCCCATGTATAGTCCTGTATATTATACTGCACCCCATGTATAGTTCTGTATATTACACTGCACCCCATGTATAGTCCTGTATATTATATTGCACCCCATGTATAGTCCTGTATATTACACTGCACCCCATGTATAGTCCTGTATATTATACTGCACCCCATGTATAGTCCTGTATATTGTACTGCACCCCATGTATAGTCCTGTATATTACACTGCGCCCCATGTATAGTCCTGTATATTATACTGCCCCCATGTACAGTCCTGTATATTACACTGCACCTCATGTATAGTCCTGTATATTACACTGCACCCCATGTATAGTCCTGTATATTACACTGCACCCCATGTATAGTCCTGTATATTATACTGTACCCCATGTATAGTCCTGTATATTACACTGCACCCCATGTATAGTCCTGTATATTATACTGTACCCCATGTATAGTCCTGTATATTACACTGCACCCCATGTATAGTCCTGTATATTACACTGGACCCCATGTATAGTCCTGTATATTATACTGCACCCCATGTATAGTCCTGTATATTACACTGCACCTCATGTATAGTCCTGTATATTACACTGCACCTCATGTATAGTCCTGTATATTACACTGCACCCCATGTATAGTCCTGTATATTACACTGCACCCCATGTATAGTCCTGTATATTATACTGCACCCCATGTATAGTCCTGTATATTATACTGCCCCCCATGTATAGTCCTGTATATTATACTGCACCCCATGTATAGTCCTGTATATTATACTGCCCTCATGTATAGTCCTGTATATTACACTGCACCCCATGTATAGTCCTGTATATTACACAATAATCCACTGTAAAGTATCCGAAATATCTTTAAAATATTTTTTTATTGTGAAAATATTACATTATAGATAAATATCTGTAAGCACTCCAATCATTTCACACACAATGTATAACTCCCATCCTCTCATACACAGTTTATCACCCCCATCATCATACAACCAATGTTTTATTCCCATCATGTCACACACAATGCGTATCTCCCATCATCTTATACATAATTCATCACTCCCACCATCTCTTACACATTATATCACTCCCATCATCTAACACATCGGGTCAGATTAACAGTAAAACAGTCCTTGTTGCCCATAGCGACCAATTACAGCGCAGCTTTTATTTTCAAAGAGCCAAATACGAACTGAAAGCTGCGATGTGATTGGCTTCTATAGGGACCAAAGTCCCCTGGGGTCATATATCCCACCCCTCATCCCAAAATCTATGTGAAGAGAATGAACAAACATGAAGAAAATTTCAGGCAAGAACATGTATGTACATGATGTGATATAAAACGTGAGTTCAGTACATCCAATATGGCCGCTCTCATGCTAGGGCACTTCTTGTGATGTCATCAATAGATGCTTGTCCCCCTGGCCCCCCCTCCTCTGGCATGACCATTTTACTTGTGATGTCATAATGGGCATGACTCGCTTACTTATGACATAATAATCAGGGGGTGTGGTCTAAGCCCATAAATTGGGGTCACGCCCTGACAGCAGTGTCAGTATCTCTAGCTGTCTCTCACCATGGGGAAGTCCGCGAAGAAGAGGAGGTTGGCGCAAAAGACTATTCCTAAGGTGAACGCTGTAGAGAAGATGGATGTCGGCCCTCGACAATATCCGGATGATGTTGAGATGAAGTCCGATGATGGTGATGAAAAAATGGATGTTGGCCCTCGCCAATATCCGGACGACGTGGAGATGGAGGACCTTCCGGGGAACACCAGCAACATCAGGGCCTTAAGTACCCGGAAGAGAAAGCGGCCATCCTGTAACATCTGCCGCCGGCTGTAACATCTGCCGATAGGCCCTACTATACCATCTGCCCCTTGGCCACCATATAACATCTGCTGCTTGGCCCCACTTACCATCTGCCGCCTGGGGCCATTTACCATCTGCGGCTTGGGGCCATTTACCATCTGCAGCTTGGGGCCCACTTACCATCTACCCCTTGGGGCCCACTTACCATCTATAGATGGTTTTACCATCCAAACCATCTGAAATTCCAGTGAAGACGAGCAGAGCACCACCAGGTCCGGTAAGTTTGGCCGCTTCCCTCCGTCTTCTCCTTGTGTTTTTGTAAACAGTTTTTTTATTTAAGTATTTTCTCTTCTAGGATCCGACTACAAAATAACATCAGGAACCTCTGGTGACAATATCCTGTCCCTGAAAATCTGCCAGAGGTGCGACCCCCCGACCTCCTCTCTACAAGTTATCGGACCTGAATCCAGCCAATCCTGAAGACGGAACCAGAGCTGCAGAAAAGTCATTCAAAACCTTTTATAAATAAAAATAGTGGTTTTTTTTTAAATTGTGTTTTTTTCTCTTTATTATTAAATTGCATAAATCGTACTCAGCCGCTATTTTCTATGGGTGTCCTAAGGGTATAGTAAGTAAGCTCCGAGCTGGATCCTGAAGGGGTGCGCTATTTACGCTTTTTAAAAGTGTAATATTTAAAGTCACACATTTTTCCATATAATCTGCATGCGCTAAAGTTTGTGACGTTTATTATAGCCGGAAACTAGCACAAGTCTCAAAATAAATAATCCCCCAGGTAATATTTCATCCACTAGCGATATCTCCATTAAGGGTAGGTTAATAAAGTACATTCAAGATGGCCGCTCTGATGCTAAGCCTCCCTTTGTGATGTCATCATTAGAATCCTGCCATGGTAACACATTTTGTGATGTCACCATTAGAATCCTGGCACGATAACGCTTCTTGTTTCCTTAGAAACTCTATTTGTGATGTCATCGGCTACAGAGTCTGAGTGTCATAATCAGTGGCATGACTGCGGGGCATAGATAGGGGGTCAGCACCCGTCACCTGAGTGGCCCCCAATCCAGATAATGCCGCACCATGACTACTAGTAATACAGCTAAATAGTGACTGAATATTACCACCGTACTGTTACTAACAGACCACTGTAGGAAGATCACTATTACCCCCATACATTAATGAGGCTGCACATCCGTCCATCCAGTTCAGCCTGTTATCCTGTAGGTTGATCCAAAGGAAGGCAAAAAAATTCCATGAAGTAGAAACTAATTTTCCTACTTTTAGGGGTAAAAATTCCTTCCCGGCTCCAGGCAATCACAATAACTCCTTGGATCCCAGACCCTTCTGCCTTCTCCTGTCAATCAAAGTGCGGAGGGCGCGGCAGTTGCAGAGAGAGCTGAGCCTCTAGGTGTAACAGAAACGCCCCTGTTGCTCCTAGGGGCTCATTTGCATATATGAAAACATACAGTTTAGGCTACTTTCACACTAGCGTTTGGGCGGATCCGTTCTGAACGGATCCGCTCATATTAATGCAGACGGAGGCTCCGTTCAGTACGGATCCGTCTGCATTAATAACTTTAAAAAAATTCGCAAGTGCGCAAGTGCGCAAGTAGCCTGCGCGGATCCGTTCAGACTTTCAATGTAAAGTCAATGGGGGACGGATCCGCTTGAAGATTGAGCCATATGGTGACATCTTCAAGCGGATCCGTTCCCATTGACTTACATTGTAAGTCTGAACGGATCCGCACGCCTCCGCACGGCCAGGCGGACACCCGAACGCTGCAAGCAGCGTTCAGCTGTCCGCCTGTCCGTGCGGAGGCGAGCGGAGCGGAGGCTGAACGCCGCCAGACTGATGCAGTCTGAGCGGATCCGCTCCATTCAGACTGCATCAGGGCTGGACGGCTGCGTTCGGGTCCGCTCGTGAGCCCCTTCAAACGGAGCTCACGAACGGACCAGCGAACGCTAGTGTGAAAGCAGCCTTACTTGTTTCAGGCCAATGCCAGTAACAGGAATGTAATGTATTCCTGATTGACAGACTTCTCCCTGTTACAGGGGGAACCTACATATCATGAATGCTTCCTGTCTGGAATGAATACACTGTAAGGGTACATGCACACGTTCAGGATTCATGTGCGGAGCATCTGCACCGAAATCCGCAGGTGTTCGCAGGCAAATCTGTACGGTCTATCCGCATCAATTGGTGCGGATTTGCGTGCGGATTTGGTGCGGATTTGGTGAATGAAGAAAATCCGGTCAGGAAAAATAAAATAAATTGACATGCTGCGGATTTAAAAATCTGCACGGAAAAAATCTGCATTGTGTGCACTGAGGATTTCAAATTCTCATAGAATAAAATGTACATGACCTGCAGTGCGGATTTTCCACACACAATCCTGATCGTGTGCATTTAGCCTATGTTCTCCATATCTACAGCGCAATCACACTGAAGGCACAGACTGCTTATGTATACTGATATATCGTATAAGATCATCAGATAACCTTCGCTTTAAAGAATGACAATTTATAATTTTTAGCAAAAAAATGTATCTTTAAATGAAAAAATAGGTTAGTATAAAAGCTTTACACAGTAAGGAGATGAAACATGAACACAGCGCAATCGCTTTGAACTTTGAGTCCTATACTATTTAAAGGGGTTGTGTCACAAAACATATTCTACATTTTTTAAACCAGCACCTGGATCTGAATATTTTTGTAGTTGCATGTAATGTAATATAGCCAGTGAGTTATTCAATAAAATGTATCTGTATAGCGCCACCTGCTGTTTGTTCTTTTCCTTGTTTTTCGTCCGTCTCCCTGATCTGGTCGCACATGCTCAGTTTTAATCTCCAACTGCAACCTGCCTTATGTTCTATTAGAAGCTATGGCAGTTACAGGGAGAGAGCTGCAGCGGAAAGGACACACCCCTTGAGCTGCCAGACTGAAAAGAATTAGAAACAATTAGAGCAGAGAATGGGAAGATCTCGTGATCCATGTGAGGTACAGGGCTGGTTCTAGCTTTGTTAGAACGAGATTGTCGCGTACTATATGATGTCTGATTATTATTTTTTTACTCGTTTTATTGAACAAGTAAAGTCGATATAACAGACATTGAGATTGTCATGTAAGTAACAGCCGAAAAATGTTAGGCCTCTTTCACACTTGCGTTGTCCGGATCCGGCGTGTACTCCACTTTAGCGTCCCGGCAGCCATGGTAACCATTCAGAAAAAGCTAAACGTCGGATCCGGCAATGCGCCGAAACGACGTTTAGCTTAAGGCCGGATCCGGATCAATGCCTTTCAATGGACATTAATTCCGGATCCGGCCTTGCGGCAAGTCTTCAGGATTTTTGGCCAGAGCAAAAAGCGCAGCATGCTGCAGTATTTTCTCCGGCCAAAAAACGTTCCGTTCCGGAACTGAAGACATCCTGATGCATCCTGAACGGATTTCTCTCCATTCAGAATGCATTAGGATAAAACTGATCAGGATTCTTCCGGCATAGAGCCCCGACGACGGAACTCTATGCCGGAAGAAAAGAACGCAGGTGTGAAAGAGCCCTTACCGTTGTACATTGGTGATCAGTACATGTCAATAAAAAAATAGATATAAATGACATTCAATCCGACTATTGTCATGAATGATTGCACCAATAAGCCAGGATATAGTGACATTCAATTGTATACATAAGCACCAGGTTTACAGATGTATCAGCACATTTAGGCCTCATGCACACGACCGTTGTGTGCATCCGTGGCCGTTGTGCCGCTTTCCGTTTTTTTTCGCGGACCCATTGACTTTCAATGGGTCAGTGGAAAAATCGGAAAATTCATCGTTTTGCAGCCGCATCCGTGATCCGTGTTTCCTGTCCGTCAAAAAAATATGACCTGTCCTATTTTTTTGACAGACAACGGTTCACGGACCCATTCAAGTCAATGGGTCAGTGAAAAACCACGAATGCACACAAGATTGGGATCCGCGTCCGTGGCCGTAGGCTACTTTTACACAGACGGATCCGAAGATCCGTCTGCATAAAAGCTTTTTCAGAGCTGAGTTTTTACTTCGTGAAAACTCAGATCCGACAGTATATTCTAACACAGAGGCGTTCCCATAGTGATGGGGACGCTTCAGGTTAGAATATACTAAAAGAACTGTGTACATGACTGCCCCCTGCTGCCTGGCAGGTTCTGCCAGGCAGCAGGGGGCAGACCCCCCCCCTCCCCCTGTAGTTAACACATTGGTGGCCAGTGCGGCCGGCCCCCCCTCCCTCCCCTGTAGTTAACTCATTGGTTGCCAGTGGGCCCCCTCCCTCCCCTGTAGTTAACTCATTGGTAGCCAGTGGGCCCCCCTCCCCTGTAGTTAACTCATTGGTAGCCAGTGGGCCCCCCCCCTCCCTCCCCTGTAGTTAACTCGTTGGTGGCCAGCCCCCCTCTCTCCCCTGTAGTTAACTCGTTGGTGGCCAGTGGGCCCCCCCCTCCCTCCCCCTCCTAATTAAAATCTCCCCCCCTATCATTGGTGGCAGTGGAGAGTACCGATCGGAGTCCCAGTGTAATCGCTGGGGCTCCGATCGGTAACCATGGCAACCAGGACGCTACTGCAGTCCCGGTTGCCATGGTTATTTAGCAATTTGTAGAAGCATTATACTTACCTGCGAGCAGCGATGTCTGTGTCCGGCCGGGAGCTCCTCCTACTGGTAAGTGACAGATCATTAGGCAATGCACCGCACAGACTTTAGCAGCTCAAAAAAGTGGTTCTATCATGGACCTTGTATAGTGGGAAAAAAAAAGATTTCGACCAGTTTATACAAAGACCAGAGTATCTGCCATACTCTGTCCTCCCTGTCTCCCAGGACAATGCCACAATACATTTCATCTTGTCTTATACTAATCGCCAATGGTTCAATGGCCAACGCGAGTAATAGGGGTGATAATGGGCACCCCTGTCTAGTGCCCCTACCGAGAGTGAAGTAAGAGGAGGGGATACCATTCACGTTAACATTAGACCTGGGATTCCTATACAAAATAGATACCCATTTGATAAAGACCGGGCCAAAACCAAATCTTCGGAGAGTTTTCAGAAGATATGGCCATTCAACCAAATCAAAAGCCTTAGCTGCGTCAAGAGACACAAAGGCCCCTCTTTGCTGTTGTGTGGTACCTATTTGTGCCAAAACCTGGACTCTTCTAATGTTTTCCAATGTAGATTTCCCCGGCATAAAGCCAGATTAATTAGAGTGGACGATACTCAGGATACACTTATTCAATCTGTTCGCAAGTATTTTTGCTAAAATCTTATAATATTATAAAATATTAGGCAGAGATATTGGTCTATACGACCCACATTCTAGCGGATTTTTGTCCGGTTTTAAGATAACTATTATAGTAGCATCATACAATGACAGGGGTAGGGTGTCTCCAGAAAACGCCTTGGCATACATCTGTTTGAGGGGCTCTATAAGTCGGTCCATATATTTGGTATACACTTCCAATGGGATGCCATCAGGCCCTGGGGACTTCCCATTGGACATAGATGAGATTGCCAATTTAATTTCCTCAGACGTAATAGGGGCGTCCAGAGAGCCCACATCTTGGGGAGAAAGTTGAGGTAAATCCAATGCAGAAAGGTATTACTCTATTTCACTTATGGGAACCTGTAAGTGAGATCTATAAAGATCTTGATAAAACTCATGGAAGCGGTGAGCAATCGCCTCTGTTTCGATCAACATGGATCCTGTGGTGCTATAGATTTTCAACACCGCAGGAGAATGTTGGTTTTGGTGTACTATGTGTGCTAATAATTTACTAGACTGATTACCTAATTCAAAATATGATTGCTTAGTGAAGAAAAGTTTACATTGAGCCTTATCTTTCAGGAGGTTAAGGTACTGCGGCCCTGGGAAAGCCATGCTTGTTAGAATCAGAAGGGTTGGAGACATATGCAGCCTCCAGACTGATGCAGTCCCGCGCCATATCAGACTCCTGTCGGGCAGAAGCTCTTTTAACGTATGCTATAGAAGATTTCAGACAACCCCTGAGATGAGCCTTCAGTGTCTCCCAAAGGGATTCTCGGAGGGGTCCTGACAAGCTAGGAACACTGATAATTGATCAGGAATTCGATCATGTGGCGTCAACAGGGTCAACCAAAAAGGGTGGATTCTCATATTACCAAAGGGACTCATTGTAGTTGCAGCGACACCTAAGTATAAAGGGGAGTGCTCGGAAATACCTCTAATCCCATATTCTACCTGGGAGATACGATTATTTAGTGATGAGTTGCTGAATACATAGTCAATACGAGACAGAGTTTGGTGGGAAGAGGAATGGCAGGAATAGACGCGGTCATGGGGGTGTCTGTGTCTCCATACATCCACCCATCCCATCTCCCCCACCAAGCCCGCCAGTGGATGGTCTGTCAGAGCCCCCTGTATAAATCTATCCAACAAGGGGTCAAGTACCATATTACAGTCGCCCATACATGGAGTCAAGGCTTGTGGATGCGCTGCAGCGAACGCGGCTGCTTGGTTGAGTATCGCCATATTAGCTGTTGGGGGAATATAAACAGCTATAATAACATAATGTATGCAATTAATAAAGGCTGAGACGAAAATGTATTGTCCTTCCGAGTCCACAACCAAACTCTCCACCTCCCATCTGACAGACTTGTGTGCCAAAAGGGAGACGCCTCGGGAGTATGTAGTATGACAAGCATGTCTCGCCCACTGGACCCAAGGTTTTTGTAGTCTGCTAGAATGGTCTGGAATGAGATATGTTTCCTGGATACACAAAATATGAGGGTTGTAACGCCTGATGTGTGAGAAAACCATCGATCTTTTCCCTGGGGAGCCCAAACCTTTAACGTTCCATAACAGAATACGTATTTCAGCCATAGCATTGGTTAAAAGGAATCCTAATAATGAATAATTCAACCAGCAATGTGAGATAGGGGTATGCAACCAGTATGTATCGTGTGACACATCCTACCGCATAGAACTTCATATCTAATAGTGGAAATTGAGACATGTACGAAAACTCTAAGCAGACGCTAACTAGTGACAATTTAGGGATCTAACAGCCGTGGCTAAAAGCTGTACGGGGAGTGCAGATAACTAACGTCAGTGTCCGCACTAACAGAGCCAGGAGATAGGACAGAGGTCTACGTCGGAGCTCTATTTGGGGAATATAGCCGCTTTCGAATTTAACTCTGAGTTAAGGCCCAGATTCCATATATTATGGTATAGGTTTTAACCATGTGGAGTCACTGCCGGGATCAGAAAATACTTGTATTAGGAAAACGGTAGAGGGGGAGGGGTGAATGAAGGGGAAGGAGAAGGGAAAGGGACATGAGCAAAAAAGAGGGAGTATAAAAGGAAAAGGTTAGGTCAAATATCCCGCCAGCGAATACACAAGTAACTCTGGGAAAGCTTTACCAAAGCTGGAATGATCGGCCCGCTGCTGAGTACAAGGGTGAGCCTGAAGTAACTT
This sequence comes from Bufo gargarizans, assembly GCF_014858855.1. NCBI lineage: Eukaryota > Metazoa > Chordata > Amphibia > Anura > Bufonidae > Bufo > Bufo gargarizans. The sequence goes on along the minus strand of NC_058088.1, from coordinate 173,971,033 downwards.
ATATAAGCGGGCTGAGTACACACATAATCATAAGGTATTATAGAAAAGAGAAAGGCCAAGCCTCCCATCATTAATACACAGATGGTCACGGAATAACAAATGGGAGCAAGGCTAAATAACCAGGTGTTAAGTAAATGGTTAAATGCAAAATATGGTAGGTATCGAAGACTGAATAGTCCCCTGCTGATTACACAAAGGTAATAAGATGGCATAAAGAAGCAGGACTGAATAGCCCAAAGCTGAACACATGAGTAAATAAAAAAAAGGCGATGTAACGGGGTGCCGAAGGCGCACTCAGTCTCCCATCAGCCGCAGACCTGCTGCTTAGCTTCGGGAGCGAGGATCTGTGTTTGGCCTCGTTCCCAGGGCGGCTTTGCTAGCTGGGAGGCTCCCTGCTCCTAGGTCTGCCTTGATGTCACGGCTGAGGACAGGGAAAATACTCAGCCGTGCGATGTCAGAAGATGGTCGCTGCTCGACCAGGACAAACAGGATTAGGGAGCAGGTCACCTCCTAAAGCGTCCCTAACCTGACCCTAACTCCTAGCTGCATGGGCCGACCTTTAAGGTAGGAGGACCCATGCTCAGGAACCTCGGAGCCCTAACTCACCCTCCGACCGGTCCCTGGACTAGGAGTCAGGGTAAGACAACCTGTTCCTTCTGGATACGAAGGAACAGGAGTCTCACTGGCCAAGCTGCAAGGAAGGGAGAACAAATACAACCTATGGCAATGGCAGGTACTTGCCACAAACATAACACTCACCTGCCACAGACACAAAGCCTGGAACCCATGTGGAAGTACTGCTATCCACAAACAAAAGGACTCAGCACACAAACACACATCACACGGGAACCCAGGACCATAGGTGCAATAAAGAGCAACACATCTACTAAACACCAAACGACATTATATTTGCTATGACCAGAAGGATGGCCCCCACTGGCAGTTGGTAAGTAACCAGGAGGATGTCTCCAGCCAGCATGGCTGAAGCACCCTCTCTGGCTACTGCCTACAACTGAGGCTATATAGGGCCAAGAGGCCACAACCAACGGTCAGACACACCCCGTGACTCTCACACACAGAAAGGGAGTTAACCCTTCCAAAACCACAGAAGGGAAAACACAACTTAAAGGGGAAGTGTCCAATCGACAAACACACTGTGGCTATTGCCGCAGGCAACGACATGGGTGGCAACCATGTCCTGGGAGTCAGCCCGAAGGCCGGGACACTGCCACCACATGTACACACAACGACAAAACGTTGCCACGGGCAACCACAGTGAGGGGAAGATGTGAGTGCACACCACACATAACACAGAGTGCACACAGACATACCAAAGTGCATACAAACGCGCACACAACTCCAAGGGAACCGCACACATAGCTGTTGTCCGCAGCAACCGCACTTGAGGCTAACAACATTATGCCTCCAGCTGCGGTTGACACTACAACCCAAACCGCGGGCAACTGTATGCGGCTCCCAAGGAGTCACGGCCATAAACATGGTCGTGACACTTGAGTGCCGAGCTGATCACTCGGTGCTCGACTTGTCTATCTGTTGGTCATGTGACGCTGGCCACGTCACATGACCCTCACTCCCCACTATAAATCTAGGCGGCCTGCTGGCTACAGGTTGCCTGTGATTTTCGTCTCTAGGGCTGTGTGTACTATTATTATTGCTTCCTACTTGACCTCTGGTATTGACCTTGTTTGTTTCCTGATCTCGCTTTGCCCGCTCCCTTGGTACCTACACTATCTCTCAGATTTGACCTCGGCTCGTTCTCGGATTTCGTCTCCTGCCTCATCTCTTGTATTGACGTGACCTCCCAGACCGACCTCGGCTAGTTGACCCGCCATTGCCTTTCCCATCACTGGCTACTGTTGTCTTATCTACCTCCCTGTCTATCCGTTTGCCTTAGTCTTGTGTACCGCCTTCTGCCTTGGTTGTCTGTTCCTTTCTTTCTCTGTTCTCTCTGCTCTACACTTACGTAGGTCAGGGACCATCACCCAGTTGCGCCCCGTCACCTAGGGCAGGTGGTGCAAGTAGGCAGGGACAGGGTGGAGGGTGGCAGTTTAGGGGGTGCACTTCCTCTCTACCTTCCTTACCCGTGACAGAATCACAGGCCTCAAATTAACATGGACCCTCTACAGAGTCTCACCGAGCATGTGCAAGGTCTTGCCCAAATTGTGCAAGAATTAGGGGAGAGGTTACAGGTACAGGAGACCGCCCAGACACCCCTCATTCTCGCTCCCGCCGCCATTCAGTTAGAACCGCATATTAAATTACCTTATCTCGGATGATCGACTGAATTTTTTAGCTTTCAGGGAGAGCTGCAGACTTTATTTCCAACTACGACCTCACTCCTCAGGCCCTGACCCACAAGGGGTTGGGATAATCATCTCTTTGCTTCAAGGAGACCCCCAGGAGTGGGCCTTTTCTTTGCTGTCTGACTCCCCTTGTCTCAATTCTGTCGACCTCTTTTTCCAGGCACTAGGGGTCCTTTACGATGAGCCTGACCGGCCATCTGTGGCTGAATCTAATCTAAAGGCCTTACCCAGGGAGAGCGGCCCGTGGAAGATTATTGCACCCAGTTCCGCAAGTGGTGCGCTCCCTCGGGCTGGAACGAACCTGCTCTCAAATGCCAATTTAGAGCAGAGTTGATAGAGAGGTTGAAGGATATGCTGGTCTGCTACCCCAGTCCTGACTCTTTAGAGGAGACCATGACCTTAGCCATCAGATTAGACAGACGGATTAGAGAGATAGAGCGGGAGCATTTGTTTTCTCCTTATCCCCTTCTCAAACCTGAGACTTCTCCTACCGAACCCAAGATGGAGGCTCAGTTGGACGAGCCCATGCAGCTCGGGATGACGCAAAGAGAACTACGCCGTCTGGGTTCGTCAATGTCCCAAAGCTCCTCCTTCCGGAAGATCCTCCAAGTCAGAGGGATCCAAGGACAAGGTATTCCCAGAGGTGGTAAGAAGCAAACTATTTGTGGCAAACCCAGCCACTGTATACTGTAATTCCTGTATGCATGATGTTATGGCATATGTGTATACCACTTTAAAGAACCAAGCGTATATATGTTTGTGTAATATAGTTCAGGTGGGCTGTAACGCTCCGATGCTGGCGGCATGACAATCGCCAACATTCATGCAATTGCTTCACGAACAGTGAATTTCAACACTGTTCGTAAAAAGAACAAACTGCCGAATGGAGACCACACACAGGAGATCGTGGGGCTCCCATTAAGGATTGCAACATTGTTACAATCGGTAGTTAAAAGGAGTTCGGGTGGCCGTCGTTCGACTACTGACCATCCAGTGGTCAGCCATTTTAGATCCTTTGTTCGTGCAGCAGTGCCTGATGGGAGAAATGCAATGCCTGATGGGAGAAATGCAATGCCTGATGGGAGAAATGTGGGGAATGCCCCTGCCATGTCATTATGGAAACCCCTTGCATGGGGACTTGTATAAATGTTGGAACCTGGAATAAAGACCTCAGTTGACTCCCAGCCTATGTTTCGTCTAGTTCTTGGGAGGGAAGGATTGTATGCTGTACCGGCCCATTTGGATTATTGCCTTTTCCTGTCTACCAGCGGAGACCGTGTGGATTGTACTACCTCTCCGCTACAATTGGTGGCAAGCAACGGGATTTCAACTACCCAGCAAAGCAACTTTCGGCAGAATTCTAGCGAATAGAAGAATGGAAGCCGCAATTCGTGAGTTTACTCGTTCGGTTGAAAACGGAACCCGGGAACACGTGGAAACTCACGAACGGCCGGTGAATGGGCACGAACTATGTACTTTTGAAACGAAGTACTTTGAAAGAGTTACTGGAGGCCAGGGGAACAGTAGCCAGCAACAAGACAAAGGCTATATTAATCGCAGAGCTAATGGAAGGAGATAGAGCCGCGGCTGCTGCAGCACCTCCAAGGGAGGAGGAGCCAACAGAATTTGAGAAAGAATACAGGAGCAGGATGGCCCTACTTCCACCAGCGCTATATGACAGGAATACATCATGCTTCGGAGGTCGCAGATGAACCAGCAGACGGGAGAAAGAGCCACGACGCCTGTTAACCTCCTGCCAGGGAAAGCTAAAATCCCTTACCAAGCTTTTAAGAGCTATTCGGAAGCGGAGGGTGAAGTACATGACTACCTGCAGGATTTTGAACGGTTATGCCAGTTGCACAATATCAGTGCGGAGGATCGGGTACCCCTACTGGCAGGGAGACTATCGGGTCGCACCGCAGAGGCATATCGTGCCGTACCTGACGAGGACAGTACAAACTATGCCAAGGTAAAACAGGCCATTTTAGCTAGGTATACGATTACCTCCGAGGCCTACCGACTAAAGTTCAGAGACATTAAAAAGCTCACCAGAGACACTCACACAGAATGGGCACACCGCCTACAACGAGCGGCAAAGGGATGGTTGGAGGCCACCCAAGTTAACACCCTGGAAGACCTGTTCCAACTCATGGTAATGGAGCAGTTCTTTGACGGGATACCCGCTCACCTGCAGAATTGGGTGCGGGATCGGAAGCCACGCACCCTACAAGACGCAGCCAAGCTAGCAGATGAGTTTCAAGATACCAGGAGGGAACAGCGCATTCAATCGAAACCAACCTATGGATCTACCACGCCAGTACCAGCCGGAAACACAGCCGTTCCAGCACGCACGGGGGTAAGCAATAACACCTACACCCCCAGGTATCAAGCTCGCCCCCAATACGATGCCACACCTGTAACCAACAGGGACATATGCAGCGGGACTGTCCCCGCAACCGACCACGGCCCAGCTGGAACCCCCCGGCACCCAACAACCGGGCAGCAGTTCATTGTGCCCAAGCGGAACCCTACAGAGTACCCGAGGTCCTAGCTTCCACCGAGGAACCCCTGGGCACCCTACACGAGGTGAACCCTATCCAAGCCGCCTCTGACAACCGCCAAGGGCACCGACAAGAGGTACAGATGGAGGGGAGAAAGGTACAGGGGTTACGAGACTCTGGGGCTACTATAACGCTGGTCCGCAACCACCTAGTACCCAAAGGCAACCTCACGGGAGAGTGTGTAGCAGTGCGTGTAGCCGGGGGAGCGATCTACAAGATCCCCACGGCCAAAGTCCACCTGAATTGGGGAGCGGGGAATGGGAATGTGGAGGTGGGCCTGATGCAGGACTTACCTGCAGATGTTATTTTGGGCAACGACCTGGGGGAGCTGACTTCAGCTTTTGTTCCCCAGTCCACCAGCCATGAAGCTTATCCGGTTGTGACCCGGCAACAGGCTCGCACCACAGCACCACCTAACCACTCTGAGGCTCAGGTAAGCAATGTACCCCCCATGCCTAATGTCACCCCCTGGGCGTCCCCCCTAGAATTTGGGTCACAAGTGGCCCTAGACCCTTCCTTGCAGCTATACAAAGACTGTGTGGATAAGAATCAGGCAGGGTTAGAAGGGGAAAGGTACACTTGGCAAAAGGGACTCCTATACCGCCAAGCCGAAAAGGTAATAGCCGGAGCGATCCCTACACCCATTAAGCAATTAATTGTTCCCCGGAAATATAGATTGGAACTGCTGCGCATAGCGCACGACATACCCCTGTCCGGACACTTAGGGATCAGTCGTACCAAACACCGGCTGAACCAGAATTTCTTTTGGCCTGGGATCTCCCAGGATGTACGGCGATATTGCCAGACTTGTGATACCTGCCAAAGGGTAGGGAAGAGGGGTGACCGATACAAGGCCCGGCTACGATCTCTCCCCATAATTGAGGAACCCTTTAGTCGGGTCGCAGTAGATATAATAGGACCCTTAGCTAAACCCAGCCCTTCCGGCAAGAAATACGTTCTAACGGTGGTAGACTACGCCACCAGATACCCTGAGGCAGTGGCCTTGACCAATGTGCACGCTGAAACGGTGGCCGATGCCCTGACGCAAATATTCTCCCGCGTGGGATTTCCCCGGGAGATTATTTCGGATAGGGGCACTCAGTTCACCGCTGAAGTAATGCACCAGCTCTGGAAGATATGTGGGGTACAACAGATTTTGAACTCCGCATATCACCCCCAGTCCAACGGGCTCTGTGAACGTTTTAACGGCACCCTCAAACAGATAATCCGTACGTTCATGGATACCCAGAAAGACTGGGAAAGGTTCCTTCCCCACTTAATGTTTGCGTATCGGGAAGTACCCCAAGAGTCCACCGGATTCTCCCCTTTCAAACTTCTGTTCGGAAGGAGAGTGAGGGGCCCCCTCGATTTAATCCGAGAACATTAGGAAGGGGAGGGGACCATTCATGGTATACCTATCGTGCCATATGTACTGGAGTTTAGGGAACGCTTGGAGGCTCTAACTCAGACTGTACGCGACAACCTCCAGGCGGCCCAACAACGACAGAGCCGCTGGTACGATAGGGGAGCCAGGGACCGCAGCTTTCAAGTCGGACAAAAGGTATTAATCTTACGACCAGTCCACAAAGACAAGCTGCAGGCTTCCTGGCAGGGCCCATATAAGGTAGTAGAACAAATATGTGATACCACCTATGTGATCGGCCCAGCCACGGGCGCGGGGGCCAAACGCATGCTCCATGTAAACATGCTCAAACCTTACCAGGAGCGGACCGAAGAGGTCACCGCAATTTGCGCATCAGCAGCCGAAGACTTTGATAATTTACCCCTCCCAGACCTCCTAGATCAGGAGGGCCGGAACGGAGATTTGGGAGAGATACAGTTAGGAGAGCGGCTAAACGCACAAGAACGTGCCCAAGTCCAAAACCTAATTAGGGAAAAAGGGGCCACCTTCTCTAACCTACCCGGGTACACCCCATTGGCCACCCATAAGGTAGAAACCCTAGACCAAACTCCCCTTCGCCAACCGGCCTACCGTATCCCCGAATCAGTCAAAGGGAGCATGCAGGGAGCTTGAATCAGTCAAAGGGAGCTTGAGGAGATGCTACAGCTAGGAGTGATAGAGCACTCTGAGAGCCCTTGGGCCTCCCCAGTAGTTTTAGTGCCGAAACGGGACGGAACGACCCGTTTCTGCATAGACTACCAGAGGCTCAACGACAAAACCACCTCCGATGCTTACCCGATGCCCAGGATAGACGAGCTCCTGGACAAAATGGCCAGAGGCCAGTACCTCACCACAATAGATCTGTGCAAAGGGTACTGGCAAATTCCACTAGCCGAGGACGCCATCCCCAAGTCGGCATTTGTCACCCCGTTTGGCCTGTACCAGTTTAAAGTCATCTCCCGTTGGCAGAGTTTGCCATCAACAATCGGGTTAATTCATCCACGGGAGTATCTCCTTTTTTTTGCAATAGTGGTTTTCATCCTCGTTTTTAGCTCTAATTCCTCCGCGTTCTCACTCAACCCACAGGCAGATGCTTTCACCTCTAGACTGTGCACAGTCTGGGCGCAGGTTCAAGCGAACCTGAAAAAGGCCCAGGAGTTTCAGCGTAGACCTGCCAATAAGAAACGCTCCAAGGGAGTAAATTTCGTACTCAGCGATAAAATATGGTTGTCGACTAAGAATCTTTCTTTGAAACATTGTTCTTGAAAATTCTCTCTGCGTTTCATAGGACCATATAATATTATTGAGGTTATTAACCCGGTGTCTTTTAGAGTAAAACTACCCGACTCCCTTCGAATACATGATGTGTTTCATAAGTCTTTACTCAAGAAATATGTGTCGCCAGTGGTTCCTTCTAAAAAACCTCCCCCACCTGTGGAGGTTGAAGGTCAGGAAGAATTTGTCATCTCTAGAATCATGGATGTTAGAAAAGTTAGAAACTCCTTTCAATACCTGGTCCACTGGAAAGGTTTTGGACCCGAGGAGAGGTCCTGGGTACCTGTGTCCAGGATGCATGCTTTCAGGTTAATTGCTAAGTTTCACCGGGAACACCCTGAGAAACCTCATCCACAATGCTTGGGTCCGGTGGCCCTCGTAAAAGGGGGGGTATTATAACAGGGCGTCGAAGGCGCACTCGGTCCCCCATCAGCCGCAGACCTGCGGCTTAGCTTCGGGAGCGAGGATCTGTGTTTGGCCTCATTCCCAGGGCGGCTTTGCTAGCTGGGAGGCTCCCTGCTCCTAGATCTGCCTTGAGCACCGAGCTGATCACTCGGTGCTCGACTTGTCTATCTGTCGGTCATGTGACGCTGGCCACGTCACATGACCCTCACTCCCCACTATAAATACAGGCGGCCTGCTGGCTACAGATTGCCTGTGATTTTCGTCTCTAGGGCTGTGTATACTATTATTATTGCTTCCTACTTGACCTCTGGTATTAACTTTGTTCGTTTCCTGACCTCGCTTTGCCTGCTCCCTTGGTACCTACGCTATCACTCAGATTTGACCTTGGCTCGTTCTCGGATTTCGTCTCCTGCCTCATCCCTTGTATTGACGCGACCTCCTGGATCGACCTCGGCTAGTTGACCCGCCATTGCCTTTCCCATCACTGGCTACTGTTGTCTTATCTACCTCCCTGTCTATCCGTTTGCCTTAGTCTTGTGTACCGCCTTCTGCCTTGGTTGTCTGTTCCTCTCTTTCTCTGTTCGCTCTGCTCTACACTTACGTAGGTCAGGGACCGTCGTCCAGTTGCGCCCCGTCACCTAGGGCGGGTGGTGCAAGTAGGCAGGGACAGGGTTGAGGGTGGCAGTTTAGGGGGTGCACTTCCTCTCTACCTTCCTTACCCGTGACAGGCAAGGTCAAACATACCGCCGCTGAATACACTAAAGGTTATATAGAACCATACTGATTCCAATAAAAGTGGCCCTCCTTTTCTGTAAATCAGCAGATAAATCCGACAATACCATAACGATTGTATTGTCATAGCGTATTTCTTTCTGCTTCCTGGCCAGCTGCAATACCAGATCCCGGTCATTTAGAATTTAGAAAGAAGCGGTCTGGGTGGAGCGCCTGGGGGAGACAGTTTGGCGGGAACCCGATGCGCTCACTCAACGGCAAATGCTGGAGAAAATTTAGCTCCTGGGAAGGTGTCCACCAGCCATTTCGAGACAAATTCGCTAGGATGCGATCCTTCGGCCCGTTCGGGTAACCCGATTAATCGCAGGTTATTTCTTCTCTAGCGGTTCTCGTAGTCATCGCATTTTTGCTGCCAGAAATTAATCTTTGCCTCCGGGACGGTGATTTGCACAGGCAGAGGAGCGGTGCGGTCTTCTAGCTCGGAGACCCGGGTTTCTGCTTTTTCAACTCTGTCTCTCAGATTATGCATATCTTGCTGGAGCAACCCCAGTTCCACCTTATCTTCTTCCAACTTGCCCAAAAATGTGGATTTGCAAGTAGTGATGGCGTGCAGGAGTTTGTTAGTAACCTGCGTCAATGTGGGTTCTTCCTCCTGTTCTGGATCTCTCGACATTGCATTTTCGGTGTCCAACAAGGAAGCCCTTGAGACAGAGTCAGCGCTATCTTGGTCGCTCGTTCTGGCGAATGTTTTTCAGCGGTGGTAGGGGGTTTGTTTTTAGACGTGCTTCGTCTTCAGGGTCTCCCCGATCTTTTCTCCTTGGGCTGAGGAATGATGGCGGCAAAATACTGCTCAGGATAATAGTTGTTAGAGCTGTTCAAGAGCAGAGCTCACTCAGACACGACCGTTCATGTCCGCGGCTGGCCACGCCCCCCTATGATGTCTGATTTTTACATCAATTATAGCATAACCCCTTTAAGAGTTAATTAACACGTTCCCAATTTGTTGTAGACATTTCTGCGACTACAGGGAGAAATCCCCCTTAAAAATTTCACATCCACCTCACATTAAAATAGATTTCCTCATCGTCCTCAGGCAGCACAGAGCGGTATGTATGATGCTGCCTGAGGACTTAAGGAAAGTAAAATTACAGGTAAGGAAATATGAAAATGAAATTTCCTCATTGTCTCCAGGCAGCACATACATACCGCTCTGTGCTGCCTTTGGACTCGAGTAAAGTAAAATTACAGGTCAAAACCAATTTTCTATTTCCTAATTTTCCCCAGACAGCACGTACATACTGCTCTGTTCTGCCTTTGGACTCGAGGAAAGTAAAATTACATGTAAAACAAATTTTCTATTTTTCAGCCACAGAAACTTCGGCAACAAATCTGCTGAATATGAACATACCCTTCCAATAAATCTTGCATTGGAAAAAAAAAAGTAGATCTTAAAAACTGGAAGATAAAAAATCACAAGGAAACAGACAATACATTTTGTAACGTACCGTAATTCTAACATATACATTATTATGACTGCGGAGAATGAACACACAACATAAATCATTTGAAGGACACGTGGCTCAGTTTGCTTCTTTACTTCTGCCATATTCCGGATGATCTTCACATTATTACAGCCGCATTATCAGATTATTACAGCTCATGTTCTTCAGATTAAAGGGGTTATCCAATTTCAAGAAACCCCCCCCCCCCCATATTTGCCGGGCCCCTCACCGGTAATATACTTACCCCGCTCCCGTTCCCCGCACAGCCGCTGCTGCTTCTCCCTGCACACGGATGAAAACATCCGGTATCGGGGAGAGCAGCCAATGGCGGGGACGGGGACGAGCCTCCCTAGCGTCACCCGGCATATGTGGGAGGGTTTTCTTGAAATTGGATAACCCCTTTAAGGGCACTTTGTCATGCAGGAGAGGACTTTCTGCATAACGGAAATGGGACAGATCCGTTTTGCAGCCCATAGACTTCTATTATGACGGAATGAATAACGGAATGCCTCTAAAGGTATTCCGTTATGCATTCCATCATAGAATTGCATTATGATCAGTGGTAACGGAATCCATAACGCAATTCTGCTTTTACCACCAAACGAAGCGTGAACGAATTTCATAACATGAAATTCGCTCATCTCTAGTGGCAACCCTAACAGAACCCCTGCTCCCCGGTGACCCCCATAACTTTTTTATGGTTATGTCTACGGAGATGTGTGGGGGCTCATTTGAGGGAAATCTGTCTTTTTTGACAATACCATTTTGGGGTGTGTATGACTTGATCACTTTTTATTACATTTTCTTGGGAGATAAAGTGATAAAAAATGGCAATTCAGACATTTTCTTTTTTTTTCTGTTATATCCTTCACCATATGGGCTAACTTTTTGAAATATATTTTAATAGTGTGGGTGTTTTCGCATGCAACGATGCCCATAATGTTATTCTTTTTTTTGTTTATTTTTATTTTGGGGAAAGTGGGGTGATTTAACTTTTTACATTTTTTATATTTTCAAAACTTTTTTTTACTTTTTTTAATTACTTTTTATCATATTACAACTTATACAGAATAATGGAAATTGCTCCATTATTCTGTATAGAAATCACTATATCCCAGTTTAGTGCTGCCACCTAGTGGCCTGAACTGGGATATACTAATAATGAGCCTGGAAGTCTAGTACAGGCTGCGGCTCATTTTTAGAACAGGGTGCTTTGCCTGATCTCGTCTGGGGGAAAGCGCATCTGAGCAGGAAGCCCGCGCTTCCATTTTTTAACACTCTCAGATGCCTTGGTGACATTTGACAAATGCCACAAGGGGGCCCACAAAGATTTATCGCCGAAGGGCCCACATAAACCTACTGGTAAGTAGGGGTGCACCGAAATGAAAATTCTGGTCCGAAACCGAAACCGAAAATTCAGGATACCCCTTGACCGAAACCGAAACCGAAAATGGCTTTTTGCCCAAATACTTTTAAAAGACCCCCCACCCCATAACAGTGCCATCCACAGACCCCCCCACCTCATAACAGTGCCATCCACAGACCCCCACCCACCCCATAACAGTGCCATCCACAGACCCCCCCACCTCATAACAGTGCCATCCACAGACCCCCCCCACCTCATAACAGTGCCATCCACAGACCCCCACCCACCCCATAACAGTGCCATCCACAGACCCCCACCCCCTAACAGTGCCATCCACAGCCCCCATTGTACAATTAATAGATTAATAGAAAATATTTCAAAATAGCGGGGAGGGACTGGGAGGAGGAGCTGGGGGCCGGTGCGTTCACTGTGCTCCGGCCCCCAGCTCCAGTAGTTATAAAATGTTGTACAATTAATAAGCATTCTATTCATGAGGCCCCCTCTGCAGTATTACATTCAATACAGCCACATCATACTCACAGGGCTGTCATCTTAATGCTGGCCGGCCGGGCAGAGGAGCTGCAGCGTCACAACTGACGTCATGTGCCCGGCCTACTTTCTGAATGAAGGAGGCGGCACAGGCATGTGACGTCAGTCGTGACGCTGCCGCTCGTCTGCCCGGCCGGCCAGCACAGCCCTGTGAGTAGGATGTGGCTGTATTGAATGTAATACTGCAGAGGGGGGCCAAATGAATAGAATGCTTATTAATTGTACAACATTTTATAACTACTGGAGCTTGGGGCCGGAGCACAGTGAACGCACCGGCCCCCAGCTCCTCCTCCCAGTCCCTCCCCGCTATTTCCGGCCGATATGTAAAAATATCGGCAGAAACAGATTAGGTGCATTCTCGGCCGATATTTTCGGTGCACCCCTACTGGTAAGTGAAGGGCCCACAATCCTCCTACTGGTAAGTGAAAGGTCTGTGCGGCGCATTGCTTATAGCACAGACCTGTCACTTACCAGTAGGAGGAGCGCCCGGCCGGTCACAGACAGCGCAGGTAAGTATAATGCTTCTAAAAATTGCTAAGTAACCATGGCAACCAGGACTGCAGTAGCGTCCTGGTTTCCATGGTAACCGATCGGAGCCCCAACGATTAAACTGGGACTCCGATCAGAACTCTCCGCTGCCACCAATGATGGGAGGGGGATTTTAATTTGGGGGGGGGGGGCCACACTGGCCACCAATGAGTTAAATACAGGGGAGGGGGGAGGGGGGCCGCACTGGCCACCAATGAGTTAAATACAGGGGAGGGAGGGAGGGGGCCTGCACTGGCCACCAATGAGTTAAATACAGGGGAGGGAGGGGGCCCGCACTGGCCACCAATGAGTTAAATACAGGGGAGGGAGGGAGGGGGGCCGCACTGGCCACCAATGAGTTAAATACAGGGGAGGGAGGGAGGGGGGCCGCACTGGCCACCATTGAGTTAAATACAGGGGAGGAAGGCAGGGGGGCCGCACTGGCCACCAATGAATGTAATACAGGGGAGGGAGGGGGTTCTGCCCCCTCCTGCCTGGCAGCACCTGATCTCTTACAGGGGTCTATGATACGCACAATCAGGGGCGTCGCTAGGTTAAAACATTCGGGGCCTGGGCCCCGGATGTTTTGTCCCATGCCCCGAATGTCCTGCCTGCCTGCTAGATGCAACTGTATTGCTGTACACAGAACGGCAAATACAATTGAATCTTACACTGGGAAGAGGCGAAGGACCTTTGGTGACATCACAGGTCATGTGATCAGCAAAACAGGCTGTGATAGGATGACCTGGATGATGTCACCATCCAGGTCATCCTATCACAGCCTGTTTTGCTGATCACATGACCTGTGATGTCACCAAAGGTCCTTCGCCTCTTCCCAGTGCAGGATTGGACCGGAGTCAAGAGGATTAGGAGCCTAATGGTGATGTCTGTACAGGAGAGGTAAGTGAAGGGAGAGGCAGAGAAATGCTGGGAGTTGTAGTTATTTAACTGGGATGTATGTTAGGGCTGAAGGTAGGGATGTTATTGACATGGAACTGTGTGCTTGAGGTGGCTGGGGGAGGGAGGGATGTTATTTACATGGGACTGTATGTGGAAAGTGGATGGTGGGGGGGAATGATGTTTATGTACATGGGACTTAATGTTTAGGGTCCAGTGTTTCCCAACCAGTGTGCCTCCAGCTGTTGCAAAACTACAACTCCCAGCATGCCTGGACAGCCTTTGGCTGTGCGGGCATGCTGGGAGTTGTAGTTTTGCAACAGCTAGAGGCACACTGGTTGGGAAACACTGGTTTAGGCTACGTTCACACTTGCGTTTGGTGATCCGCTTGTGAGATCCGTTTCAGGTCTCTCACAAGCAGCCCCAAATGCATCAGTTTAACCCCAATGCGTTCTGAATGGATGCGGATCCATTCAGAATGCATTCGTTCGGCTCCGTGCGGTCCCCCGTTCCATTTTGGAGGCGGACCCCAAAATGCTGCAAGCAGCGTTTTTTGTGTCTGCATGGCCTTGCGGAGCCAAACGCATCCGTCCTGACAATGTAAGTCAATGGGGACGGATCCCTTTGCATTGACACAAAATGGTGCAATTGTAAACGGATCCGTCCCCCATTGACTTTTAATGGACGGATCCGTATTGGGACTTAGAAATTCAAATCTAATACAAACGAATTGGTCCTGAACGGATGCATTCGTTTGTATTATATCGGTGCGGATCCGTCCTGTACAAGTACATGACAGATCCGCACGAACGCAAGTGTGAAAGTAGCCTTAGGGGGTGATGTTTACATGGGATTGTGCGTTGGAGGCGGCTGGGGAAGAGGTGATGTTATTTACATGGGACTGTATGGTGGAGGGAGGATTATAACTACAGGGGGCACTGCAAATCCAGGGGACATTATAGGCATTCTTATTACTACTGGGGGCTCTATAGGAGGGTCTTATAGATCCGCCTTATTTCTACTAAGCGCACTATGGGGGCTTTATTACTACTGTGGGGTCTGTAGGGAGCTTTATTACCACTGGGGGAACAATAGGGGGCCTTATTTCTACTAGGGACTCTGTGAGGGTATTATTAATATGGGAGGGCATTGTTGAGGAGCATTATCACGGTTGGGGCAGTGTTACTAATAAGGGCATTCTAGAAGGGAATTACTATTGGTGGGACTATGAGGAGCACTATTACTATGGGGGGCAGTAATGTTTCTTTAGGATAGTATTTGGGGGTATGAGGGGGGGGGGTTGAGGTTTTGGCATAGCAAGCAGCAGGATAATACTGTGGGGACTCCAGTTGGGGGATAATGATAGAAAGTGAGGAAGCTAAGATGTCTGTGTGTCACACTCTGCAGAGACGAGGCGGCTCAGAGAAGTGTCCAGACCGAATGTGCGGATCACAGCCCCCTGTAAGAGATCGGGTGCTGCCAGGCAGCAGGGGGCAGTCATGTACACAGTTCGTAGTATATTCTAACTTGATGCGTCCCCATCACTATGGGAACGCCTCTGTGTTAGAATATACTGTCGGATCTGAGTTTTCACGAAAAAGCTCTGAAAAAGCTTTTATGCAGACGGATCTGCGGATCCGTCTGTGTGAAAGTAGCCTACGGCCACGGATCACGGACGCGGATGTCAATCTTGTGTGCATCCGTGTTTTTTCACGGACTTATTGACTTGAATGGGTCTGTGAACCGTTGTCCGTCAAAAAAATAGGACAGGTCATTTTTTTTACGGACAGGAAACACGGATCATGGACGCGGATGAACAACTGTGCATTTTACGAGTTTTCAACTGACCCATTGAAAGTCAATGGGTCCGCAGAAAATCACGGAACAACGGACACGGATGCACACAAAAAGAATCTGAGAAAAATCTGAGAATTTGCGGATGATGGAGGTATTTATTCTCAGTCATGGAATTAATAGTGGTCATATGCGATCTTAGGGTATTGGGCTTCAGCCCCTTCTGGAACCCATCTTGAAGAAACTGGAGGACGGAGGAAATATTAATATTTTCATGGCCAGTCTCTGACATTCATGACATAAACCTTCTCCAGACTTTAGCATATTTTCTGTTAGTAGAATCTTTTCTTAAAGACAACCGATTGTGAAAGACCCTTTCCTTCTAATCTAATTCTTTCAGCCTCCAAGCAGTAAGGTGTAGACGGTCTAGATTCTGGTGATACAGCCCGTTCTGAATTAGAAGATCCGGACGTAGAGCAAGTTTCCAGAAGTTCCCTTTGGACAGCTGGAGTAGGAGAGGAAACCATGACCTTCTTGGCCAAAAGGGAGTTGTTATTATTATGGCTTGAGGTTTCTCCTCTACTATTTTCCTCAGGACCCTCGGGATAAGAGGAACTGGAGGGAAGATGTAGACCGACAGGTGTTTCCAATTCATAGAGAATGCGTCCACTACGGTGGGATTGTCGAAACTGTTTAGAGAACAGAACCTGTCCAGCTTCTTGTTCTTTGCTGACGCCATCAGATCCCAGGTCGGTGACCCCCATCTGGCTATGATCTGATGAAAGTTGATCGGGTTGAGCTCCCAATCTGCTTGATTGATTGTCTTCCTGCTCAGATGGTCCACTTGAGTATTGAAGCAAGCTCTGATATGCGTCGTTTTTAATTCCAACAGATGTAATTCTGCCCAATTGAATATTTTCTTGCATAATTTCAGAAGTTGAGAGCTTCTTGTTCCACCTTGTGGCGAAACCAACCTCGCCACTGGGTTTTGGACAGGCCTGTTTACCAGCCTCTTGCCTCAGGATTATGGCCCATACTAACTTTTAAACCCCTGAACCTATTCAAGTGAATTTTGGATAGGTTTGTCCCCAAGTTATACTGGTTAAATTGATGTAAGTTATATGTATGGACAATGTAAACTCACAATGTTGTAACAATTTATAATAAGTGTAACTTGTCAGCTTAGGAGATAGTTGAGTGGATAGACAGAGGGGAGGAATATGCTGGGTGTGTTTCTATTGTCCCATTGTGCCATTGTTCCATTGTGTGTTTAAATGGTGATGTCTGTCCTGTTGTCTCCACATGTGTATTGGCGATTTCCCTTTGTCCTGAGAGATAATTGGATTGCTCCTCGGTTGTCTCCAGGGCAGAGAGGAGGAAACCATGATGCATTGTGGGAATGTGTTGTGTCTGTATCCTGAATTGCTACATATCTGTCCTGTGTCGCAGTCTCCCTTCTGGTCCCCTAGGGGCGTGAACGATTGGTTGCTGTCCTTACATTGTATGTGTTGTAATATATTGATTGGTTGTATTTCAAAACCCTGTGCGCAGTACTATGTTTGTGGTTTGTGAATAAAAGAGGCTGTACGTGAAGTACAGTCAGTTCCTGTTTTAACCCTCAAAGTGAAGTGTCGTCTCATTCTTGGGGGAGGATTTATGGTATGCTGTTCCAGTTTGACTGCTAGGAGCGTAAACCTATTCGTATGGTTTCCTATTCAACTGTCTACAGCATTCATATGCAGGAGAGGATTTATATGCTTCTTCGGTTCGGTGATGGTGGTGTCTGCCAGAGTGCTTGGAGACCTCAGGAAACGCTAGGAGCATCCAGCAACGGAGGTACCCGGTCGGGGTGCCAGGTGATCCGTTACACACCTTGTTTGTTCAAGTAAAACACAGTCGATAGGTTGTCTGACCGGATCAACACGGGCTTCCCTAATACATAGGTTTTGAACCGGTAGAGGGCTAACAGGACTGCTTTCATCTCTTTGTAGTTGGAGGACTGCTTCCTCTCCCTGGGAGACCAGAGGCCCTGCACCCATTTGTCCTAGAGGTCTAACTTGAATTTGCTGTGACGCCAGGCTCGAAGCATATCTTGTTGAAGATTCCTGCTGTGAATATTTGCCCAGAGAACAGCATCCGAGACCGATGTGAGATGTCTGAGCATCCTCATCACTCTGTGGACCGACGGGAAATGAAGAACATTAATATTTTTATTTATTTCTTTAGTGCCTTTATTTTTACAGGATGGAGATAGAGCTTCATCGCCATCGTGTCTATTATGAGGCCCAAGAAGGTCTTGGAGGTAGCGGGGATGACATCCAACTTCTCCCAGTTTATCAGGAATCCCACTGATTGTAGAAGTTCTATAGTCTTCCTTAAATGTAGTCGTAGTAGGGCTTCTGAATCGGCTACAATTAGCCAGTCGTCCAGGTAGGGGAAGATCTGGATCTCTTGGAGGCGAAGCGTTACTGCAATCACGACGGCTATCTTTGTAAAGACTCTTGGGGCTGAACATAGCCCAAACGGAAGAGCTTTGAACTGATAGTGAAGTATCTCCCCATTTCTCTTGATGGCAATTTTTAAGAATTTCCTCGATTCTTGACTTATTGGGACATGAAGGTATGCGTCTTTTAGGTCCAAAGACTCCATAAACACATTCTTCCTGAGAACGGCCGAGATGGATCTTATTGTTTCCATTTTGAAGTGAATTTTCTTCATATAATGGTTCAGGTAGCGGAGGTATATAATTAACCAACTTTTGCCATCTCTTTTTGAAAATCCTGGAATATACACCCGAATTTTTTTGATAAGTCGGAACCCTCTCCAGAGCTCCTTTTTCTAGAAACTCATTTAATAGTAGAAAAATTTGTGGATCTTCCCCTTTGCTGAGAACGAATCTGTCTCTTGGCAAGTGATCGAGTTCTAGTCGATAACCTCTTCCTATAATCTCCAGGACCCAGATATCTGAAGTGATGTGGCACCAATTTTCGTAGGAGAGAGTTAAATGACCTCCTCCTTTCTGCCTTCTGGCGTCAGAACTCTGATTTTGGAGGTCTATTATCCTCCCCTTTTTTCTTAGATTTCTCTGAGGGGGGCCCAGGTTCTACGATCAGATCTTCCTCGGCCAGAACGTCCTCTTAAGTTTGATCTTCTTGAGTCTTGTCCTCTATAGGGACGAAAAAATCAGGATTTGTCTCTGCGCCTGGGTTGCGGAAAGTTCAGTGCTTTATCCTCCGTGTTAGCCTCCAGCAGTTTATCTAAGTGTGATCCAAACAACTTCCCAGGCTCAAAAGAAAGGGCACACAGATTATTTTTTGAATAAGAGTCACCAGACCGAATCTTCAGCCAGAGAGATCTACGAATCGAGTTAGCCAATGCCATGTTCTTGGCACACAGTCTTATGGTATCAACCGGGAAATCACAGAGAAATTCTGCTGCCAATTTGAGAGTAGGCAACTGCTTGAGAAGTTCTTCTCTTGATACCCCGTCCTCAATGTCCCTGCCCAGATGGCTGAGCCACACTCCAAGCGCTCGAGCTACAGGAACAGTCGCCATAGCAGCCTTATTGAGAGAGGCGAGGTTAGTATGTTGTCTTTTGAGGAGACCATCAGCCTTCTTCTCTATAGGATCTTTCAGAAGAGATGAATCGTCAGAGGGAAAGAACGATCTTTTGGCCAATCTAGTTACAGCCGGATCGACTTTAGCAGAGGTTCCCCAGGATGTTTATTCCGCAGGATCCGTTTTATATACGCTCCTGAACCTAGAACCCAAATTTATTCTTCCAACCGGATGTTCCCATTCCTTATCCATTACGGCATCCAGGACTGGGTGTCTGGGAAACGCTGATGCCTTCTTTTTAGGAAAATAAAAAAGATCTTCTTCATTATGTTTGCTGGATTTTTCTTTATTGGCCTCCATAATATTCTTGACTTCTTTAATCAGATGATTCGTGTAACGGACCGTTTCAGCAGACAAGGGGTTAAAATCCATTTAGGCGATATGCCCCTTTCCTGAGAGACAGGCACAGCTACTGCAGAACACCAACCTCCCGAACTGGATACAAAATAGCACCCCAAAATGGAACCTCACGAATAGCTGCCAGCAGACGAACAGGAAAAGCATCCAATCAGCTTGCACTCCTGGCAATCAGTCTCTAACAGCATACAGGGAATCCCCCCAATAACGAGACAAGGCTCCGTGTTAAGGGTCAAGCAGTGCTCTGACGTGCTGGCACACCCAGCCTGGTTTTCATTACAGTTGTTGCAAATACAGGTCCGCCCACAGGGTTTTGAAATACAACCAATCAGTAATTTACAACACATACAATGTAAATACAGCAACCAATCGTTCACGCCCCCAGAGGACCAGAAGGGAGACTGCGACACAGGACAGATACAACACATCCCCACAATGCATCATGGTTTCCTCCTCTCTGTCCCGGAGACAACCGAAGGCAATCCAATTATCTCTCAGGACAAAGGGAGATCACCAATACACATGTGGAGACAACAGGACAGGCATCACCATTTAAACACACAATGGCACACCCCCACAGCAAACACAGACATTTAACATATCCCCAGATAGCTCAAGTCTGAGTGCATATCATTAGGTGAATGGCACTCAGAATACACGAATACAATATTATTAGCTATCTGGGTGCCCTCACATAACATACAATTTAACCGAACGCATAATAACATAAAATACAATTCTACAGACAGATTTCAGCTGTGCGGCCGGTCTGTCTTCTCCTTTAAAGTTACTATGGGCCATAATCCTGAGGCAAGAGGCTTTTAAACAGCCCTCTCCAAAACCCCGTGGCGAGGTTGGTTTCGCCACAATTCGTGTCCCCTTTATCAATTAAAAAATTGTCCTCAATAATAGGACAATCAGAAACTGAGGAGATTTCTCCTTCTGAACGTGACGATCTCTCAGAGGTGGATGGGGAACGAGGTCTCCTTTTGGTGCCCCTCTTTTTGGACTTGGATTTTCTGAGAAAGGATTTAAAGAGGGATACCATCTCACTTGTCTCATCATCAGATGAAACATCAGGGTGAGAACATTGCTCACAAATATTAGTGGGGTGATTATCTGGTAGGGGTTGAAGGCAGGAGATGCAGAGGGGAGAACTAGACCTCCGTTTTTTCCTTGGCGGGGAAGGTTCCCCGATAGCACCTTATGCAGAGATCCTGAAGGAAATCATCTGGGAGTGGCTGTTCACACGACTGGCACATCCTGGTTGTGTTCTCCTCTCTTGGTAGGGAAACTGCAGGTTGCTCCCAGGAGGTGCTCTCCTACTACTGGGGTATCTCAGCTGAGCTAAGCTTAGCCTCAGGAGCTTCAGGCTGACGAGGTAACTCCTCTAGTCCCCTGGAATACACTCGGTCTCCAAGCAGGCTGTACTCCATCTAGCCCCCTGGTGCAGCTAGAAACCAGGACTGTCCAGCTGCATGTCAGGAGGAGGCCCTCAGCATATCCTGGGCTGGTGCATTCTCACTTCTGTCTCCACAGACTCCTGACTATGACCTACCCACTCCCTGTCTGGGCCTGGACATTTATACTAGGGGCTCCCTATCTCCCTCTAGTGTCTGGAATTTTAAATTACACCCCACTAGGCCTGCAAAGCATATAACAGGGGAAATATACAAATGCAAAAACACATTGAAAAATACATTAAATGCATAGATCAATACAATATCACTGTCCCTTGTGAGCAGAAGTAACGCGCTACCCAATTGACCCTTGTGTAGTGCCCACTCCTACCTAGTGGGACACTACAACAAGACAGGCCTATACATTAAAAATGCTAGAGCTCGGCTGCCAGGCACATCAGGCACCGGAGCTCAGCAAACACCGCTACTTAACTTTGAATTTGGCGCCAGATCGGGAGTGAGGCGGCGGGCCAGTGACATCAGACGCACTGCGCCTGCGTTCCACAGTGCGTTCCAGCATGCCGGAAGTTCGGGTACATCACGGCTTCCGGAGTAAAGTATCTTGCGGCTCGCATGTAACACGCGCCGCCTGACAGCTTCAGCTCCCGATCGGTGTAGAGATGGCGTTAGCGGGTCAGAAGTGGAGCCAGGGAGAATACATGGCTATTTCCATTCTGAGGCCTATAAACCTTGACACAACAAGAGAGACATAGGTGGGCTTCATCCTCAGATAAGGACAAAAAACCACAAGGAAGCATTATGGGAGAGCGGATCTTATAGGGTGAGTGAATTGATTAATTATTGATTAATATGTTATAGGTGGGCGGTCCTGGGAAAAGATGACGACAAGGTTAACCCATTCTGTGCTGCCGTAGGACGAAATGGGAAAGTCCTGTATATTACACTGTACCCCATGTATAGTCCTGTATATTATACTGCCCCCATGTATAGTCCTGTATATTGTACTGCACCCCATGTATAGTCCTGTATATTACACTGCACCCCATGTATAGTCCTGTATATTATACTGCACCCCATGTATAGTCCTGTATATTGTACTGCACCCCATGTATAGTCCTGTATATTACACTGCACCCCATGTATAGTCCTGTATATTACACTGCACCCCATGTATAGTCCTGTATATTGTACTGCACCCCATGTATAGTCCTGTATATTATACTGTACCCCATGAATAGTCCTGTATATTACACTGCACCCCATGTATAGTCCTGTATATTATACTGCACCACATGTATAGTTCTGTATATTACACTGCACCCCATGTATAGTCCTGTATATTACACTGCACCCCATGTATAGTCCTGTATATTATACTGCACCCCATGTATAGTCCTGTATATTACACTGCACCCCATGTATAGTCCTGTATATTATACTGCCCCCATGTATAGTCCTGTATATTGTACTGCACCCCATGTATAGTCCTGTATATTACACTGCACCCCATGTATAGTCCTGTATATTACACTGCACCCCATGTATAGTCCTGTATATTGTACTGCACCCCATGTATAGTCCTGTATATTATACTGTACCCCATGAATAGTCCTGTATATTACACTGCACCCCATGTATAGTCCTGTATATTATACTGCACCACATGTATAGTTCTGTATATTACACTGCACCCCATGTATAGTCCTGTATATTACACTGCACCCCATGTATAGTCCTGTATATTATACTGCACCCCATGTATAGTCCTGTATATTACACTGCACCCCATGTATAATCCTGTATATTACACTGCACCCCATGTATAATCCTGTATATTACACTGCACCCCATGTATAGTCCTGTATATTACACTTCACCCCATGTATAGTTCTGTATATTACACTGCACCCATGTATAGTTCCTGTACATTACACTGCACCCATGTATAGTCCTGTATATTACACTGCACCCCATGTATAGTCCTGTATATTATACTGCACCCCATGTATAGTCCTGTATTACTGCCCCATGTATAGTCCTTATTACTGTAGCCCATTTATAGTCCTGTATATTATGCTACACCCCATGTATAGTCCTGTATATTATACTGCACCCCATGTATAGTCCTGTATATTACACTGCACCCCATGTATAGTCCTGTATATTATACTGCACCCCATGTATAGTCCTGTATATTACACTGCACCCCATGTATAGTCCTGTATATTACACTGCACCCCATTTATAGTCCTGTATATTATACTACACCCCATGTATAGTCCTGTATATTATACTGCACCTCATGTACAGTCCTGTATATTACACTGCACCCCATGTATAGTCCTGTATATTATACTGCACCCCATGTATAGTCCTGTATATTGTACTGCACCCCATGTATAGTCCTGTATGTTACACTGCACCTCATGTACAGTCCTGTATATTACACTGCACCGCATGTATAGTCCTGTATATTACACTGCACCCCATGTATAGTCCTGTATATTACACTGCACCCCATGTATAGTCCTGTATATTATACTGCACCCCATGTATAGTCCTGTATATTACACTGCACCCCATGTATTGTCCTGTATATTATACTGTAGCCCATTTATAGTCCTGTATATTATACTACACCCCATGTATAGTCCTGTATGTTACACTGCACCTCATGTACAGTCCTGTATATTACACTGCACCGCATGTATAGTCCTGTATATTACACTGCACCCCATGTATAGTCCTGTATATTACACTGCACCCCATGTATAGTCCTGTATATTATACTGCACCCCATGTATAGTCCTGTATATTACACTGCACTCCATGTATTGTCCTGTATATTGTACTGCCCCATGTATAGTCCTGTATATTACAATGCACCCCATGTATAGTCCTGTATATTACACTGCACCCCATGTATAGTTCTGTATATTACACTGCACCCCATGTATTGTCCTGTATATTGTACTGCCCCATGTATAGTCCTGTATATTACAATGCACCCCATGTATAGTCCTGTATATTACACTGCACCCCATGTATAGTTCTGTATATTACACTGCACCCCATGTATAGTCCTGTATATTACACTGCACCCCATGTATAGTCCTGTATATTACACTTCACCCCATGTATAGTTCTGTATATTACACTGCACCCCATGTATAGTCCTGTATATTACACTGCACCCCATTTATAGTCCTGTATATTATACTACACCCCATGTATAGTCCTGTATATTATACTGCACCTCATGTACAGTCCTGTATATTACACTGCACCCCATGTATAGTCCTGTATATTATACTGCACCCCATGTATAGTCCTGTATATTGTACTGCACCCCATGTATAGTCCTGTATATTATACTGTAGCCCATTTATAGTCCTGTATATTATACTACACCCCATGTACAGTCCTGTATGTTACACTGCACCTCATGTACAGTCCTGTATATTACACTGCACCCCATGTATAGTCCTGTATATTACACTGCACCCCATGTATAGTCCTGTATATTATATTGCACCCCATGTATAGTCCTGTATATTACACTGCACCCCATGTATTGTCCTGTATATTGTACTGCCCCATGTATAGTCCTGTATATTACAATGCACCCCATGTATAGTCCTGTATATTACACTGCACCCCATGTATAGTTCTGTATATTACACTGCACCCCATGTATAGTCCTGTATATTACACTGCACCCCATGTATAGTCCTGTATATTACACTTCACCCCATGTATAGTTCTGTATATTACACTGCACCCCATGTATAGTCCTGTATATTACACTGCACCCCATGTATAGTCTTGTATATTACACTGCACCCAATGTATAATCCTGTATATTACACTGGACCCCATGTATAGTCCTGTATATTATACTGTAGGTCATTTATAGTCCTGTATATTATACTGCACCCCATGTACAGTCCTGTATATTACACTGCACCCCATGTATAATCCTGTATATTACACTGCACCCCATGTATAGTCCTGTATATTACACTGCGCCTCATGTATAGTTCTCTATATTATACTGCGCCTCATGTATAGTCCTGTATATTATACTGCACCCCTTTTATAATCCTGTATATTACACTGCCCACATGTACAGTCCTGTATATTACACTGCCCCCGATGTATAGTCCTGCATATTATACTGCACCCCATGTATAATCCTGTATATTATACTGCACCCCATGTACAGTCCTGTATATTGTACTGCACCCCATGTACAGTCCTGTATAATACACTGCACCCCATGTATAGTCCTGTATATTACACTGCACCCCATGTATAGTCTTGTATATTACACTGCGCCTCATGTATAGTCCTGTATATTATACTGCACCCCATGTATAGTCCTGTATATTATACTGCACCCCATGTATAGTCCTGTATATTATACTGCGCCTCATGTATAGTCCTGTATATTATACTGCACCCCAATGTATAGTCCTGTATATTATACTGCACCCCATGTACAGTCCTGTATATTATACTGCCCCCCATGTAAAGTCCTGTATATTACACTGCCCCTCATGTATAGTCCTGTATATTATACTGCACCCCATGTATAGTCCTGTATATTACACTGCACCCCATGTATAGTCCTGTATATTATACTGCACCCCATGTATAGTCCTGTATATTACACTGCACCCCATGTATAGTCCTGTATATTATACTGCACCCCATGTATAGTCCTGTATATTATACTGCACCTCATGTATAGTCCTGTATATTACACTGCACCCCATGTATAGTCCTGTATATTACACTGCACCCCATGTATAGTCCTGTATATTACACTGCACCCCATGTATAGTCCTGTATATTACACTGCACCCCATGTATAGTCCTGTATATTACACTGCACCTCATGTATAGTCCTGTATATTACACTGCACCCCATGTATAGTCCTGTATATTACACTGCTCCCCATGTATAGTCCTGTATATTATACTGCACCCCATGTATAGTCCTGTATATTACACTGCACTTCATGTATAGTCCTGTATATTACACTGCACCCCATGTACAGTCCTGTATATTATACTGCCCCCCATGTATAGTCCTGTATATTATACTGCACCTCATGTATAGTCCTGTATATTACACTGCACCCCATGTACAGTCCTGTATATTATACTGCCCCCCATGTATAGTCCTGTATATTATACTGCACCTCATGTATAGTCCTGTATATTACACTGCCCCCCATGTATAGTCCTGTATATTATACAATAATCCACTGTAAAGTATCAGAAATATCTTTAAAATATTTTTTTATTGTGAAAATGTTACATTATAGATAAATATCTGTAAACACTCCAATCATTTCACACACAATGTATCACTCCCATCCTCTCATACACAGTTTATTACCCCCATCATCATACAACCAATGTTTTATTCCTATCATGTCCCACACAATGCGTATCTCCCATCATCTTATACATAATTCATCACTCCCACCATCTCTTACACATGATATCACTCCCATCATCTAACACATCGGGTGAGATTAACAGTAAAACTGTCTTTGTTGCCCATAGCGACCAATCACAGCGCAGCTTTTATTTTCAAAGAGCCAAATGCGAACTGAAAGCTGCGATGTGATTGGCTTCTGTAGGAACCAAAGTCCTCTGGGGTCATATATCCCACCCCTCATCCCAAAATCTATGTGAAAAGAATGAACAAACATGAAGAAAATTTCAGGCAAGAACATGTATGTACATGATGTGATATAAAACGTGAGTCCAGTACATCCAATATGGCCGCTCTCATGCTAAGGCACTTATTGTGATGTCATCAATAGATGCTTGTCCCCCTGGCCCCCCCTCCTCTGGCATGACCATTTTACTTGTGATGTCATAATGGGCATGACTCGCTTACTTATGACATAATAATCAGGGGGTGTGGTCTAAGCCCATAAATTGGGGTCACGCCCTGACAGCAGTGTCAGTATCTCTAGCTGTCTCTCACCATGGGGAAGTCCGCGAAGAAGAGGAGGTTGGCGCGAAAGACGATTCCTGTGGTGAACCCTGTAGAGAAGATGGATGTCGGCCCTCGACAATATCCTGATGATATTGATATGAAGTCCGATGTGAGTGATGAAAAAATGGATGTTGGCCCTCGCCAATATCCGGATGACGTGGAGATGGAGGACCTTCCGGGGAACACCAGCAACATCAGGGCCTTAAGTACCCGGAAGAGAAAGCGGCCAACCTGTAACATCTGCCGCCGGCTGTAACATCTGCCGATAGGCCCTTACATACCATCTGCCCCTTGGCCACCATATAACATCTGCTGCTTGGCCCCACTTACCATCTGCCGCCTGGGGCCATTTACCATCTGCGGCTTGGGGCCATTTACCATCTGCAGCTTGGGGCCCACTTACCATCTACCCCTTGGGGCCCACTTACCATCTACCTATTTGGGCCCACTTACCATCTACCCCTTGGGGCCCACTTACCATCTATCCCTTGGGGCCCACTTACCATCTATAGATGGTTTTACCATCCAAACCATCTGAAATTCCAGTGAAGACGAGCAGAGCACCACCAGGTCCGGTAAGTTTGGCCGCTTCCCTCCGTCTTCTCCTTGTGTTTTTGTAAACAGTTTTTTTATTTAAGTATTTTCTCTTCTAGGATCCGACTACAAAATAACATCAGGAACCTCTGGTGACAATATCCTGTCCCTGAAAATCTGCCAGAGGTGCGACCCCCGACCTCCTCTCTACAAGTTATCGGACCTGAATCCAGCCAATCCTGAAGACGGAACCAGAGCTGCAGAAAAGTCATTTAAAACCTTTTATAAATAAACAGTGTTTTTTTTTAAATTGTGTTTTTTTCTCTTTATTATTAAATTGCACAAATCGTACTCAGACGCTATTTTCTATGGGTATCCTGAGGGTATAGTAAGTAAGCTCCGAGCTGGATCCTGAAGGGGTGCGCTATTTACGCTTTTTAAAAGTGTAATATTTAAAGTCACACATTTTTCCATATAATCAGCATGTGCTAAAGTTTGTGACTTTTATTATAGCCGGAAACTAGCACAAGTCTCAAAATAAATGATCCCCCAGGTAATATTCCATCCACTAGCGATATCTCCATTAAGGGTAGGTTAATAAAGTACATTCAAGATGGCCGCTCTGATGCTAAGCCTCCCTTTGTGATGTCATCATTAGAATCCTGCCATGGTAACACATTTTGTGATGTCACCATTAGAATCCTGGCACGATAACGCGTCTTGTTTCCTTAGAAACACTATCTCTGATGTCATCGGCTACAGTGTCATAATCAGTGGCATGACTGCGGGGCATAGATAGGGGGTCAGCACCCGTCACCTGAGTGGCCCCCAATCCAGATAATGCCGCACCATGACTACTAGTAATACAGCTAAATAGTGACTGAATATTACCACCGTACTGTTACTAACAGACCACTGTAGGAAGATCACTATTACCCCCATACATTAATGAGGCTGCACATCCGTCCATCCAGTTCAGCCTGTTATCCTCTAAGTTGATCCAAAGGAAGGCAAAAAAATTCCATGAAGTAGAAACTAATTTTCCTACTTTTAGGGGTAAAAATTCCTTCCCGGCTCCAGGCAATCACAATAACTCCTTGGATCCCAGACCCTTCTGCCTTCTCCTGTCAATCAAAGTGCGGAGGGCGCGGCAGTTGCAGAGAGAGCTGAGCCTCTAGGTGTAACAGAAACGCCCCTGTTGCTCCTAGGGGCTCATTTGCATATATGAAAACATACAGTTTACTTGTTTCAGGCCAATGCCAGCAACAGGAATGTAATGTATTCCTGATTGACAGACTTCTCCCTGTTACAGGGGGAACCTACATATCATGAATGCTTCCTGCCTGGAATGAATACGCTGTAAGGGTACATGCACACGTTCAGGATTCATGTGCGGAGCATCTGCACTGAAATCCGCAGGTGTTCGCAGGCAAATCTGTACGGTCTATCCGCATCAATTGGTGCAGATTTGCGTGCGGATTTGGTGCGGATTTTACTAAGTGAATGAAGAAAATCCGGTCAGGAAAAATAAAATAAATTGACATGCTGCGGATTTAAAAATCTGCACGGAAAAAATCTGCATTGTGTGCACTGAGGATTTCAAATTCTCATAGAATAAAATGTACATGACCTGCAGTGCGGATTTTCCACACACAATCCTGATCGTGTGCATTTAGCCTATGTTCTCCATATCTACAGCGCAATCACACTAAAGGCACAGACTGCTTATGTATACTGATATATCGTATAAGATCATCAGATAACCTTCGCTTTAAAGAATGACAATTCATAATTTTTTGCAAAAAAAATTAATCTTTTAATGAAAAAATAGATTAGTATAAAAGCTTTACACAGTAAGGAGATGAAACATGAACACAGCGCAATCGCTTTGAACTTTGGGTCCTATACTATTTAAAGGGGTTGTGTCACAAAACATATTCTACATTTTTTAAACCAGCACCTGGATCTGAATATTTTTGTAGTTGCATGTAATGTAATATAGCCAGTGAGTTATTCAATAAAATGTATCTGTATAGCGCCACCTGCTGTTTGTTCTTTTCCTTATTTTTTTGTCCGTCTCACTGAGCTGGTCGCACATGCTCAGTTTAAATCTCCAACTGCAACCTGCCATAAGTTCAGTTAGAAGCTATGGCAGTTACAGGGAGATAGCTGCAGCGGAAAGGACACGCCCCATTGAGCTGCCAGGCTGAAAAGAATGAGGAACAATAAAAGCAGAGAATGGGAAGATCTCTGGATCCATGTGAGGTTCAGGGCTGGTTCTAGCTTTGTTCGAACAAGATTGTCATGTCCTATATGATGTCTGATTTTCATTATTTTTTTTTTGCATCAATTATGGCATAACCCCTTTAAGAGTAAATTCACACGTTGCCAATTAGACATTTCTGCGACTACAGGGAGAAATCCACCTCAAACTTCTCACATCCACCTCACGGGTTTAAAATAGATTTCCTCATCGTCCTCAGGCAGCACAGAGCGGTATGTATGATGCTGCCTGAGGACTTAAGGAAAGTCTAATTAATTTTCTGTTTCCTTACTGTCCCCAGGCAGCACGTACATACCGCTCTGTGCTGCCTGAGGACTCGAGGAAAGTAAAATTACTGGTAAGACAAATGTTTTATTACCTCATTGTCCCCAGACAGCACGTACATACCGCTCTGTGCTGCCTCTGGACTCGAGGAAAGTAAAATTACAGGTAAGATAAGTTTTCTATATTTTAGCCACAGAAACTTCGGCAACAAATCTGCTGCATATGAACATACCCTTCCAATAAATCCTGCATTGGAAGAAAAACCCAAAAAGTGGATCTTAAAAACTGGAAGCTAAAAAATCACAAGGAAACAGACAATACATTTAGTACTGTAATTCTAACATATAAATTATTATGACTGCGGAGAATGAACATACAGCATAAATCATTTGAAGGACACGTGGCTCAGTTTGCTTCTTTACATCTGCCATATTCCGGATGATCTTCAGATTATTACAGCCGCATTATCAGGTTATTACAGCTCGTGTTCTTCTGATTAAAGGGGTTATTCAATTTCAAGAAAACCCCCCCACATGTGCCGGGCCCCTCACCGGTAATATACTTACCCCGCTTCCGGTCCCCGCACCGCCGTTGTTGCTTCTCCCTGCACACGGATGAAAACATCCGGTGTCGGGGGGAGCAGCCAATGGCAGGAGGAGACGAGCCTCCCTAGCGTCACCCGGCACATGTGGCGGGGTTTTCTTGAAATTGGGTAACCCCTTTAAGGGCACTTTATCAGGCGCTTCACTACATACATATAAATAGACGTTATCATTTTCGTACCAACGTTCCGGATACAAAAATATAAATATTATAAAAGTACAAATTCTTCAAAGCGATTTGTAGAAAACAACAATCAGTGCTCGAGTGATAAGAAAACTTGGGAAATAACTACAGTAAATCATTGAAACACATTAGGAAAGGGTTAACCAGTACCGGTCAGCAGGCGCGCGGCTAGTTTACTTATACAGGACCTGTCACCTTCTCCTGACTTGTCTGTTTCAGTAAATACTTTTATTAGAATTATGCATTGTGCTGACCCTTGATTATTCCTCCTGGCAATGTATGACGAACTGGATGCTACCATTTACCTTGTTAATGAGGTGTGTCCCTACATCGGCCGACACTGTCCGAGTCTCAGTATATGTATGACATACCCCACCTAAGGGTAATGGTAACATCCTGTTGTACATGTATTCATACATCTCCAGGAGGAATAACAGAGGGACATTACAATGCAGAGATCTAATAAAAAGTGCATTGATATTTTATGGGGAAAAAAACAAGTACTTACTAAACAGACATGACAGGAGAGTAGACAATTCATATTTAATGTGCATACATGGTGAGTATGGGTTGCCTAAGGCCTCATTCACACGACCGTTCTTTTTTTTGCGGATCCACAAAAAACGGAAGCCGCCCGTGTGCCTTCCACAATTTGCGGAATGGAACGGGTGGCCCATTGTAGAAATGCCTATTCTTGTCCGCAAAACAGACAAGAATAGGACATGTTCTATTTTTTTGGGGGGCCACGTAACGGAGCAACGGATGCGGACAGCACACGGAGTGCTGTCCGCATCTTTTGTGGCCCTATTGAAGTGAATGGGTCCGCACCCGAGCCGCCAAAACGGTGGCTCGGATGCAGACCCAAACAACGGCCGTGTGCATGAGGCCTAAGAAACATGCATGTACTACAGTGAAGCTCAATGCCTGGCAGCTGCAGTGAAAGCAGCTGACGCCCAGGGGTGAGAGCTTTACAATACTGATATTTGTCTTTCCTAATGGAATGGGAACCTAGTTTATTTTTAATTAGTCTATGAAGAATAATGACCTACATACAAATCCAATAAACTGTAGCAGGGGCCTGCTGACAATTCCAAGAGGTAAGGAATGAGGAGATCGAGACCATACAGGTTTGTTCTTAGTAGGTGCCAACATCTTGGACCTTCATGTGCAAAAGGCTCTTTACTATCTGATAAGAACCTGATTACTCTTTAGTACTTGTCCAAAAAGTCATTATGATATTTTTAAAAGCATACGGTAATTCCCTGAAATTAAAAAAAAAAATGATGTCCTTGAATTGGGGTGATAACCAATGTGGCCACCATTACAGCTACCAGAGGTGTGGTCATCAGGCTCTCCTTGAGTCCTCAAACCAGCAAAATAGACGGTTATACTGCTACATAGACGGGTCTGTCATTCAGGAGACATTGGTGACAACAGAGGTGAAAGATGTAATAGCTGCCATAGGAGTGGTCTCCCAGCTTTCCCAGAAACACGCTATGTAACATGTATTAAGGGGGCATTCCGAGTGTTTAATATTGATGGCCTATCCATAGGATCGGTGGGAGTCCAAATCCTGGCACCCCCACTGATCAGCTGTTTGAAGAGGTTGTGGAGCTCCGGTGAACCCCGTGGGTTCTTCCTAGGCCACTGATGTCACGTTCAGTGGTCACATGGACTATGTGCAGCTCAGTTCCATTGAAATGAATGGGCCTCGGCTGCAATACCAAGCACAGCCACTATACAATGGATGGCGCTGTGCTTGGTAAGCTGTGAGGAGGCCATGGCGCTCTGTTGTCTTCAAGCAGCTGGTTGGCGGGGTGCAGAGGGTCAGACCCCCACTGATCAGATATTGATGACCTATGTTGAGGATAAGACATCAACATTAACCTCCCGGAAAACCCGGCCAGTATTTATCACAGCTGTCTGGCCGTAGCAACCAATCACAGAGTGGCTTTCATTTTTTCCAGTTTAAAGGGACCGTGCCAAGGTTTATACTATTCTTTATCGTGAGGATAATTGTCTGATCAGGGGTGGTCTGACCACTGGGACCCCCACCAATCACAAGAATAAGGTCCTGTGTAGTCCTGTATGAATGCAGCGCCGGTCAGGAGTGCACGCTCCCACTTTATTCACTTATTTTCTATGGGACGAATAGAGTGGCAGTGCGCATGCTTGACCACCAGGGGGACACAGGACCCCCGTTCTTGTGACTGGTTGGGAGTGCATGGATACATTTGGAATTAGGTTTTTTGAGGAGTAATCTGCATTTTTAGAGATTTTTCTTAATCATCAGACACAAGTACATACATTGTTAAGTTAAAAAAAAATATAGCCATAAAGCTGATTCACAGATTTAACTTCAGTTCCAGGCACTAGGTAACGGTAATTTCTCCAATCTAGAAAAGGCAGGAGCCCCGAATGTCCCGCTGCGCGCTGAGATCCATAGTAAGAGATCGGCACATCCGCCTGCTGGTGCTTTTCAGTTCTTTGGCTGCTTCGAGTGCCTTGCTAAGAGGCCACATTAAATCAACGAGCTGTAAGATATCTGAGCTCGGTGGAGGAGTGACAGAATGTGGACGACGTAGCTCAGGCGGGTTATATACCATAGGGGGGTACAAACTGGCCGGCGTACCATATCTAAAGAAATAAAGAGAAGACTTTAGCTTACACGCATTTTATAAAAGTCGGTCACATATGCAGATACTGAGGAGTTGACTACACATTGGCTCATAGGAGTAAATTCACACATGGCAGAATTGTTGCAAAAATTAGCAAAAAATGGCTACTTTCACACTTGCGTTGGTATCTGAACAGACGGATCCGCACCTATAATGCAAACGCTTGCATCCGTTCAGAACAGATCCTTCTGCATAACATCTTTTTTTCAGATCTTAATTTTCACATCGTGAAAACTCAGATCCGACAGTATATTCTAACACAGAGGCGTTCCCATAGTGATGGGGACGCTTCAAGTTAAAATATACTGAGAACTGTGTACATGACTGCCCCTGCTGCCTGGCAGCACCCGATCTCTTACAGGGGGCTGTGATCCGCAAAATTAACCCCTCAGGGGCCAGACCCCCCTCCCTCCCCAGTTTTAAATTCATTGGTGGCCAGTGCGGCCCCCCTCCCTCCCCAGTTTTAAATTCATTGGTGGCCAGTGCGCCCCCCCCCCTCCCTCCCCAGTTTTAAATTCATTGGTGGCCAGTGCGGCCCCCCCCTCCCTCCCCAGTTTTAATTCATTGGTGGCCAGTGCGGTCCCCCCTCCCCCCCTAATTAAAATCAACCCCCCCCCCCCCCAATCATTGGTGGCAGCGGAGAGTTCAGAATTTTAGAAGCATTATACTTACCTGCGATGTCTGTGACCGGCCGGTCGTTCCTCCTACTGGTAAGTGACAGGTCTGTGATATAAGCAATGCGCCGCACAGACCTTTCACTTACCAGTAAGAGGAGCGACCAGCCGGCCACAGACAGCGCAGGTAAGTATAATGCTTCTAAAATTGCTAAGTAACCATGGCAGCCAGGACTGCAGTAGCGTCCTGGTTGCCATGGTAACCGATCTGAGCCCCAGCAATTAAACTGGGACTCCGATCGGAACTCTCCGCTGCCACCAATGATTTTAATTAGGAGGGGGAGAGGGGGGGGCCGCACTGGCCACCAATGAATTAATACTGGGGAGGGAGGGGGGGGGGGGGGCCGCACTGGCCACCAATGAATTAATACTGGGGAGGGAGGGAGGGGGGCCGCACTGGACACCAATGAATTTAAAACTGGGGAGGGAGGGAGGGGGGGCCGCACGGGCCACCGATGAATTAATACTGGGGAGGGAGGGGGGGCCGCACGGGCCACCGATGAATTAATACTGGGGAGAGAGGGAGGGGGGGCCGCACTGGCCACCAATGAATTTAAAACTGGGGAGGGAGGGAAGGGGGGCCGCACTGGCCATCAATGAATTTAAAACTGGGGAGGGAGGGGGGTCTGGCCCCTGCTGCCTGGCAGCACACGATCAGGGGGCTGAGATCCGCACAATTAACCCCTCAGGTGCGGCACCTGAGGAGTTAATTGTGCGGATCACAGCCCCCTGTAAGAGATCGGGTGCTGCCAGGCAGCAGGGGGCAGTTATGTACACAGTTCTCAGTATATTCTAACTTAAAGCGTCCCCATCACTATGGGAACGCCTCTGTGTTAGAATATACTGTCGGATCTGAGTTTTCACGATCTAACTCAAATCCGATGGTATATTCTAACATAGTGGCGTTCCCATGGTGATGGGGACGCTTCAAGTTAAAATATACCATCGGATTGGAGAAAACTCAGATCCGATGGTATATTAATAGGGACTCCTGACTTTACATTGAAAGTCAATGGGGGACGGATCCGTTTGCAATTGCACCAACGTCAAACGGATCCGTCCTCATTGACTTGCATTGTAAGTCTGGACGGATCCGTTTGGCTCCGCACGGCCAGGCGGACACGAAAACGCTGCAAACTGCGTTCGGGTGTCCGCCTGCTGAGCGGAACGGAGGCCAAATGGAGCCATAATGATGCATTCTGAGCGGATCCGCATCCACTCAGAATGCATTGGGGCTGTACGGATCCGTTCGGGGCCGCTTGTGAGAGCCCCTCAAACGGAACTCACAAGCGGAACTCCGAACGCAAGTGTGAAAGTAGCCTATGACGTGTGCTTGCCATATATGACTTTACTAAGGGTTGGCACAGACAGTGTTGGGTGCTCTGGGAGAAGGATGCCTGGCACCTAGTGACCCCCTATCTGTATGATAGCTTATGGTTGCTTACACTATTGGAGGGCTGTAATGCACAATAGGGGTCTGTACATAGCTCACTGGTGGAGTATGGCTCACGATCCAATGCTTGCAGTGTGGACGTCTCCGAGAACGCCGTTTATAATCAGAAGTAAACATTCCTGTATACAAAAAAGGTCAGATATCAATTTACTAAAAATCTGAGTATATACAGATACATTCTTAGGCCTCATGCACACGACCGTAGTTCTGGTCTGCATCCGAGCCGAAGTTTTTACGGCTCGGATGCGGACCCATTCACTTCAATGGTGTGCTGTCCGCATCCGTCGCTTCTTCCGTAGCCCCGCAAAAAAAATATAACATGTCCTAGGCATTTCTACAATGGGCCCGTTCCGTAAATTGCGGTAGGCACACGGGCGGCTTCCATTTTTTGCGGATCCGCGATTTGCGGACCGCAAAAAATGGAACGGTCGTGTGCATGAGGCCTTAGGGTTAGTCCAGGCTCCAGCTGGAATTTTAAATTGAGTGGGAGCTAAGCTGCCGGAATGGCCACTACACTTTGATTGGAGCTGTGCTTCCTGCTCCGTTCAAAGTGCTACTTCCAGCAACAGAGGCAGCAGGGAACAGCCGACATCGGACCACCACTGTGCGGGGTGTGGGACCACCACTGATCGGGTACTGATGAGCTATTCTGACAGTAGGTCATCAATAAGGATTTTTTTTATTGGTATTGCGGCTGTATACAATGTGACGTTTTGGCCACACATTGGCCTTCATCAGACTACAGCAAAAGAAAAAAAATGATATAATCAAATATTAAATACAAATATACATTTAAATATACCATGGCAAATTAAAAGAATAGAAAGAAGGAGGAAAACATGATACATGATAAATGAGATCCAGAGGATTCTGTAATCATGTCCACATGTCAATCAATAGTCAATCATCAATCATAGATCCAGGAGTATCGGGCCGGGTCCCATAGTGGAGGTACATCAGCTGGAATCATGTTAAGGGGCATAATGTCCAGATGAAGGAAAGTCCACAATGTACATAAATAATCTGTGAATACCAGCAACATCACAGAGGTATTGTCATGATTCCAGCTGATGTACCTCCACTATGGGACCCGACCCGACCCGATACTCCTGGATCTATGATTGACTATTGATTGACATGTGGATATGATTACAGAATCCTCTGGATCTCATTTATCATGTATCATGTTTTCCTCCTTCTTTCTATTCTTTTCATTTTTTTCATTTGCCATGGTATATTTAAATGTATATTTGTATTTAATATTTGATTATATATATTTTTTTCTCTTGCTGTAGTCTGATGAAGGCCTTATATATAGTAGGTCATCAATATCACGAGCCTGGAAAACCCCTTTAAATGAATGGCAGCTGAACCCACTGGCAGGATCAACCAACCATTTAATGTGTATGGGGGCCTCCCGACACGTCTCTGATAGCAGATGTGTAGGGGGAGAGAAGGGTTGTGCATATTGGATTTTAACATGCGCAATCCTTTTGTTAACGTGGAGGTAAGCGGCCTGCCAGGAGTGTCTCCCCTCTCCCATTTACAACACATGCATTAAGAGATAGCTGTCAGTCTAAGGGCACATTCACATGACCGTATATTTCTGTCCACATCCGTTCCGCAACAATTCATTTAAAAGATGCGGACAGAACACGGTGTAATTCCGTTCCGTGGCCTATTCTTGTCCATAATTGCAGACAAGAATAAGCATTGTTACACAGGAGAAAGACGATCCGATCCACAAAATGCTGAATGCACAAACGGAAACGGTCATGTGAATGAGCGCTTAGGGGGGCATTCACACAACCGTATTTATTTTGCGGTCAGCAAAACACAGATCCGCATAAAAAAACTAATATCATCCGTGTGACGTCCGTGTTGCATCTGTTTTTTTTTGGGGACCTATTGGAACAATGCCTATTCTTATCTGCAAAGCGGACAAGAATAGGACATGTTCTATCTTTTTGGGGGGACTGCGGAACGGAAATATGGATGCGGTGTGCTGTCAGTAATTTTGCGGACCCATAGAAATGAATGGTCTCACATGTATGGCCGGGTTTAGGCAGTCTAAGGCCTCGTCCACATTTCCGTTTTTTTCACTGAGGTGTGCTGTCCGTATTTTCCACGGACAGCACACGTACCCATTGATTTAAATGCATCTGTTCACATTTTAGTATTTTTTTTACTGACCATAGGTCAGTAAGAAAAATTACGGAGACATGCACTACTTTGATCTGTGATGCGGACCAAGCACGCCATAGAAGTCTTGCATCCGTGGTGCGTCTGTTTTTCACTGCAGACTGATAGGAGATTCTTGGGAAATTAATTTTCAGCTGAGCAACGTCTGTGAAGTACGGATGACACACGGATGGTAAAAACGGACACACAGACCAACCACGGATCCTTCACGGATGAAACACGTACACTTTTTTTTCACGGACGTGACACTGACACAGAAAAGTGGACAAGGCCTAAATATGTTCCAAATTGATCAAAGTGGCCCATGTTGGATAGCAATTTGGCTTATGACTGACTATCAATGTCTGATAGTTGCACCAAAATGTTATGGCTAAGTTTTGGTGCACGTTGTGACATCATAAGCCGCACCATTTTCCACTAAGCCACAGCCTGGCAAGGCCACGTCTCCGCACCAATCGAGATGCAGTGGATTGCTCTTTTGGCTGCAAATAGGTCTAAAACTAGATTCAACATTATGCGCCAGATTTTGGCGAATTTTACAACAAGGTCTGGGCACGATGACATAAGTGAATGTGGGACGTTCTAACTCTGGACACACACAGCCATATTCCACATGCAGTCTGGACACACAGGACCCATTTCTATCTGAGGGTCAATGTTTAATGCCTGTGAGGGGTTCAAACAGTAAAGTGATGCTGTAAAAGGCTAACCAGTTCTCGGTGCGTCATCAGAGTCATCATTCCCATGGCAGAGCGGACAGTCTGGTGGTGTTAGTGGAGGGGTTTTCTCCTTCTTTGATGGTTTCGAGGATTCTGCAAGGAGTAAAAAAGCAATCTTGTGTAAATATTTTCCAGTTATATATCTGCGTTTTGCTAATTCTTCTGTTATTCCTCCCCAAAAAAAATCATGAATAAATCAGCAACTGGGTATTACCAGCTGTGGGTGTGTCCCTACAAACTCTTGGTTTGGTGCGGTTGTGCGGCGGTGCGGTTGTGCGGCGCTTGTGACCCCTGTGCTATGATCGAGCACCGTGTGGCTTTATTAGCTCAATGAAGCCCCACTATTTAGCCAGTCTGTATTGTTAAAGGCTGAACAGTATTGAAGGTGTCGCGCTGCCATTAACAATACAGACTGACTAAGCAGTGCCGCCTCATTAGTTTAATAGGTGGTCCGCTGTGGCCCTTTCGGCTGTGTGGTACTCCAAGAACGCAGCACGGCCATGTCACAAGTGCCGCGCGACCTACACTGTCCAATCAGTGCTGCCAGGAAGAATAACAGAGGAGCGGCACAATGCTGAGTTCTAAGAAAAGGTGATCCGGAATTGTCGTTTCTTGGAGAATACATTGAAACAGACAAATCGGGGGAGAGCTGACAGATCCTCTTTAAAAAGGACTTATTAAAAGAAAATCGGTATGATGTCCGCCTAGAACTGCCTTACAAGGAAGCGTGTCCACCGGGAGTCACATGGTGCATCACATGACCCCTCTTAGTCAATGAGCAGCCCTAAAATGGATCATGTGATACTAAACCTCAGTACATTGTTTGAATCCGCACTATATAAACCATTGCTTTTCATCGGAAAACAGAGGGGGTCATTTATTAAGACTGGCGCTTTAGACGCCAGTCCTATAGCTGGTGGTGGATACGCCAAAGTTATGAAGAGGTGCCGGCATCTACATAACTTCAGCGTATCAAGCGCCAGTCAAAATGTAAAATAGCTTCCTTGATGTCTTACATTTAGACCATTTTCTATGCCTAAAACAGGCGTAGAAAATAGTAAATGAGACGGGCCTGCCAGCCCACTTTTTAAGACCTGGCGGGGGGGGGGGGGGGAAAGTCGCAGATTGCGGCACAAATAACCTTTGCGCCACAATCTGTGCCAGAAATACGCCTAAGGGTCCATTCACACATCCGCAAAATGGATCCGCATCTGTTCCACAATTTTGCGGAACAGGTGCAAACCCATTCATTTTCAATGGGGCCGGAATGTGCTGTCCGCATCCGGATTTGCGGATCCGCACTTCCGTTCCGCAAAAAAATAGAACATGTCCTATTCTTGTCCGCAATTGCGGACAAGAAAATACATTTTCTATGGGAGTTTTGGGCGATGTGCGGTCTGCAAAATGCGGAACGCACATTGCCGGTGTTCTTGTTTTGCGGATACGCAAAACACATACGGATGTGTAAATGGACCCCAATATAGGCTTATTTCTGGATAGTAAATGACCCTCAGAATTTTTTGCACCGGACTTTAACATGAAAAGACAATTGACCGAGTTTGAAAGCTGCCATTCACACCTGGCATATCCTTCTATTCTAACCATATTTGTACAGTGGCACTGCCCATACCGGTATTCTTCCTTTCATTTTCTTGACATCTCTGACATGGCGGCACAGTAAAATGCTCAGTGTGATGAGGAGGAGGGGATCTTGACACTTGATATTGACTCCCTAATAACAGTAATAGACTGTATTAGTGACATCATAAAAAACAAGGAGATGTGTGTCATACGTGATATTTTAGAGGGCACCTGTATAAGCTCCCCGGATGCTTCGTCCACCTTGTGCGTCTGAAGAACCAGATTCGTGGTCACGTGGCACAAAACTGCCCAACAAGTGTTCTGGGTGCCAGGAGAGAAAATAGTGAAGTTTCATGGAAGAAAGAGTCTATCTGCAACCACATCTTCTCTGTTCCTCCAAGGACGTCACTTACCTTCCCTTGATTCCTTCACTGGAGGCCCACGTCTAGAGATAGGGGTACCCAGGTCAGAGACGAAATTAGGAACTCTCCCCTCATGTAGGTTCCTGCAGAGTAATAACCATGGTTAGTTTGCATGAATACAAGATGGAGGACTATCTAGGTCGACATAACTGACAATTGACGACTAGCTAGACTCCCAATTAACGTGATGGCAGGGTGAAACGGGAAGGGTACCTCCATAAGCGGCAGCCATGCAGATTGGACACCTTAGCAATAGATTACGAATGTTTTACAAAATTTGCCAGGGGCGGACTGGAAACCTAATGTGGCCCTGGAAAAAAAATCTTAAAGTGGACCCATGTTGTAGGTGGGTGCAAACTCAGAAAAGGCAATACAAGAAGTCAGGGACAACAGAAGTAGGCGGGGCCAGCAGTACTATAGTGCAGAACCAAATACCGCCCCTGCAGAACCAAATACCACAGTGCAGCACAAAATACTGCCCCTGCAGAACCAAATACCACAGTGCAGCACAAAATACTGCCCCTGCAGAACCAAATACCGCAGTGCAGCACAAAATACTGCCCCTGCAGAACCAAATACAGCAGTGCAGCACAAAATACCGCCCCTGCAGAACCAAATACCACAGTGCAGAACAAAATACTGCCCCTGCAGAACCAAATACCACAGTGCAGAACAAAATACCGCCCCTGCAGAACCAAATACCACAGTGCAGCACAAAATACTGCCCCTGCAGAACCAAATACCACAGTGCAGCACAAAATACTGCCCCTGCAGAACCAAATACCACAGTGCAGAACAAAATATCGCCCCTGCAGAACCAAATACTACAGTGCAGCACGAAATACTGCCCCTAAAGAACCAAATAGCACAGTGAAGCACAAAATACCGCCTCTGCAGTACCAAATACTACAGTGCAGCACAAAATACTGCCCCAGCAGAACCAAATATTACAGTGCAGCACAAAATACTGCCCCAACAGAACCAAATACCACAGTGAAGCGCAAAATACCGCCTCTGCAGAACCAAATACTACAGTGCAGCACAAAATACTGCCCCAGCAGAACCAAATATTACAGTGCAGCACAAAATACTGTCCCAACAGTGCCAAATACCACAGTGCAGAACAAAATACTGCGCCAGCAGATCTTTATGTATCTGACTGGTGGCCATGAGGAGTTCTTGGGCGTCCCCTTGGGCAATTTCCCTGTAGGGTCTATGGCCAGTCCGCCTCTGGCTATTGCAAAGGAAAAACTAAAGTGCAGGATCCTAGCTAGCATACAGTAACCCTCAGAGAGGTCAGAGTAGATAGTGATCATTAATATTGCTGGAGATCTCAAATCCATGTAGAGCACTTCCTAAGCAACAACTACCACTCACTGATTTGCCGCTGTCTGTTTCCCTCGGATCGGTGAGC
This sequence comes from Bufo gargarizans, assembly GCF_014858855.1. Lineage (NCBI taxonomy): Eukaryota > Metazoa > Chordata > Amphibia > Anura > Bufonidae > Bufo > Bufo gargarizans. The sequence goes on along the minus strand of NC_058088.1, from coordinate 173,929,272 downwards.
GATGCAAGCTGTTTTCAAGATGCTTGCGCAGCTGACTGACTTCCTTCTGCAGACTGTGGATCGCCTGGCTGAAAGGAGAGAACAAACACAGGTACAGAAAATGCTAAATAGTTTTATGAAAGTCAGTTGAGGCCTAGGAAAATCATCAAGGATGGATAAATTGCACAAAAATTGAAGCTAGAGTTAAAGAACCCAAATTGTACAGATACCATAACTACAGTAACAATCACAACAGACAATCTATACAGCTCATATAATAGTTCCATTGGAGCTACTGTAAGGACTAATGATCCTTACAATTTATTTTCAAGAAATATTAGTACAAGCGATGATATAAAACTTTGTACTTATTACCGAGATAAAGACAGATTATCAGCTTCACTGAGAGATCAGGTTACAGTAGCTGCCAATACAAGTCTACGGCGATGGAAAGTGGAGGAGAAGCAGCTGCCAAGTGAGGAAGAGGTGCAGACATACATAAAGGCTGCCACTTCCAGTAAGTCCCGTCCAGAGCTGGATTCACAGCTACACTGCTGAGTACTGCTGCTGGTTTTGTGTATGTGAGAGACAGAGGAGCAGTATATTCTCTTCTATCATAGCAGTTAAGGGTGTATTAGACTGCTGGACGCTCATTAGTGATCATCTTGCAGTGTAATACTGCCACCGACTGTCCGAAGAACGGTCAATGCTTAAAAATCACAATGGTGCCGGCGGCAGATCACACTGTGTAATAGCGATCTGCTGCCGGGACACGCCGCCCTGCATAGGAACGAGTGATGGCATAACGATCGCTCCTACCCGTGCCACGGAGGACATCCCTTCATGTAATATCTAGCGGTGTCCTCCACTAGCTATCTAACAATTGCCAGGAGGGGACACTTTCCTCCCGACAATGTCTACCGGCATTGGGGTGTCAAACACACCCTTAAGTTTCTGCTCTTCCAGGAGCTGAGGTCAGGGACATCTGACAATTAGAAAAGGAGTACACAGAGGGGTAACGCTAAGTTCACATCTCTGTTAAGAATTCTATATGTCTTTCCGTCAAAAGAGCAGAAAAATGAATGATGGACACAAACGGCTCCTGAAAGACCCCAATTGATTGCAAAGGGGGTGTTTGACACCCCATACTCTTACCGATCAGCTGTTTTGGGTAGCTGCTGATTTCAGAAACTATATGGTGGATCGAGTCGGAGGCTCCTTCCACTGTGTAGTTCCCAGAGCTGGTGTACTGCAGCTCCTATCCACTTGAATGGGGCTGAGCTATGTCACGCCGGCACAACCACTACATGGTGGACGGAACCTTGCGCTTCCAGCTCCGTCCACTATATAGTTTCCAGTGCTGGCGGCTGCCTAAAACAGCCGAATAGTGTAGATGCGAGGTGTCTGACCCCCACCAATATAATACTGATGACCTATCCTGAGGATAGGCCATCAATACCTAAGTTCTGGAAACCCCTTTTAATGTATAAGTTAATGTTTTACCACGGTGTTGGTTATTTTACTGGGAAAAAATTGTGCTACATGCTGCGCTACTTTTTCCAGCTAATATGACGGAATGTTCCACGAAAGAAGCAGAGATGTGAACAGTGCCTAAAACTATACAAGTCATTTCACGGTCAGAAATGCATGTTCATGGATAGTGTTGAGCGAACTTGTGTTTTAAGTTCGGCGTCTAAAGTTTGGTTTCGGGTTTTCGAAGAATCAAGTTATGGATTCTAAATTCCGTTATGGTCCGTGGTAGGGGAATCCAAAAGGCGATTCTTCGATAAACCGAACCCGAACTTCAGACGCCGAACTTGAAACACAAGTTAGCTCAACATTACTCATGGAGGCTTACTCTGAAAAGTCTGCAACCAGAAAATGTTGGACCACGTCAAAATGGTTTTCTGTCTGATTCATATGGAATTCAATGGAAAAAAACTCATGCTTCACAGGCATTACAGAGGAATATCAGGGTCCCACAGACTCCTATAGGCGCCTTATACTTGGAGGTTGTTCTACAGAGTCATCATGTGGTCATGTGCATGAGTCCTAAGGTGGACTTTCTCCACGACGCTCTGCAAGTAATGCAAGTGAACAGCGGGCAGAGATCCGCCCTGTTTCTGGTATCATTCGCCCGACAAAAAAACCTTGCTTCGACCTAAAAATCTTTTGGTTACACCCGACCCCCAGGCTAACACGCCTGCTCTGTTCAGCTATGCATACATGTTAACTAGTAATGAGCGAAGTGAGCTTCGGATCAGAAATCCAAAAGTCGCTTCGTTCCAAAACTTCGGATTAATGCTGTGCGGAAATCCGTCTCTGCACAGTATTAAAATGTATGGGCTCAGATGAGGTGAAGTTGCACAAGACTTCATTGAATAACTTTGGTATTTGATTTTTTAAGTGGAAAAACACTTTAAAACTTGGATCTGAACTCAGCTTTGGTTTCGAGTGGTACCTCACTAACATTAACCCCTGAGTAACTGGCAGACAATTTTCGGTAAATTAGCAGCAAACTGTCGCCAAAGGGTATTTTTGAGAGTTTTAGCTAGAGTTTTATACGATAAAGCCAATGTTGGTATTATTTTTGACACCAAAGTATCCGACATCACGTAGCTGTTAATACGGTAGTTAGACAGGAAAGGGTACAGGGTCATACTCGTACCCAGTGGCACATGTAAAAACCCTGGAGTAATATTGCATTAATACAGGGGTCCTGGTAGTAGGAGAAGATGAAGAGCAGAGGGTTAATCATCCAGTGTACTCACGGGACAAGATCATCAACGTCTTCCATATCCCCGTAGTGTTAGGAATATTATGTTATATGCAATCACCCTCATGGGCACTGACAAACATACGGCGGAGGAATGACTAGCATTATCATAAATGCAAAATGTCCATAGGAGGCACAGCAACGCTCCCGTCTCTACAACACAGATACGCCTGGTTACCAGCGCACACCCTAAGGCAGAAGACGGAGAGGGGAGATTAAGGAGGAGGGGTGTCTAGAAGTGTGAAGGTGATGCACCAGATCGTTCATTCTACGCAATGTATCTGACTTGTAAGACATCATGGTCAGTGCTCATGAAATGTCCTGACCTGGGAGTCGCTTACTAGACCCACTCAATGAGGATCTCTTGGTATCTAAAAACGAATACAAGTGAGCCAGTGGGTGCTCTTTTACCCTATGAATGCAACCCCCGCCCCAAATCGTGATTGAGGGGCCCTTGTAAGTTCACCCCACATCTGACTGTTCAAGAAGGATACCTGGTCAAGTGACCCCTCTCTGGATGAGCTGTTATAGAATAGCATAGGTACCCTCTTACGGCTTCCCTCATTGGGAACTCATTCACATCTCCGGCAAGCAGATCTGGCTGCCTGATCCGGCACAAATGCTGGACAAAAAAAAAAGATAAAAAGTTGCATGCAACTGTTTTTGTGTAGCCAAAACCCAGCAAACCCCGATAACCGGCGGACCTCATTACAGTCAATGGGGATCTGGCGGTAGAGAATCCAGAATTGTTGAATCGGATGAAATTCGGCAGGCTATTCTCTGATGGAACGGCCTGCTGGATCTGCTTGACGGAGATGTGAACGAGGCCTAAGCTTACTGGTATACAGATCGAGCCAGTTCTAAGCTTCACTATCACCGTTCACATCACTGTTCAGACTTTCCGTTCTCCTGCTCTGTTTAGGAGCAGAACAGAAAGGACGGAGAAGGTACATAACTGAGCCGAACGGAGCCTAAGGACCCCATGCACAACTTTTGTCTCTGCTTCAAAATCATCTTCTGAGCGGAAACATAACAGACCCCATTATAGTCTATGTCTAGTTTTTGTCGCATGTTTTTATGCGCATTTTTTGTAATAGTAAACGCGCGTTTGACGCGCGTTTGTGTGATTGACTGCAGTGTCCTATGGCCACAAACGCGCGTCTAAACGCCCCAAAGAAGCTCAAGAACTTGATTATGCGTCGGGCGTTTTACAGCGCGATCGTACGCGCTGTAAAACGCCCAGGTGAGAACCATTCCCATAGGGAAGCATTGGTTTTCATGTGTTGAGCGTTTTACAGCGCGTTTGAACGCGCTGTAAAACGCTCAGGTGTGAACTTAGGGTTAGGCTAGTTTCACACTGGCACTAGGCATAGCTTTCCTTGTCAGAGCGCATTGACTATAATAGGACTTGACGGGAATCCAGCCTGTTTCCGACATTAGTGCTGGTATTCGGCCAGACAAACAACGCAGCTTGCAGAGGTATTTGTCCGGCCAAATCTCGACACTAATGCCGGAAACAGGCCAGATCCCTGCTGGTCCCATTATACTAAATGGGGCTTGGCGGTGTTACAGCTGTTTTTGGCTATGCTGGATGTGATGAACTCCGGCAGACTGTTCCTCCAAGGAACAGTTTTTACCACTAGTGTAAAACTAGGCTAAGGCTACTTTCACACCTGCATTCGGTGCAGATCCGTCTTGTATCTGCACAGACAGATTCGCACCTATAATGCAAACGCTTGTATCCGTTCAGAACGGAACCATTTGCATTATTCTTTAAAAAAAAAGTCTAAGTCAAAACAGATCCGTCCTGACTTACATTGATCCATTTTCAATTGCACCATATTGTGTCAGTGAAAACGGATCCGTCCCCATTGACTTACATTGTAACCGAGGTTTATCGGTTTGCGCTCCCTGCCTTTCCAGAGCCATAACTTTTTTATTTGTGTGTTCACATAGCCATATGGGGGCTTGTTTTTTGCAGGACAAGTTGTACTTTCCAACTCCACCATTTAATATTGCATATGATGTAGCGGGAAATAAATTCCAAATGGGGAGAAATTGCAAAAGAAAGCAATTCCACCACAGTTTTAAGTTTTTTATTTTATTTACGACAATCGATGTGCGATAAAACTTTTACTCTACAGGTCAGTACGAATCTGGCGATACCTTATATGTATAGTTTTTCTTGCATTTTGATAGTGATAAAATAATAAAAAAGTGGGAAAATAAATCAGTTTTATTTTTTCGGCGCCATATTTTGACCCCTATAACTTTTTTGTAATTATGTGTACAGAGCTAATTTTTTGTGGAGAGATCTGAACTTTTCATTGATACCATTCTGGGGTGTGTATAACCTTTTAATAATTTTTTATTCCATTTTTTTGTAGAAAATAAAGTGACCAAAAACAGCGAATCGGCCATTTTGACGCTTTTTTCTGTTTTGCTGTATAGGGAATATATTTTTATACTATGGGTGTTTTCGCACATGGCGACACCCAGTATGTGTATTTTAATTTTTTTTTTAGTTATTTAATTTTTATTTTGGGAAAAGGGGGTGATTTGAATTTTTATATTTTTATTTTTAAAAACTTTATTTCTTTATTTTGTTTACACTTTTTTTTATAGTTCCCATAGGGAACTATAACAAGCAATCATTAGATTGCTATTCTTATAGACCCCAATGCACTAGCATTGGAGTCTATGAGAAAATTGCTAGTTTCCTATGGAGCCCTATTACAGGCAAGGGCTCCATAGGAAATACTATGCAGCAGCCTCCTGTCATCCACAAAGACAGGGGCTGCTGCACACAAGCTCCGGCTCCTCCCATCGCCGTATGGGGCAGCTGGAGCATCACCAGAAGCGCACGCTTCCGGTGTTTCACGCACTCAGATGCCGTGGTCAGGATTGACCACGGCATCTGAGGGGTTAAATGTTCACAATTTGCATTACTGCCAGTTGCGGACATTAGCCACGGGTGTCTACTATAAGAAACAGCAGGCCACCCGCGCCATCTTTAAAGACCCGGCCAGCGCTGTACTATTATGGTGCTGGTCGGGAAAGGGTTAAGTTCCCAATCCACCCCTAACTGGAAGCAGACAGCTCCATACACTGTGTAGTGGCCATGCCAGGGTACTGCAGGTTTCTGCTATCGCTCCATAAACTTTATAGATTCCAGCACTAAGTCTGCCCAAAACATCTGATCAGTAGGGTGCCTAACCTTCATCAATCTGATATTGATGACCTTGAAAATCCCTTTAAGATCTGCGTTGTGAACTCCGGTACTGTAATCCGGTCACCGTAACCGGCGTACATGCCGGAAAAAAAAATACTACATGCAGCATTTTATGTCCGGCTGAAAGCCGGCATATATGCCGGAAAGCATTACAGTGAATGGGGATTTGGCGGTGCGCAGTGGTATCCGGCTGTGCTAGATGCGGTAAACTCCGTCCGTCTGTTCATCTGCTGGAACAGACTGCTGGAATTCACAGCGCAGATGTGAATCGGGCCTAAGTTGGGATTCATAAAAGATATCACTAAAGTAAAGGTTAATTAGAGCAGGGAAAATAAGACTCTGCCCAGACTTACTCTCTTGCTGTACGGGAATGCAGAACGTCTTCAAGAGGCTGGGTCAGGTCTTCCATAGGTGAGAGCAGCTGGGAGGCACCAGGAGAAGGTTCAGCACTGACATCATTATATGCTTCCTGTTCAGAGCCCGATTCATCTGAGGTAAGGGGAAAGATAGGTACAGTAAGTGTGGGGTGGTACTTTTCCAGTCTGGGAAAATTTTGTAATAAATATAATTTAAGTAAATGTTAAGTAAAAAGTTGTAAATAACCTAAGGGTACTTTCACACTAGCGTTATTCTTTTCCGGCACCGAGTTCCGTCCTAGGGGCTCAATACCGGAAAAAAAAAAGATCAGTTTTATCCTAAAGCATTCTGAATGGAGAGCAATCCGTTCAGGATGCATCAGGATGTCTTCAGTTCAGTCTTTTGCTGATCCAGTATTTTTTCCTATTGACATGCATTAATGCCGGATCCGGCCTGAGTGTTCCGGCAAAACGGATCCAGCATTGCGGTCTAATAAAAATAAATGCCGGCTCTGCTTTTCCGGATGACACCGGAAAGACGGATCCGGAATTTCAATGCATTTGTCATACGGATCAGGATCCGTCTGACAAATGACATCAGTTTGCATGCGTTTTGAGGGATCCGGCAAGCAGTTCCAGCGATGGAACTGCCTGCCGGAATCCTCTGCCGCAAGTGTAAAAGTACCCTTAGGCTAGGACTACATCTCCTCTGAGGTGCTGCATGCTGCTTGTATGCATGGAGTTTCACATTTCTATAGAAACAATAAAGACTTGGTATTTCTTAAATGATCAAGTAGGATCTAGTATTTTCAATGCCATCTGCCTTGTAGCTCTTCTTAACCCTAAGTTCACACCTGAGCGTTTTACAGCGCGTTCCTACGCGCTGTAAAACGCTCAACAAGGAGAAACCAATGATTCCCTATGGGAATGGTTCTCACCTGGGCGTTTTACAGCGCGTACGATCGCGCTGTTAAACGCCCGACGCTCAAACAAGTTCTTGAGCTTTTTTGGGGCGTTTTGTCGCGCGTTCCCGTACATAGATATTTGGGAACGCGCGACAATGGGCGTTCGCTTGTCTCTGTATGCGCGATTGGAAACGCCGGTACAATCGCGCATACAGAGCGCTCCTTTCAGAACGCTCAGGTGTGAACCCAGGGTAAAGGAGACCGCAGGATAGCATGTAAGGCCTTATGCACACAGCTGTTGATCGGCCGTTCCGTCCATTGGGGACCGCAATTTGCAATCCCCAATGCACAGGCAACATCTGTGCGGATTCCGCAGACAGATCCAGACCCATTTAACTTGAATGGGTCCGTGATCCGTCCGCACCGCAAAAAAGTAGTGCATGCGCTACTTTTTTGCAGTGTGAAGGCATGGACAGAAACCCCACAGAAGCACTCAATAGTGCTTCCGTGGGGTTCCATGCCTCAGTTCCGCACAGTACCTTCATGACCCATTTAAGTGAATAGGTTTGCATCCTTGATGCGGGGTGCGCACTGCTTGCGGGCCGCAATACGGGCACAGCCAGGCAACGTCTGTGTGCATGAGGTTTAATAATGACATGGCTGCTGAAATACAAAAAAATAGTGTTGAGCGAACTTGTGTTTTAAGTTCGGCGTCTAAAGTTCGGGTTATCAAAGTGTCCCGTTATGGATTCCGCTACCACGGACCATACCGGAATTTAGAATCCATAACGGGATACTTCGATAACCTGAACTCGAACTTTAGACGCCGAACTTAAAACACAAGTTCGCTCAACACTACAAAAAAACTAAATCCTGAACTCCTATATGAAATATAAGACTCACCCGTGTGTTCTCTGCTCTCACTTTCAGTGAGGCTCTTGGGGCCAGGAGAAGGCGAGCTAGCTTCTGAGGGACCTGTCCAATGGTTCTTTGGTTTTCTCTTGTCCCATAATGCCTTGCGTGTTCTGCAGTCAACAGACGACCGTCTCTCGCCTTTACTTGGCAAATTGGAGTTGGAGTCTGGCACTTCTTCTGGATCTTCTCTGGTAGGTGAAAATAATAAGATTATGAATATTAGATAAATAAAATATTGCCTTAAAGGGGTTATCCCAAGATCAATGAAAAAATAAAAGCAATACATAGTCTAGTAACATGACAGCCTCTTTCTATCAAAGCTAGAACCAGCCCTGCACCTCACATGGATCCAGAGATCTCCCCATTGATTGCCCTAATTGTTCTGCTAGATTTATTTCAATCTGCCAGCTCAGGGGGCGTGCACAGGAGGGTGCGTCCTGTCTGCTGCAGCTAGTGGCAGTTGAAGGATAGAACTGAGCAAGAGCAAACAGCAGATGGCGCTATACAGATAGATTTTATCAAGATCCCTATCTTCCTTGAGCCAGAACTTTTAGATTTTTCCGTTCATACAGCCATATGAGGACTTACTTTTTGCGGGACAAGTTGTACTTTCTAATGGCATACAATGTAGTGGAAAAAAATTCCAAATGGGGTGGAATTGGAAAAAAAACGCAATTCCTCCACCATTTTACGGGTTTTGCTATAGTTATGTGTACGGAGCTGTGTGGGTGCTCATTTTTTGCAGGACAATTTGTAGTTTTTATTGATACCATTTTGTGTGTGTGTGACTTTTTAATCACATTTTATTACATTTTTTTGGGCAAGAGAAGCGATGAAAACTTGGTTAATCGGACATTTTGACCCTTTATTCTGTTACGCCATTCGCCGCATTGAAAAAATATTTTTATATTAGTACAGGCGTTTTCGGACACAGTGATGCTTGTGATTTTTTGCAATTTATGTATTATTTGTATTCTACGTAAAGGGGGCTGATTTAAACTTATATATTTTTTTATATATATTTTTTAACAGTTTTTTTTTTACTTTTTTAGGGGTTTGTAGATCGTGTTTGAGGGTACAAAACTATAAATATATATTTTTTTATTCTGTACCATTATGTTTATTATATATCCATATTGGTACTAGAATTTCTAATTTCTTATGTTGGCCTGCCACCTGCTGGCCAAAATAACAATTGCATCTTCAATACCCTGGGTCTCTTCAGAGAGACCCAGCATATTGAAAACAATTACCATCATCCTCATTAGCCGCAGAGGATGCCGGTAAAAAGCCCAGAAGCGCAAGCTTCTGGGTTTTTCACCCTTTAGGCTAGGTCTACATGACAACATTTGTCGCGCAACATTTTGTCGCACCAATGTCGCGCGCCATACATGATGTACAGCGCTGGTAGCAAAGGGGTTAAACAAGCGCAGACCAACTTGTATATCATCAATCAGCACTTGTTGTCGGCCCGACATCATGCTGTGTAAGAGGACCTTCAAAGGGAAACACACAATGAGCAGAGTAGGCACCCCACACCGTTTTTATCCTTTCTTTCTATTTTAGAAATGTCCTCACTGCCACAGATCTAAACATCAACATCTGGAGATCATTTGTCTCAGCGGAGGTCATACGCCACAATTAGCCAAATTCTGTGATCTGGTATAGATTACACTCTCTATGGGAATAGCAGGCACTACTAATGGTCCAGATGGAAGAACTCAAAATCAGATATGGAATAGTTTCTAACAAATTGTAAAATTCCATTTAATGAAACTGATCCTTCTGTTTTTTTTGTTTTTTTTTTTCATACGGGTCTACAAAGCTTTACCTCAGATACTGATCCAATTAGAAGTCAGAAGTGGTCAATGCTGGAAGGAATTGACATTCGGAACATACGATAGCTCCTAGACCCCTGTGCAAAACCTGGATGCACCACATAAAGGGGTTATCCAATAGGAGAAATACCCCCTTCCCCACACACACAATGCTCGGGCCCCTTCTGTAGATGATACTTACCTGGTCTCCATGCCTGGCCGCCGCTGCATCACCCCATCGCGTGGATCAAAACATCCATCGACGGGGGGAGCAGCCTTCCTAGCATCACAGGTGACGCTAAGGAGGCTGGTCACTGTCGCGGCCTGTTGTTGGCTGCTCCCCCTGTTGCCGGATGTTTTGATTTGTGCGACGGGAAGATGCAGCAGCGACCACACAGGGATGCGGAGGGACGCAGGTTCCGGGGACTGGGTAAGGAGGGGCCTGGGCACTGTGTGTGGGGGGTTATTTCTACTATTGGATAACTCCTTTAAAGGGTTTTTTCGGAGTTCGGCTATCAATATCAGAATATTGGGGGTGGGACTCTCAGCACCAATGCTGATCAACTGTCTGAAAGGGTTGTGGTCCTCTTGCAAGCACTGTTTACCTGGAGCTGTCTACCTGCATGTTGTCCTGTTCACTTGAATGGGATGGAACTGCAATACCCTGCAGCACAGCTGCTACTATGCACACATTGTGCAGGTAGATCGACCAAGGTAAACAATAAAGAGGCCAAGGTGCTTGCACAAGAGGCCAACAACTGATTGGCAGGGTGCTGAGAATTGGACCCCACCAATGTAATATTGATGGCCTATCCTGAGCATCGGCCATCAATATCCTAAGCCTTGAAAAGCCCCTTAAGGAGTTATACAGCTCTTTAAACACCCCTATTGGCTGTTAGAAGGGGACACAGGCTACTTAGCTGTAACACCAGGCTCAGTTACTACAATGAAGGGAGAACATGGCGCTCCCCAGAGCACCCTGGCCCCTTCAAACAACGGGGTTAACGAGAGTTAGACCCCCGCTGATTGAATACTGATGGCCTATCCTAAAGATAAGCCAGACACTCCGCAGATATGCCATATGACCTAACAACTGAGCTCTGACTATGCAATTGTCATCTGAGCGCTCACAATGTACTAGAAAATAAAATATGATATAATAAAAGATGTGTAGTACAAAGATTTAGCAAAGATAATTTTAAATAGATTTCAGGTTTTACTATAAGGGGCCATTCACACGTCCGCAAGTGTTTTGCGGTCTGCAAATTGCGGATACACAAAACACGAACACTGCCCATGTGCTTTCCACATTTTGCGGAACGCACATGGCCGCAGAACGGAACTACAGATGCGGACAGCACGCGGTCTGCTGCCGGCATCTTTTGCGGCCCCATTGTAATGAATGGGTCCGCACGCGTTTCGCAATACGGACCAATTCATGTGGACGTGTTAATGGACCCTAATACAGCACTGAGAAAGATAAAGGAGAGCAGAAATGAGATGGGACTGGTTACCGCGTGAGGCTGAGCTGATCTCTCTGCTTTCGGATGAGTTGGGACCGACCACTTTCTGATCCTAGAAACCCACTGTCAGTTTCTGGGGACAAAATTCTCTTTTGCAGAACAGAAAAAAAAGACAATTTAGAAATAACAAGGACAAAATCATTAAAATTTGACTGAAAGCACAAAAAGGCATCAGTACAACCCCTATTCGGGCTTATAGATGTCATAAATGGGGTATTCTATTGGGAACCCCTCTAGGAGGCAGAGCGAAGAGCCTCTACCAAGCAGGGGGACTCATTCCATCCATGTATTACATGGTCACCCATTCATCTGATAAGACTACCATGTTAAATTTCATTTGCCTGGGAACAGGTTGCAGCAGCACCCGGCAAAATCGGCTGTTTGCTGTGCGACAGTCTCTAATATCAGAGGGGCAGTCTATGGTGAGACAACCTCCTTAAAGAGACTTATGTAAAAAATGAAAATCAGACATCATATAGCAACATGACGATCTCTTTCTAACAAAGCCAGAACCTGCCCTGCACCTCACATGGATCCAGAGATCTCCCCATTTATTGCTCTGCTAGATTTATATCAAGCTGACAGCTCGCCAGTAATGTCTTTTCTGCTGCAGCTCAGGGGGCGTGTCCTTGCTCTCCCTATCACAGATCAGGGGGCGTGTCCTTGCTCTCCCTATCACAGCTCAGGGGGTGTGTCCTTGCTCTCCCTATCACAGCTCAGGGGGCGTGTACTTGCTCCCCCTATCACAGCTCAGGAGGCAGTTGAGGGATAAAACTGAGCATGTGCGGCCACCTCAGTAAGAAGGTCAAAGAAATAAGTTAAAGAGCAAACAGCAGGTGGCGCTATACAGATACATTTTATTGAATAACTCAGTGGCTATTCTAAATTTTTAATTACATACAATTGCAAAAGTATTCAGATCCAGGTGCTGGTCTGAAAACTGTAGAATATTTTTTCGTGGGACAACCCCTTTAACTAACAAATTAACAATTTATGTATTGTATATTGACTTTAAACATATGATATCCACCACTTCTGAGCGGTGGAATTCATTCTATTGTCCCTGTGTCCATGGGAGACCTATTACTATTACCAAGAAAGTACCAGCTCAGTGGTAAATCCAGTTATGCCCTATGTGTATAAATGAAGCCACCTACCTGTGCAATATTTCCGTTAGCCCTCAGCGGTCTCTTCTGGGCCGAAGGGCTAACACTTTTGCTGCTGCTGCTACTTTTAGGTGACTGTCGGCTGCGTGCGCTCTCCTCGGTGACAGAAGGGCACGGCTGTGGGGATCCTGGAGTGCTGCTCTCTTGCATGGGGTAATGAAGAACTCAGAGAAACACGCTGTGGGAAAGTTTTGGAGCCATGCGACATCCTGAAAGAACACAGACTGTGGTTATATGTAGACAGCGTAAATGCAGAATGAAGGATGAATGCAGCTGAAGCTGCAAATTCCTTTCCATACTAGGGTATGCCTTCCTACCATTATGGAAGGTGATGTCAGGGGTAATGGCATCTAGTAGCATTGGAGGCACAGCTTGTTAAGCGCTTATTAGCATACCATCTTCCCAGAATTACACAGGAGCGTTGTCTGGCCTATAAGACTCCTCACCCCAGTTAGGCAGATGTAGCATCCCCCGTCACAGGAGTAATGATTAAAAATGGAGGGACTGAAGTGAAGGCTGGGTCAACTAAATGAAAAGTATTACTATACAGACGTCCACACAGGACCTACAAAAAACCTTTGTTTCGTCGTGGATCTCTTGCAAAATCTGCATGTATGAAATGCAGATTTTGTAGTGAATTTGCCTTGGATTTCACCTTACGCATTGCAATGAAATCTGCAGAAAGAATTGACATGCTGTGGATATATATATATATATATATATACACACACACACACAATCTGTACCTCATCAATTTCTGTTTGGAATTATTATTTTTGTTGAAGGGGTATTCCCATCTGAGACAATGGGGGCATATCGCTAGAAGGTTCCAGAGGTGGGACCCGCACCTACACTGAGATCGGAGCAGGGAAAGTGGTGCCAGAGGACCCCGGGTTTCACCGGGTCCGGCCACCACCAAGTGCTCTCCCCATAGTACTGGATGGGAGGGCACCGCGATTGCGTGGCCACCGCTACCATTCATTAATAAGGGGCTGACGAAAATAGCCGAGCCAACAGGGCGGCTTTTGGGCCTCCGTTCTCAGTGTAGGTGGGACCCGCACTTATCAGACAATGGGGGTATATCCTAGCGATATGCCCCCATTGTCTGATTTGGGAAAACCCCTTTAAAATCTCACCCACTTTCTCACTACTGTATTCTGTGGCTTTTCCCGCAAGCAAATCCCGATGGAAAATCTGCAGCATGTCCGCTATGTGGGAGCCAAAGAGGGATCACTGTGGAAAAGCCTCACGCCGAGCCTAACATGTGGATTCTTGTGGCAGGCATGCCATTGCGGGCTATTTATTAGGTACTGGTATACTCAATAGAAATTCCAAGCAACAAGAGTGGACATGTCATGAAGAGTCTGCACAGAGCTACAATTGTGCCTTTCATTTTAGAGAAAATACATAGATATTAATAAAATTGTATTTTCAGATATCCTTCCATAAGCAGTGGCAGCATTCGGCTGTGCAAACAACAGGCACAAAAAAACAGCAACCTTTGCAGGACACTAGGACCATTGATGCTCAGGTACCTAAGAAGAGGGCTGGACCACTTATATAGGTGCAGGATGGCTGGGATTGGTCGCACAGGTCACATGTGCAAAACCCTTAAATCACAGAAAGTGACACTTGGCGGCTCTTAAAGAGGACCTTTCATCTGTTTAACCCTAGTCTAATTAGGGTCTTACCTTATAGGGCGGCCCCCACTGATGTCATCGCACAATTTTTTTTTTTTTTTCAAAGACCCCTGTTGTCCCCCGTTTATTTCGGCGCCTTATATTCTAATTAGCCGACTTGGTTATACTAGGCAGAGACTGGAGCGGTTCCCTTCTCCCTGGCTGTGAGAGCATCCAATCAGAGCGCACCGCTTATAGCCAGGGAGGAGCTCATTCATTATTATATTCAAATAAGGCGCCAAAATCAACGGGTGGACAACAGCGGACGAACGAGGGGGCCTTTAAGAAAAAAAAAAAAAAAAGTGCGATGACATTAGTGGGGGCTGCCCTATAAGGTAAGACCCTAATTAGACTAGGGCTAAACAGATGAAAGGTCCTCTTTAACGAGTTTCTACAGGGAACAGGCTGGAAGGCATGCTGGGTCCAGGAGCAGATTCCAGGAATCATGGTGTCTGTAAGGACAGACCCCAGGATCGCAGCAGTGAATGGGAAGACATCGGCAGCTGATCACCGCCGCTACCTGCCCCACAATGCTGCCAGACGTGGACAATGACAGAGGCAGCCAGGCAGGACAGTGCTCGCCCAAGCACTGAGCCGGGCACCGCGGTGGTGAGTAAGGGAACAGTGGCGGTCAGCAACCGCCGTTAAACAAACATAGTGAGGTCACTGCATTCAGTACCGGCAGATTCCACAGAAGGGAGACGTGCCTGCTGTGAGAGAAATGCATCTAGCTGTGCAAGTAAAACATGGAATAATATGGCTGAGGAAGACATTAAGGAAGCCCAAAAAAGACCTGTTCCTTCACAATTATGATTGTATAAAGAAGCATAGCCATTATGCAACCTCTTTTTGAAAACTCGGGTACACAGCATTTTAGCCCTCTGCTGGGCAAAAGTATACTGCAGCAGATCCATTCACTTCAATAAAACAAATGTTCATCTTTGGACTCAATTTGACAAGTTTGCTGTTCATTTACAAAATTTCTGGCAGCATTTTTGCTGAATGGAACAGCTTGGTAGAAAATGCTACTCTATCCGCAAAATAATAAAAAAATAAAATAAAAAAAGGAAATGAATGCAAAGTAGGTCAACAGAGTCCAAAGATAAATGCTTTGCACTCCGTTTGTCTCACTGAAGTGAATGGATCTGTTGCGGTATAAATCTGAGTATAATTTTCAAGTACTTAAATGTATACCCCAGACTGAAAGCCCAGCGTAGAGTTATATGCAGAGTGAACCCAGTCTTAGTAACAAAGGATCTATGATTATCCCTCATTGTTTAGCCACATACCTTCTCAAGGCTGATGGTTTTTCTTCATCGGGACAGACTCTTTGTCCACTTAATACAGAAGACGATCTGCGTAACTCTGTACGTGATGGTGTGCGTCCAGCACTGGTCCGGCGGCCTACGTCATTCAGGTTGTTGAAGGAGCGCTCTGTTGGTTGATGCGCCTGAGGTGTAGACGTTATTGGATGGTTTTGGTGACCACCTGTGTGCTGTTCCAGCCTATGAAGGGGGTGGTCAGGCAAACTGACAGTCTGTAAATGGTCCTCATGATCCCGTGACTTAACAGATGTGATAGGATCTAATGGTCTTGTATCTTGCCTGGCTTCCTGTGGTCTGACCGATGTTGAGTGAACTGCAGGTCTTCCTTTTTGTGCGACGTCCTGTGATCTAACTGGATCTGAGCGTCCCTGAGTATTGACATCCTGGGGGTGGTTATGTGGTTTAGCATTCTGAGGAAGCTGCTGGGGCCACTCTTCTTGCTCTAATCCAAGAGCTTCAGGAAGAGACTTAAAGCTACTGTATCTGTTAAATGGAAAAAAAAAAGGTGGGAATTACTTCTGATAGAAGACGGTGTATGCGATCGCAGTACTGGAGGTAATCATCTCTGCAAGATTTCAAACAGTGCCTTATATGTTTCAATTAGAACACACCCACAAAATTGTCCAGCGTCTCGACCACTCTCTTAACGTATGCATTGGAGGCTCCATCAGTCTAAGGCCTCATGCACACGGCCGTTGTTTGGGTCCGCATCCGAGCTGCCGTTTTGGCGGCTCGGATGCGGACCCATTCACTTCAATGGGGCCGCAAAAGATGCGGACAGCACTCCATGTGCTGTCCGCATCCGTGGCTCCGTTCCGTGGCCCAGCCAAAAAAATATAACATGTCCTATTCTTGTCCGCACTTTGGGGACAAGAATAGGCATTTAGATTGATGGCCGCCGTTCCGCAAAAAACGGCACGGTCGTGTGCATGAGGCCTAAGTAGCAGTTTGTGTTGTTTTCTGCAGGAAGAATATGCAGGCAGCACTATTTCTTCCTGTCAGAATGAGACACCACCGCAGACCTTACAGACCCCCATTGTAATTCAGTGGGGCCGTCAAATGCTAGCAAGCGTTGTGCGAGGGATCTGCCACTGTGTCTTGGCTTCCCATATAAAGAAACATAAAGGAACTCACGTAGATAGCAAGGTGCCGTAGTCTCGCTCCACCTGCTTGTGCTTGAAGAGTAGAGGCTGAGGTAAATATTCTGCTGGATCTTCCTTACTTAATGTCTCAGCATCTGCTTTAGACATTCCAGGGGGCTCTGGAGATGAGATCTGAAAGGACAGCAGTTTGAGAAGTCTTGGATGATGGTATCAGTGAGCAGAGTACTGCACAGAAGTATTACATTCTAAATAGATTTATTATTAAATGATGCATAATTAATATATAATATGAAAAATATATATGTTTTCACTTCCCTCACCTGAGGGTATGGGGTTTGAAGGGCTGGCGTAGGCACTGAGGCTGATGGAACTGGAGCACTTCCTAAATGATGAGTTGTAAGAGTGTCTTTTAAGTTATTTTCTGATTGTGAAGAGTTTTCTACTCGTTCCTGTATCTCTTCCAGTTGGACGCCCAGTTGGAATATGGCTTCTTCGAGTTCCCTGTAAAATACAATATTCAGATTATACATCACAAAGCAGGACCTTGGTTACAAAGAGATCAATGACAGTAGATGTTACTGATACAGGATTATGTGGAACTGGATTCATAATCTTTATAACCAACATATTAAAAAATCCCTCGGGTGCACCTCAATTCAAAAAGGGATTTTAAAGGAACCTGTCACTATGAAAATGCTGTCCAATCTCCTAGCATCATGAGTCTAATGGAATGAGCAGAGTAGATTAAGATAAAGGGGAGTCATTTATTAAGACTGGCGTTTTAGACCCCTATAGCTGGCGGTGGATCCGCTGAAGTCATGAAGAGGCGCAGGCCTGTACATAACTTTGGCGTATCCAGCACCAGTCTAAATGTAAGCCAACTTCCTTTCAAATGGAGACCAGCAAATCCCAAACTGACTCAATGAGGGAGATTTATCAAGACTGAAGTTCCCATACGCCAGTCTTGATCCCTGGACGCTGGAGTGACATGTGCCTCATTTATTAATTTTTAGTAAATTAATCCCATTTCTGGCAGTCTGTGCGCCAGAAACTGAAGTCTACGCCAGCAAGGGGATGGCAGAGACTTCAGCTATAACTTCTGGCATAAGTTCTAGTAAATCGTATGGGTCGTGCAAAGCTCCATCCTTCCCGTTAAGCCCCCGTCCCTTGTCACCACCTTAGAAAAATGTAGAGAACCTCTAAGGCCCTTTTCACACGAGCGAGTATTCCGCGCGGATGCGATGCGTGAGTTGAACGCATTGCACCCGCACTGAATACCGATCCATTCATTTCTATGGGGCTGTTCACATGAGCGGTGATTTTCACGCATCACTTGTGCGTTGTGTGAAAATCGCAGCATGCTCTATATTCAGCGTTTTTCACGTAACGCAGGCCCCATAGAAATGAATAGGGTTGCGTGAAAATCGCATAGCATCCGCAAGCAAGTGCAGATGCGGTGCGATTTTCACGCACGGTTGCTAGGAGACGATCGGGATGGAGACCCGATCATTATTATTTTCCCTTATAACATGGTTATAAGGGAAAATAATAGCATTCTGAATACAGAATGTATAGTAAAATAGCGCTGGAGGGGTTAAAAAAAATGAAAAAATTATTTAACTCACCTTAATCCACTTGATCGCGTAGCCCGGCATCTCCTTCTGTCTCCTTTGCTGAACAGGACCTGTGGTGACGTCACTCCGGTCATCACATGTTCCATCACATGATCCATCACCATGGTAAAAGATCATGTGATGGAACATGTGATGACCGGAGTGACGTCATCACAGGTCCTGTTCATGTAATTAATGCTCACCCCAGGTCCTGTTCAGCAAAGGAGACAGAAGGAGATGCCGGGCTACGCGAACAAGTGGACTAAGGTGAGTTAAATTATTTTTTATTTTTTTTAACCCCTCCAGCACTATTTTACTATGCATTCTGTATTCAGAATGCTATTATTTTCCCTTATAACCATGTTATAAGGGAAAATAATACAATCTACAGAACACCGATCCCAAGCCTGAACTTCTGTGAAGAAGTTCGGGTTTGGGTACCAAACATGCGCGATTTTTTTCACGCGAGTGCAAAACGCATGACAATGTTTTGCACTCACGCAGAAAAATCGCGGGTGTTCCCGTAACGCACTCGCACATTTTCCCGCAACGCCCGTGTGAAAGGGGCCTAAGAGTCGTAAAATATGGCATGTGCCATAATTTGCAACTTTTTCATGCCACTGTTGTGTGATAAATGCCTTATGCCCCATCTAGGTAAAGGTAGTTTTGATTGAAGCAATGATGTGGCAGAAAAGGAAAACCTGCACAGAGCCTTACGCTGGTAGTAATATTCATATTTTGCATTTACCTTTGTGGATCTAGCTCGCCAGTCAGGTTCCCAGAACCAGTACGTTGCTGTTCTTGAGCCTTTAAATATCTTCTTTCCAGCACATCCAGGGAACCACACAATTCCTGCACTGCCTGGAATGGATTCACAGTTCAGAAAATTAAGATTTTATTTCATTATTTTAAGTTTTATAAAATCAAGAAGAGTCAATTCATAATAAGGGTTCTGTAGTTTTCACATGTAATGATGAAATAAATGAACACAGGGGCAGACTGGGCACTTAAAGTGGCCCTGGAAAAAAAACTAAAAGTGGCCCCATGTTGTAGGTGGGTCCAAATTGACAGAAGGTGGGGCAACACAAGTAGGTAGGGATAACACAAGTAGGTAGGGATAACACAAGTAGGTAGGGATAACGTAGGTAGGCAGGGGCAGCAATACCATAATGCAGAACAATATATCACCCCAGCACAACCAAATACCACACTGCAGCACTAAATGCTGCCACCTGTGCCACAGTCTTCAACTGTATCGCTGTCCTGAGGACAGAAATACAGTTGAATTAAGAAGGGCAATTGCGGCCACTGGCCAGGTGCATAGGAGATAATCAGATTGTTGTGTACTCAGCCGGTGGCCATGAAGAGAGCTTGGGTGGCCCCACAAAGGCATAGGCCCACCGGGAAAGTTCCCTGTAGGGTCTATGGCCAGTCCGCCACTGAATGAACACAACATGCAGAAGTTCTACACTATGGACACATGTGGTCCCTGAGCTAAGATCTTGCTGATCACAATGAACTGAAGATTATATTAGTAGCGTACAGTGCATGTAAAGGTTGTGGCTCTGTAAGAAGTCATTTTTAGTAGTAAAATAATTCTGTTGTGCAGATGTAGTAGTATGTTCCTTCAGATCGCTTGGAAACAGAAATGTTACCTGCCGCTGTTCTTCAGGAGTCAGGTTCTCGCTGCGCAGCAATTCTTCAAGAAGTTCGACCTGTCAGATTAATGCATATGAGTTACCATATGTAGTTTAAAGTGCCCACTCTATGATGGCCCACTCAGTGATATGTATGAAATATCACATCCATATTAGCTCATTAGAAATGCCTTATTAGAGTTACAATACACTTCTAACCACTGTAATCCCAGTCCCTGAGATGACTTGCTTTATATTACTATATGTAAATGTGACTTTAAAGGGCATCTGTCAACAGATTCGTACCTATGTCACTGGCTTACCTGTTGCATGTGCGCTTGGCAGCTGAAGGCATCTGTGTTGGTCTCATGATCATATGTGCCCGCATTGCTGAGAAAAATTGTGTTTTATTATATGCAAATGAACCTCTAGGAGCAACGGGGGCGTTGCTGTTACACCTACAAGCTCTGCCCTCTCTGCAACTGCTGCACCCTCTTACTTTGATTGACAGGCCAAGTGTTATGTTTTCACTGTCTGGCCCTGTCAGTCAAAATCGAGAGGGTGCGGCAGTTGCAGAGAAAGCAGACCCTCTAGGTGTAAGGGCAACTCCTCCGTTGCTCCTAGAGGCTCATTTGCATATATTAAAACATATTTTTTCCCAGCCATGCAGGCACATATGAACATGGGACCAACACAGATGCCTTCAGCTTCCAAGCGCACATGGAACAGGTCAGCCAGTGTCATAGGTACAAAACTGCTGACAGATGCTCTTTAAGAGAAGTGCTACATAAAGTCACACAAATGACTGCAGTCAAATACTGTAAAGTAATGAATGTGACACCAACCTCTTGGTGAAGGGTCTCTAAGTGTGACATCAGAGTGGAGGCAACGTCTTCAGGTGGATGAAGAGAGGAGGAACCTGAGGGTTCTGGTAAGGTATAGACTGGGGGGGTCACAGAGGGTTTCCGGTGCTCAGAGGAACCTACATCAAAACACAGATCCAAGATTAACCTTAGGTTTCCTTGACTTAACTGGAAACTACACCCAAAAGATCAAACATCTGATATGATATCAGTTGCTTTATGTATGTTCGCTATTGTCCATTAAGAATGTGAAAAACTTTTTTACACATTACTTATATGATAAAAGATGACCACTTCAAGTTAGAGGCTCCAAGCCTGAGCCTATCCTCCTAAATCTGGCTGTACATTTCAGATAGCTTTCAGCCAAGCATGCGTGTATTCTGAATGGGGAGAGGGGAATAACTCACTACCGGACACCCCTGGCAGCGGCTTATCTCCTAGATAGCAAAGAGATCAGCATGCTAAAATCCAACAGCCTGATTCTTCTCTCCCCCAATGGCAGAGAGTCGGGGGGCTCCCATATACATTACATAGTCAGCTGGTCCTGCTAAAATGGAAAGGTTCAGCCAACATACATCTGTCTCAGCTTCACCTCTGGGACCAGTATCTATCTCTAGAATGCGCACCCTCCCAACTCTGTTTCGACTAAATGCCGGGGCCAGAGGTGGACGATACTAGCGAAACCTCCGAGAAGGTCTGCTGAGCTTATGTCACAGACCTGGGCAATTGTAAGCCTATTGACTCCCATTTTTTGCATACAGTTACATTGAAAAGTGCAGTTAACAGACATGGCTATACCAAAGTATACCAGCCAAATGTATGCCAAAAGGACACTTATCGGCACACATTTGGCTAATGGCAGACTAAAGACAGGCATGTACGAGACTTTCCAGCATATCTGCTATATGCAGAATCCAGACATAGGGTTACCGTAACCTAAATACAACATTCATCATATGAAATATCTCCTAAGAGCTACACATTTGGCATTAATATAAAGTAGCATGGAATACAACTCCACCGTGTAGTACTGACACTATCCAGAGAATAATCCACAGCTTTGGGATCCCGAGAATGGACTGCACTCCTGATCTGATCCTGGAAGCTGGTCAGCGCTGTATACATTTTCCGACAATTGAAAATAACACATGTGCATTTGCTCAGGAAGGGTCCTGGATAAACCTATGATACATTGACCTACATATTGCAATGCAAAGGTTCTCTGTCTGCTGAAACAGCTTGAGCTGTGACTAATCTAAGTATGTATACTCAGGAAGAGGAAGTTGAGCAAAAATGTTAGTAGAGATTTGGAGATGTGAAACAGGTGGCTAAATGTACAAAACAAGCGACAAGCGTCTCATATTGGGGAAGGTTCCGAATTTTCGGTGCAGTTGTTTTGAGCCAAAGCCAGTGAATCCATCAGGAAGAAAACATATAAATCCTTCCTCCTCTCTTTACGACAGACCCAAAAAGGCCCCTTTCACATGAGTGGTACAGAATGTGTCTGGGTCGGTTCAGTGAAAAGACTGAGAGTTTTGCATGCAAGTTCAACAAGCTTTTAATTTTTTTTTCTGGACAGGTTTTATCCGTGAACAAAAGAATAACTCTCAACATCTCCTAGGAACCATTAGTGAAAAACGCAGTGCATCTGGATGCCTTCTGTTTTTTACGCAGACCCATTAATTTCTATGGAGCCAGAGCTGCGTGAAAAATTAACAATAGAGAACGTGCTGCGATTTTCCCTAAATCGCAAAGATGATGAGTGAAAAACTAGGCTAATGTGCACATACCGATTGAGGCTACTTTCACACTAGCGTTTTTTGCGGATCCATCATGGATCTGCATAAAACGCCTCCGTTACAATAATACAACCGCATGCATCCGTCATGAATGGTTGTATTATGTCTTATACAGCCAAGACGGATCCGTCATGAACTCCATTGAAAGTCAATGGGGGACGGATCCGTTTTCTATTGTGTCAGAGAAAACTGATCCGTCCCCATTGACTTACATTGTGTGTCAGGACGGATCCGTCTCGCTCCGCATCCCAGGTCGGACAGCAAAATGTTGTATTATGTCTTCTATAGCTATGACGGATCCGTCTTGAACACCATTGAAAGTCAATGGGAGACGGATCCGTTTTCAATTGTGGCAGATTGTGGCAGAGAAAACGGATCCGCCCCCATTGACTTACATTGGATCCGTTTGGCTCCGCTTCGCTGCAGGCAGTGTTTTGGTGTCCTCCTCCAGAGCGGAGTGGTGACTGAACGGAGGCAAACTGATGCATTCTGAGCGGATCCTTTTCCATTCAGAATGCATTAGGGCAAAACTGATCTGTTTTGGACCACTTGTGAGAGCCCTGAATGGATCTCACAAACGGAAAGCTAAAACACAAGTGTGAAAGTAGCCTGAAATGAATGGGTCAAGATTCAGTCCAGATGATGTCCATTAACAAAACTGGATCACATCTGGATGGAAAAGTAAAAGCATAAAGTATAACATTTGCCAAATAAGATACAATCCAGTAATGAAAGTAATCATATATATTTATATTCACAGGATGGGTCATCAATATTAGGGCTCATTCACACGACCATGGTTTGGTTCTGCATCCGAGCAGCACTTTTGGCAGGCTCGGATGTGGACCTATTCACTTCAATGGGGCCGCAAAAGATGCAGACAGCACTCCATGTGCTGTCCGCATCCATAGCTCTATTCCGAGGCCCCACAAAAATTATGAGTCACGTCCTATTCTTGTCAGTGTTGCGGACGAGAATAGGCATTTCTATAAAGGGCAGTCCGTTCCGCAAATTACGGAAGGCAAACATGTAGGTGTTTTGCGGATCAGCAATTTGCGGACTGCAAAATACGGCACGTTCGTGTGAACAAGCCCTTAGACTGTCAGGGTCCTGACGTCCAGCACTTCCTTCCAGATCAACTAGTAGCTCTGGAACTACACAGCTCAGTCATTAGTGTGTAGTGGATGGGCAGGGTACTGCAGCACTGCTCCCATTCACTTCAGTGGGAGTAGTCCTGTGGTATCCAGGTCCATCCACTACACAGTGGACGGAGCTGTGGATTTCAAACCTGCACCATGAGTGAATTTCTGAATGGATGCCGAGCACATTTTTCTGCAGCACGTGGATGAGATTTGTTAAAAACCCTGTAATACGCTGCAGATGTTCTGCCCACAAAATCCAGACAGAAAATCCGCAGCTAGGCATACCTGCCCTGTGTGAAGATACTGTAAAATCCTTTTACTAACCTAAGTCCACTTCAGTTGCCCCATGATGATCATTTACTGAGCTGAAAGTTGCAGCTTGAGCGTGTGGTATGGAAAACTCCATAACTTTTGTGCCCTGGGTGACTGTTCCCATCTCAATACTGTGACTTGGTTGCGGTGGGTCTGAGTAGAGATGTACCTGAAAAACAATACAGTACGTTTTAGGGTCCATTCAGACATCAGCATTTTTTTTCCCCAGATTTTCGTTCTGTTTTTTAACAATTGTACATCCGCATCCGTTCCGTTTTTCCGCAAAAAAAAAAAGATTATTTTTTTATATTTCCTGGAAACGGATCCGCAATTGCAGATGACATACGGATGACATATTGATGCATTCCGCATGTAATCCGCATTTTTGCGGACCCATTGACTAAAATGGGACCACGGACCAAATTTTGCGGACAATAGTAGGACAAGCTCTATTTTTCTTGTGGATCCGCATAACGGAACGGAACAACGGATGCAGACAGCACACTGAGTGCTGTCTGCATTTTTTGTGGGGCCATAGAAATGAATGGGTCCGCATTCCGTTCAGCAAATTTGCTGAACGTATGCGGATTACAAAATACTGACGTGTGAATGGACCCTTAGTTTTCCTCACTGAAGTGATTGTAAACTGGCAGTGCCATTTTCATGTAAAATATTAGTAAGTTGATTCTAACCCTTTACATTATGGCACTATGTGCGTAGCAAGCCCTTGAGGAGCCGGAACAGAAGATGGGAGTGGTAGTGGCTCTAACTAGGATGTGTCACATTGGTTTCCATCGGGCTGTCGCTCCCTAGGGCCAGTGCAGCGTAAGGAGTGTGCACCCTTTCTTCCTTCTGGGCACTCCCTGCAGTTGGGGCTCCTGCTTGATGGTAGTTTAGGGTGCCCTTGATGTTGTTGTTTGTATGGGTTCTTAGCAGGAGGTGTAGTAGTGCAATGGCCAGTGTATAGTGTGGTAGGAGTCAGAAAACTAGGCCAGAGTAAAGAATAAACGTCTCTTTTTACTTGAGTGCAAAATAGGAGTTATAGTACATGCAACAACAATCTGTACACAGTGAAAATCATTTTCCCAGATGGCGACGTATGGAGGCTGGCACAGTGGCAAATAAAGTCTCTCTATCTAGAATCATCGGCTGGTAACTGTAATCTGGCAATTGTGGTTGTAGTGTCCACTGCAGTATACAGGCTTTAGAGGCACGTCTGGCCAGTACGTGGTTAAGAGTGATGGGTGTCTTAACTGTAATCCCTCAAAAGCAGCAAAATCTGGTTATCTGTAGTCTCAGGTTATCCTTACATACTCTAATGTAATGTAGATTCTGAGCTCTTGTCTTTCCTTCTTTCTTTAGCAGAAATAGTATCTTTCACAGAGATCGGTTAGTCTCTGCATCCTGAGGCCTAAGAATAAGGAGCGCAAGACTTGCTTCCTCCCTCCTCACTCACTATACTAGAACACCCCATCCAGACAGGAAGTCAGACCAGCCCACTCCTGCCAAGAGGGGAGGAACAGAGTCGTTAACTATGTCCCTGCCAGCCAACCATACCAGGTCATGCTGGGTGTACATAACATTAGATAACAATAGGAACAAACCATTTGCAGGTGCCCCCTGTACTGGGGTACTGCACATGTACAGAACTGATTTCATGAAAAAGATCACTTTCCAACATAAACTAGTGACAGATCCTCTTAGCAAAATGCTGTATCAGTACATGCCGAACGAGTCCCCATATTCATTCCCCGGCCACCTGCTGCCGATTCATATGGGGAAAAAAAACTGTCAGTCAGAGGCAGGTGGGCGGGGAGAGCCGTGAGCATGCGCTGGAGCTGTTAGAACCTAGCAGCATAAAACTGCTGACAGATTCCCTTTAAAACATTTCACCTAGCCTCGGGTGTATACCACTTACGAGCATGTGCTATATTTCTTACTTTAGCTCCCAGTCTCAGGCGGTCAATGGTATTTTCAGCTTCGGCGTACTTAGTGAGCAGCTTGTGGTAATCCTCCTTTTAAGAAGTAAGAGAAACGGGAAGGTGATTAAGTATTAAGGGTAATAGACAATTAAAAATAGATACAAAATCTAAAAGGCAACCGGGAGTATGGAGGAAATAGAGCAGAGACATACTAAATTGTATAAATCTTACTTTTCCGAATGCAGCTCTTTTATCTCATTCCCATAAAATGCTCATAAAATATTATCAATAAAAAACGGGGCCCAAACTCAGGAAGGGCCTGGGTGCAGGACAAATAGATTTATTTTTAGGGCCAGGGAGCGGTGAGTAATACCAGTGCTAGGAGCACTATACTCATGTCTTCTTCTCTAGGCGCCTGTGCTACACTAAGGCTAGGTCTACACGACGAAATCCGTCTTGAATGGATTTTCTGCGACTGTCGCGTCGCAGTCGCAGCATGTCGCAGTGCGACACCATAGACTGCCATTATAAAAATTGTCGCGCGACATTGGTGCAACAAAATGTCGCGCGACAAATGTCGTCGTGTAGACCTAGCCTTAGTCCTGGCAGCGCACAGCTTCAGGGCAGGACGTAGTGTGTGTAGGAGTGCGCTATAACCTGACGCTGTGCAATGTCAGGTCACAGTGTGTGCACAAAGAGCGGAAGCCACCCACAGGAGGAGAAGAGAGGTAAGTGTTTTTTGGCCCGGTCTGAGATCTGCAGTAAGGGGACCAAGGGGGTGGAGTCCGTTGAAAAATTTGCTGTGGGGCCCAATCAGTTCTAGTTACGTCACTGAAAAGGGACATTGCACAGGCTAATGCCTTATGTGCACGCAGAGCCTGGTACACGGAGCCTGTAAGGCCACACACCTCTGTAATAAGGCATCCATGCCACATCATTTCATAAGGAATCCACCAGAAAATAAAATCTGTATGAAATCAGAGACATATGGCGGTACAGTAGGTCTCCAGAGAATTTAACTGCTGCTTATTATGGCGCTGTATAAAACATATCTATGGTAGATGCACAAGGCCTTATACTTTAGCTTTAAAGGGGTCCATTAGTATGAATGAGCGAACCCGAACTTTACAGGTTCAGATGGTGTAGGAATTCCGTTATGGATTCCGTTATAATGGAATTCGTAGACGGAATGCAAAACAGAAGCCTTTAAGAGACATTCCGTTTTGATCCGTCATAATAGAAGTCTATGGCCAAACATAACGGATCCGTCCTGGTTTCCACTACGCAGGACGGAAAACAAAGTCCTGCATAACTGGAAATCAGACGGATCCGTAAGGGTAAGTTCGCTCAGTCCCTACAGTATCACATTGCTGGGGGCTCATCACTGTCTGATTGTTTACTAGGCACAGTGCAGTACATGTGGCAGTGGCTGTGCCTGGTACTGCAGCCCAGTTCCATTTAAAGAGGACCTCTCACCACTAAATGCAATGCAATCTGAAAGTACCACACTACAGAGCAGGAGAAGCTGAGTAGATTGATATATATTTTGGTGGGAAAAGATTCAGTAAAACCTGTATTATATACATTCATATCATTGCTTTGTAAACCTCCTGTGAACAGCTATAGGTACAGAAGGGAGGTGTTATCAGTGATTGATAGCATTGCATACGAGAGATAGCTGTCAGTCACTGATAACACCTCCTTCCTGTACCTATAGCTGTTCGCAGGAGGTTTAGAAAGCAATGATATAAATGTATATAATACAGGTTTTACTGATTCTTTGCCCACAAAATTATATATCAATCTGCTCAGCTTCTCCTGCTCTACAACATGGTGCTTTCATATTGCATTGCATTTTGTGGTGAGTTGCAATACCAGGCACAGCCACTACAAAATGTACAGCGCTGTGCCTAGTAAACAATTGAGTCAGCTGACGGTGGAGGTGGTGCAAGTTAGGCTATTTTCACACTCGCGTTTTGTGCGGATCCGTCATGGACAGATCAGTTCAGATAATACAGCCGTCTGCATCCGTTCTGAACGGATCCATTTGTATTATCTTTAACATAGCCAGGACGGATCCGTCTTGAACATTATTGAAAGTCAATGGAGGACGGATCCGTTTTCTATTGTGCCAGTGAAAACGGATCCAACATTGTGTGTCAGAACGGATCCGTTTGGCTCAGTTTAATCAGACGGACACCAAAACGCTGCAAGCGGTGTTTTGGTGTCGGCCTCCAGAGCGGAATGGAGACTGAACTGATGCATTCTGAGCGGATCCTTTCCCATTCAGAATGCATTAGAATGCAAACTGATCCGTTTTGGACCACCTGTGAGAGCCCTGAACGGATCTCACAAACTGAAAGCCAAAACGCCAGTGTGAAAGTAGACTTAGACCCCCATCAATCTGAGACTGATGGCCTATCCTAAATATATAATAAGGCTGCAAAATCATCTAAAAATATTTAAAAAATGAACTTGTATAGTACCGACCTGCAGCTGATGGACCAGCACAGTGGCTTGTTGCGGAGTCTTGAATTCTTGTGGTACAGCAGGTGGTACAACAGGTTCCTGAACAGGCCTTTCTGTACTGCTAAGCAGAACCTCCCTCACTATCTCTGCTGGAGACTTGAAGATCACAGGAGCGCTTAGGTTTTGCTTTTCTGGTCTGCGAGGCTGAGGAGGACGATATCCCTCTTCATCACGGGGAAATCGGACTTTGGGCCCAACTTTGGAAAAATCAGGCAAGGGGTAGTTCAATTGTCCTCTGCCATACAGAGGTGTGGTTGAATGTTTGCCTCTTCTCACGGTGGAGGGCTCCACATGTTGTGTCCTGGTAGGTGCTGACGTGGGCTTAGATCTTACGTTCCTGGCCTGTTTAGAGTCCCTAGTAAGTTTGGAGACATTTGTAGGGATTTGACCCGGGATGGCTTCTGGGATTCCCCCACTTTCTGTACACTGAAGACTCTGGCAAAGTTTCATCTTCTATCCTAGGGGTAATGCTTAACCTACCGAAACGACTCATGAGTCTGGTGTCCCAAGTACTGGGAACGGGAGGGGATGATGGAGATGGGGATTCGGCGATACCACAATCTTCCTGATCGTCTAGGCTTTCAGAATAATCCACCTCATCCTTAGGGTTTTCGTCCAAGTGCTCTTCTCTCAATGATGTTTGCTCATATTCTTCATACCTTCTATGTCCGGGACTTTCATCCAGAAGTTCTGACTGTGTTTGATTCCAATTATCATCTTCATCCCACGCTCCCAGCGAACTCCCTCGATCCACCTCATCTTCAGTCATATCCAGTTGTTGGTCTCTGCTTGGGGGATGACGATCTAATGCAGATGGCAATGTAACTGATCTACTCGGGTGGTCCAATAAGCTGTGAACCTCTGTAAGAATGAAAAAGACGCCATTTTGTTATGGTGGTCACAATCTATTCCATGCCAAATGACTATGTTTTAGGTAGAACTTATGCTTGGTTTGGCCATACATATTGGTCGCCATAAGAAATCTGATTACATGGTTCAGCAGACAAGGTACTCCAGGTTTCATTTCAGCTTAATATACTAATCTACAGGTCGAAACCAGCTGGCTGACCCATACATTGGTCAATATCCCAACATTACAGTTATGATTACCTTAAGGATGGCTTCTAGCCATACTTGCATACCAAACTGGAAATGTAGAACTGCTACTGTATTTCCTATGCACTTACATTAGACCCATCCAACAAAGACCCGGCAGTCTTCGTCGGGTGGGTCTGGCACCTCCAGAAATATGTTGCTCAGCCGAAGGTTTGCTTACCTGTATCATGACTGACGATACCATCGCCATTCCTCAACGTTTCGGCTCTTTCCTCTGCCACCCCAGACAAACTGAAATCTTCTTGCCAGCTAGGGACCCCAAATCTTTCATCTTCTGATGGGGTTCCTGCATAGGGAACGCCATCTTTATACATCTCCATCATGCCCTCTTCATCAAAAGCCAGCACCTGCTCCTCATCTCCTTCTAGATCGCCTTGACTGTCCACCCCCAGCAGCTCTTCTTCATCCATTCCAATGACTCCATTTTCATCCATGTACCGGGAAAAACGATTCTCTTCCTCATCGCTGCTGTCGCTCGGCTGCTGTCGATTATGACTGTCCATGGTCAGGGAGAGTGAGACGGGCAGCTCACGTCCTCCACCATATCACCTGCTGGGACACAATTATCGAAAACACCATAAGCTGGAAGTAACTTCATCGAAGTGAGATGAGGGCTCTTCTAACAGAAGCGCAACCTCCCCTTTTCTTTTTTGCCTTCCTGTTTCTCGCCTCCACTATTTCTAACCTTCCTGTCTGCTTCTTCCTCTCCTTTTAGTTTTTATTTGCTTGTATGATCGCTCTGTTTTAGTCCTCGCTGCCTTTCTTTCTCTACTCTCTTCTGCTTTCTTTCATGCACTTGCCTGTCTTGCATCAACTTCCTTTCTTGCAAAGTTTTCTTTTCTTTTTTATTGCAGCAGATTATTTGCAGCTTTCCTTTTGCCTCCTGCTTTTTTCGGTCTCGCGTACCTCTGCGTGTGCTCGGTCCAGCTTACAGCCATTTCTGTTGATTCTCCCGGCTAAGTCAGCTGACCAAAATAAAAGCCTCTTCTTAGCATCCCTCCCCCTCCTTACCACATCGCCAGCTTCCCCCCTTCACTTCCCCTCCGCATGTGATGTAAGACTACGAGACCCACCAAAAACCTTATGGCTGACCTGCGCAGATTGCAGTTACAAAATCCACATCCTGAGACGTGTTTGCTTTTGTGCGGACTGGAGAGTTTTTTTGACACATACGCCCTCCCATTTACTAACCAGTAGTTTACTGGCAGACGCATTGCTACAGTGAAGTGGGCTCAGAGTTTCCTGTGCTTGGAAGAAATTACTTAATCATACTGACATGTTTGATTTCCTTCTAAGGCTATGGCCGCACGCTGCGGTCGTGTCGCGGCAGCGGTCGAGTACCGCGCAGTTGTACCAGCTGCAGCAGACGTTAATCAAAGTTTTTAGCAACCCCCTGTTACGGCTTCATTCATGGTTAATTTGGTGCACAAAAACGTTGTGATATTTGGGGGTTTAGAGCCTCGTTCGCCGCGTTTCAATAAGGGAGCAGAATGGAGATGGAAATAGCCATTTATTATAATCGACACCAGCTCCCTTGCTGGGGGTTGTATTTCGTTTTGGTGCACGGACCTGCATATAAGCGCCACAATCATTAAGACGTGCGCACTTCTTGATGGATTAAGACCGGCGTGTAATATGCCGCTCTTAATAAATGTTCCCTATAGATTGGGGAATTGAAAGGGAATCTATCAGCTCTGAGACGCCCGCAAAAATTGCCCCCTCTGAATTGGGCAAATGAAATCAGCGTCATTGACACTGCGCCATTTTAGAGTGTTTTGGACAATTTTTTTTTATTATTGCATAGTACTCATTTTGCGATAAAAATCATTTTTTTTATTGGTCTTTATTAAAAATATGGAGCCCTTTTTTCTGTACAGAGCCGAGATGCTCTAGTAAAAGCCTCTGGATTTTTTCCTTCAGACCAGGAGCTGACGGACTCCATATCTCTGACCTCCTGAACACTCAGTACAGCTCAGTTCTTATCTTACTGATAAGAATGTGGCTTAAATGAGTGTTTATAGCCTCTTAGTAGTTTAGAGATAAGGGTTATTAGATGACCGGGCACAAAGTGAAAGAACCAGCCACACAGCTAAAAACAGTTAACCCTTTGTGACAGAACGGCTCAATATTTTTAATAAAGGCCAATTGAAAAAAAGATTTTTAGCAAAAAATTAGTAAAATGCAATCATAACCAAAAA
Organism: Bufo gargarizans; assembly: GCF_014858855.1. Lineage (NCBI taxonomy): Eukaryota > Metazoa > Chordata > Amphibia > Anura > Bufonidae > Bufo > Bufo gargarizans. The sequence continues at coordinate 173,897,365 of NC_058088.1, read as the reverse complement.
TTGCCTCCGATGGTGTACGTAGCCTTTAAACCCCACACTCTCACCCAAAAAGCTGTCCACAGTGCCTCAGTCAGGGAATTGCAGAAGCATGCAACATGAACCTCATTACATGCCTGTGGTTCGGCTGAGAGACTACAACCTCCATCATCGCTGCTGTCCACATGCTGCTATTGGGAAAGGATTTTACTTTGATATGCTTTGGAACTGTGCCTTGTTACCTCTGGATGTACTACTACTCCCATTCTGCACTTTAGTAAAGAAAGACTTATTTTTATTTATTGACAACTGGCCTGGTTACTGACCCCACCATTCACCGTCCTTGTCGCCTGCCCTCCTGCCTTGCACCCAGACAAACACCTAACGTCAAGGGCACCCCAACTACCACTAGGCAGGAGCCCCAACTTCAGGGAGTGCCCCGGGGGAAAGAACAGGGGCGTCCTCCTTTACTGCTCAGCCCCAGGGACAGCCGGAGAGAGCCATAACTACCACTCCTATCCTCCTAAACACACTCCCCTGCTGGTCGCTGCACGGGCAAGTGGCATGGTGACAGGCAATTAGTCACCCCCTGCAGTTATTATCTCTGAGATCAGCCCTTGAATACTGCTGATTTCGGGGGGTCCCTCTGTTACTACCTGCCATGGTCTGAAGTGGGTGGGGGGGGCGCTCTAATACGTCTGCCATATATTACCTAACCATTCCTCTGCGGCGACCAGCAAAATGATGCTGCACGGGCGCCTCAAAGTAACTGTGGTGGTGTACATAATAAATCAGATAAAGCAGTGACTGGGATACCAGCTGCCCCCATAGTCTCCACACGTGTGATAAACTGCTATCTGGTTCAGTAGGATTTGCTCATGCCCGCCCCCCCCGCTATAGCGCCATATGGGTCAGGCAGATACAATAGAGGCATTAGCACATTGCCGATGACCTATTAAAACACATTGCCGGTTCTAGCAGCTAATATCAATCAGGCTCGCGCGCTCTCCATATAGCGGGTCAGTGTGTGCGGCTAAAATGCTATAAAACCAGGGGCGCTGCCTGTACGGCAAAAAACGGATGAGGTTTTACCATGGATTGCCACGGTCTCCAAGAGCCACACCTGTGCTAACTGAGGGGATCTGCGATAAAACAGCGCATTTAGAGGTGTACTGCCAAATAATACCGCTATACCATGCTAGATAATACTGCCACATACAGTATAGCCTACATAACACAGTGACCAAATACTATGCAGCATCCAAATAATTCTCCCTTAAAGAGGTTGTCCAGGCTTTTACTATTGATGACCTATCCTCAGGATCGGTCTTCAATATCAGATCGGCGGGGGTCCGCCACCCGCCACCTGCGCCAATCAGCTGTAAGAGGAGATGGCATGCGCAGTGCACACGTGCTGTCTCCCTTATCTCTCCCTGTTCACTGCTACGGTCTATGGGCTTTGCCGATCTGATATCTGACTAAGGCTACTTTCACACTAGTGTTTTTGCTTGATCCGGCAGGGTTCAGCAAAAACGCTTCCGTTACTGATAACATAACCGTCTGCATCCGTTATTAGAGGATCCGGTTGTATTATCTTTAACATAGCCAAGACGGATCCGTCATGAACTCCATTGAAAGTCAATGGGGGACTGATCCGTTTTCTATTGTCTCAGATTGTGTCTGAGAAAACGGATCCGTCCCCATTGACTTGCATTGTGGGTCTTGCTCCGCATCTCAGGACGGAAAGCAAACCGCAGCATGCTGCGGTTTGCTCTCCGGTATGAGAACGGAACAGAATGCATTTTGGAGCGCTCTGTTCAGTTTTTGTCCCCATTGATAATGAATGGGGATAAAATGGAAGCGTTTTTTTTCCCGGTATTGAGACCCTATGACGGATCTCAATACTGGAAAATATTAACGCTAGCATGTGAGTATAAGATTTTAGCTTTTTTTTTTTTTTAAGTGCCAACATTACTGGCCATAAGGGGGGCACTGGGGGGACATTACTGGCCATAAGGGGGGCACTGGGGGACATTACTGGCCATAATGGGGCACTCGGAGGACATTACTGGTCATAAGGGGGCACTGGCGGACATTACTGGCCATAAGGGGGGCACTGGGGGGACATTACTGGCCATAAGGGGGGCACTGGGGGGGACATTACTGGCCATAAGGGGGGCACTGGGGGACATTACTGGCCATAAGGAGGGCACTGGGGGACATTACTGGCCATAAGGAGGGCACTGGGGGACATTACTGGCCATAAGGGGGGCACTGGGGGACATTACTGGCCATACGGGGGGCACTGGGGGGACATTACTGGCCATAAGGGGGGCACTGGGGGACATTACTGGCCATAAGGAGGGCACTGGGGGACATTACTGGCCATAAGGAGGGCACTGGGGGACATTACTGGCCATAAGGGGGGCACTGGGGGACATTACTGGCCATAAAGGGGGCACTGGGAGGACATTACTGGCCATAAGGGGGGCACTGGGGGGACATTACTGGCCATAAAGGGGGGCACTGGGGGGACATTACTGGCCATAAGGGGGCACTAGAGGACAGTATGGGGGGAAATTACTACTGTGGAGCATATTTCTACTGTGGGAGCAGTGGGGGAGTAATTACTATATGGGGGCTCTGTGGGAGACAATTACTACGTGAGGGCAGTGTGGGGGGAAGTTACTTCTGTGCGGGCAGTGTGGGGGTAAGTTACTTCTGTGCGGGCAGTGTGGGGACAATTAATCTAAGGTTTTATTATTATTACTAGGGGCACTCTAGGTGGCATTTATAATTGCTGTAGACACTATAGGGACATTATTTCTAGTGGGATTACAATTTTTTCAGCAGTACAGTACCTGGGGCATTGGGGAGCACCACGGGCACAGTTTTGGGAATGAAAGCAGGATGACATTGTTGAGACACTAGGATGGTGGGGTTGATGGAAAAATTAAAAAATCTAACATGTCCGTAAAAAACTCTGTAGAGATGACATGCGGCTTAAAGAGTTTGTCATGGAGGTCTGGGTCCAACAGAGGAGAAGAGGAAAGAGAAGGTCTACATGACAGTAGATGTCACTGGATGTAATAGGTAGATGGTGCTGTATTCTCCGATATGTAGTGCTGGTTCAATACTGCGACCTGTGTCTCATCTTCTCCAAAGTCTTTTTTTTAGTTATAATTATATATATTTTCAATTTGGCGACAAAAAATTTAATTTGGCTCCTAAATTTTTCAGTTTAGGAGCCAATGGCTCCTGTTTATTTTTTGGGGGCTGGAGCACTGCTGTATTAAAAATGTTGAACCCTTTTCTCTGTGCAGCCTTGAGATTCTCTTTTACCCTTCTGTCTGTTTTGCACTCTGTTCCGTCAGGCAGCTCAGCTGACGGCTCCTTATCTCTGACCTTATAATCACTCATTATAGCTCAATTCTTACTTTGCTGATAAAAATGTGGCTTAATTAAGTGTTTAGGACCTTTTGGTAATTTACTGAGAAGGTTTATTAGATGACCGACACAAAGTGAAAGTGAAAATACCATTCTCACAGCTAGACAGTTAACCCTTTGTGACAGAACGGCTGAATATTTTTAATAAAGACCAACTGAAGAGATGATTTTTAGCCCAAAATGACTAAAAGGCTATCATAAAAAAAAGAATTGCCCCCGAAGGTGTACATAGCCTTTAAGGGGGAACAGATATGCTGTGGATAATCCACCAGAATTGCAAGCAAGGAACTGCAGGATCATCAAAGTGCATGTAATTCTACAAAATCTCATCCACACACTGCAGAAAAAGATTTTAAAGGTTTTTTTTGTAGTGTTTTATACTGATGACCTACTGTATCCTCAGGATAGGTCAGTGGTGGTGAACCTATGGCACGGGTGCCAGAGGCGGCACTCAGCCCTCTCTGTGGGCACCCACGCCCTGGAAAAAGTATAAGGCGTACCAATATGGCTTAGACTTTTCCTGCCCTTCATCAGCGCAGGGCGCACTATGAACGGCACAGGCGGCGCACTGAATGTAGGCCGGCTATTATAGCTAAATGGTAAAGTACATGGAGGATATACTATATTAGACTGTAGTATTCAGGTTACATTGCCGTGTTGGCACTTTACGATAAGTTAGTAGGTTTTGGGTTAAGGTTTGGGCACACGGTCTCTAAAAGGTTCGCCATCACTGGGATAGGTCATCACTAATAATGGGGGTCCGACTCCAGAACCCCTACCGACCAGCTGTTTGAAAAGGCTGCAGTTCTCTGGTGTGCGCCACAACCTCTTCGCAGCGCCGTCCATTGTAAAGTGGCTGTTCTTGGTATTGCAGCTCAGGTCCATTCGCTAGACCAGTGTTTCCCAACCAGTGTGCCTCCAGCTGTTGCAAAACTACAACTCCCAGCATGCCCGCACAGCCAAAGGCTGTCAAGGCATGCTGAGAGTTGTAGTTTTGCAACAGCTGGAGGCACACTGGTTGGGAAACACTGCACTAGACCAATGAATGTGACTTCGCAGGCCTAGAGTAAGCTGCGGCCTCTTCAAGCAGCTGACCGGCGGGGGTCCCAGGACTCGGACCCCCACCAATCAGATACTGATTGATAAAACACTTGGAAAATCCCTTTACGCTGGGATCACACCTGAGCGTTCGCGATGGAGCGCTCTGTATGCGCGATTGTACCGGCGTTTGCAATCGCGCATACAGAGACAAGCGAACGCCCATTGTCGCGCGTTCCCGAAAGTCTATGTACGGGAACGCGCGACAAGACGCCCCAAAGAAGCTCATGTACTTCTTGGGGCGTCGGGCGTTTTACAGCGCGATCGTACGCGCTGCAAAACGCTCAGGTGAGAACCATTCCCATAGGGAATCATTGGTTTCTCCTTGTTGAGCGTTTTACAGCGCGTAGGAACGCGCTGTAAAACGCTCTGGTGTGAACCCAGCCTAAGAGGTACGGCTTTACGGTGATCTTGGTCGAGCGATAAGGGTCACGCCCAAGTATCGCAGTGTAGCCTCACAAATGAATGGGGTCGCATTCCGACTCGCACAACCCCAGAATCGTAAAAGAAAAACAGCCTCGTCATATATTTTGTGATTCTGGGGACATGCGACCTCATTCATTTCTATGGCTGCCCTGCTACACTGAGATCCCTGGGGGGCGACACCTGGCCGCTGTGTAGCTGGACCCTAAGGCTGGGTTCACACCTGAGCGTTTTACAGCACGTTCCTACGCGCTGTAAAACGCACAACAGGCAAGAACCAATGATTCCCTATGGGAATGGTTCTCACCTGAGCGTTTTACAGCACGTACGATCGCGCTGTAAAACGCCCGACGCTTAAACAAGTGCTTGAGCTTTTTTTTGGGCGTTTGTCGCGCGTTCCCGCACATAGAAATTCGGGAACGCGCGACAATGTGTGAACGCCAGTCTCTGCATGCGCGATTGTAAACGCCCGTACAATCGCGCATACAGAGCGCTCGTTTCAGAACGCTCAGGTCTGAACCCAGCGTTAATCTTGAGCATGTCAATGTATGCTGTGGATTTTCATTGCAAATTTCACCCATTGCAATGGAAAGAGCAAAATATGCGTAGAATCAGCACCACTGGGTGCTTTTTTTTTTTTCTGTTATGGATTTCCAGCAAAAAATCTGCAGCATTTCAGTCACATGTGGACATACCCTTAGGCCCCTTTCACGCGAGCGAGTTTTCTGCGCGGATGCAATGCGTGACGTGAACGCATAGCACCCATACTGAATCCGGACCCATTCATTTCAATGGGTCTGTGTACATGGGCGTTGTTTTTCACGCATCACTTCTGCGTTGCGTGAAAATCGCAGCACGTTCTATATTCTGCGTCTTTCACGCAGCCCTGGCCCCATAGAAGTGAATAGGGCTGCGTGAAAAACGCATTGCATCCAGAAGCAAGTGCGGGTGCGATGCGTTTTTTCACTGATGGTTGCTAGGAGGATGTGTAAAACCTTCAGTTTTTTATCACGTGCATGAAAAATGCATCAAAACGCATTGCACCCGCACGGAAAAAAATGAATGCAATCGCAGACAAAACTGACTGAACTTGCTTGCAAAATGGTGCGAGTTTCACTGAACGCATCCGGACCTAATCCGTCACGCTCGTGTGAAAGGGTCCTTAAAGCAGTTGTTTAACCCTTTATAAATGATGACCTATCCCCTTCGAGAACCATGACAACTCATCCGCTATCCACAGCACAGGTCTGACGCCCACTAATCACTGATCCCCTTTCCTATGGATGGCAGATACGTTGTTGCCTCCATATTGACGGTATGGCCAACCACAGACATGACTAGTTGCCCGTAGAAATCTGATTTCAGCATTCATATTTCGTGACCCCTTGAAAAATGAACCCTGCGAACCCAGTCACATGACCATTTCTTCCATTACTCAAGAGTCACTAATTTCCCCATATAAAAGCACTGTAGTGAAGCAGCTGCCCCTAGCAACCAATCAGCACTTCTCTTTCATTTCCTAACCAGGTATAGGAAAATGAAAGCTGGATTCTGATTGGTTGCTCCCTCACAAGGCTTTGCTATAGATTTACTATATTACTCCATAGGAAAACCACTGTAGTGAGGCAGCTGCCCCTAGCAACCAATCAGCCCTTCTCTTTCATTTTTTAACCTGGTCTGGCAAAATTAAAGCTGGATTCTGATTGGCTGCTCCCTCAAAAGGTTTTGCTATAAATTTACTAGATTCCCCCATATAAAAGCCACAGTAGTGAATTAGCTGCCCCCCTAGCAACCAATCAGCACTTGTCTTTCATTTTCTAACCAGGTATAGGAAAATGAAAGCTGGATTCTGATTGGTTGCTCCCTCACAAAGCATTACTCTAGATTCCCTAGATTTTCCCATATAAAAAACAGCTCTAGTGAAGGAGCTGCCCCTAGCAACCAATCAGCACTTGGCTCTCATTTTCTAACCTGTTCTGGGGAAATGACAGATGGATTCTGATTGGTTGCTCCCTCACAAGTGCTCTCAGAGCCGGTCAGTAGCAGTTCACAACGCGTTACACACACACACACACACACACACAGCAGGCAAACCGATCAGCTCCGCTTAAACGGAAGCAGAGAAAACCACATATATGGAAAAGTAAGGAGAGCGGGACAGCGATAGGGGAGAAGGAGTGTGAGCTCAGACGTGCAGCAGCGGGATAATAGGCAGTGAGGGGGAAGCTGCTGACAGGGAGACGGCAGGAAAGCAGCAGAAGAAGAGTAGAAGGACCCGGAGAGGAACAGAAGAGACTCCGGGAGAAGAGAGCACTGTACCGGGCGCTGAGCTCCCCGCCGCCTCTCTGTGCCCGGATCCCGTCAGGTTGCCAGGAGAAGCGCTGTACAAAGCAGAGTCACTCACTGGTTGGGTGTAACCATGGCAACGGGGCGCCGGCAGCGGGAGAGCGGGCCACACATACACAGTACATAGCAGAGAGGGCCACACATACATAGGAGAGAGGGCCACACATACACAGTACATGGGAGAGAGGGCCACACATACATAGGAGAGAGGGCCACACATACATGGGAGAGCGGGCCACACATACACAGTACATAGCAGAGAGGGCCACACATACATGGGAGAGCGGGCCACACATACACAGTACATAGCAGAGAGGGCCACACATACACAGGAGAGAGGGCCACACATACACAGTACATAGGAGAGAGGGCCACACATACACAGTACATAGGAGAGAGGGCCACACATACACAGTACATAGGAGAGAGGGCCACACATATACAGTACATAGGAGAGAGGGCCACACATACACAGTACATAGGAGAGAGGGCCACACATACACAGTATATAGGAGAGAGGGCCACACATACACAGTACATAGGAGAGAGGGCCACACATATACAGTACATAGGAGAGAGGGCCACACATACACAGTACATAGGAGAGAGGGCCACACATACACAGTACATAGGAGAGAGGGCCACACATATACAGTACATAGGAGAGAGGGCCACACATATACAGTACATAGGAGAGAGGGCCACACATACACAGTATATAGGAGAGAGGGCCACACATACACAGTACATAGGAGAGAGGGCCACACATATACAGTACATAGGAGAGAGGGCCACACATACACAGTACATAGGAGAGAGGGCCACACATACACAGTACATAGGAGAGAGGGCCACACATACACAGTACATAGGAGAGAGGGTATGTGTGGCCCTCTCTCCTATGTACTTAATAAATGACCCCTAATGTCTTTTTGGGACTTTGGGACAAAATTTTGCATGAGTAGTCCGTAGGGTGCGGATCACACACAGATATTCAGCAGAAAAACCACAGCATAAGGGCTCACACGTTGCATTGTTCGCAACTTGCGGCCCCCAATGCACGGGCACCAGCCGCGCGGCTGCCACAGACGGATCCGGACCCATTCAACTTGAACCGGTCCGTGATCCGTCCGCACCACAAAAAAATAGAACATGTTCTATTTTTTTGCAGTGGGGAGGCATGGAGAGAAACCCCACGGAAGCACTCCATAATGCTTCCATAGGGTTCCGCCCCTCCGTTCCGTACCGATCTTCCGGATTGCAGACCCATTCAAGTGATTGCGGGCCGCAATACGGGCACAGCCGAACAACGGACGTGTGAATGAGCCCCAATACAGTACCAGCAAAGCGTATGAGATTTTTTTCTTAGGTGTGGAAATTGACCTGCTGTGTGGATTTTGAAATCTGCAGCATGTCAATTGTTTTAGCGTTTATTTTTTTTGTGTGTGTGCGGATTTCACTCTTTTCAATAGATGGGAGAGATCTACGGCAAAACTGCATCAAATCCGCACCAAAAACCGCATAAAAGCACCAAAACCATGATAAATAGTGCAGAATCAAGCATCTTTTTATGTGGTTTTGGTACTGATGTCATGCGGGTTTTCTGCATACAAATTTGCACCTAGCATTAAGATCGAACCCCTTTCGAGTATTTTTGAGACGTGGCAGAATTGGCTGTACACAGTATGACGGTACTATCATTGATACTATCATTTCAGCATGGCGCAGCACACACCTAAAATAGTCCAACTAGACCCCACTACTATTGTGAACCATCACTGATCACCCTTCTAATGGCTAAGGCTACTTTCACACTAGCGTTCGGGCGGATCCGTTCTGAACGGATCCGCTCATATTAATGCAGACGGAGGCTCCGTTCAGTACGGATCCGTCTGCATTAATAACTTTAAAAAAATTCGCAAGTGCGCAAGTGCGAAAGTAGCCTGCGCGGATCCGTTCAGACTTTCAATGTAAAGTCAATGGGGGACGGATCCGCTTGAAGATTGAGCCACATTGTGGCATCTTCAAACGGATCCGTCCCCATTGACTTACATTGAAAGTCTGGACGGATCCGCACGCCTCCGAACGGCCAGGCGGACACCCGAACGCGGCAAGCAGCGTTCAGCTGTCCGCCGGTCCGGGCGGAGGCGAGCGGAGCGGAGGCTGAACGCCGCCAGACTGATGCAGTCTGAGCGGATCCGCCTCCATTCAGACTGCATCAGGGCTGGACGGCTGCGTTCGGGTCCGCTCGTGAGCTCCTTCAAACGGAGCTCACGAACGGAAACCCGAACGCTAGTGTGAAAGTAGCCTTATGCACACGAATGTATTTTGTTTCCGTTTCTGTTCCGTTTTTTTTTACAGGTCTGTATGTGAACCATTCACTTCAATAGGTCCGCAAAAAAATGGAAATGACTCCGTATGCATTCCGTTTTCGTATGTCCGCATGTCTGTTCCGCGGATCCGTGTTTTGCAGACTGCAGAATACATACAGTCATGTGCATGAGCCCTAATAGACACCATTTGTCCTGTCAGGTTACATTTTTCTAAAGCACTATGGGGGTCATTTACTAACAGATGCCACTTTTTGGCGTATATATGTCACAGATGGCGGCACAGAAGTCCTTTGCACCACAATCTGCAACTTTTCCCTGCTCACGCCAGGTCTAAAAAAGGGAACGAGGTGGGGAAGGGGGCAGGCCCATCTCATTTATCATGTTCTGCGCCTGTTTCAAGCGTAGAAAATAGTCTAAATCTACACCAGCAAAGGAGCTGACAAGCGGTGGACACGCAAAAGTTATGTAGAGGTCGGCGCCTCTACATAAACGAGCGTGACGGATTACGTCCGGATGCGTTCAGTGAAACTCGCACCATTTTGCAAGCAAGTTCATTCAGTTTTGTCTGCGACTGTGTTCAGTTGTTTATTTTTTTCCGCGCGGGTACAATGCGTTTTGCTGCGTTTTTAACGTGCGTGATAAAAAAACTGAAAGTTTACAAACAACATCTCTTAGCAACCATCAGTGCAACACGCATCGCACCCGCACTTGCTTCCGGATGCAATGCGTTTTTCACTGAAGCCCCATTCACTTCTATGGGGCCAGGGCTGCGTGAAAAACGCAGAATATAGAACATGCTGCGTTTTTCACGCAACGCAGAACTGATGCTTGAAAAAAATGTACACAGACCTATTGAAATGAATGGGTCCGGATTCAGTGCGGGTGCTATGCGTTCACGTCATGCATCGCACCCGCGCGGAAAACTCGCCTAAGGAGACCTAAGGAGTTTTAAGACCAGGGTTTTAGACGCCCCCTATGTCCCCCTATAATTTTACGGGCAGGTTTTCCCCGGCCCCAGATTATACCGCAGCCCATTGCAGTGTGTTGGGGTTACCCACAAGCCCTGGTATAGCACAAGGCCTTCTTGCTTCTGACAGGCGACGAGCAGGCAGCAGCGATGGTGGGTTTTTCAGGCAATAATACAATCTTAATATGTCGATGCAGAACTCAGTGCTCACGATGTTCTCTTACTTTCATTAGATCCAGAATGTATAAATGACTTTGATTTAGAAGAACAGAAGGAAAAAGAGAAGACGGCAATAGACGAAAGGTAATGGCAGTATGCCCCAGCAGTTTCTAATTTATTTTCCGAAAGATGATGGAATGGCTGTCACATGACGTTTTTTCATAGATCATCCATAACATTAACTCTAATTGTGTTCTTAGCACAGACATACAAGAAATAAGTGCTTAGGGCCACAGAGAGTGAATTTCCTGACGCAGAATTTCCACCTCGCAGTTTGAACAATGGCGAGATGCACATGAATTACATGCAGATTTGCCGCTGATTTTATCCTATGCATTGCAAGGGGTGTAACCCGCGGTGGAAATCTATAGCGTAAATTGACAAGCTGACGATTTTTTTCCAAGATTTAGTGATAATATCCTGCCCACAATTCTGCGGGTGAAAATCCTCAGCTGGTACTCTCTATATGGAAGTACCCTTAAGGCCTCTTGCACACGACCGTGTGTCCCCCGTGGCCGTATTGCGGCCTGTATACGGCGGGTCCGCAATACACGGGGCATCGACCGTGTGCATTCCGCATCACGGATGCGGACCCATTCAAGTCAGGGGGTCCGCATCTGCAAATGGAGTGCACATGGCCAGTGCCGTGCAAATAGCGGTCCTTGCTGACGGAAGATCTGCAGCCCTATTAAGTATAATGGAGTCTGGCGAAGATCCAGGCGCATTCCGGCAGACAATGCGAAGAATCGGCCGGACACAAACAGCTGTATGCTGCACCACATTCCCGGCATCGTCTGTCAGAATATGCAGACGGAATTCACGCTGGAGGTGTAAACTAGCCTTAGGGCTTGTTCACACGACAGTTGCCTCTCCGTGGACCGCTATCCGTCCGTTCCGCAAAAAGATAGAGCAAGTTCTATCTTTTTGCGGTGCGGAGGCATGGAACTGATGCGGACTGACTTGAATGGGTCCGCAATCCGCAAGATACAGCCAAAGAAAGCCCACAGAAGAGCTTCGTAGTGCTTCCGCAGGCTTGTGATCTGTGCCTCCGCTCTGCAAAAGATAGATGAAGTCCTATATTCAGTCATATCTGGTGGGTCATTTAAGTGAACGGGTCTGCATCCGCACCACGGAGTACACACGGCCAGTGCCCGTATATTGCGGACCAGCCGTTTACGGTCTGCATCATGGGCACTGAGCCCTTATGCTCGTGTGCATGAGTCCTTATAGTGTAGAACAGGAAACCCATTTGATGGCTTCCCCTACAAAATTTCCTACAAAAATTTATAATACGATATTTCATTTTTAAAATTTCTACTTAGAAGCTAAAGTTGGAGTCCACACATTTCTTCCGACACCACAGCCCTGTAAATAGGTGACTTGAGCTTTAGACCTGATGCGCACGACTATTGTTTGGTTCCGCATCTGATCCGCATTTTTGGCGGATCTCACACGGACCCATTCATTCCTATGGGTCCTTAAAAAAGGCAGACAGCACACGGATGTCATCCATGTGCTGTCTACATCCGTGGAGTGCGTCCATTCCATAAATTATAGAACATGTCCTATTCTTGAATTAGGAAAATGTGCCATGCACACGGCCAGGATCAGTATAAAAGCTCCATTAAATACACTACTCACAAAAAGTTAGGGATATTTGGCTTGTGGGTGAAATTTCAGGATGAACCTAAAATGCTCTCTAACCTTTACAGGTCAACTTAATGTGACCTAAACTTTTGAATGCACATGTCCAACTGTTCAGTGTTTCAGTACTTTTTGCACAACTTGCTGTTCTCTAACAAGGAGCTTAACGGCAAAATTCACAACAGGTGTCTGATCCATGAATCGCACCAATAAATTTCTTGGTTAAATTAGAATTGGTATTAAACAGTCCTCCTCATCATGCTGCTCACATTTTGACATCATGAGACCAAGACGACACCTAACAATTGATCAACAGTACCTCGCCATCTTGAGGCTTCAAGCAGGATGTTCTCAGACGAGTGTCACAAAGCGTCATCAGCAGGTTGTATCAGAGTCTGGAAGAGTCACAGAAAGGCATAGAAGTGGAGGGCACTTGTTACTGGCACATGATTGGGGGAGCATCTATGGGGGGGCACTTCTTACTGGTACAGATTGGCGGGCATCTATGGGGGCACTTTTTACTGGCACATTATTGGCGGGCACTGTTGGGGCATCTCTTATTGGCACATTATTGGGGGGCACTGTGGGGGCATCTCTTACTGGAACATTATTGGGGGGCACTATGCGGGCAATTTTTACTGGCACATTATTGGGTGGCACTTCTTACTGGCACATTATTGGGGGGCACTATGGGAACATCTACTGAGGCCACAAAGACGGGGTATTTTATATTGGGGCTCTGTATAGGGGCACTTTTCACTGGGACACATTATTGTGGTTACTATGCGGAAGGGGGAGAAGAGTACTATGGGGTCATCTACGGGGGCACTAAGAAGGGGGATTTTACACTTGGAAATTATGGGGGACACTGAGGGCATCTACTGTGGCACTATATAGGGGCATTTTATACTGGTACATTATGGGGAGCACTAGGAGGAAGGGGGGAGAGGAGCACTCTGGGGGCACTATATAGGGGTATTTTATACTGGCACATTATGGGGGCACTAGAGGGACATTAGCTCAACTGGGGGCATTAAAAGGGGGTATTTTTTGCACTGGCACACATTATAAGGGGGCATTTTTTGTACTGTCACATTATAAAGAGAATTATTACTAATGGGGGTATTTTGGTGGGCTTTATTACTACTGTGGGTCTATGGGGAACGTGCTTACTAGTATGGGCACTATGGGAGCATTATTACTTCTGGAGCACAGTGGGGACATGATGGGGGCCCTGTAGGAGCACTTTTACTACCATGTGTGATCTAGCAGAGAATTATTCCTCTTGGTGGGACTTTTAGGAGCACTATTACTGTGGGGGCACCTTGGCACAGTATCAGCAATTATTTTTGGGGGACGTTATGTTTACACTATTAGTGTCAGGGGCACTATTTGCTGGGCGCAGTTATTTTAGGACACTGTGTGCCAATAATTATTGAAGGGCACCTCTGCATGGTACTACTATTATCAGGGGGTTTATCTGTTTCTGCAGTATAATATTGGGGAACACAGCAGCACAGTATGGGGGGCGGTAGGATGATTTGTCCAGAAGATGGGAGGATGATGCAAAAGTAGTAAACTGCAGAGACGAGAAATGGCTGAAAAATGGTGTCTGGTCTGAAGGGAGAAGATGAGGAAAGAGAACATCTACATCAAAGGAGACATCGCTGGATGTAAGAGGTATGTGGCGCTGTATTTGTTAAAAAAATACCGTATAGACAGTATTGTAGCTTTGCACAAAGTAGATGGTGCACACATGATATTAAGGGTACTCGACGACATACATGGAGTACAGGGGCTGTGATCTAATTGCAGCATACTGGAGAGAAGTGGAGCAGTGTCTTGTAGTTATGATGAGTGCTTATCTTGCCTCTAGTAATTTCCTTGTAATGTATTCTTCAATGAGTGCTTCCTTTGTCTGGACACGGCGCATTGACATTGCACTGATTTCATTGCTTCGGTAATCAGGACTCAGAACAGTAAACCTTGTAGACTATAGTAATCGGTTAATTTCAAGTACTTTTCACTTCATCTACATAAATGATATTGTATAATAGCACCGAAGTATCCAGGAGCGAGATGTTGGTGAATATGTAGAAATTATCCCGTAGTATCACAGCTACATGAGGCGTCGAGCGAGTGTGCAATGCAGAATAATAGTTGATAAAAGAAGATTTCCCCAAGGACTATAGAGAGTGAACCTCCATCTTGCCGCAGCTCATATTATTTTTACATTATAGTGTAGGAGCGATTTGGGTAACAGGGTTGGAGGATGCCCACACAAAGATCATTATGACGTCCTTCCTGCTCACAGACACAGTGACTGGAATTTAGTGAATCTCCTGGCCTCCTTAGAGCCAGTGATTGGGGCAAATACCATAAGGAGCATTCCCGGGAACCCTCGTTCCCGTTAATTGCCCTTTGTAAGGGTGCTGCAACACGTTCCGTTTTTTTGATGCCGCTTTTGAAGCCACAATCAGCTGTGGATCGTAGAAAAGAGAAAGCATCAAGGACAAATACTATGGGGGTCATTTATTAACCTGAAATGCGTCTTTCAGGTGCAGATTGCGTTGCAATGGTTAGTTGCGCCACAATCTGCCAGGTCAAAAAAAGGGGTGTGGAGTAGGCGGGAAAGGGGACGGGACGGGCCTGTTTTAGGTGTAGAAAATAAGGCCGGCTTACATTTAGAAGTGTAGCTGGATTCGCCAAAGTTATGGAGAGGCCTCTTCATAACTTTGGCGATCCACCGCCAGCGCTGTTGCTTTATTAAGACCGGTGTCTAAAAGTTTCTTAATAAAGGACCTTCTATGTCTCCTCTTTTTTGAATGCACTCTTGGTTTTGGCTTCAAAGACTGCATAAAAAAACCTGAACGTATGGCAGGACCCTAAAGGGGGCACCTGATGAACGAGCAAATACATTAAAGCATTTTTGGTCGCCTAAATCATCATTTCATCTGATGTTAACAGCGATCTGCTGCCCAGAAGCAAACTATTGCAGTAGGTTTCACCTCCTCTGATGAGCAGGCAGATATCTGGAACAAACTTTTTGTTCCCGATAATTGCCTGCTGTGTAGCCTATAGTCTCTGGTGGTAATGTCCTAGAAGTCAGTCAGTGGCATGCAGAAATATATTTATAAAATGTGGGTACTGTTTGTTCTCCTTTATGGGAAATCATAGCATCTTTCCTAAAGGACACTTCACACAGTCTGACCTAGCAAGCAATTATCGGGAACAAACAGGTTTTTTTTCAGATAATTGCCTGCTCGCCAGAGGAGGTGAGAGCTGCATTTGCATCGATTCTGTAGGAGGATGGGAATCATTGCTTCTGGGAAGCAAATCACTATATAGACAGGGCAATCTGCTACCCAGAAACGATAATTTAGGTGACCACATCAACGATGCTTTGACCTGATGATCGAGCATTTGCTCATTCATCGGGTGTTCGGCCACAACTTTACACAGGGCAGTTTTCAGGAACTGTGTTCCTAGGAACTTCCCTTCCTGATAATTGCCCCATGTAAAGAAGCCTTTAGAAATAAACCATGAAGGCATACTTTGTGTCACTGAGCTAGTAAAAACGTTTGATTGTTTTTTGATCGTTGGGGGTCTGAGTGTTGAAACCCCCACCGATCGCTAGAACAAGGAGTCCGGCAGTACTTTGTATAAACAGCGATGAGCTGTGGGTACACAGTGGATTTGTTTGGGGACTAACAATCTCAGCTCTCCGACCCTGCACAACTATCAGGAAAAACGGTTTGTTCTCCATAATTGGTCCATGCATTGGTCCATGTAAAGGGGCTTTTAGCGCATGGCTCTCAGGGGTACTGCAATAAGATTTTCTTCAACTTGAAGTGTCTGATGAAAGGAGACAATAGATTGCATTTTAACTGCGTAGCAGTCTGAGGATAATACATCCTGCAATCGGTGCCTTGTGGTTGCACGAAGATTGCTATACACTACTACATCACAGCTATTGATGAAGGCGGTTGTGTTGCAACCAAGACGTAAAATCCAAACCTTCTGTGTGACCACATTCAGTATAATTAGTTGTAATTGGCAGCGCAACATTTGCAATCCTAATTTCCCATGACCACAATTGGCTGTGTAGCCCTGGTTTTAAAATACCCCAAGCAAGAGAGGGGTATACGATGGGGACAGGACGGCGTCTCGTGTATGTGACAGGGCAGTGTATTACAGGGTTTGCATCCAGGCTACGAACAATGACCCCTTACAGAACTGGGTAACAAAGAAAGGACTGATGTCAAATGGACAGAAATGGTTAAGTCTCAGATGCAACCAACATCTGTCTATACACACAGCGTTTCTATCCAATAATCTCCCCCCAAAAATACTAGACCATTCATTTGGCAATTCTTCAAATTGAAACTAGTCTTAGGCTCTGTTCACGTCATTTATTTATTTTTTGCTAAGAATAAATCCTTAACAAAGTGTGCAAATCTATTCATTTTTATTAATAAAATAATTTACATTATATTTTATCTATATTATTCTTAACCAAGGATTTTTTTTTTAGGTGTTTGTGTCTCAAATGTACCGGTGTGTTCTTGGTTGTAATAGGGCAATATCTAACCTATAGGTGTTGATCACATCATGTTCAGAGCCTACATTTGACGTACACACTGGGAAAATATCCATAGGACCCCACTCACCTGACAGAGGCCAAAAGGACTGGTATTTGTTATATGTTGATATAACTGTCACGGACGTTCCTGTGGCAGGTACCAGGAGATCGGAGAGACTGGAAACTCGTGGGTTAAATTGACAAGTTCACTGTGGATCTTATTGTGTCTGTGTTTTGGTGAATGTCACAGCCCTTGCTTCAGGTGTTGCTTGTTGGTAATTTACCTTTCCCATAAGTAGCCGCTTCTCACTCTTGCAGGTGCGGTTTATAGATTTTCTTCCTGCCTTCTAACTAGCTGGTCGGTTGTACTCTGTGGTGCTTCTGGAGTTGCCAGTTTTCAACTTTCAGAAAAGTCTTGTCTTTTCTTATTGTTTTGTGTTTGTTATATTCCTTGTTGTTTGTACCTGGGTCTAAGACAGAGACTTCATTCGTCCATCTGGGGAGGAGTGGGTTGTCTCTGGTCCTAACCTTATTCCAGGGCATTATAGGGATATAAGGGCCTAGGTATCCAGCATATGAATATTCCTACCTTCAAGGTCTATTCATATTGACAGGTAGTTAGGGCCCGGATTAGGGTTGTTTAGGAGGTGACCTGTTTTTTCCCTAGTTTCCAGGCCCAGTTACTGTTCCCCTTCCCTCCTATGTTTAGTGTGGAGTTTTCCCCCCCACACAGATCGTGACAATAACTCAGTTTGGAATAGCGTAATAGATTACGATATTCCATATAAAGTAATGCATTGAAAAAAAATGTTTTTTTATATATGTTGCAGCGTTCTGTCAGCGGACAAGGTAGAGATCCTCCTGCATAAGCTCCTCAGGATAGGTCATCAATATCAGACTGGTGGAGGTCCGGCTCCCAGCACCCTCCAAGATCAGCTGTTTGAAAGGGCTGTGATGCTCATGCGAGTGCGGCCTCCTCTTCATTGCTTACCTGCACGCTGTCTCACTTGTAGCGGCGGCGCAGTGTAATGACACCTTCCTCTCCCGTTCACATGAATGGGACGGAGCAGCTGTAATTACACTGCGTAGACTGTGTGCAGGTAAACTCTGAAGAGGACGCAGCACTCTCACGAGCACTGCAGCCCCTTCAAACAGCAGAGGTCCCGGGAGTCAGACCCCCAGTCATCTGGTATTTTTGTACATGGAAGTTCGGTGAATAAAGGACCCTCATTTGGATATGCTGCTGTCATCTTCTGTTTTTTCGCTTAGGGTTCGTTCACACGAACGTTTTTTACATTACGTATACGGGCTGTTTTTGAGTTCCGTATACAGAACTATTCATTTCAATGGTTTCGCAAAAAAAAACTGAAATACTCCGTATGCATTTCCGTTTCCATATTTCCGTTCAAAGATAGAACATGTCCTATTATTGGCCTGCAAATTACATTCCGTGGCTCCATTCAAGTCAATAGGTCCGCAAAAAAAAAAAAAAAACGGAACACATACGGAATGTACTCAATAGATGGTTCTGTTTTTGTGGAACCAGCTATTGAAAATTTTATGCCCAGCCCAATTTTTTCTATGTAATTACTGTATATTTTATATGCCAAACGGAAAAACGGAATGGAACCGGAAATACTACTGAAACAAAAAATGGGAAAACGGATCCGTTAAAAAACGGCCCGCAAAACACTGAAAAAGCCATGCAGTCGTTTGAACAAGCCCTTATACTTAGGACAACCCCTTTAACTGGACAGGTCTATGACTAGGTTTTGAGCTTTACCCCCCTTATTGGTTATGCTGTCAAAGCTACAATATTCAAAGTCTTTTCCGTGATTTTTGAACTGATGACCTATCCTCCAGAGTATCTGATCGTCGGGTAGCTGATACCCAGGACCCCCTCCGATCGGATGTTTGAGAAGGCACCAAAGGATACGTTATCAGTTCAAAAATCTCGTAAAAACCCCTTTAAAGAGGTTTTCCCAAGGTAATGTATTCCCTATCCAAAGAGTAGGGGATAAGGATCTGATCGGTGGGGGTGCGACCACTGATGACAAGAACTGGAGCCACTCCATTCATAGAGAATAGACTGGGAGTGGTCATATGCGACCTGCTGCTCCATTCATTCAGGGGTAAGGGCCCCCCCCCCCCATTTATTTATTTTTTGATTGGTGAATTTCTCAGTGGTTGGACCCCCGACCAATCAGATTGTCTGAATTACAGGGCCAAAAGCCTGACGCTGCACTACTGAAAGCCAATTTATCGAAACGAGAGAAACTGATTAGTGGATTTTTTTTAATTTATATCATAGGTGACCCTGTGTAATCCACATTCTCCTTAACCCATGACATGCCGTGCTTCGTTAGCCATTCAACACTGCACACCGCATTTCTCTATTATGAGGTTTATTGAAAAAAGTAAATTGACAAGCTCTGTAATTACAGACATATTACATGAATGGTCACAACGTGGGCTGCACGTCACTCACACACTGTAGCAGGATGGGAGTCACTCTCCTCCATTAAAGGCTAATAAGTAGCAGGCACAGAGCAGTTCCGGTTTAGAGGCCGCCATAAGCTGTCCTTCTGCATCTATCAGTCTAGCTGTAAGCTTTTATTATTTTTTGTGTGTGTTTCCCTATATAGATGTAGCCAAGCGTCAGCTTTACAGATGGAACAAGCCGTCACATCTGCAGCGTGTCACTGTGATGGTAATAAGCCAGCGACCTGCCACTTGTTAATTATCACAGGGAGCTCTCTCGCCGCGACAGCTTGTCTGTAAAGATGATATATGGCGCTACTGTACATTTACTCCTAGCGTGGCACCTTGATAAGTGAGTAGTTCCGTCGCGATGTGTCTATCAATTCCAACGATCGGTCTCCATCTATCATCTCACAGACACTTGCTTTCCTTCCCTGCTATCTGCCCCACGGTTATAATACAAAGGGAGTACATAAGCCACATGTTGGACAGCGGAACCACGTATGTAGCAAGGGCACACAAAATGGCAGCTACACAGTAGACACATTAGCATGTAGTACGTGTTTCTCGTGGCACTGACCCCTGGCAGGGTTTACGCTCTCGGACTCGGATGCCATAAACGGCCGCTACAATGACACATTGAACTCTGTGACCAGAAAGTCCATATAATCCTTTTCTTTGGTCTTGAAAGCTTCAGCGATGAGCCTGGCAGCCTCACGATGTTCTTTATCTTGCAGGGAGACTCCATTCACCTCTAGGATGACCTGGCCGACTCGGAGCTTGCTGCAGTTATGAGCAGAGCCTCCTCTCTGCAAAAGGGGCAGCGCAATAAAGCACATTATTGAATGAAAGATGTTTTCTTAACGGTTTCTTAAGGTATGTAGCACCACATATGTAATAAATATATATTCCATGCTTTTTGTCCCTGTCCCTGTTTTTGCAGCCATCTAGTGTCACAAATCCCAGCACATTAAAGGGCATCTGTCAGCAGTTTTGTACCTATGACACTGGCTGACCTATTCCATGTGCACTCGGCAGCTGAAGACATCTGTGTTGGTCCCATGTTCATATGTGCCCGCATTGCTGAGAAAAATGATGTTTTAATAAATGCAAATGAGCCTCTAGGAGCAACAGGGGCGTTGCCGTTACACCTAGAGACTCTGCTCTCTCTGCAACTACCGCACCCTTTCCACTTTGATTGACAGGGCCAGGCAGTGTAGATGTCATCCTGCCTGCCTCTGTCAATCAGAGTGAAGAAGGGGTGGCAGTTGCAGGGAGAGCACAGCCTCTAGGTGTAACGGTAACGCCCCCGTTGCTC
This sequence comes from Bufo gargarizans, assembly GCF_014858855.1. Taxonomy (NCBI): domain Eukaryota; kingdom Metazoa; phylum Chordata; class Amphibia; order Anura; family Bufonidae; genus Bufo; species Bufo gargarizans. The sequence continues at coordinate 173,876,531 of NC_058088.1, read as the reverse complement.
CTAGAGGCTCATTTGCATATATTAAAACCAATTTTTTTCTCAGCAATGCAGGCACATATGAACATGGGACCAACACAGATGCCTTCAGCTGCCAAGCGCACATGTAACAGGTCAGCCAGTGTCATAGGTACAAAACTGCTGACAGATGCCCTTTCATTTCTCAACCAATTACTCAACCAATAATAACTAATAATAATAATAGCTAATAATCAACCAATTATAGTTGCAGGGCTTTTCCAGTCTTAGGCATTAAAGGGGTTGTTCATCTTTGGGGGGCCTTTCTGCCAGACCCCCCCTAACGTATCCAGACCTGAAGAGGGAAGAATACTTACTGTACCTGTTTCGCGCCACTGGGTTCCCGCTTTTTTAGTCTCCCGCTGCCTCCCTCCTGTCTCCACATGTCAACATCCTGTTTGACGTGATGACGCAGTGACGTGGCCCCCATGTATCACATGACCCAGTGACGTGACACAGGGGAGGCCATTCATTGGCTGCAGCTGCCACGTGACCAATGTCAAACAGGATGTTGACACGTGGAGGCCCGGGGGGAAGTGTCGTGGGACTGAAGGAGCCTGAATCCAGCAACAGGAAGCAGGTAAGTATGTAACCTACCGCAGGGTTAGCCACATGCGGCCGTCTGGCAGAAAGGTCCTCCGAAGATGAACAACACATTTAAGATGTGCCATAAATATCTGATACAGTAGATGTCAGACCTGCAGCTATCTCCATAATGGAGGTCTCTTGACAGATGAGGCCACCACTTTAAACAGAGAGCTAGACTCCCGTAGAAGTGAATAGAGAAAGCCATTCTAGCACACCCACCTCACACCTGTGGTCTCAGCAGGTGGGACAGGGGTCAGGGACCCCCATTTCTGGAGATAAAGACAGATCCCAGAGGTGGGGCCTGCATCTATCATACCCTTTGGATATGCCATAATGTCTAAGATGCAAATACCCCTTTCAATTTGTTTCTAGGAAAGCAGGGTGAGAATTGACTTTGACGCCATGACTTCCACATGTGCTATTGTGCAGCTTTCCCAGCCTCGTGAATGGTGCATCTGCCTAGTTCTTTAATAATACCTTCCATGTGATAGCTAATAGAAGCCATGATTCTATACCTGGATGGTAACAATACGTGGCAGAGGTTGTCGTGTCTTGGCGCCTCCTTCGATAGCTATTCCTAAGGTTGGGGCAGTCTTCATTACACGCACTAAGGAGGCAGAAGGCTCCAGCAGGCCTGGCTACAGAGAGAAGACATTCTGTCAGCTCCAGTCATGGACTAGGTGAAAGGATTAGTGACATGAGCGGATAAAAGAGATTAACCCACAGCACGCAATACAAGAGGACACAAACATAATAGCGTCTGCCATTCTCGTCACAAGTAGCAACACTTGGCCGAGAATGCTAAATTTAGGACAGTGCAAATAAGAATTGATTCAGTCGTAGCAACATATCTGACGTCAATTCATCAGATTGTGAGCAAATCTTACTGCCTTCAGGATAATAGATGTATGATTCGATCAGATCTTCAAGATGCAAAGCAAAACTTTATCTACTTACTGGTTTTGCGTTGTTCTCTGCCCCTTTGGATTTTTGAGGCTGAGGGCTGCTGTTTTTGCTGCCCCCGCCAACTTCTCCTGCGTCCACGCCACTGTCCTCGCTGAGTGTTTGCCCGCTGTCTGACAGCTGGGAAAGGGAGGCTGGGGGCGATGTCGGCAGGACGGCTGGAAAAAGAATTCCAGGTAAGTAAACTAAAAGAACACTAGGCACAGGTCATTTAAAAAAAAAACTTGCATACAATACACAGCACCTAATAGGGTTTTCCGAGATTTAAATATTGATCACCTATCCCCTGCATAGGTCATCAGTTTCTGATCGTGGGGTTTTAAACGTCTCTATGTGTGCACGTAAGGCCCTGGCATTGCGGTGCGGACGGGGGGCCACGGAGCGGTGAGTGAGAGACTTCTCTTCACTCACGCTCCATGGTCATGTGATTTAAACGAATCCTCGATGCAGGGAAACTGCTTTGAGGTTTTTTTTTGCATCGATTACAACGATGAATCGTTGCAGCCCTACTTGTATAGTGGCTGTGCTTGGTATCGCAGCTCAGCTCCATTTACTTCTGTGAGCTGCTCCTAGGCCATGTGACAGATGAACGTGCAATCACTGGCCTAAAAAAAGCTGCAAGATGGCTGCCGCGCTCGCTGATCAAAAGGCTGATCAGTGGGGTTCCCGGGTGTCGGACCCCCACAATCAGATCCAAAGGATAGGTAATCAGTATTTAAGTCTCGGAAAACCACTTCAAAGGGAATGTCTCACCAGATTCTAGATGAGCACGCGTCAGTACTTTGTAATAGTCTTGGTCCTATTTCAATATGTGGCCCCGTTGTGTAGTAATTACTTGCCCCTACAAAATAACAATTCCGGAGCATCTATTATAACTCTGCATTGTTCCGTTCCTCTGGTATTACTCCTGAATATTTAAGAATAAATTCGCAACTGAGTGTTACCGTTTTTTTCTTGTCAAAGGGATGTGTTCCTCCATAGGTTGGCATTGTCAGTACTCATTGAACAAAGTCCGTAGGTTAGGGTCGCACCCCAAACTGGTAACACCCAGATGTCAATTCACTCGTACAATGCAGGATTATTTAAAAAAAAGATACTCCAGGAAGTGACGTACTCATGGAGGCAGTCCACACGTCTGTCATGGGTCTGGTGGTAAGAGGGGGGCCTGGTACTGAACTCCTTCATTTGCTTCTTGACATGAAATCATGATAGCTTCCTGCAGCTGCCAGTAGGGGGAGCACAGTTCATAAAGCTTTTTACAGTTTCCATTCAGTGGTAATTGTATAAATTCCTAAGCACTGAGCTCCCCCTAGTGGTGGCTGCAGGCAGCCAGTTTAATAAATGTGATGTGAGGGGAAGCAGCATATTTATAGCTGTATGAGGGAAGATTTATCAGTGTATTAATGCCAGATGTCTGGTGTTCAGGATGAATTTATAAAGCACCTGTTTCACAGGAGGGAGATTTGTCTTTAAATCCCTCCTCCTAATAAAAAAAAAGGGAAATATGACAGAAATTTCATATGGAAGGGGGCCCTTACTAAATTTTGATATATAGCCCTAAGCCCTATGATATCTGTGTGTACCACTAGCTTCAGGATTGTATTTTAATTGGGAATTTTTATTTATATTTATTTATTTTATGCACCTATATAGCGCTACTATATTCCGCAGCGCTTTACAGACATTAGCATCACGTCGTCCCCAATGGGGCTCACAATCTAAGATCCCTATCAGGATGTCTTTGGAGTGTGGGAGGAAACCGGAGAACCCAGAGGAACTCCATTCAAACCCGGGGAGAACATACAAACTCCATGCAGATGTTGTCCTTGGTCAGATTTGAAGTCAGGACCCCAGCGCTGCAAGGCACCAGTGCTAACCACTGAACAACCGTGCTGCCCACAGTAAATATAGGTACTTACTAAAATAGACATGTCAGGAATGGTGATAGCCCCTCTTTAAACATATTTTGGGGTGGAACAGCTCTTTATGTATGGGTGCAATTATGTATACAGCATTAGGCCTCATTCACACTTCAGTGATTTATCAGTAAAGGCTGTATTACACAGAAGAGGGCGTTCCCTCCCGGCAATCACCTAGTCGCTGGCGGAGGAGATCGCTGCTATTTTATGCCATAATCTCCTCCGCAGCATCGCTATGCCATCACTCGTCCCAATGCTGTATAGTAGTTTGCCCGAGGCAGATTGTCATTAGACACTACGATCTGCCGCCTGCAAACAATAATCTTTTAACATGTCAAAAGATTCGGATTACCCATGAACGAGTGTTTGCTCGTTTATCGGGCAATCAGGGGCAGTATTATTGTATCGTGCAAACACTCGTTAGCGATTATCTGCCGAATAATCGGGCAGTGTAATGGAGGCTTGATTTCCATTAGTGATAGTGAGCCAAAACCAGGTGCTGGTCCAGAACACAGAATCGGTGTAAATCTTTCCATTATACCTTATCTCTGTGTAGTCTCCACGTCTGGTTTTGGCTCACAATCACCAATGGAAATCACTGAAATGTAAACTAGGCCTTAGCGGAAAAATTTCCTCTAAGGCCCCTTTCACACGGGTGAGAAGTCCGTGCGAGTGCAATGTGTGAAGTGAACGCATTGCACCCGCACTGAATCCGGACCCATTCACTTCAATGGGGCTGTTCAGATGAGTGTTGATTTTCACGCATCACTTGTGCGTTGCGTGAAAATCGCAGCATGTTCTATATTCTGTGTTCTTCACGCAATGCAGGCCCCATAGAAATGAATGCGGATGCGTGAAAAACGCAAGCAAGTGCGGAGCTTTTTTCACGCATGGTTGCTAGGAGATGAGCAACCCCATTAAAGTCAATTTACTGAATTAGGGAAAATATTCTATCTTCATTCAGCAGGACCTGCGCTGACGTCACCTGCGCTCACCACGTGGTGAGCGCGATTACGTCATCAAAGGTCCTTTGGCAGGTCCTGAAAGAAGAAGATGCCAGCTGCGCGATCAAGTGGATGAGGTGAGTTAATTTTTTTTATTTTTTAACCCCTCATGCCACATTTTAGTAGGCATTCTGTAGTAAGAATACTATTATTTTCCGTTATATCCATGTTATAAGGGAAAATAATAAAATCTACAGAACACCGATCCCGAACTTCAGTGAAGAAGTTCGGGTCTGGGTACCATATTCAGTTTTTTTTCACGCGCGTGCAAGACGCATTGCACTCGTGTGGAAAAAACTGAACATCGGAACGCAATCGCAGTCAAAACTGACTGCAATTGCGTGCCTACTCGCACAGTTTTTTTCCACAATGCGCACGCAACGCATCCGGAGCAAATCCGGGACGCCCATGTGAAATAGGCCTAAATTTAGCATCAGCAGCGCATCCACCACCCTTTCCTTCAAATTCTAAAGACTTGGAAACAGTCAAGCTGCATAATTGCCTTAATGACCTCAAACGATGAAACTGAAATTTCAGCAAACACAGGCATTTCCAGAATTGAAATGATCCATGTAGTAGATCAGTGCAACCACAAGGGGGCGATATCTGCCATCTAATGCCTCACTGGTAAGACACCACATTTTAGAGTTTGAGCCCGGTAATACAGTACAGCAGGATAATGCTTTTACATTTACCATTTTAAAAACGCGTCCATTTTGGTAGAAAGAGAACAGTCTCTGAAATACTGAATAATTAGTTTCTATTGTAGATAAGTAAAATCCAATTTTTTTCTCTCTTTTGCACCATAATGGGGTCCTACGTACAATGAGCCTATTCTACATGTGCTGTATTGTTTGCAAAGTTACACTGGACCCCCAGCACTGCTGATATGGGGGATATTGTGTGTATATACGTTTCGCTCATTCATATGGCCGTAGTGTTTCGCAGTCTGCATATTGCTGATCCGCAAAACACGAATGCCGGCCGGTGTGCGTTCTGCATTTTGCGGACCGCACATGGCCGACACTATGATAGAAAATGCCTATTCTTGTCCACAACTTTGGACAAGAATAGGACATGCTCTATCTTTTTTTGCGAGGCTGCGGAACGGAATTACGGATGCGGACAGCACAAAGTGTGCTGTCAGCATCTTTTGCGGCCCCGCTGAAATGAATGAGTCCGCACCCGCTCCGCAAAATTGCGGAACGGATGCGGGCCCTTCGTACGGTCGTCTGAGAATAAGTCATCGGTATTAAAAACTTGGAAAACCCTTTTAAACCAAAATTTACATTGAAATTTGGCACCCGTTCAGTAAATGTCATCCCCTTATCTAGCTGCCGGATGTTTCCTTTGACACACTCCTCATCTGGCTGGCACGCCGCTAGTACAGACCAGAAAACAGTATTCACAGTATCTTACCTCGAGTTTGCGGAACGGCTCGGATTTCATTCACATCAGGTTCACAGTTGGGTCGATGGACCTCCACCATTACAAAATGTTGACCTGTGTGAGGGTCCAGTGCGTCTGTGTGCGAAGGGGAAGATGGCGGAGGGGGGTTCTCAACCACAGGCTTTAATCTAGTTGGTGACTGAACCCTTGGGAAGGGGGTCAGAGGTAGTTGCGTGACCAGAGCCAGCTGGGCCGCAGGGCTTACGGGAGACTGTTTTTTGGGTGAAACCGTAGCATATATCACTTGGTTTGGGCTCTGTGAATGAGGAGACGTTGGGGGTGCTGTTAGAGGGGGTAAGGGTGGGCTTGGGGTTGGAGGTGATGTAAATGATGGAGGAGGAGGACTAGGGTGAGTCGGGGCAGTGAAGAAGAGCCCGGACTGAGATGACCCAGAGGAAGGACGCTGTGCTCGTTCTCCACTCTGCCTTCGAAGAACTGCAGGAGGTTCCTCTGTTGGGATAGGGGGAGGTGGTCTATATGCAGGGGGCTCGTCTAAGAAGGAATTGACGTCATCCTGCAAATATAAAAAGAAAAATGATAAACCCTGTAATCTATGCAAGTATATATTCCGGTAGATCCCCCTCTACTAAAAGGTTTGTGTTATTGCTGAAAAAATAAATGCCAGAAAAAAATAAAGCAGTATTGTGCTATTTTTGTCAGTAAAATGATGGAAACCATGATGGTAACCTGACAGACCTAACTGTAGCCAATGGGGTCTGTCGGGCACCGTAGGTGTCCATATGTAATGGCTCTGGCACTGCAATTATTTTCATTTTTCTGTTCCTTTAACAGTACAGAAATAATATGTAAACCTAGCCTACGCTAGAAAAGGAGTATGGCTACAGAAATGCAGGCGCACCTGAGCCCCGGAGTACAGATTGGCACTACCCCAGGAGCTTTACGGTAAATGCACATGTTCAGGATTTATGTGCGCAGGGAAATCCGTGCGGACAATCCGCATCAATTGGTGCAGATTTTCCACATGTGGATTTTACTCTCCCCATTGAAGTGAATGGAGAAAAATCGGCCAGGGAAAATAAAATAAATTGACATGCTGCGGTTTTTTAAATCCGCACCGTAGGCCAAAATCCGCATGGAAAAAAAAATCTGCATCGTGTACATGAGCATTTCAAATTCTCATAGAATACAATGTGCATGACCTACGGTGCTGATTTTCTGCACACAAATCCGCGCGGAAAATCCACTCGCAATCCTGATTGTGTGCATTTAGCCTTAAAGGGCATCTGTCAGCAGTTTTGTTCCTATGACACTGGCTGACCTGTTCCATGTGCGCTTGGCAGCTGAAGGCGTCTGTGTTGGTCCCATGTTTATATGTGCCCGCATTGCTGAGAAAAATGATGTTTTATTATATGCATATACAGGTGAAACTCGAAAAATTAGAATATCGTGCAAAGTTCATTAATTTCAGTAATGCCACTTAAAAGGTGAAACTAACATATGTGATAGACTCATGACATTTCAAGCCTTTATTTGTTATAATTTGGATGATGCTTACAGCTTATGAAACCCCAAAGTCACAATTTTGAGGTCCCCTTTGCTCAGGGGGTATGGATGAATTAGCTGACTAGAGCGTGAAACTTTGAGCCTAGAATAATGAACCTTTCCACAAAATTCTAATTTTAAGCTGCATTAATGCAATTCCTTTTAATTTGTATTACTGAACTAAATGGACTTTTGCACGATATTCTAATTTTTCGAGTTTCACCTGTAAGCCTCTAGGAGCAACGGGGGCGTTGCCATTACACCTAGAGGCTCTGCTCTCTCTACAACTGCCGCACCCTCTGCACTTTGATTGACAGGACCAGGCAGTGTAAACATCACAACTGCCCCAAAATGCAGAGGATGCAGCAGTTGAAGAGAGAGCAGAGCCTCTAGGTGTAACGGCAACGCCCCCGTTGCTCCTAGAGGCTCACTTGCTTATATTCAACCTTCTGAAAGCGGAGGAATGGGGAAATCAAAAATTAGCAATTTAAACTCCTTATCTGCAGATAATACTCCAGAATCATGGTGACAGATTCCCTTTAAATGGCTTGTCTGGAACTCAAATACCAATGACCTTTCCACAGGATCGTGGGGGTCTGATTCCTGCTCCAACCAGCCATTGCTCAGGCGAGCGAGGCAGCCTCTTCCTCGGACTGTGACGTCATGTCCATCACTCACTTGGCCTTTCTCCAGCTCAGTACCATTGAACTGAGTGGGATTGAGCTGCAATACCAAGCACTGCCACTATACAATGTACGGCGCTGTGCTTAGTATACAACCGAGAGGCCGGACCGACGCAATCTGATATTGGGGACAGTGACAAACTCATTCCTGTCATTCTCACTACATCTGCATAGGTCAAAAATAAACTAAGAACTGATAGATGAGCTAAACGTTTTTTCAGTGGAGTTCCCCTTTAAATTTAGCCCCTTCCTTAATGACAAGGAATAAGATTGCTTTATAGCAGGTCGATTGCTTTGAATGTATTCGCATTACAGCCGGTATCGACAGATTCCTGGTTCTGTAAGTCAGCAGTTAACAAGCGCAGCCTCTCCTGACCGATCTCTGCTCCCTCAATAGGTCTATTATATTAGCTCCTTGTGAAAAATGCCATTGACCTGTCCGCAAGCAGTCCAGATTAATGGAGGCATCATGCATAAAACATTGCTTTTAATCTGAAGGACTGTGCAGTCAGCCCTCAGGGTGGAAAGGTTCATTTCGGATTCCCTGGTACTATTTTCAGATCCGTCCATTGTAGCAGCAGCTGCAGATCCTATCAGCGGTATAAACCGTGTTGATGGTGCCCGGGAGGGATGCCTGTCCTTGGAAATGTATGACGCGGCCTCTCGATTCGAGTCTGTCACCAGCATGGATCCCCATAATCATCAATCTTCTATACTTACCAGGGAGATGTCGGGCAGGGTTGTCCGAGTCAGACTTCCAGAGTCCGCACTTCCCTCAGGGTCGGCTCCATTCTAGTTAAAGGGCAGGAGAAAATTTACAATACAAATATAGACAGCAATTCACATTAAGCTGTAATCACATGCATGAAATAATGCTACCGCTGAAAACGTAGTGTTTCTGCCTAGAACGCTATGTTTCGCAGGACGTCTAAGGGGCAATTTACAGAAGCACGAGATGTGTCGGCACGCAGAGCTTTACCGGTTGTGCTGGCGTGTCTATTAGGCCATCTGGTGCTCGATGCAACCTGTTTTTAGAAACTGCATTTGGAAAATGACTTTGAGAGTGCTTTTACGGTCCTGTGGGTCAAGCTGAAAACGTAAAACTATTACCACTGCATCCTAATACCATGCCATTATTGACTAAAAGGGTGGTCAGGGATTAGAACAAGGCACAGAGGGGGCTAATTACTAACAGAAATACGTCTATATTAGGCTATTTCTGGCGCAAATTGCGCAAATTTTCCTCGTTCACTCCAAGTCTAAAAAACTGGGCGTCGCGTGGGTGGGCAAAGTGGACAGCCGGCAGGCCCGTCTCATTCATGATTTTCTAAGCAAAAAAATGGTCTAAATGTACACCAGCAAGGAAGCTGGTGTAGATTTCGAAGCAGCGGTGGATCAGCCAAAAGTTATGTAGAGGCCAGAGCCTCTACATAACTTCAGAGGCTCCACCGTCAGCGCAGGGCCTTATTAAGACCGGCGTCTAAAATGCCGGTCTTAATAAATGTCCCCCAGAGTTTTTTCCATAGACTGTGTCTGGCATTGCAACTCAGCGCCATTCACTTGCAGTCACTTACTATGGAAGGAGACTATAGTCCCAGAAACGCGTCTAGACAGCAGGTTACAATGCATCAAATCGCTTTTATATGTTTACTAGCGGAAGGAGCCGGATTCGCTCGGGTATATTTAATCTATTTCATTTAATGTTTGTGTGTCGTTAAAAGATATCAACACTATCCACTATAACAGTGACATCTACAGCACCCGCCCCCAAAACAGTGACCTCCACAGCCCCCACCCCTTAACACTGACCCCCCCAAAGTGCCCCGCCCCTTAAAATTGGACCTCCACAGCAGCCCACCCCCTTAACTTAGACCTTTATTGCAGCCTTCCCCTTTAAAAGTGACTTTCACAGCATACAACCCCCTTGACAGTGACCTCCACAGGGGCCCACCCCCTTAACAGTGGCCCTTACTGGATCATGGGCGTGTTCTTTTGCACAGCTCACTCTAAGACAGCAGCACTGTACTGTCTGAGTGTGAGCTACAGGGAGAAAGTCACCCTCCCTTCCACCCCTGCAGCTGACAGAAGTTGATTTTTACCTTCATTTTTTCAATCCTCGTCGGCTCAGGAGTGGTAGGGGGCATGGCCTAACCAGATCAGGGGTGTGGCTTAGTGTGACCTGCAGGCGGGGTTTTAAGTCTTTGAGGGTGGACACATTGTGGCAGGGGGCGTGTCTGGGCAACTTCCTGCAAGTGTCACGCCCCTCTGGACACCTTACTGGCTTATTTGCATACCAAATAATCAGGATTTTCAGAGGATAAAAACATCTATTGCTGGAACAAAGGCACATCTGGAAATAAGGTACTAAGTGCAATTAGGCCATGGCTTTACTTCAATAGCGAGTATCCTGGTGACAGATTTCCTTTAAAGCTCTCCTACAGCAGTGAAGATAAATGGCTGGGTTGTTATGGAAACCTGGAGTAAAACTGTGTATGTGGAGGTTGGAGGACCTGCAAGCTTCTATTGGCTGATAAGGGTCATGTGACCAAGCTTCTATTGGCTAATGCATTTTTTGGGAATACAGTATCTCAGTAACTGTACGTCCTAGAGAGCTGAGACATGGTCTAGAACCTTCCAGGACACCTGTGTGCCAGATTTCGTGATTGTAAATGCGACGGTGCGGACTCCTGATCTCCGCTCCACAACTGTTACATACAAAATAATACCTGGAATGAACCAGTCTTAACCATCAAATAATATACAAATCCGGAAAAACACAAATAAAGGTCGCATAGATATGCACAATTGACAAACAATATGAACTGATTTCGCTTCTCGATCCACTTTAACTGGGACTAAGTGAACTGAATTTCTGGATACTGATAGTGACTTTCCATTAGGTCCCTAAGATATACAATACGACACTTTGCATTGAATACTCTGCATTGGGTCAGAATCGTTTTACAGTGCGCCATTCTGCTGGGAGAGTATATTCTGTGTAACCTTTATGTTGTGATATTCTAATTGCGGGACACTGTATTGGGATCCTCCTGCGGTTAGATTTTCAATCTGATTGAGGTCATAACAATTCAGTGAATCGGTAAAAAATAGGTCCTCTTTTCAGGTGTAATATATCACCAAGCGGAGCTTTTACAACTGACCGCATATTGTATTATATTGCATATTGTGTATCTATTGTTTTTAATTACAGATTTTTAAGGGATATGGTTATTGTGGTTTTATGAATAAAATGCTGATTTAGCGTGATCCCAGATGTTGAGTGCCTACCTTTATATAGTGCTGTGGTAGGTCAAACACTCCTTATTGAACGGAGCAAATTACTTAATATACAGAGTGACATTGATATTCAATAGTACACAGTGTACTGATGTTGAGAATACTGTAATAGTATCATACGGACATAACAATGTTGGAAGCGCATAGTGTGACGATATTAACACCAGCGCACAGTTTGACGGCACTAACATCAGTGCGCAGTGTGATGGCGTTAACACCAGAGCACACTGCAACAACATTGAAGTCGCTGTAATAGATAAACACCAGTACATGTCACACAAGCACAGTCAGGGGCAGAGCCGGGAAGCGTCACCAGAAGAGCAGTCAGAATGCAACAAGCAAAAGAATAAAATGAGAGAGCAGTCAGGAATGGACCAAGGGTCAGAGCCAGGTGTAGAGCAGAAGGTAAAACCCAGGCAAACCCAAGGGTGAGGCAGGAGTAATATCCATAAACAAGTTAATATCAGGAGTCAAAACCAGGAGCAATAATTGAAGGAACAAGAGCCAAGACATGGTATGAACCTCAATCAGCAGGCAAGGCATGGCAGGACATTTCCTCTTTAAGTAGGTAGTCATCTTCCTGCACTGGTGTCCTTAGCAGCCTGATGCCACCATGCAGTCAGGGCAGGACTGGTCATAGAAGAATGGAGCAAGTACTTGTCCTGACACTGCACTGCGGAGACTTCAGAGGCGACGGGCAGTGTAATAAAGAGGAAGCAGCGCTCGCATGGTGCACCACCTCCTCTTTAAACAGCTGATCGGCGGGGGTTCCGGGTGCCAGACCCCTGCCGATCAGATATTAATGACTTAGGCCTCATGCACACGACCGTGCCGTTTTTTGCGGTCCGCAAACCACGGATCGAAAAAAAGAAAAACGGAAGCCGCCCGTGTGCCTTCCGCATTTTGCGGAACGGAACGGACGGCCCATTGTAGACATGCCTATTCTTGTCCGCAAAACGGACAAGAATAGGACATGTTATTTTTTTTTGCTGGGCCACAGAACGGAGCAACGGATGCCCCATTGAAGTGAAAGGGTCCGATAAGGTCGTGTGCATGAGGCCTTATCCTAAAGATAGGTCATCAATATATATGGTCTGCACAGCCCCTTTAAGGAAACATCTCCGGTACAGGGAGAAGTACTGTAAGTAAGTAAACCCTTTAGTATAATAATCTGCAGATCCCAATTCCAGCGGTAATCACCTCCACCAAACATTTCCTAAAAGATTTGCACAATGCAGAGGAGGAATTTTTGACCCTTTCTCCTTCTATTGATGAAAATGTGTTTAATTCCTCAATATTTCTGGGATGCTTGCGTTCACAGTGATCAATTAAGTTTTTGGGTCCACCAGTGTATGGTGGACCCGTCTGCCCATTGTATGTGTGCTCCAGAAGGGAGGCTTTATTTCAGTCTTGCTATTGGTCCAAACCTGCAAAACCCAACATGTGGATATACAGAAGACTGGTGCAGATAAGAACACGAACAATTCATTAGGAGTGAGTGATGCTGCTGTGACACTTTATACCTTGCACCGCAGGGGTGCCACCATTTCCCAATAAATTGACAGGTTGAGAGTCTTAAAAAAAAAAAACATCACGTTATATCACGATTCCTCCTCTCCCTGCTCAAAAGCCATCAGCCTCCATACAATAAAATATACGGCAAATGTGACTTTCACCCAAGAAGGTTTTTTTAAATTGTGTCATTGGATTTATTGGATCTCATTTCGTTTAATGCAGTGTTTCCCTGATGCTGATTCAAGCTGTTATATGGATAACAGCACCCCGGAGATTTCTGATCATAGGCAATGGATATTCCCAGAGGAAAGCAGTAATTGGCAAATGATGCCAGGCGTGCAAAATAATGCGGGACAACAATTATTCTTCATCTGCTGTAACTTTACAATAAATCACGCTTCAGGCTATGCTTTTCTGGAATAAAACTTTTACAAAGTACTTCAGCAGTAGAGGCAAACGTGACTAGTGTTGCCCCAGTCCTATTAGGGGGCCCACAACCAGCAGAACATGTGTGATAGCCCTTCAGACCCAATATCAGTCTACTGCTCAGAAGACAGGGGGCCATATGGCAAAGAACAAGAGGAGTCCTCCATCGTGGTGCTGGATTTTGCCTGTTCTTTGGTGTTTGCATCCCACTTCACTAGCTTTTCATCATCTGTGGACCAATGAAGTTCATCTGTTAAATGGTCCTTCACAGGTTCTTGCTACCCAATATTAAGGTGGAGGCAACCAGCCCCCTCACCCAATGGCTTCCTAGTAACTGCATGGGTTGTCCCTATGCTTTTTTACCCTTCTCGATCCTCCGCCATGCCAGAAGGCAGAATACTGTTGATGGATTTTTCCTTTCGGGTACATTCATATGTGGCAAGTCCGCTTTCAGCAGCCAACCGGGATGAAAAATGGCACTGCAAAAAAATGCCCAAAATGGTCTGGGCTGGCGGGTCTACCACTGCTTTCATCCCTTGGATAAATCCCACAAGCAACGACTGACATGCCGTGGATTTCTAAAATCTAATCTAATTTTTTTGTAAAGGCGGTGGAAATTCCGTGGGGACGTATCCTTATAGAAAGTTGCCGCAGTAGAAGACAGAAAGTGATGTGATATTCCTGCTGTATCTGCACTAGTTAAAATAGGAGGGAAAAAATACGATCGGTGCAAAAATGCCTTTCTGAGAGATGATCTGTCATAGGTTTTCTCAATTCCGAGAGCTCCAGCTGTGGCTAAAATCCATTTTTTAAGATGTTCAGGCAGTCAGTGCAGAATCTGCTTTCTATTTTAAGGATTTAGTATGAAGATTGGAAGTGCCTTGTTTACAGAATTTTATCCGTTTTTCAACCTCTGAAGTTACATTAGCAAAGCTCAACTTTTTTTTTTACAGGATGCATCCAACCCTAGAGGACATTCTATTCTACATAAATGAACATGATCCCCCCCAAACTGGTTACCACCCCTCTGTACCCTTACTGCAGACTGCTAGCAATTCATTCATTACTTCTAGTAGAAATAATAAAGGGATGGCACAACATAGAGCCATAAGAATAGAAGCTCTGGAATTGTTATTACATGGGGAATGCATGAAGCTATTAAAACAAGTCAGGAGAGGTGAGAGGTCCTCTTTAAGGCCCCTTTTAAGCCATTTTGTTCTCGATAATTGCCTGCTTGTCAGGGGAGGTGAGGCCGGGCTACATTTACATGCAGCAAACTCTTCCACTGTATGGGGTCGAGGGATTGCTACTGCTCTCTCTTGTCCCATAGAGAATCATTGTTCCGGGGCAGCAAATCATTATTTAAACAGCACGATCTGCTGCCAAGAAACGATGATTTAGGTGTCTGCACAACAAATGCCTTTATCAGATAAATGTGCGTTTGCTCGATCATCGGGTGATTAACGGCACCTTTACACAGGGCAATTATTGGGAAGCACAGTTCCTAGAAACGCTCCATCTAAATTATTGCCCCCTTGTAAAGGGGCCTTAGATTTAGACCACGAGTAAGAAAAAGAATATGCTAGGGTGGGCCTCCATGAAGAGTGATTGTGGCATTGGCGCATTAGAGGACAGTTTAGATCAGGGCTGGCCAACCTGCGGCTCTCTAGCTGTTGTAAAACTACAATTTCCACCATGCCCTGCTGTAGGCTAATAGCTGTAGGCTGTCTGGGCATGCTGGGAGTTGTAGTTTTGCAACAGCTGGAGAGCCACAGGTTGGCCATCCCTGGCTTAGATGTTCCTACATGAAGCTCTTCTCCCAGCACTTGCTCTGTGCCACATCTGTAATAGCAGGCTATACTGACATTTGAAGAACAGCTTTGTCGTAGTATTGTTCTAATAAATGTACATGTTCTAGGAAGAGGCGCCATAAATTATACAAAATTATAACACTGGAAAAACAACACTGTAAATCATTAATGTAAAAATATAGCTTATTTCTAAGGAGGGATTTGTTCTCCTAACTTCATTGTACTAAACTAGCAATCGCTGTTATTCACCAAGAACCTCCCTGCTCTGACTATGGGCCCATGTACTTCAGCAGATTATCAGGCCTATTATTAGGAACGAACATTCCTAATAATTGCTCCATGTAAATGTGCCACCGATCACCAGGAAATGAGCAAAATGCTTTTTCTTGGCGTGAACGGATCATTTATGGTGCACATAAAATCCTCATTTGTCGGCAGCTCATTGCCCTGTGTGAACAGAGATGTGGTGCTGCAACAGACATTGAGCTTTATGGGGATGAATGATCATACCGTAATTACTTTTAGGTTTGGAATCTGATGATTAATGGACACAGCTCTCTTTCTTCCCCTCTCGGACAGACACACTACTAAAAAGTCACTGGTGTTTGAATTTTTCCCATAAAAGAGTAGTGTAAATACACATTATAATATATCTTACTACAGAAACATGCCCTCTTTCAATTACCCTTTGCCTCATGCACTGATCACTCACTTTTAATCCATTTTGAGAGCTATTTTTGTCTCACCGCTTACAGCTCCTGTCCATCAAAACCTATTGAGGGTATGGAGAAGGCTACAGCAGCTACAACAAGACCAAGAGGCAGAGAGAGAGAAAGACACACACACAGACATGCTGCTGCAGTTTTCCATCTCACGTCAATGCTGAATTCACAGCTACACTGCCAGCACTGCTGTATAATGTCCTACATGTTGCTGCTGCTGCTTCTGAGAGCAGGATCTTCCGGGGTATGTTTGTTGATTTGAAGCCTCATAATAACTAGCAAGATGATATCACACTCAGGGGCGTAACTACCATAGCGGCAGACCATGCGACTGCTATGGGGCCCAGGGCAAGAGGGGGCCCAGTCTTAGTTGGGATTATCTCCTCTTCTACTGGAGGTGAAAACTTGGTCTCTACCCTCTAAAGCAGTGATGGCGAACCTATGGCACGGGTGCCAGAGGCGGCACTCAGGCCCCTCTCTGTGGGCACTTGCACCCTGGAAAAGTCTATGGTGTACCAATATGCCTTAGGCCTCCTGCACACGAACCCCGTGGCCGTGCTGCGGGCCGCAATGCAAGAACACCGACCATGGGGCAGCCGCATTGGATCACGGACCCATTCACTTTAATGGGTCCACGATCTGCAAAAACATAGGAAATGTTCTATCTTTTTTCGGAACGGAAGTACGGGATGAAACCCCATGGAAGCTCTCCGTAGGGTTCCGTTCTGTGCTTCCGTTCCGCACTATTCCGCATCTCAGGATTAGCGGACCCATTAAAGTGAAAGTGTCCGCATCCGTGATGCGGAATGCACGTGGAACGGTGCCCATGTATTGCGGATCTGCAAATGCGGTCTTCAATATGGCAACGGGACACCTACAGTCATGTGCAGGAGGCCTTAGACTTTTCCTGCCATTCATCAGCGCAGGCGCACTATGAACACCACAGGCAGCGCACTGAGTGTAAACAGGCTTTTATAGCGAAAAGTACATGGAAGATATACTATACTGGACTGTAGTATTCAAATTCCCATGTTGGCACTTTGTGATAAATATGTGGGTTTTGGGGTGCAGTTTGGGCACTCAGTCTCTAAAAGATTTGCCATCACTGCTCTAAAGGAACAATTTTAGCAAATGAAGCAGTGGAAAAAATGGCCCAAGGGTCATTGAAAAGGGTTTAGGAGGAAACCCTTCTGTCCTGTGTGGGGGGCCTGGTTTGATCTTTGCTATGGGGCCCGTACCTCTCTATGTACGCCACTGATCACACTGTATGCCACTATGGGGGGTATGTGAAGGAGCTGGGCACGAGGGGATCTTCTTACCGAGAAGTTCAAACCTGACTCCTGTAGTGTGTCAGGTAATTCATATACTGGGCCCATGACCTGTATAGCTTTTTATTCTTCTTCTTTTTTTTGCATTTTTTTAACGAGTTATATTTAGATACCGGTAATTATTTATCTAACGATTTTTCAATTAAAACAGATAAGGTAATCCCGGTGATAAGTTGTCTTTATATACAGGCTGAATTCCCTGTGAGAACTAGGTCAGGAAAATCAAAGAGACACATAGGTAGAATTAAATAGGTCCAACCTGAAGGGCAGGAAAATCAATACTAAAAGAAAGCAGTTTTATGATCTAATCTTAAGTCCACTAAAGATAACAACCTGGAACTAGACTAAAAACGCAGGCGGCTCGCCCTTCCATTTCGAAATGCAATATCATTGTTTTTATTGGACTCGGCCTGGATCCTTCTCCCCTCTGGATTTGTGAACAGTAATTTGAAAGTTTACTTTCTCAGAACGTGTTCAGAAACCATATGTGACCGCATCCTGTAAGGTATAATTATGTAAAGTGATTTTATTATTTAAAGGAAGTGTTTTATACTGATCACATATCGCCAGGATAGGTCATCGGTATCTGTTTGGTGGGGGCCCGACTCCTGGCACCCCCGCCGATCAGCTGTTTGAAGCGGCTGTGGTGCTCTGGTGAGTGCTGTGGCCTCTTCCTGGGCCAGTGACATCACGTTCATCAGTCACGTGGCCTAGGCGCAGCTCAGTCCCATTCCAGTGAATGGGGCCAAGTTGCGATACCAAGCACAACCACTATACAATGGATGGCGCTGTGCTTGAGGATACTGGGTGTCAGACCCCCACCAATCAGATACTGATGAAAAATGGTGTAAAATATTCGATCTAGCCACTGGCTTGTAGACACTGATTCATGGTTCTTCTGAGACTGTTCTCATCATATATGAGGGAATTACCATTTAAAGGGGTTGTCCGAGGGGACATTCCTATGCTATTACAGGAAATGGTTGGAAATGCCCTTTCAGCCAATCGCTGGCCATAATGGTAACCCGCCTCAGTCAGTGAGTGGCTGAGCGGGTGTTTTCCGGATTTCCCATGTGTTGAGCTGGAACCAGGATGTGGAGACAGTGTGGGAATGGCAAAGGAGCGGAATCGAGGAGGTGAGTAATGATAATTTCTCATTTTAAACCCATACTGGGCACTTTTGTGAAAATATGTGGTTCTCCTGGACAACCTCTTGAAGGGTTTCCTATATTGTTAAAGGATTTATCCAACTTCTAAAAAAAAAAAAAAAAATAGCCCAAATGTTATAAAATAATTTTCCGATCTCTTGTCGATCCAGCCTAGATGTTGCAGTGGGGCTACTGAATGACTGTCTGCTGGAGATCGGAGAGGGTAAAACATTCATCACCCATTCACTGGTACCCCAGTAATCGCTAAAACAGGTTACCCTGGTCCTGGAGTTTGAAGGTACGGTGGTCAGACATGCACGCTGCTGCATTCAAAGTCTATGGCACTGACAAAAAAAATATTCTCCAGAATTTCAGTTTCAAAAAGTCACAAAAAAGGGTTTTGCAACTTTTTGGGCTTATTTATGTAAAAAATTTGCAACTCAGTCCAGCTTGGGAAAGTGAGCAGCTTGGGAAAGTGAGCATGTAGCCCGTCGAGCTGATTTAATGCAGATTTATTAAGTGACTTTTTAAAATGTCACAGAAATTGTTGAAATGCTACTCCCATAAATGAAATCCAGGAAAAGAGGGAATGTGTAAGGCCTCATGCACACGACAGTTTTTTTTCACGGCCCGCAAAAACTGGGTCCGTGGGTCCGTGATCCGTGACCGTTTTTTCGTCCGTGGGTCTTCCTTGATTTTTGGAGGATCCACGGACATGAAAAAAAAGTCGTTTTGGCGTCCGCCTGGCCGTGCGGAGCCAAACGGATCCGTCCTGAATTACAATGCAAGTCAATAGGGACGGATCCGTTTGAAGTTGACACAATATGGTGCCATTTCAAACGGATCCGTCCCCATTGACTTTCAATGTAAAGTCTGGAGTTCTTTTATACCATCGGATTGGAGTTTTCTCCAATCCGATGGTATATTTTAACTTGAAGCGTCCCCATCACCATGGGAACGCCTCTATGTTAGAATATACTGTCGGATATGAGCTACATCGTGAAAATCAGATCCGACAGTATATTCTAACACAGAGGCGTTCCCATGGTGATGGGGACGCTTCAGGTTAGAATATACTGAAAAACTGTGTACATGACTGCCCCCTGCTGCCTGGCAGGTGCTGCCAGGCAGCAGGGGGCAGACCCCCCCCTCCCTCCCCTGTAGTTAACTCATTGGTGGCCAGTGCGGCCGCCCCCCCTCCCTCCCCTGTAGTTAACTCATTGGTGGCCAGTGGGCCCCCCCTCCGTCCGCTATAGATAACTCATTGGTGTCCAGTGGGCCCCCCCTCCGTCCGCTATAGATAACTCATTGGTGTCCAGTGGGCCCCCCCTCCCTCCGCTGTAGATAACTCGTTGGTGGCCAGTGGGCCCTCTCCCCTCCCTCCCCCTCCTAATTAAAATCGCCCCCCTATCATTGGTGGCAGTGGTGAGTACCGATCGGAGTCCCAGTGTAATCGCTGGGGCTCCGATCGGTAACCATGGCAACCGGGACGCTACTGCAGTCCCGGTTGCCATGGTAGCTTAGCAATTTGTAGAAGCTTCATACTTACCTGAAGAGCTGCGATGTCTGTGACCGGCCGGGAGCTCCTCCTACTGGTAAGTGAAAGGTCTGTGCGGCGCATTGCTTATAGCACAGACCTGTCACTTACCAGTAGGAGGAGCTCCCGGCCGGTCACAGACATCGCTGCTCTTCAGGTAAGTATAAAGCTTCTACAAATTGCTAAGCTACCATGGCAACCGGGACTGCAGTAGCGTCCCGGTTGCCATGGTTACCGATCGGAGCCCCAGCGATTACACTGGGACTCCGATCGGTACTCACCACTGCCACCAATGATAGGGGGGCGATTTTAATTAGGAGGGGGTGGGAGGGGAGAGGGCCCACTGGCCACCAATGAGTTATCTATAGCGGACGGAGGGGGGGCCCACTGGCCACCAATGAGTTATCTATAGCGGACGGAGGGGGGGCCCACTGGACACCAATGAGTTATCTATAGCGGACGGAGGGGGGGCCCACTGGACACCAATTAGTTAACTACAGGGGAGGGAGGGGGGGCTGGCTACCAAGAAGTTAACTACAGGGGAGGGAGGGGGGGGGGGCGGCCGCACTGGCCACAAATGAGTTAAAAACAGGGGGGGGGGGGTCTGCCCCCTGCTGCCTGGCAGCACCTGCCAGGCAGCAGGGGGCAGTCATGTACACAGTTTTTCAGTATATTCTAACCTGAAGCGTCCCCATCACCATGGGAACGCTTCTGTGTTAGAATATACTGTCGGAAATGAGTTTTCACGAAGTGAAAACTTAGATCAGAAAAAGCTTTTATGCAGACGGATCTTCGGATCCGTCTGTATGAAAGCAACCTACGGCCACGGATCACGGACACGGATGCCAATCTTGTGTGCATCCGTGTTCTTTCACGGACCCATTGACTTGAATGGGCCCGTGAACCGTTGGCCGTGAAAAAAATAGGACAGGTTATATTTTTTTCACGGCCTCGAAACACGGGTCACGGGCGCGGTGTAAAAACGGTGCACAAGCCGAGTTTTCTACGGCCCCATTGAAAGTCAATGGAGCCGCAGAAAAAAACGGAAAACGGCACAACGGCCACGGGTGCACACAACGGTCGTGTGCATGAGGCCTAAGTCGGCACTGTTCAGACTTGCTTACATAGTAATCCAGTATCCATGGTAGCTCGTAAAGGCAGCTGACGTCTCTGAGGTGGTGCTCAGTGTGAAACAGCCAGCACATGCAACCATCCATAGACAATACAGACGTGGCATTCACCGATCAGATGTATTCTCTATTGCAGTGTTTCCCAACCAGTGCGCCTCCAGCTGTTGCAAAACTACAACTCCCAGCATGCCCGGACAGCCAGTGTTGGGAAACACTGCAGTCTATTGATACATAGAAGTACAAATCGAAGGATCAGAGGTAAAATGCACAGAAGGCGCCTACTCCAATAAATGGGCAGCATAGAAAGTGGAGTAACAGCTCAAGACAGAAGTGTTAGACCTGTGTTTTTCTGATATTGATGACCTATCGTCAGGATAAGTCATTAATATCTGATCAGTGAGGGCTCAACAGTAGTACTCAATCTGTGTAGGAATGGAGTTCATGAGGAGACATGAAGTACAGAGAGGAGGGTGGGGGATAATGAGCAGCAGCACTTGTATGCAGTCTCAATTACCACAGCCCCGTTTTACCACAGTCCCTTCATGTCTCCTCATGAACTCCATTCCCACAGAGATTCAGCTGAAGATCTTATCATCTGTATTCAGGATCATAATCCCTGACAAGCAGAGAGGAGGATGAGGCAGCTCTGTAGCTCAGTGTTGTGGAGTAACTTGTCCTGCTGTGTGATTAGGACGAGTTTTGTGTGTACTAATAGGACGGCGGCCATTTTATTTCTCCTAATGATTGCTCCATAGACAAAACAAGCCATTATAACTAATGAAAGGTATTTGGGAATATATTTATAATAAAATTAATATTGAAGTATTTTCATTTAACCCCTTTAATGACCTGTCCTGAGGATAGATCATCAATATCGGCAGCCTGGAAGACCCCTTTAAATATGCTCCAAATATTTCAAAGATCGTGCAACATTTGATAATTTTGGCTCAAATTACAGCAACGCTGACCCCCAAAGCGCTCTAACTTAGCCCTAAAGTCAGAGCTCTTATACCCAGTGCTAGACTGTCCCTTTAAGAAGCCAGCCAAGATGAACAACAATGACAATCCAGTGCTTTCTACTACGTAATGTGGTGGGGGGTGTAATAACTGATGATATGACAGGTGCTTCGTCATCTCCAGCCCAAGAGGGTCAAACGTCTGGTTGGGTCTTCCGTATCTGCAGGCTGCCATACGAGTGACATCCCTTAGCACAAACAGCAGCATTTTATCATTTGAAATTCATAAGATGTTTTTTTAAGTACAGCATGGAAATTACATATACATTTAAAATCGCTTTGATTAATGCAAGAAGGCGTTTTGCTAGATTGATGCTAATAAACATAAGCAGCTGTTTATCTTACATGGAAAAGTCACTGTAATGTCAAAAGCCCATGGAGAGGAGGGGACAGGAGGGGTGCCACCAGAACCAGGTAGAAGAGACGGGAGAGGAAGCAAACATTTGACATTATTAGGCAGACTGCTCCCTCCGCTTTCATGTGGACCCCCCAGATCAATGAGTTGTTACATAGGTTGTCTTATAAAGCAAAGCGCTGTCTATTAGCCCTATGATGATCTCATGGAGGAGGCACCTCCTGTCCTCTAGGAGCCAGATTAGGGAGCTGTGACTCTGGAGGACCTGGTCAACGCACTGATGGCCTATCCTCATGATAGGTCATCCATATCTGATCGGTAGGGGGTCTGACTCCTGGCATCCCTGCTGATCAGCTTTTTGAAGAGGCTGCAGTGTTCGGGTGAGCGCCAAAGCCTCTGCCGTCATGTCCATCAGTCAGTCCCGTTCAAGTCCAAGGGACTTAGCTGCCATACCAAGCAGGGGCACTACACAATGAATACCGCAATTCTTGGTATACTACGAAAAAATTGCAGCACTCAGACCCTTAAAACAACTGATCAGTGAGGGTGCCAGGAGTCACAGGTCATCGATATTTAAAGGGCATCTGTCAGCAGTTTTGTACCTAGGAAACTGGATGACCTGTTACATGTGCGCTTGGCAGCTGAAGGCCTCTGTGTTGGTCCCATGTTCATATGTGCCCGCATTGCTGAGAAAAATTATGTTTTATTTTATGCAAATGAGCCTCTAGGAGCAACAGGGGTGTTACCATTACACCTAGAGGCTCTGCACACTCTGCAACTGCCACACCCTCTGCACTTTGATTGACAGGGCCAGACAGTGTAAATGTCATCACATCTGCCTGGTCCTGTTAATCAAAGTGAAGAGAGTGCAGCAGTTGCAGAGATAACTGAGCTTTTAGGTGTAATGGCTACACCCCTGTTGCTCCCTAGAGGCTCATTTGCATATATGAAAACTTCATTTTTCTCAGTAATGCAGACACATATGAACATGGGACCAACACAGATGCCTTCAGCTGCCAAGCGCACATGCAACAGGTCAGCCAGTGTCATAGGAACAAAACTGCTGACAGATGCCTTTTAAATCCCTGAAAACCCCTGTAAGTGCCTGCATGTAATAAGACCGTCCTCTGTAAGGACCCAGCCTGTCCATGCATTACATGGCCGACCATAAATGTATAGTCAGATGCGGTTTAGAGAAGATGGGCAAATGGCGACAAACTGATTGCCACGCCATCTTCTTTAAAGGGAGTCTGTCACCACATTTTAGCATGTTAGACCGTTAAAATAGGGTTATGTGATCCAGCCAGAACATAAAAACGGTACCTTTGTGGTAGAAAACGGACTTTTCTTTTTGCCGAAAATGAAGTTATAAGATTATGTTCTGAGCCCTCTTAAGTGCCCAGGGTGGTCTCTCAATCCTCGGAGCCCCAGGCAGGCACCTCCTAAACGGCTCATAACCCCGCCCTCCGTGCGCCTCTGCCCGCCCCTTTACTCCCCTCCCCTGTCCTTTTCCACTGCGGCTGTGCGGTCCAAATCGTAGCGGGCGCATGCGCAATAGGTATTGCGATGCCCTGCCAGGAGCGGGCATCGCATTGCGCATGCGCCCGCTACGATTTGGACCGCACAGCCGCAGTGGAAAAGGACAGGGGAGGGGAGTAAACGGGCGGGCAGAGGCGCACGGAGGGCGGGGTTATGAGCCGTTTAGGAGGTGCCTGCCTGGGGCTCCGAGGATTGAGAGACCACCCTGGGCACTTGAGAGGGCTCAGAACATAATCTTATAACTTCATTTTCGGCAAAAAGAAAAGTCAGTTTTCTACCACAAAGGTACCGTTTTTATGTTCTGGCTGGATCACATAACCCTATTTTAACGGTCTAACATGCTAAAATGTGGTGACAGACTCCCTGTAAACTGGCCAGACACAATAGATAGACTGTATTATGGCCAATCCTACTGGGGTAGTGCAATGTGCTGGGGCAGCTCATTGGGGTCAGGGCAAATGAAGATTGCGCATGCTGGAATGTGACATGCCCCATCCTTTCAGAAATCATCACTCTGATAATACCAGTTGACACATTTTTGGGAAGGCCGAGGGAGATACGAAGCTGTTGGTCGAAGGAGAAGTCAGTAGCTATGTTATATGTACGGCCAGCATTAGAAACACTGATCTGGAAGCACCAGCTTGCTGACAGTTTCCACGAGATGTTTCTACACCGAAATGTTAACAACAGATAAAAACGAATAACCACAGACATTAGAAACTATAAAATGTCGCCTTTCTAAATGACTGTATTCCCACAGTGCAGAGCTGTGCCAGACTATATGCCATAAATTCTTATAGCGCCTGTACTTGTGCCAGCTTCAGCATGATGGTGCCATAATGAACTCGTTTGTTACTTGTGGGAAGAGCGACCGTGACGGTCAGTAATAGAAAGCCATTAACATCTGCATCTTAGCTGCAGGAGCGATCTTGTCAAGTGGCCATGAGAGCGAGATGGTCACAAGATCAGACGCAGCTACCGCGCGCCAAAATTATCGAAATCTGGAAGAAAAGCTGTAAGATGAACAGTAACCCCACATCGGGCACACCAGTGAGTACCAGCAACTCAATGCAGCGGTATACCCAATGACCGGGCCCCACAGCAAATTTTAGAACGAGCCCCCCTCCCCCAGCAACTTGTTCGCAACTCCCAACTCTTGTGCAACCTCCGCTCCTGAGGCTAGTCAAGATCGCCGTCTCAGACAAGTCCAAGCATTCGCTCCGTCCATCTCCTACGGTGACACTGTATAATACTGTTGAGGGGGCCCTGACAATAAAATCTTTTAGTCCACCTCCTAAGTGGGCCCTTTCTGAGTTCGGGCCCCAAAGCAGCCGCTTCCCCTATAGCTATGCCCCTGGGTATAACGTACCTGAACGAGTCCTGATATCCAGATTGTACACGCAGAGGCACAAAATACTGCCCCACCAGGAGCAAATACCACAGTGCAGCACAAAACACTGCCTCACCAGGAGCAAATACCCCAGTGCAGCACAAAATACTGCCCCACCAGCAGCAAATACCACAGTGCAGGACAAAATACTGCCCCACCAGGAGCAAATACCACAGTGCAGCACAAAACACTGCCTCACCAGGAGCAAATACCCCAGTGCAGCACAAAATACTGCCCCACCAGCAGCAAATACCACAGTGCAGCACAAAACACTGCCTCACCAGGAGCAAATACCACAGTGCAGGACAAAATACTGCCTCACCAGGAGCAAATACCCCAGTGCAGCACAAAATACTGCCTCACCAGGAGCAAATACCACAGTGCAGCACAAAATACTGCCCCGCCAGGAGCAAATACCACAGTGCAGCACAAAACACTGCCTCGCCAGGAGCAAATACCCCAGTGCAGGACAAAATACTGCCTCACCAGGAGCAAATACCCCAGTGCAGGACAAAATACTGCCTCACCAGGAGCAAATACCACAGTGCAGCAAAAAATACTGCCTCACCAGGAGCAAATACCACAGTGCAGCACAAAATACTACCCCACCAGGAGCAAATACCACAGTGCAGGACAAAATACTGCCTCACCAGGAGCAAATACCACAGTGCAGCACAAAATACTGCCTCACCAGGAGCAAATACCACAGTGCAGGACAAAATACTGCCTCACCAGGAGCAAATACCACAGTGCAGGACAAAATACTGCCTCACCAGGAGCAAATACCACAGTGCAGGACAAAATACTGCCTCACCAGGAGCAAATACCACAGTGCAGGACAAAATACTGCCTCACCAGAAGCAAATACCACAGTGCAGCACATAATACTGCCTCACCAGAAGCAAATACCACAGTGCAGCACAAAACACTGCCTCACCAGGAGCAAATACCACAGTGCAGCACAAAACACTGCCTCACCAGGAGCAAATACCAAAGTGCAGCACAAAATACTGCCCCACCAGGAGCAAATACCACAGTGCTGGACAAAATACTGCCCCACCAGGAGCAAATACCACAGTGCAGGACAAAATACTGCCTCACCAGGAGCAAATACCACAGTGCAGGACAAAATACTGCCTCACCAGGAGCAAATACCACAGTGCAGCACAAAACACTGCCCCACCAGGAGCAAATACCACAGTGCTGGACAAAATACTGCCCCACCAGGAGCAAATACCACAGTGCAGGACAAAATACTGCCCCACCAGGAGCAAATACCAAAGTGCAGCACAAAATACTGCCCCACCAGGAGCAAATACCACAGTGCTGGACAAAATACTGCCCCACCAGGAGCAAATACCACAGTGCAGGACAAAATACTGCCTCACCAGAAGGAAATACCACATTGCAGCACAAAATACTGCCCCACCAGGAGCAAATACCACAGTGCAGGACAAAATACTGCCCCACCAGGAGCAAATACCACAGTGCAGGACAAAATACTGCCCCACCAGAAGGAAATACCACAGTGCAGGACAAAATACTGCCTCACCAGAAGGAAATACCACAGTGCAGGACAAAATACTGCCTCACCAGGAGCAAATACCACAGTGCAGGACAAAATACTGCCTCACCAGAAGCAAATACCACAGTGCAGCACAAAATACTGCCTCACCAGAAGCAAATACCAAAGTGCAGCACAAAATACTGCCCCACCAGGAGCAAATACCAAAGTGCAGCACAAAATACTGCCCCACCAGGAGCAAATACCACAGTGCAGGACAAAATACTGCCCCACCAGGAGCAAATACCACAGTGCTGGACAAAATACTGCCTCACCAGGAGCAAATACCAAAGTGCAGCACAAAATACTGCCCCACCAGGAGCAAATACCACAGTGCAGGACAAAATACTGCCCCACCAGGAGCAAATACCACAGTGCTGGACAAAATACTGCCTCACCAGGAGCAAATACCAAAGTGCTGGACAAAATACTGCCCCACCAGGAGCAAATACCACAGTGCAGGACAAAATACTGCCCCACCAGGAGCAAATACCAAAGTGCAGGACAAAATACTGCCCCACCAGGAGCAAATACCACAGTGCAGGACAAAATACTGCCCCACCAGGAGCAAATACCACAGTGCAGGACAAAATACTGCCCCACCAGGAGCAAATACCACAGTGCAGGACAAAATACTGCCCCACCAGGAGCAAATACCACAGTGCAGGACAAAATACTGCCTCACCAGAAGCAAATACCACAGTGCAGGACAAAATACTGCCCCACCAGGAGCAAATACCACAGTGCAGGACAAAATACTGCCTCGCCAGGAGCAAATACCACAGTGCAGGATAAAATACTGCCTCGCCAGGAGCAAATACCACAGTGCAGGACAAAATACTGCCCCACCAGGAGCAAATACCACAGTGCAGGACAAAATACTGCCCCACCAGCAGCAAATACCACAGTGCAGCACAAAATACTGCCCCACCAGGAGCAAATACCACAGTGCAGGACAAAATACTGCCTCACCAGAAGCAAATACCACAGTGCAGGACAAAATACTGCCCCACCAGAAGGAAATACCACAGTGCAGCACAAAATACTGCCCCACCAGAAGCAAATACCACAGTGCAGCACAAAATACTGCCTCACCAGGAGGAAAATACCAAAGTGCAGGACAAAATACTGCCTCACCAGAAGCAAATACCACAGTGCAGCACATAATACTGCCTCACCAGAAGCAAATACCACAGTGCAGCACATAATACTGCCTCACCAGAAGCAAATACCACAGTGCAGCACATAATACTGCCTCACCAGAAGCAAATACCACAGAGCAGGACAAAATACTACTGCAGTATTCAACGGTATCACTGTCCTGAGGATGGCGATGATACAGTTGAACTCAGGAGGGCGGCCATGAGGATGGCTCATGCAACCCCCTTGACATCGGCTCACCGGGAAGTTTCCCTGTAGGGTCTATGGCCAGTCCACCCCTGCCTTCACACAGAGACCTTCAAGAGGACTCTGCCAGTAGTTATATAAAGAGGGGCTCCACTTTGTATACTATAATAAAAGACCTCACACACAGTATTTTTTATATTCATGTGCTATCTGCATTTTTTGCGGATAACACACTGACCCATTCATTTCTCTCAGGCCATGCACATATGCATATTTTTTACTGATCCGTGTGGCTGTTCTGCAGACAAGAATAGTCATTTCTAGTGATGGGAGTGAGAAAAATATGGAAGGTATGCATATTTTGCGGATTCATTGTTGCGGACTGAAATACGGACACGTCTGTGTGCATGATGCCTAAGAATGTGAACACAAACTGAGATTTTAAAGGGGTATTCCCATCTCATAAAATGAGACATCACTATATAATTGGTGGGGGTCTGAACAGTAGGACCCGTACAATTCTAAAAAATGAAGGGATCGCAGCACTGAATCGAATCAGATCTGCAACTCCTCTTACAGTCTTATGTTGGACCAGGACAAAAAAACTGTGAAGGGGCTGCAGTGCTAAATCAGTGCTGCAGCCCTTTCATTCAAAGGATCATGAGAGTCCTAGATGTCAGATTTGAAACATTTATACATTTATGACATATCATACCCCTATGGAAATACCCCAAAAAAAGG
The DNA here is from genome assembly GCF_014858855.1 of Bufo gargarizans. Classification (NCBI taxonomy): domain Eukaryota; kingdom Metazoa; phylum Chordata; class Amphibia; order Anura; family Bufonidae; genus Bufo; species Bufo gargarizans. Next base: position 173,847,541 of record NC_058088.1, on the reverse strand, counting down.
GGATACATAAAATTGCAAAAAGGGTCTACGTTTTCCCCCAAAACAGCGCCACTATCATCCATGGTCACGTCTAGTATTGCAGCTCAGTCTAAATTTTACTGAGGCTGAGCTGTCACACCAGATACAGTCTATGAATAAAAGTGGCACCGGGAAAACAGACCTTTTCTAAAAAAAAAAAAAAAGGATTTAAAGGGGCTTTCCAGGACCCATTCACTTGAATAGTAGCTGAGCTGCAGAGTAAGGGCTCGTTCACACAAATGTTTTTTGCGTTCCGTATACGGGCCGTTTTTTGAGTTCTGTATACGATCCGTATACGGAACCATTCATTTTAATGGTTTCGCAAAAAAAAACGTAATGCACTCCGTATGCATTCCATTTCCGTTCCGTTCAAAGATAGAACATGTCCTATTGTTGCCTGCAAATCACGTTCTGTGGCTCCATTCAAGTCAATGGGTCTGCAAAAAAAAACGGAACACATACGGAATGTACTCCGTATGTCTTCCGTATCCGTTCCATTTTTGCGGAACCATCTATTGAAAATGTTTTGCCCAGCCCAATTTTTTCTATGTAATTACCGTATACTGTATATACCATACGAAAAAACATGGAACCGGAAACACTACTAAAACAAAAAAATGGAAAAACGGATCCGTTAAAAACGGCCTGCAAGACACTGAAAAAGCCATACGGTCGTGTGAACAAGCCCTAACAGAGAATGGCGACTACACAACATATGGAGCTGATATTGGGGCTTTGAGACTTTTATTTATACTGATAACCTATACTCAGGATAGGTCATTAGTATCTGATGGGTGGGGGTCTGACATTTGGGACCCCTGCTGATCAGCTGTTTGAGGAGACCCCTCTGGTGAGCGCCGCTGCCTCCTCTCAGCATATCAAGTACAGCAAAGTGCATTGTATAGCGGCTGTGCTCAGTATCGTAGTTCATCCTCATTCACTTCTATGGGACGGAGCTGCTCCTAGACCACGCGACCAATGAACGTGACGTCACTGGCTTAGGCCTCTTGCACACGGCCGTGTGTCCCCTGTGGCCGTATTGCGGCCAGCATACGGCGGGTTCGCAACACACGGGACACCGGCCGTGTGCGGGATGCGGACCCATTCACTTCAATCCAGAGATGCAGTGCGGAACAGAACCACGGAACGGAAGTACTACGGAGTGCTTCTGTGGTGTTCCGTTCCGTGCTTCTGTTCCGCACAAAGATAGAGATCGTTTTGCGGAACGGACGGATCGCAGACCCCATTCAAGTGCAAGAGGCTTTAGGGTAAGCTGCAAGAAGGCCTTGTCAAACAGCTGATTGGGGGGGGGGGGTTCCCGGGAGTCTGATCCCCGTTGATCAGATACCGATGATCTATCCTGAGGCGGAAAACATTTAAAAAAAACATTGCCATAAACAGGTGGTACTGACCTCCATGACATCCAACAGCCAAAGAAGACGTTCCTAAAATATAAGAAGACTTAGTTATTTGATGCCATTGTGAGAAATTAAAGGGGTTATCCAAACTCTAAAACATGCCCAGGTCCCTCATATAGATTATACTTACCCCGCTCCTCGGCACTCGTGTCGCTCCTGATCCCCGCACGGCCGCCGCTACATCTTACGGGTAATGCTAGGGAGGCCGGTCATCGTCGCGGCCTTCTATTGACTGCTCCCTCCGTCTATGGATGTTTTGATCCGCACGACGGGGAGATGCAGCGGTAGCCGTGCGGGGATCAGGAGCAACGCGGATGCTGGGGGGACGGTGCATTCGCGGGCATGTTTTATAGTTTTGTTAACCCCTTTAATACTTGTTTTAAAGGGAACCTGTCAAGTGATTTTGTTGGGGGGGAGCGGAGAGACGCAGAGAAGCTGTGCTCATTGATACACAGGTTTATCTGATTTGGACTCCTGGGAAAGACAATGAGGCCCATTTCACACGAGCGAGTTTTCCACGTGGGTGCGATGCGTGACGTGAACGCATAGCACCCGCACTCAATCTGGACCCATTCATTTCAATGGGTCTGTGTACATGAGCGGTTTTTTTCACGCATCAGTTCTGCGTTGATGAAAAACGCAGCATGTTCTATAGTCTGCGTTTTACACGCAGCCCCGGCCCCATAGAAGTGAATGGGGCTTCAGTGAAAAACGCATTGCATCCGGAAGCAAGTGCGGGTGCGATGCGTTTTTCACTGATGGTTGCTAAGAGATGTTGTTTGTAAACTTTCCGTTTTTTATCACGCGCGTGAAAAACACATCAAAACACATTGCGCCTGCGCGGAAAAAACTGAACGCAATCGCAGACAAAACTGACTGAACTTGCTTGCAAAATGGAGCGAGTTTCACTGGACGCATCCGGAGCCAATCCGCCACGCTCGTGTGAAAGAGGCCTAAGAATCCTGGTGATTGACAGCCTTCTGTGCACACAAGCTGATACACGGAGAGCTGTCACTCTGTGTGTGGGGGGAGGGGACAGGTTATCAGGACTCTCACTGTCTATCCTAGGAGTCCTGTCAGGATATCACCAGACACCTGACAGGTTCGCCTTAAATCTGCATCTTCTTATGTACTGTAGTTACAAAGAAACAAGCAGTGTATACTGTAATGGAAAAATGAGTCCAGCCAGCAAAGGAAGCAATATGGACAATCACAATACATTAGTAAGTGCCTTGTATTAACCTGCTCTACATGATAAATGCCATTTGCGGAAGTCAGGTAGAAAGTTAAACCGTGTCTATGAGAGTCTGGGACTCTAGAACAAAGTTTATACTGTTTTCTCTCCGATATGGTTGATGCATACGGCTACTGTCCTTCCTTTCAGTTCACCAACTGGTAGCCGATGTGGTAGCGGAGAAGCCCCTGGAGGCAGCCCAGTCTTGGTTCCTATAGACAACTTACAGTACATGCTCCATTGCCTATCTAAGAACAACGAGGCGATTTGGGATTCTTACCCGTGCAGTGCTGGCGGTACTGACAGTTTGGTGGCTCTCCGTAGATGAGGTGCTCGGACTGTGGGATAAGACAGAGATGGTGTCTCCGGAACGATGTCGAGATTTCATCGTCTCAATCTCTCTTTTCAGCACCATGTTATCAAACACCGCCAGGTCTTGTGGGTAGATCTGAGGCCGTAGCTCCGATAAAAGGGCAAACTGAAAGACACATTGAATACTTAAAAATTGGGAACCCCATATAGTTTCAAACTCGACACTTAAAAAATGGGTGGGGTTTAAAGGGGTTTTCCAAGACTTTATACTGATGACCTATCTTCTGGATAGGTCAGTCAGTATCTGATCAGTGGAGGTCCGACACCCAGGACCCCCGCCAATCAGCTGTTTGAGAAGGCACCAGGCACAGCGCCGTACATTGCATAGTGGCTGTTCTTGGTATTGCAGCTTATTTAAATGGGGCTGAGCTGCATCTAGGCCACGTGACCGATGAACCTGCCGTCACTCAGCCTAGGCTAAGCTGGTAGAAGGCCGTGGCCCGTGGCACTACTGTGAGCACTGGTGCCTTCTCAGAAAGCTGATCTGCAGGAGTTACGGGTGTCAGACCTCCACCGAACCAGAGGATAGGTGTTCAGTATAAAAGTCTTGGAAAATCACTTTAAAGGAAGTCCAACAGATTTACAGTAACTTATGCTTGTATTGGCATGAACTATTTCTGGTGAAGTTGTGTAAAATTTTTTTTAGAGACCCGCACCTCAGGTGCATCTTTCTATGGCGTATTTCTGATTAAAGGGATTTGACTGGTTTTAAATACTGTTAATCTATCCCCAAAATAGACCATACATATCTGATTGGCAGTGGTCCAAATCCTGGCATCCCCATCAATCAGCTGTTGAAAGAGGTCTCTTCCTAGGCTTGTAGGATTATATTCATCGGTCACGTGGCCTTTCTGCAGCTCAGTCCTATTCAAGTGAATGGGCCTGAGCTGCAGTACCAAGCACAGCCACTATACAATATACGGCGCTGTGCTTGGTATACTATGAAGAGACTGCAGTGCTTGTCTGAGCACCATGGCCCCTCCAAACAGCGGGGGTGCTAGGAATCAGACCACAACCAATCTGATATTGAAGAGACCTTCAGGTTTAATTCTTGGAACATCCCTTTAAGACTTTTTATCATTTTCTTTTAGAAATGTCTCGGGATAGCATAAGCAAGTATGTTCCCTTTAGCATCTGGTGCGAACCTGTCCACCTTCTGTTCCATGTTCGGGATTCTTCTTTGCCAAGAGCTTTTATGCAAAGCACGAAAAACCGACTGGGATCGCAGGTTGTAATTAGCATGCGAGTCAGTCTTTTTAGCGTGGCGGATGCATTGATTAACTCAATAATCATACCGAGAAAAAAATTCATATCGTAGATTATAAAGGAAAAGATGTATCTCTGTGAGTAATGTACATAATTGTAATTAATATCAGGATAGATGGGCTGATTAGCTTAAAGACATGAGTAGGAAGCTCGCTGTCTAACCTGCCGGAGCCTGTGCTTCATCAACCAAGAGAATGGAAGGATTATTCTCCAGGGCTGACAAATGGCCTTCCTAGGAGGTGGTACACATGGACTATTACTCCTACATAGGCAGGCACGGCTAACTAAAGCCCACCAAACGACAGTATATCATGCAAAAAGTTTTATTGTGCAACAGTATTTGAAGATTGTGCGCCAACATATCTCCAGTCAATTAGGTCTACAAAAAAAGTCCAACTTTTTTTCACGTAAGATATACATCATTATCTGCTAAAGTAAGTATACTGTCATTGTATCTGCCTTACTTGAGGTAAGGAAATCCATAGTTTGACTGCTTTAACTGTTAAGAACCCTTTCCTATATAAATGTGTGAATCTCCTTTCCTCTACAAAAACATTCCCTACAGTTCTTGGAATGTATAAGACTACTTTCATACATGCATTCATCAGGGATCATCAAAAACGCTTCCATTATGATAAAACAACCGGCTGCATCCGTCAATGGGCGCCGGATCCATTTTCTTTAGTGTCAGAGAAAACAGATCCGTTTTCGTGGACACGTCTTGATCGGTATACCATCGGTATGCTTGCAGTATTTTTGTGTGCAGCATGGAACGGAATGCATTCTGGTGCACTCCGTTCCGGTCAGTTCAGTTTTGTCCCTATTGACAATGAAAACTGAAGCATTTTCCTCCGGTTTCGAGATCCTATGACGGATCTCAATACCGAAAGGGAAAGAGCAGATGTGAAAGCTTTTTGAAGAGGTCTTCCCTAGGCCAGTGATGTTAGGTCCAATGGTCACATGGCCTAGGTGCAGCGCGCTCTCGTTCAAGTGAACGGGCCTGGGTTGTAATACCAAGAACAGCCTTTGTTCGATTGGCTTTTGTTAAAAATATTGAGCCATTCTGTCACAAAGGGTTACTGTTTTTCTAACTGCGTGACTGGTACTTTCATTTTGTGCAGGTCATCTAATAACCATTTTCTCTAAACTACCAAGAGGTCATAAACACTTATTTAGGCCACATTCCATCAGTAAGATAAGATCTGAGCTATACTGAGTGTTTGTAATGTCAGAGAGCAGAGATAAGGAGCCTGTCAGCTCCTTATCTTACGGAAAAGACAGAAAATCCACAGCATCTGGAGAAGGGGGTCTTGCTTAGCTATTGCAGCCAACCCCATCAAGTATGTTACTAGCCATTCAAGTGGAGCGAAATGGTGCTGAAACCGGGACACTTGGGCAGCAATCATAATTAAAATAGGTTAATTGTATTCATTTGCATTTCAAACACATTACAACAACTTTTTATCCTGGCTGGATGAACCCTTTAAAATTATAGCTTGAGCTTAGGTCAGGCTCAAGCTACGAGAAGTATAAGTATGTTTCAAGGTAAGAAGACTTCATCCTAGAACCTATCAACAGAGCCATAATCTTGGTTAGAATTGTGGGATCACCTTATATGAGCCAACTATATTCCTTTTCCAGCAAATCCCTTGAGTAAACACAATTTTCCCCAAAAGTTTTCACATACTGTACCTTGGCCTGGGTGTTGAAAAGTTCAAACATAGCAATGATAAGGGCCTGCACTGGGATGTAACGTTCCTTGTACTGCTGGAGGTAGTAGGACATAGTGCTCCTCTCAGGCTCAGTCAGCAGCAGACGTGCCTTCTCATCTAGAAGAACCAAGGTCTGATTTCCCAGACTGCTTAGGGTGACTTGTGATCCCGCAGGTCCTCTGTAAAAAACGGGCTGTTGGGAGACATAATAGGGTTAAGCCTGCCCGTCTGGGCTCTACCTAATACACAGGCGATTCCTGTCTCACCTATAGAATCCAGTTCACAGCAGGGGAGATCAGGCTTCACTCAGCCTCATGGTCATCCAGTCACCAAGCTCTAACCACACAGGTCAGCTCTCTAGGCTTCATTCCCCTCAGAGTGGCATTCTGAGGTCTGCTTTATTTCCTCAGTGATGATTCCTACAGGCCTCACCTTGGATCACATTGGGCTACGGGAAAACCTGTAATGGGGGGACGTGGACTAGGAAATCCCTCTACCAAACCTATCTCCCAGTCCAAAGAAATCCAGCCCATATAAGCTTAAACAAAGAGCTCCAGAAGACTTTCTGGATTTCTGCTATCTCACCTAGCTAAGGAACCTGGGTGAGATGTACACTCCCTCCACTACTTTACCATACATATTGCCACAATAGATATCACCATTTTTGACTCTGTACATCATTTTTGACCACCACATATCTGGATGATCTAATGGGTGATCTTGTTTTGAAAAAAAAAGATGGCTTATTAGGCATCCTTTATGTGTAGAAGACATAAGGTTTCACCATCATCACAGGGATTCTTTACAGTAAGAGCAGCGAGACTGCAGAGCTCTCTGCCACAAAATGCTGTAATCTTTGCGAGATTTAAAGAGGTTGTCTCACCTCAGCAAAGGGCATTTATCATGTAGAAAAAGTTAATACAACTTACTAATGTATTGTGATTGTCCATATTGTCTCCTTTGCTGGCTGGATTCATTTGTTTATCACATTATACACGACTCTTTCCATGGATACGACCACCCTGCAATCCAGCAGTGGTGGCCGTGCTTACACATTGTAGGAAAAAGCAATATCCTCTCTGGTGGAGCAGGACCTATAGTGTGCAAGCAGGTCCACCGCTGCTGGATTACAGGGTGGTCGTAACCCCTGGAATTGAGCAGTTTATAGTGTGATGGAAAAATGAATGCAGCCAGTAAAGGAGGCAATATGGACAACAACAATACATTAGTAAGTGCCTGGTATTAACTTTGTCCACATGATAAATGCCATGGGCTAAAGTGAGATAGTCCCTTTAAGAAGTACTTGAAAGTTATATGCACTAGCATTTGTAGAGTTGGGACATTAATCCAGGATTTATTCTGATTACCAGATTTAAATAATATGTGGTTATTGGTGGCAACTTCTTAGGAGTTTTTGTCTTCTTCTGGACCATCACAGTAGAATTATAGGTTGTAATCAGGGGCTTAACTACCATAGCAGCAGACCATGCGACTGCTATGGGGCCCAGGGGAAGAGGGGGCCCAGTTGGGATCATCCCCTCTTCTACTGGGGGTGAAAACTTGGTCAGAACTCTACCCTCTAAAGGAACAACTTTTAGCAAATGAGGCAGTGGAAAAAATGGCCCAAGGGTCATTGAAAGGGGTTTAGACAGAAACCCTTCTGTCCTGTGTGTGGGGCCTGGTTTGATCCTTGCTTTGGGGCCCTTACTTCTTACTATGCAACTATTTAATCCAAAGTTAAAATGTGTTTGCAGTCTATGAGGAATAGCTCTGTAAAGAGGTTTTACAATTTTAGACTTTAGTGGTATAGAGGACCTGACCACCGTTCAGGCAGGCAAAGCAGCCAACAATGGTCACATCCAGGTAGGGGAACTGATCGAGTGATGGCCATGCATGAACCAAGTCCACTCCATTCAAATCATTGCGGGTTACGGAAACAGCCTGGACCTGGTTCTCCAGATAAATGGGGGTCTCAGAGGTAGGATGCCCGTCTATCTGACTTTCATCCTGCAGTAAACCCCTTTAATTTCTCTTCCTCCTACTCACGTAGAAGACTATCCTACACGAAGGTCAGCATGAAATCCCGGGGAACCACAAATGCACGTTTCTCCTATGAGACCAGTTATTCATTTCAATATGGGTCACAGGAGACAACAGCTATGAAATGATATAGCCAGGTGGTAAGACATGTAACGTTAAAGTAAAAATACTGTATAGCATTTTGCTAGTGCACCCGAGTCCCCGAGGTACTAAACAAACTTCAAACAAGTAATTGGAACTACACTTTAACCGGTTGACGGTAATAATTCTGGGATATGTTTCGATGTGCAGTATAATACAGCAGGGGCATAGCAGAAAAAAGATGCAGGGGAAGCAGTTCCCTTACTCCCAGGGGCCCATAGACCTCTGCTACATAAGAGAACAGTAGTAGTATATGTGGGCGGTGTGTGGGGGCACAATACCTTACCATGTTGTTTGCACATCGTGCTATGCAGAGCTATCTCATCATACAAATCAAAATTTTTCTTCTTTTTTGTTTTAGATTCTTATACTATGCATCAGAATCCAAAATTGTCATCTGCTATCTGGGTCGCCCTTCCGTTAGATGATGTTTTGTGCCATCCACCTATTCTGTAGGCACCCCCTCCGCCATGTGGTCTAAGGTCATGCACAAATAACCATATCCTATTTGGAAGCATTATACAGTACGTTGGCAAATTAACATTACCATACGGTTGCCTTTAAGGGGTTTTTCCGCTATACACAGGAGAAGACTGGGAACTTAAAGTGGCCCTGGAAAAAAAATTAAAGTGGCCACAATTGATCCAAATTGTCAGACAACAGAAGTAGTCAGGGACAGCAATACTGTAGTGCAGAACAAAAGGAGCCAAATACCACAGTGCAGCACAACATACTGCCTACATTAATGGGGTTGAGTCACTTCAGCAAGTGGCATTTATCATGTAGAAAAAGTTAATACAAGCCACTTACTAATGTATTGTTGTTTTCCATATTGCCTCCTAGCTGGCTGGATTCAATTTTCCATCACATTATACACTGCTCGTTTCCATGGTTACGACCACCCTGCAATCCATCAGTGGTGGTCATGCTTGCACACTATAGGAAAAACTGCCAGTCTGTCTGGTGGCCGGGACCGTGGGAGCGCACATAGGCTGGTGCTTTTTTCCGCCCATGAGTATACATGAAAGTCCAGCAGCAAATAGCCCTCCCTTCCAGAAACCTAGCTCCTGGCCGAAAGTAACAGGGACCCATTCTTGCACAGATGACTGTTGATGCCAGTGAGTGGTTGCAGTGATCTTATGGCCAAGAATGGGTCCCCGTCACCTTGCGATCCAGTGCGAACAGTCAGGAGCCACAGTGCCGGAATTCATTTCAAAAGGTGAGTTGGCTTTTACTATAAAAAAATGTTAACACACTCCAGCCTGCCCTTGGAGTTTCACTTATATCAGACAACCCCTTTAATAACAATGCTATACAGTCCCACCATAACAGTACACTGCAAAAAATAATATACTGTGACTTTCTAAAATAATGCCAACATACACTGACCACAAAAAGAGGTCCATACATAAAGCAGCACAATATCGGACTATGGTGCCTAGGGCCAACCAGTAAAATTAATTCTGGGGGCCCACTATGCAGCTACCAGTAAATACCACCTCCTCACACAGTGGCAGCAGCAGCAAGATGCTCATAGGGTCCCTGCGGCGACTTCTAGAAGACAGGTCCCTGGGGAATACTTGCTGGCTGGCCTACTTCTACCCCACCCTATGCATCTGTAATAATAAACTGGTTGGTCTCTTCAGTAATCTACCCAGTTTTTCATAAGGACTCGTAGACTGGTTGATATTTTGTATGATGCCTTCTCACATTTAGAGCAGTCAATCTACTGTGCCACGTGGGCAAGGGGTGGAAGACTGGCGGGTCCACCCTTGTTCAGTGGCCCACCGGGGATTTACCTATTCACCTGTGGGCCAGTCGGGTTGTGTCATCCATACATTGAGGGCATATCACTAGGATATGCCCCCAGTGTCTGAAAGGTGAGGGTCCTCACCTCTCTCCTTCTGTTTGCAGGCTGCATTTTAGAGATAGGTGCAGGTCCCAGAGGTGGGACTTGCACCTACATGATATTGGGGGAATATTCTAGCGATAGCTGTTTGAGATGCCACAAGCCCTTTAAGTAATCTAATTACAGTGCTACGCAATGTCTACATAAAACTACTTTACAATTAATATTAAGACTTGTGATGGTTACATTCCTTGGGTGACAGCAAATACCTAAGAAAAGCCAAGCGTCAGAACTGGAGGACATCAGGAAAAAAGTCAGTCAAATCTGGATCTGAAATTGTGGTCAGAGACAATCCAGGAGCAATACAAGTAACAGAATGACAGCTGAGGAAAGGTAAAGCAATCCAAGGTCAAATAGTCCAATGAAACAAGAGAGGGGTAACCTGGAAGAATAGTGACATACAAGCCAAGTCCAAGTCAAAAGAAAGTGCCATAACTTTGAGTAAGACTCTGATTGGCTGGCACACACATTCCCTCATTGATCCACTGACCAGGCCACCATTAGTTGGCCAGAAGGCTGTGCATGTACTAGTCAACAACCCCACCAGCGCTGCCAGGAGGAGAAACAAGAAGGAAGTTGGCCAGGAACATGCCTAGATAAGTCAGACCTTCAAACTCCACCTTTGTACTACCGTAATGAAAAGCCTTTAAAATACTGAAATTCCCACAAAAATCTGAACCAACTCATGATAGTACCCAGCCTTACCTTTGTGGTAGGTTCTGGTGAGGAGTTCCTTAGGATCCTGTAGATAGAAAGAAAATCATGTTTAGTGGCCTTAACGACAGGACATATGAAGGATTTTCTTTAGGTTCCATCACCAGCACCTTGTCAAGAAAGGTTTCTTTCCATGGAGACAGGCAAGGAGATTATTCTGTAGGAAAGGTACTGGATTGTGGAGCAGCAACATAGAAAACCTAGCTATTGTGTAGAGCAATGGAAGACGATTGCTTCAGAGGTTAGTTTATCTGTTTCTGCTTTGTAATTTCTCTACAGACACGAAGAGAAGAATTCTTTAGTCCTTATAGACAAGGAATTGAGATTCATAATTAGAATGTCTAAAGTGTATTAACCTCTATGGGTCCAACATTAGCTCCTTGCTTTTTTTCAATGACTTTTCCTGCTTTTTAGGGAGCAGCTAACGTTAAAGGCTATGTACACCTATGGGGCATTCTTTTTTATTGCATTGGATTCGTTTTGAGCTAAAAATATTTTTTTTTAAATTTATTCATTTTTTATAAATATGGAGCCATTTTCTCTGTACAGGGCTGAAATGCTCTAGTAGAGGAATCTGGATTTTCTGCCTGCTCCGCCAGCCAGCTAATCTGACAGCTCCTTATCTCTGCTCTCTGACCTCCTAAACACTCATTATAGCTCAGTTCTTATTATACTGATAAGAATGTGGCTTAAAGGGGTTATCCCATGACTAATGTAAAAAATGAAAATCAGACATCATATATGACATGACAACCTCTTTCGAAAAAAGCTAGAACCAGCCCTGTACCTCACATGGATCCAGAGATCTCCATATTCATTGCTCTGCTAGATTTATATTAAGCTGACAGCTCAAGGGGAGTGTCTTTTCTGCTGCAGCTCAGGGGGCGTGTCCATGCTCTCCCTATCACAGCTCAGGGGGCGTGTCTCAGCTCTCCCTATCACAGCTCAAGAGGCAGTTGAAGGATGAAACCGAGCATGTGCAGCCATCTCAGTGAGCAGGACAAAGAAATAAGAAAATAACAAACAGCAGGTGGCGCTGTACAGATGTAATTTATTAAATAACTCAGTGGCCATGTCAAATTTTTAATTACATGCAATTACAAAAGTATTCAGATCCAGGTGCTGGTTTGAAAACTGTAGTATATTTTTCATGGGACAAGCCATTTAAATAAGTGTTTATGACCTCTCAGTAGTTTAGAGATAAATGTTATTAGATGATCGGCACAAAGTGAAAGTAAAACGTACAATTCACACAGCTAGACAAACAGTAACCCCTTGTGACAGAATGGCTCAATATTTTTAATAAAGACCAATTAAAAAAATAACTTTTATTATAAGCAAATGAGCCTCTGGGAGGGGGGGTATTGCTCCTGCTTCTAGAGGCTTAGGCTACTTTCACACTAGCGTTTTTCTTTTCCGGCATAGAGTTCCGTCACAGGGGCTCTATACCGGAAAAGAACTGATCAGTTTTATCCCCATGCATTCGGAATGGAGAGTAATCCGTTCAGGATGCATCAGGATGTCTTCAGTTCAGTCGTTTTGACTGATCAGGCAAAAGAGAAAACCGCAGCATGCTACGGTTATATCTCCGGCGAAAAAAAACTGAAGACTTGCCTGTCACGGCTGAGGATGGGGGAAACCCTCAGCCGTGAGATGCCCGGTGTTGAAGTGGCTACTCGGCCATGAGGCCACAGGATAGGGAGCAGGTCACCTCCTCACGCATCCCTACCCTGACCCTAACTCCTAACCTGCATGGGCCGACCTTTAGGGTAGGAGGGCCCATGCGCAGGAACCTGGGAGCCCTATCTTACCCTCCGCAGATCCCTGAGCTAGGAGCTGGGTAAGGCAACCTACTCCTCCTTGACACGGAGGAGCAGGAGCCTCAAATGGCCAAGCTGTTGGGAAGAGGGGGACAGAAACAGCAACACAGAAATGGCAGGCGAACAGAAGTTCACCAACCTGCCACAGCCCTGCTGACTGGATCCCTAAACAGACAGGGATCCAGAACCGTGTGCTGCACAAACACATGTGAAAATCCCAACAGACAACATCCACCAACAACACACACATAAAGACATAGGCATACTATAAAACCTTAACTTAAATCTTGCATAACATAAATCTTATGACCACAGTGGTGGCTCTCACAGGCAGATGGAAAAACACAGGAGGCTGCTCCAGCTAGCAAGGCTGCAGCAACCTACTGAGCCCTGCCACAGAGAGAGGTTATATAGGCCCAAAGGCCACACCCACCGGTCAACCACACCCAGTGACATCACACACACTGGGAAGGAAGTTAACCCTTCCAGTACACAGAAGGGAAAACACATATAAGGGGAAGTGCACACAAAACATAATACACCGTGCACACAACACACACACCTAACAAAAAGGAAGTCAGGTGAGACCGCATGCTACTGCAGCACGCTGCCTAGCCACACTGAGACTGCTGCTGCACATACACATGAGAACCGGGTTGCCCGCGGCAACCACAAGTTAGGCCACCAGCCAGCAGCCCTCACCTGTGGTTTTAACCGACACGAAACCGCAGGCAACCGCATGCGGATAAAGAGTCACGGTCATAGCCATGGCCGTGACATTGCCTTAATGCCGGATCCAGCATTTTTTCCCATAGGGATGTATTGGTGCCGGATCCGGCATTCAGAATACCGGAATGCCGGATCCGTCCTTCCGTTCTGCACATGCGCAGACTGAAAAAAAGGTGAAAAAAATAATTGCCGGATCCGTTTTGCCGGATGACACCGGAAAGACGGATCCGGCATTTCAATGCATTTTTTCGACTGATCAGGCATTTTTAAGACTGATCAGGATCCTGATCAGTCTTACTAATGCCATCAGTTAGCATACATTTTGCCTGATCCAGCAGGCAGTTCCGGCGACTGAACTGCTTGCCGGATCTCTCTGCCGCAAGTGTGAAAGTAGCCTTAGAGGCTCCGTTCTCCCACCTCTCCCACCCAAGACAATAATTTTACTTATTGTCTTGGCTTTATTCTATTTTATATTGATAATCATTTTTGGATACCTTTATTTTGCAATCACAATTTATTGTATCTACAAGTGGACTGACAGATCACTCAATTGATTATTTCTATGAATTATTTTGATTACTGTAATTTCTACATCACATGTATATCATTTACACATTGCGGCATATTTGAAGTTGCTTATGATTCCTGCACCTACTGCTTTTTTAAGTTTATTTTAAAGGGGCTGTCTCACTTCAGTAAATGGCATTTATCATGTAGAGAAAGTTAATACAAGGCACCTACTAATGTATTGTGATTGTCCATATTGCTTCCTTTGCTGTCTGGATTCTTTTTCCATCAGATTATACACTGCTTGTTTCCATGGTTACGTCCACCCTGCAGTCCATCAGAGGTGGTAATGCACACTATAGGAAAAGGCACCTGGCTCTCTGGTGGCCGGGACCGTGGGAGCAAACATAGGCTGGTGCTTTTTTCTACAGTGATGGATTGCAGGGTGGTCATCATAACCATGGAAATGTATAATGTGATGGAACAATGAACCAAGCCAGCTTTGGAAGCAATATGGACAATCACAATACATTAGTAAGTGCCTTGTATTAACTTTTTCTACATGATAAATGCCATCTGCTGAAGTGAGACAACCCCTTTAAAATAAACTAAAAAAAGCAGTAGGTGCAGGAATCATAAGCAACTCCAAATATGCTCAAGTGACACAACCCCTTTAAGGGTCCATTCACATGTCCGTAATTGTTCTGTTCTGTTCCCGCAAAACACGAACACTGGCAATCTGCATTCCGCAATTTGCAGACCGCACATCGCCGGCACTATAATAGAAAATGCCTAATCTTGTCCGCAATTGCGGACAAGAATAGGACATGTTCTATTTTTTGGCGGAAACGGAAGCACGGATGCAGAAGTGCGGATCCGTAAATGCGGATGTGGACAGCACATTCCGGCCCCATTGAAAATGAATGGATCTGCACCCGTTGCGCGAAATTGCGGAACGGATGCGGACCCATTTTGCGGACGTGTGAATGGACCCTAAGTTTATTATTTTAAGGTTAGAGATGAGAAAATAATTGAAAAGTTCGATTCGGCTGATTCACCGAATTTTACCCAAAAAATTAGCTTTGTGACGAATTACTGTATTGTGCAATGACAGGAAGCTGCTATAGCGCCGCCCCCGTCATTGTATCCCTCAGATGCCGCGTTCACACATGATCGCGACATCTGAGTGTAAAAGCTGTGTAAAATTAACAATAACATTTTTTTTTAATCAAACTTACTGCTTCCATTTGCTCGCGACGGGCCGGGTACCGCCATCTTGCTTGAAGATCTGAAGCGAAATCTCATGTGGCGCGAGATTACGTCATCACGCTGGGATCTTCAATCAAGATGGCGGGTGGCGGCCCGTCACGAGCAAATGGAGGCGGTAAGTTAGAATTTTTTTGTTTTCTACACTATTTTAGGTTAAATCGATTCGCTGACACGAAGCACGAGGAAATTCGGCTTTAAGGCGAATTGAATTTATCTTAAAATTCAGATCGAATTCCACTTAGTGGGATCCGATTCGCTCATCTCTAGTTATAGAATACCAACAGCTATATATTATGGTTATCATTGTCAGGTGCGGAGTTTACCGCTTTTTCCTCTTTCCTTTTAAGTTAGCATGTCCCTCCCACCTTGAGCCCTGAGCGCCAAATAGACTTTAAATTCAGGATTGTTTGTCTTCATCTCATGGTTCCGCATACGGTCCACAAAAAAAACTAAACGGAACGGAAGCAGAAAGAAAATACGTTTGTGTGCATGAGCCCTAACACCGTCATTGCTGCGGCCCCCACTCCCACCACTCTCCCCTGCGAGTTGCCGCATGCTGCACATGGCGAATAAGTGTTTTACAATAAACTCCACCAGTAAAATAGAAACGGCATCTATAAGAGATAATTGGGGTGCTGGCGGAAATATACAAATGAGTACAGACAATGCCAAACACCCCTCTTGAAAGATAATGGTAACGCCCCTTAGCCGCTGGGGGCGTGATATTTTCCAGAAAATATTTCCCTCCAGCACTAGATGATGTCTCCTCTCTGTGCAGGCCAATTTTACAGATAGTTAATGAACGCAGATAACATCTAGACAATAACCGCAGCAGCGTCTCTTTCAGCGTGATTATTCCTCTAAATGGACGCACGTAACCATGTCACAAAGTGCTTACCTATGGTTTCTGAGTGAGATCTCCCGGATAACTGCACCATTTATTCCCCTGGGTGTGCGCATCGCCTATAAACCTACGTTATAAATGTCTCCGTTTCCAACTCATTTAGCAATGCATTTGTTATAGGCCTCTAAAGCATGCTAGGTATTACTTGTTATTCCAGCTGGGTGTTCACACCTTCCACCGAGCAGTTTATTTGTGGTAAAGGGATTAGGTTAAAAAATTGGCATGGGGGCGCCGTTTTAGTTTTCGCCTCAGGCAGCAGAAAGGCTAGGTGCACCCCTGGTAAGGGGCACTACCATTCTTACACCTAGCTACTGTCTCTAATGGCTAGCAGACAGGGGCAGATTGGCCATAGACCTTACAGGGAAATTTAGCGGTGGGCCATCTGGACCCTCCTCATGGCCGGACAGTGGAAATTTTTAGGGATGTATTTTGTGCTGCTGGCAGTATTTTGTGACGGACTGCTCTGTTGGGGTGGTATAATATGCCACAATATGGTATTGCTGGTACAATTTGGACCTGACTACAAAATTGCGACAAGAATAGGACATGTTTTATTTTTTTCAGGAACGGAACTGCGGACCTGGAAGGGCAGATCCGCATTTCCGGATCCGGACAGCACATAGTGTGGCCCTATAGAAATGAATGGGTCCGCAATTCCGTTCCGCAAAATGCGGAACAGAATTGCGGACGTGTAAATGGAGCCTAACAGTACCAGAACCTCTAAAAAGTCCAGTAACCAGACTGAATTCAGAGATTAGCACAGCAGAGAGAGAGAAAAAAAAAGTATTCACGTTTACCTGCCAGTTTACCCTTAGCCTGCTGGAGCCAAGAGAAAGATCAAGTATTGTTTGGATGACACAAGTTTATTGCAAGTTTATTCAAGTAAAACCGTTGAACTTTACCAAGTCTGGACTCCGCCAACTACAACTCCTTTGTTGCTATGGAGCCTAACCCCAGGGAGCAACAGTATCCAGGTAGGAGCACCGTGACACAAACTATTAAGGCTGCATCATCACTCGGCATTCCTAAACACTGGGACTCGATCGTCCCTGGGGGGGTCGCCAGGTGCAGTTAAATTAAGTTATCTCCTATCCACAGGATAGGAGATAACTATAAGATCAGTGGGGGCCCTGTATCCCCTGCTGCCCCCGGAAAGGAACGGAGCGCTCTGTCGAGCATGCATGCAGTCGCTCGAGTCATTTTTATGGAAATTCTGGAGGAACGCCCGTAGAAATGAATGGTGCGGCCAGTCGCTCTGTTTATTTCAGAGGGGGTATGGTGTCCAACCACTCTAATAGTTATCCCCTATACTTTGGATAGGGAATAACTTAATCTAACCGGAATACCCCTTTAATTCTCTTAGCAGTCCTAAACAATCACCAGCTTTATAAGGCTTGTCTATTTTTGGGGTGGTTGCAATCCTTATCAATGGGGGTGTCCAAGATTAGAAAAATGGTCTGCAGTTTTTTTTGTTTGTTTTTTTAACAAACACAGCGCCACTCTTGTCTATGGGTTGTGGCTGGTATTGCGGCTCAGCTCCATTTATTTTAACAATTTGTGGACATTTGCAAAGTACCCTACTTTATAGAGGTCTGTCTTAGTAATAGATTTTCTTTAAAGTGCAACTCCAGTCTGCCCAGTGCAATACATGGTTGGCCATTCATTTGAATGGCCGCCATATAATACTACATCTTCCCAGGAGCGAGGTCTGTAGGGGAAGTGTATGAGCCGTTAGTTAAAATGCCAGACCAGCAGGAGCCCAGCCTGCATCTGGAGGTGACTTAGTGAGACCGCCCCTTTAATCAGGAGCTCTCCCCTCTCCTGACCTGTCGGATTTAGCAACTACTTGCATCCCCATGCAATAGCATTTGTAGATCATCTATTCTTATGACTCCATGTTGTGCCGTTCCTTTATTATTCCTGCTGGACGCTATGAATGAATTGCTAGCCGTTTGCAATGAAGGTCCAGATGGGTGTTACCAGTTTAGGAAGTGTCCCTGTACAGTAAAACACTGGCAACACTGATTGGATAGTGAATGGGAATCCGATGGTGTCCGGCTATGCCAGATATGGGAAGTCCAGTAGTCTGCTTCTCTTCCAGAACAGACTACCAGATTCATCAAAAGGAGATGTGAACCTAGCCTTAATCTGAAATAGCAGCTGAAAGGACAGATATGCATTAATGTAAACAGTATAAGGCTACATTCACACGACCATAGTGTTTTGCGGATCCGCAAAACACGGATGCTGGTGCAATTTGCAGATACGGACAAGAATAGGACATGCTCTATCTTTTTTGCGGGGCCACGGAACGGAACTACGGATGCAGACAGCTCACGGTGTGCTGTCCGCATCTTTTGTGGCCCCATTGAAATGAATGGTTCCGCACCCGTTCAGCAAAATTGCGGAAGAGATGCGGACTCTTTCATACGGTCGTGTGAATGTAGCCTTATACTAATTGGATAGTGTCAGACTGGGCAGGAACACCACCCCAACTGGCCATACCCACCTGGACCTTGACTGCAAACTACAAGAAATGTATTCATAACTTCTAGTAGGGATAATAGAGGAATGGCACAATATAGTCATAAGAACAGATGATCCAGAACTGTTATTACACGGAGAAGCAATATATTCATAACTTCTAGTAGGGATAACAGAGGAATTGTATAATATAAGCATATGAACAGATGATCCAGAACTGTTATTACACGG
Source organism: Bufo gargarizans (assembly GCF_014858855.1). Lineage (NCBI taxonomy): Eukaryota > Metazoa > Chordata > Amphibia > Anura > Bufonidae > Bufo > Bufo gargarizans. Next base: position 173,828,773 of record NC_058088.1, on the reverse strand, counting down.
AGAAGCAATATATTCATAACTTCTAGTAGGAATAACAGAGGAATGGTATAATATAGGCATATGAACCGACGATCCAGAACCGTTATTACACGGAGAATGCAAGTAATTAGCGGTACTCACTAAAAATGTCAGGAGAGGAAACAGGTTCTCAACTCAGGCAAATCAAGCAGTGAATCTAATGAGATACAATGAATCAGCCAGTTTTCTTCTGCCACCAACTATGATCAGAAGGTCCTGGTCCCAGCATCTGCTATAACGTTACAATAATCTAGCAAATAATCCTGATTATTAGGATTTGATCTAAAGATCTCTGACAATATAAAGTTATAGGTTACTGCTATTTTGTACCCTGTAGTTGTAAGGGGGTCTCCATTTCCTGTGTAGGAGCTACTGAGCCACTGAGTCTCATCCACCACAGTGCGAGAATGTGGGATCCGACCTACATCCCGGACAGTCATCATCAGATGTCGCGAAGAGCGAAGAATTCTGACAGCCTCATCATGAGGGATGCAGAGGAAGCTGATGCCATTTACTTCCAGGATCTGATCACCCATCTGGCGGTAGAAACAGATGAAGACCAAAAATTAAATTTTTGCATAGAATATGGTTAAACTATGTCAACTCTGCTACGGTAGTGATCAATACTCCATTCTCAAAGAGCTGTCCCTGATGTTAGCTAGTAGGGATTCATATGGAAACTGTATAAACTTTATATAAGAAAAGTTAGCAAATTTTGCATAAATCAGTCGTACAAGTGAATATAAGACATTTTTGTGAGATATTAGGGAAAAATGCCTCTTTCTCCACTTATGTGTCACTCCTTCTCTTACACCCTGCCCCGCCTACACTGATCACTCACACTCAAGTCAATGCTAAAATCCATCTTGAGAGAGCAGATAAACTATCGGCTGACTGAGGAATCAGGTTACATACTGCCTATAGAAGTCTATGGACAGGGAAGGGGGGAACAGCTGCAGAGAGAGACATGCAGAGACACTGCTACTGGATCTAGTACGTTTTCTATCTCGCCCCAGTGCTGGATTCACAGCTTCATAGCTGCTATACCAGATTCTCCTTGCTGCTGCTTCTCAGAATGGGCTACACAGAGCTAGAGGAGCATGATCTCCTCATTTTTGTTTCTCCTATTTATGGGAGACATCATAGCAGCCAAAAAAGACAATTATACCCCATGCACACGACCGTATGTATTTTGTAGGCCGCAAATTACAGATCCGCAAAATAAGGATACAGTCTGTGTTGCATCCGCATTTTTTTGCAGACCCATTGACTTCAAATGGTCCGTGCTCCACATTTTGTGGCCAAGTACAGGACATGTTCTATCTTTTTGCAGGACCGACATTCGGATGTGGAAAGTACACAGATCATCCGTGTGCTTATGTCTGTGCCGCGAAAAAGGTAGAATATGTCTGCAAAATACAGACCACGGACCCATTGAAGTCAACGGCACACAACTGTATTTTGCCGATCCGTGATTTGTGGAGCGGACGCGGATGCGGTCGCGTGTATGAGGCCTTAGAGATGGAGCCTACAGAGGGGAAACTGGTGATACATGGATACAAGCCATGTGATATACACACGTGAGAGGTTATAATGGTTTTCTGAGATTTTAAAACGGATGATCTATCCTCTGGATAGGTCACCAGTATCTGATCGGTGGGGGTCTGAGACCCTAACCCCCGCCGATCAGTTATTTGAGAAGGTTGTGAGCGCCGCGGCCTTCTCTCAGCCCCATTCACTTGACCGATGAACGTGTCGTCACTGGCCTAGGGAAAGCTGAGAGAAGGCTGCGGTGCTACAGAGAGCCGCGCTGGCTTCTCAAACACCTGATCGGCAGGAGTCCCGGGTGTCAGACTCCCACCGATTAGATACTGATGGTCTATCCAGAAGATAGGTCCTCAGTATTAAAAACTCAGAAAACCCCTCTATGCTTTGTTCACATCTCCGTTTGTTAAATCTGGTCGTCCCTTTTGGCAAAGGCGCTTCTCCAGACACTGCTGGGCACCCCCGGATCTCTGTCCCATTCACTACAATGGGATCCAGTAGGTTTCTGGCATTAATGCTGGCTGAGAAATTCCACTGCGTGCCAGAAACCCACCGGACCCCATTATAGTGAATGGGAATACAGCTATGCCGGATATGGTAAGTCTAGTAGTCTGCTTCTTTTCCAGAACAGACTAGCAGATTTATCAAAAGGAGGTGTGAACCTAGCCTTATTCTGAAGTGGCAACTGAAAGGACAGATATGCGTTAATGTAAATAGTTAAATGGGTTGTCTCACTTCAGCAAATGGCATTTATTATGTAGATGAAGTTAATACAATGCACTTACTAATGTATTGTGATTGTCCATATTGCCTCCTTTGCTGGCTGGATTCATTTTTCCATCACATTATACACTGCTCATTTCCATGGTTACGACCACCCTGCAATCCAGCATGGGTGGCCGTGCTTGCACACTATAGGAAAAAGTGGCGGCCTATGTATACTCCTATGGTCCCGCCACCAGAGAGGCCAGCATCTTTTTCTATAGTGTGCAAGCATGATCACCTCTGATCATTGCAGGGTGGTCATAACCATGGAAACGAGCAGTGTATGTGATGGAAAAATGAATCCAGCCATCAAAGGAGGCAATATGGACAATCACAATACATTAGTAAGTGTCTTGTATTAACTTTTTCTACATGATAAATGCCATTTGCTAAAGTGGGACAACCCCATTAAGGGGGCTTCCACTTTCTAAGTTTTCTGTTTTGTCATACATACCAGAAAAAAAAAAAAAAGCACAAAAAATTTGAAACGGCGAAAAACTACAAGAAGAGTCTCAGAATTACCTTAAGTCCAGAACTCTCAGCTTCGGAACCATGATCCACTCCTGTGATATAGATCCCCAGTGAATACTCAGAACCTCCACGGATAAGCAACCCAAGAGAGCTCCCCTCTCCGAGCACCAGGTTCACCTAAGGGTAAGATGACAGATTCGGTTCCACTTCAACTGTTTGCAAAATTGGACATGTGTATATGTTGGTTGGAGTTATTTACACTGAATTTAGTGTTTTCTATCTGAAATCAAACTAAAACTAGCAGAAGATCCCACCAGACCAGGCACAATCTGCTCAACAATATCTAGTGCCCATGGCTGTCTTTAGAAGAAAAAAAAAATAATTTGGTGTGAGCAAAGACTATAGGAGAGCAAGTAGTCTGAAAAAAAATAAAAAAAAAGTCACAAAAAGCAGAAAGCGATGGGTATAATGATGGTTTAGAATACAGTGTTACCCCCACACCTTCTTTTCATCCCCTTCCTGCAGTAGCTGTAGATGACTTCTCTTTTCCTTTTCCGGGACCCCCACAGATGAGTTGTGAAGGTGGGGTAACCCTGCAGGAGGTGAGACACTGCGACCTTGTGGATCAACCCAAGTATAAATATGACTAGAGACATGGCCGCCAGGGACCCGGCCTGAAGTCTGCACAGAGAGGACCAGCTTCTGAGAACCCCGCAGAGCCTGAAAAAGAGTATACACAATGCACAGTATATCGGGTGGTATATGGTATAATATCGCCAGCGATCACTGCTGATCACCACTGATGATCGTCACTAGAGATGAGCGAATCGAATCCCACGAAGTGGAATTCGATCCGAATTTCAGGATAAATTCGATTTGCCTAGAAGTCGAATTTCCTCGTGCTTCGTGTCAGCGAATCGATTTAACCTAAATAGTAAAAAAAACAAAAAAATTCTAACTTACCACCCCCATTTGCTCGCGACGGGCCGCCAGCCTCCATCTTGCTTGAAGATCTCAGCTGAAATCCCGTGCGGCGCGAGATTACATCACTACGCCAGCCAGCATGATGACGTAATCTCGCGCCGCACAGGATTTCGGCCGAGATCTTCCAGCAAGATGGTGGCGGCTGGCCCGTCGCGAGCAAATGGAGGCGGTAAGTTTGATTGAATTTTTTTATTGTTAATTTTACACTCAGATGCCGCGATCATGTATGAACGCGGCATCTGAGGGGTACAATGACGGGGGCGGCGCTATCGCAGCTCCCTGTCATTGCACCCGCTACTTACAAAATAATGCAAATTGTTTTGTGAAATTCGGCGAATCAGACAAATAGAACTTTTAAGAAATTCGCTCATCTCTAATCGTCACCATCAGTGGTGATCACTACTGATGACCGACCAATGACATTTTACTCTGTATAACATTCCACTTATGCCTACATACAGGATGATTTTGCTTTATTTTTGTAGGATAGAAAAATCCACATTCTCATATAGTGTCACTCTGAAAATGGACTATGGCACAGTCCTTCATGTTTTATAACAGTCTCACCTAAAAGTTTAAAAAAGTCACCAATACACAGAAATTCTGCAGCTCTTCCCTCGAGTTTTTAAATGAACCATTGAGCAGTTTCTTCAAAAGTGACAACAGGAAGACTGGCTATGCACCCCATACACATTCAACTCAGTGTATTATAAGGGTATCTTTAAGTGACTGATTGGTTCTCCCCTTTAATACTTTGTGTAATAGTTTATAAGTTGCCCTTGTAATGAAATGGATTACAGATAGTACCCATCCCCCATTGTGCTGATAAGACCACATTCCTGAGTGATCTCACAGACATGCCTGCTGCACATTAGAGAGGGGCTAACATGTTAAAACATTATGACCCACATTTTCTCGGCAGACTCCACCAGGCCCTCCATCTAGGTAGGATGTGAGTATGATTGCCCTATCTATCTTGTACATCCTGGGGTGTCGGTCATGTGTTATAACAGGGTAGACAGCCATGGGTTATAGCATGATTGATGGAGTCTTCACCCCATTTAGGCTACTGATGTTTATTTATTTTTTATTATTCTGTATGTGATTTCTTTAATCACTTATTAAATATATTTATTCACGTAGCCTGCGTAAGCTTATTCATTCTCAGATCTTTCGAATTCACTTTACGTTACACTCGGCCAAGCATGCATGTACTTCTGACAGCAGCTTATCTTCCCTAGATCAAAAGGATCTGGCAGCTGATGTCAGAGGAGAACTGAGAGGCCATTAAGATGATCAACTGGTCCTTCTGAAATTGGTGTGTTGCGAAAAGTCACCGTCAGCAACCTTTTAAAGGGGTTTTCAATAACTTTTTAACTGATGACCTATCCTCTGGATAGGTCACAGTACCTGATCGGTGGGGGTCAGACATCTGGGCCCTGCCGATCAGCTGTTAGAGAAGGCTCTGAAGCTCCTTTAAGCAATGTGGCCTTCTCACAGCTCACCAAGCACAGCGCCGTACATAGTATAGTGGCCGTGCTTGGTATAGCAGCTCAGCCCCATTCACTTCAATGGTGCTGAGCTGCACCTAGACTCATGACTGATGAACGTGACGTCACTGGCCTAAGGAAAACTGTGACAAGGCCGCAGCACTTACAGGAGCGCCGGTACCTTCCTAAACAGCTGATCGGCAGGGATCCCGAGTGTCAGTCGCCCACCGATCAGAGGATAGGTCATTAATTTAAAAGCCTTGAAAAAACCCTTTAAATACTTTTTTACTATAAAAATATTTTTAATGTCTTAAAATACATCATTTTATAATCTGTCCAAGAAAAATTCCATGTACTGCTGCTTATTTTGTCTCCTTTCTGGGCAAAAACTACAGCTGGTTAATATTTCCAGACAACCCTAATAAGATATTTAACCAGGGTTTATCTGCAGTCCTATGGAAAACTACAAATAACAAATGACGATATCATAACCAGTTTTGCCACATGACAAACTCATCTCTGCTTATCTCTAGCCCTTTTCATCCTGACTCATAGACCAGAATGACAGTAAATCCATAAGCACGTGAATTCTTGATATAGTCTGACTCATTAACACATGAATATCTCATGGCCTGTTTAACATATGAATAGCCAATACCTGACAATGTCAATCATGATGTGTTAATGACCAGGGCTGTGATGAACGCCATTGCCTATGTGTAAATGGTGTGCACTGCATTCTGTACATGAGGATAGACTAAAGAGCATATGTCAGCAGGATCAACCCCATTAAACCTGGCATATTGGTAGGGTTGATCATGGTAAACAAAACAAGCCCTCTATTGCCACAAACAGATTTACCATTGTGGCACAATTACGCAAATTAGGTAATTGGAGCACCGAGGGGCTTGCCTAGGCCCTTGGAGCACCACTTCACCTCTCACAAGTCACCGCTTCCCCTCAGGGCCTGATTGACAGGACCAGGCATATTTGCTGTTTTGATGCCTGGCCCTAAAATCTTGAGCTTGCTTCGGTGAGACGCAATCTTTGGCGCATGCACGGTTGATCTCAGAAGGCTCTCCCTGGTGAAATCTGCTTTGTGCAGGTGCCAATGACATCAGTCTCCTCCCAGAAGAGAAGACTCTTCACTTTACTTCTAGATAAGCATTACATGAGTACAGTACAGAAAACTCGCAGGTGGGCAGGAACTGACAGCGTCATAAGTGATTACGATACTGTGAGTTCAGGTCAGAGGAGCAGGTACAGTCAGGAGAATGTGGCCATCACATGGAGCATGTTTCCCGGACCGAACACACTTGTGTGAATGGGGATTTAATAAGTAAATTAAGTAGCATAGTGAGATAGATATGAAAGGTGAATGCCACAACCAGTGGCGTAGCTATAGGGGTTGCTGGGGTAGCAGTCACTACTGGGCCCAGGAGCCTGAGGTGGCCCAAAGACCCATGTGCCGCATAAGAAGACACTGGTATTATAGAAAGTGCATGCTTGTCAAGTTACACCTCTGGCTGGAGGGAAGGGGTTAGGTCAAGAATTTGGCATGGGGGGGATGCCGTTTCAATTTTTGCCTCAGGCAGCACGAAGGCTATGTGCACTGAGGGAAGGGGGGCCAAGCTAAACTCTTGTACCAGGGCCGTGAGCCTTTAGCTAATCATTTTCCGCTAACGTGTGCCCAAAAAAAATATATTCTAGGAACTCGCAATGCCCCTCACGGAGTACCTTGGGGTGTCTGCTTTCCAAAATGGGGTCACATGTGGGGTATTTATACTGCCCTGGCATTTTAGGGGCCCTAAAGCGTGAGAAGAAGTCTGGAATCCAAATGTCTAAAAATGCCCTCCTAAAAGGAATTTGGGCCCCTTTGCCCACCTAGGCTGCAAAAAAGTGTCACACATGTGGTATCGCCGTACTCAGGAGAAGTAGGGCAATGTGTTTTGGGGTGTATTTTTACATATACCCATGCTGGGTGAGAGAAATATCTCTGTAAAAGACAACTTTTCCCTTTTTTTTTTATACAAAGTTGTCATTTTACAGAGATATTTCTCTCACCCAGCATGGGTATATGTAAAAATACACCCCAAAACGGGGCCGTTACCGTTACACCTAGAGGCTCTGCTCTCTCTGTAACTGCTGCTCCCTCTGCACTTTGAAAGGGCCAGGTGCGATCATGCTTTCACTTCAGGTGGATTAAGGATCACTAACCTTGACAAGGTAGGTCCAGGGGCTCTGTGCACCAAGATACACCAAGATACAGCATTCACATCACATATAAGCAGGAGCGCTTAGATCAACATTTGCTGAGCTGAGACTTGACCATGGCCAAGAATTAAAATATGTATTGTTTAACTCTTCGTGGTAAAAACTCCTATGAAGAATGAAAAGGCTGATTTTTTTCTCTGCACTGCAGCAAACGTCTCCCCCCCCCCACCCCCCCCCTTTAGATGATTTTTATCTGCACTTGTTCTTTTGCAGCCAAATTAAACTACTTTCTAACCGTGTCCCGAATAGTAAGAGACGGAACATTTTTCTCAAGGGATCCTCCTGGGTAATTCATGGAGATGGGGCCCAGAAAACAAAAAATGTCATTTTATAAATTGTGGAACAAACAGAATCAGGCCTCTTTCACACATCACGGAATCACGGACAGCACACGGATCCACTGACTTTAACGGATTCGTGGTTTTTCACAGACCGTAGGGCCGTGGTGTCCATGATTACGGATCCCTCATGCACATTATAGTCTACGGGTCCATGAAAACCACAGATGCTATCCGTGTTTGCTCCGTAGTTTTGACGGATCATTGCTCAAGATGCTCTGGTAATTAATTTTTAGCCTAACAGTGTCCACGGACTACAGATGACACATGGAGAAAAAGAACCCAACACATGGATCCTTCATGGTCATGGATGAACCAGTGACCGTCTTGTAATGGATGTCATCACAGACACGTGAATGAGGACTTGGGGTCATATTGATGTTTCCATTACACAGAATCTGGTTCTAATTTTCACACTTTGAAATGAACATATGGTCCTCTAGGCCAGCGCTTCTGAAGCTGTTGAGATGTCCTTCTTTGCTAGTTCCAGATGAGATGTGGCAAGACTCCCAAGTTCCTCAGTCTCAGCAGTGCAGACTCAGTTTTCCAGGACATTACTCTTTTATCTCAGCAGACGTGATGTATCACAGATCACTGCATCCAAGAAGATATTCTCCTCTGCAGACTGGTACAAGTAGAGATAGTTAGACGTCAACGTCCTTTTTGACGTAGAGGAGACAGGAGCATGAAGAAGGTGACTGTGGCTAGCATGAACGTGCACTCTACAAGGCATGGACGTTGACCACTAATGAGACCCTGTAAGAAAACGTTTGAGAAGCCCTGCTCTAGACAATGCCAGGGTTTACATTACATCTTTTAATTTTTTCGATAATTTTTTCGTTCTAACCTCATGTACAATGTACTGCAATGAAGGAGTTGCAGCACCCGTCGGAGCACTGTTGTCCCTTTAAAGAGCCAATCGGTGGGGGTATCTAGACTCAGACACCCACCAATCTGATATTGATGACCTATCCTAAGGACCCTTTAATCTGTGACTCATCAAAGAGGGGACGCATAGGCAGTGCTTTCATACCATATAGTGGATTGTACCTAGCAGAGAACATATAGGGGGTGCAGAGGTCCAGCCATGCCCTGATGTTACAAAGAACACAAAAGCCCATAATAGACCAACTATAAATGTTACATGATATACCACGGCATCTGCACAATAATGGAGTGACATTAGGCAGAGCTAAATACTTAATAAATACTTTGCTTGGATTGACCCAGGTACAGATTATGCATGTGAACCTCCTTTGAAAATCATTATATTCAGTCAATTTATCAGTCATATTGCCATACGGTCACTGTCATATGAGTAGACCCAATCCAAGGACTAACACTAGTAGTATTCTAAATACACGAGGTCTTGTATCTGTCCAGCTGTGTATGCCCCCTGCCACTGTAAGGTTCTATAGGCTGTCTAGGTTAGGACCCCCTAGTGACAGGTTCTCTTTAAAGGGCATCTGTCAGCAGTTTTGTACCTATGACACTGGCTGACCTGTTCCATGTGCACTTGGCAGCTGAAGGCATCTGTGTTGGTCCCATGTTCATATGTGCCCGCATTGCTGAGAAAAATGAGCTTCTAGGAGCAACGGGGGTGTTGCCGTTACACCTAGAGGCTCTGCTCTCTCTGCAACAGCCGTGCCCTCTGCACGTTGATTGACAGGGCCAGGCAATGAAAACATCATTACACCTGGTGCAGTGACCAGGAACGGGTACGCTGACGACACTTTTAGTGCAGTGGCCGGGTCAGGTGGATAATATATCTTGTATTTGTCGTGACGACAATTGCAGAGTGTGCAGGGTACTATCCCAGGGCCCTTCCAAGGTGTTATAACACACGTCCCAGATTAGAAATGCCAGAGTGGTGTAATGGCCTATAATGTCTCTATTGCTTTGTGGAAGTTGTGTCACGGTGTCTCCTACCTGGGTACGGCCGGACTCCTGGCTCTCTTGCAATAATAGAAATAGAGGAATTTTGCTGAAGAAATGATGTCCAGACCTTTAGATGAAGTTCAAACGTTGCTTTACTTGAAAGACTTGCTTCCAAGCAGTATACAGCTTTGGTCTCTTGGTCCCAGCAGGTTTTGGCAATCATTGGCAGGAATGAGTACTTCTGCTTTAAATGTGGAGCTTGCAGAATAAAACGTCTGCTTGGTAGCTCTGTAACTATGGCAGGGTTAGCTTCTGCACTTATCTATACCTTCTGTTGTGTGAGGACAGACTAGCTAAGGAGGAATTGGCTTCTCCTAGGGCTCTGGACTTATCTCACAGATGGATTCTCAGGGGATGCTTTCTTCCTGGAACTCTGGAGGTTGTCTGTAGTTTCTGCTTCTTCATCCAGCAGAGCTGAAGGTGCTCAGACTGGGTATATGGCCAAGTCTCAGCCGAGACTAGGTCCTTACTGTCTTCCCTATGCAGGGGGATCTCCTGAACCCTATCACACAGCCTTCCTCTAGCAGGGGGGAAAGCTACACTGACTCTAACTTTCTTCTCCCCCATACTGCAGGATGTGGGACCAGCCCACCACTCCACAGAGGGGGAGCTAAGCTGGCATAATCCATTCCAGCTCAGATACACTAAACTGTGACTTGTACCTGCCAATGGGTTGCTGCCACCTACTGGTAACCAGGCAAATTACATGAACAATTGCATTTAACATAGTTTTATATGCACATTTGTGGAAGACATAATGTAAATTATATCTGATGACAGTATAAAGGCTCTTAGGAGATAGTAGCAGGGTAGAGGCGTGTAGTAACAACTCTGGGGTTCTGTCAATCAAAGTGCAGAGGGTGCGGCAATTGCAGAGAGAGCAGAGCCTCTAGGTGTAACAGCGACGCCCCCATTGCTCTAAGAGGCTCATTTGCATATATTGAAACATAATTTTTCTCAGCAATGCGGGCACGTATGAACATGGGATCAACACAGATGTCTTCAGCTGCCAAGCGCACATGCAACAGGTCAGCCAGTGTCATAGGTACAAAACTGCTGACAGATGCCCTTTTAGCCATAGTACAAAACTCCATCACAAGAAGGACCTTGTCATTTATGAAAGATAATGAGTCAAGCAAGACTTTTACAGCTGAGAAAACATATGCTTCTGTGTCACTAGGATCTATCATCAGCTCACATCTTGTATAAGTTATTGCACTGGTGAATAATGCAGATGATGCACAAAGCTGAAATATTAAAATAATGTCACACTCCACATTGCGACTAAGGAGGCCTTTATATTTCATAGTGGCATGTTGGTTTATAGGGTCTTTTAGATGCACATTACAGCCCAGAGAAACTAGCATCACTTGCCACATTGCGGTGCGGCATCCGAAACGCGATCGCTCCGGTAATTATTAGCAGTCATCATGAGTAAAGGCAAGCTTTAATAAGTTGCAATCAGAGTTAGATTTTCCAAATCATCAGCTTATGCACAAGTCACAAGATGAAATTCCTCAAACCCGACGGAGCAGAGCCTAATGGAACAGAAGTGTCCAGAAAAGACTTGTAATCCACAGACTGATTATAAATATGCCAGCAGAACCATCGGGGTGCAGCAGGAGCGCTTACAGAGGTCGCACTTGCGCGCCTACGCGCTCACATTCACCACACTATGCCACTTGAAAGCACAACCAGTCAGAAGATTTTTCATACACAGAAATGTTAGCTGAACCTCTCTAAAATTTGGGGGCTTATTTGAGGTCTGTATGAATTTGGAGTCTGATCTGGGAATGGTATGAATTTGGGGCAGATCTAGGGTCTGTAGGAATTTTGGAGCTGATCTGGGGTCTGTAGAAATGTGTGGGATGTTTTGGGGGTATATCTGTGGTTTGCATAAATTTAGGGGCTGATCTGGGGACTGTATGAATTTGGGGCTGCTTTGGGGGCTGATCTAGAGTCTGCATAAATTTGGGGGCTGATCTGGGGTCTGCATAAATTTGGGGGCATATCTGGGGACTGTATGAATTTGGGAGCTGATCTGGGGTCTGTAGAAATGCGTGGGATGTTTTGGGGGATGATCTGTGGTTTACATGAATTTGGGGGCTGATCTGGGGACTGTATGAATTTGAAGGCTGATCTGGGGTCTGTAGAAATTTGTGGGCTGTTTTAGGGACTGATTTGTAGTCTGTAAGAATTTGGGGGCTGATCTGGGGATTGTATGAATTTGGAGCTACTTTAGGGGCTGATCTGGGGTCTGTATGAATTTGGGGTTGAGGGCTTACTTGGGCTTTGAATGAATATGGGGCTGATTTGCGGTCCCTCCTGACTGCGGTGGCTAATGGTTGGGAAGCTACCAGTAAGGTATCACTATTTTTATTATTTTAGAACATTATAGGCAGTTTATAAAAAACCTACATACCTGACAAACCCTGTTAATTAAACTAAGGTTTGAAATTGAATCAATTTTGGGGTCTGGTCTGGGGTTTGATGCCTAAAGTTTGCTTCGGGGCTAATTATTTCTAGTTCTGTATCTGCACCCTTTGGCACTTTTATGTTGGCAGTAACTGTACTGACATGGGGTCATTGGGCAGCACTGTTGGCACAGTAATATGAGCGCATGGGTGCAGCAGCAGGCACAGTATTGGTAAAAGCTACAGGATGACAGTGTTAGAAGGGGCAGCAGGACGGGGAGTCTCTTTCCTATAGAGGGTGGGGATGGACTGCAGAAGCACTGGGACAACGTCAGAGGAGAAACCTGGATCTCCCGGGCCCTAATGTATAATCTGTAACAGGCCCCATCTACTATGTGCCATTTATTATGCTGGTGTTTTCTTATATGGCAGAGGGGGCTACATACCTCTGGGCAAAGATTTCTGTGCAATAAACTCTGTAGTCTTTAGGAGAAAACATCATGGTGGTCTGGATCAAACACAGACTCAAAGGAAAGTGAACAACTCAGATCAGTGGAGACGTTACCTGTGAGTTATTGGATTAAGGATGGGGCCACACTGCGATTTTTGTAGCGCAATTGATTGATTTTAACTGTTGCGTTACAGCACTAGAGATCAGCGCTGCAGGTCTCTGAATTGCGCCTTCTGAGGTGACCAAATGTAACTATATTGTTGGTACAGTATTTAAATATTTTGCTCAGGGCCACACTTAGGGTGCATTCACATGACTGTGGTGCCGCCATGTCCGTGTTGCAGACTGCAAACTGCGGGTCTGCAAAACACGGCAGGGGCTGTGTGAACGTTGCATGGCGGCCTTGTGTTTTTGTGAGCTTCTGGGTCCATGCCTCCGCGATGCAAAAGATAGGACATATTCTGTTGTGGACCCATTGAAGTCATTGGGTCTGGACCGAGTTTACACAGCTGGTGCCCATGTTTTGTGGTCTGCAACACTGGCACTGCAGCACCATGGTCGTGTGAATGTACAGTACCCTTAGTCTAAAACCGGTTCTGAGAATCTGCAACTTGACTATTATAAAATTCCCAATTTTACTGCATAAGGTGTTCTGATATTTCTTATACCACGTCGGGTCTGTACAGTAAATTTTGCAGCATGTCCACATGAGCAAAGGAACATATAACTGTTATGGTAGCTCTGCGCCCACTTACAGATCTGCATATTACACAACCTGCATTTTCCGCAAATAATACTGCCACTAGCAAGCTGTCAAATAGCAACTACTGCAGGGTCTGGGATAAACAGTCCGTCGCCGTTCTGTTTGGTCAGTACAAACACAGAGCCGGAGCAAAGCTGTCAGTCTAAGGATTCCATTATTTCTGCAAATCCAGCTACCAAACAAGGGCTAACAGAAAGACAGCGCAGGAGCGGCAGCACTGATGACATTGCACCGCGAGAAGAAAACCCAATTTTGCGTTTGACTGTTTTGCCTAACATACGGCTTAAAGCTCATCCATCATTTGAGGTTGCAATATTTCAAGATTCCGTCGTCCACCTTCATAGCATATTACTTTAGACAGAAAGTCGGGTCCACTGGCTCCGGTTCTAGTGACGAGAGCCCAGAGGTAAGTCTTCAGGGGTAGCCAATATTACAAAGGCATCGCAGTCACAAGATCACGAGGACGGCTGTCCCCTGCAGCCACCACCAACTTCAAAAGCCAAAGAAGAAAATGAATGTGTGCTAATCAAGGAGAGCTATTCTCTATCATGCAGAACATCATAATATATGCAAATATGTATATAAATAAATTATGATTTTCTGTCTTCAGATCTTCGCTCAGAACATTCAGTTCACTTATTCAATTGTTCATAAAATTATGAGAATAAGAACTTAATTAAATATATTAAAACTTTTCCATATAGCTGTGCAGTGTCAAACTTTTCAGAGCAGAATGTGATGGTCCTACAGTTGCAAGAAAAAGTATGTGAACCCTTTGGAATGATATGGATTTCTGCACAAATTGGTCATAAAATGTGATCTGATCTTCATCTAAGTCACAACAATAGACAATCACAGTCGGCTTAACCTAATAACACACAAAGAGTTAAATGTTACCATGTTTTTATTGAACACACCATGTAAGCATTCACAGTGCAGGTGGAAAAAGTATGTGAACCCTTGGATTTAATAACTGGTTGAACCTCCTTTGGCAGCAATAACTTCAACCAAACGTTTCCTGTAGTTGCAGATCAGACGTGCACAACGGTCAGGAGTAATTCTTGACCGTTCCTCTTTACAGAACTGTTTCAGTTCGGCAATATTCTTGGGATGTCTGGTGTGAATCGCTTTCTTGAGGTCATGCCACAGCATCTCAATCGGGTTGAGGTCAGGACTCTGACTGGGCCACTCCAGAAGGCGTATTTTCTTCTGTTTAAGCCATTCTGTTGTTGATTTACTTCTATGCTTTGGGTCGTTGTCCTGTTGTAACACCCATCTTCTGTTGAGCTTTAGCTGGTGGACAGATGGCCTTAAGTTCTCCTGCAAAATGTCTTAATAAACTTGGGAATTCATTTTTCCTTCGATGATAGCAATCCGTCCAGGCCCTGACGCAGCAAAGCAGCCCCAAACCATATTGCCCCCACCACCATACTTCACAGTTGGGATGAGGTTTTGATGTTGGTGTGCTGTGCTTCTCTTTCTCCACACATAGTGTTGTGTGTTTCTTCCAAACAACTCAACTTTGGTTTCATCTGTCCACAGAATATTTTGCCAGTACTGCTGTGGAACATCCAGGTGCTCTTGTGCAAACTGTAAACGTGCAGCAATGTTTTTTTGGACAGCAGTGGCTTCCTCTGTGGTATCCTCCCATGAAATCCGATGTTTAGTGTTTTACGTATCGTAGATTCGCTAACAGGGATGTTAGCATATGCCAGAGACTTTTGTAAGTCTTTAGCTGACACTCTAGGATTCTTCTTCACCTCATTGACCAGTCTGCTCTGTGCTCTTGCAGTCATCTTTACAGGACGGCCACTCCTAGGGAGAGTAGCAGCAGTGCTGAACCTTCTCCATTTATAGACAATTTGTCTTAGGTCCCTTTCACACGAGCGTGATTTCCGCGCGGGTGCAATGCGTGACGTGAACGCATTGCACCCGCACTGAATCCTGACCCATTCATTTCAATGGGGCTGTGTACATGAGCATTGTTTTTCACGCATCAGTTCTGCGTTGCGTGAAAATCGCAGCATGTTCTATATTCTGCGTTTTTCACGCAGCCCTGGCTCCATAGAAGTGAATGGGGCTGCGTGAATAACGCATTGCATCCGCAAGCAAGTGCGGGTGCGATGCGTTTTTCACTGATGGTTGCTAAGAGATGATGTTTGTAAACATTCAGTTTTTTATCACGCGCGTGAAAAACGCATCAAAACGCATTGCACCCGCGCGGAAAACACTGAACAACTAAACGCAATCGCAGACAAAACTGACTGAACTTGCTTGCAAAATAGTGCGAGTTTCACTGAATGCACCCGGCCCCAATCCGCAACGCCCGTGTGAAACCAGCCTTAGGGCTCATGCACACGACCGTTTTTTTTTAAGGTCCGCAAAAACGTGGTCCGTAGGTCCGTGATCCGTGACCGTTTTTTGTCCGTGGGTCTTCCTTGATTTTTGGAGGATCCACGGACATGAAAAAATTATCTAAGTCAAGTTTGCCATTGAAATGATAGGAAAAAATGGATACGGATCACGGACACGGATCACGGACGCGGATGACAATCTTGTGTGCATCAGTGTTTTTTCACGGACCCATTGACTTTAATGGGTCCGTGAACCGTTGGCCGTGAAAAAAATAGGACAGGTCTTATTTTTTTCACGGCCAGGAAAAACGGATCACGGATGCGGCTGCCAAACGGTGCATTTTCCGATTTTTTCACTGACCCATTGAAAGTCAATGGGTCAGTGAAAAAAAAACGGAAAACGGCACAACGGCCACGGATGCACACAACGGTCGTGTGCATGAGGCCTTACCGTGGACTGATGAACAGCGAGGCTTTTGGAGATACTTTTATAACCCTTTCCAGCTTTATGCAAGTCAACAATTCTTAATCGTAGGTCTTCTGAGAGCTCTTTTGTGCGAGGCATCATTCACATCAGGCAATGGTTCTTGTGAAAAGCAAACCCAGAACTGGTGTGTGTGTTTTATAGGGCAGGGCAGCTGTAACCAACACCTCCAATCTCATCTCATTGATTGGACTCCAGTTGGCTGACACCTCACTCCAATTAGCTCTTGGAGATGTCATTAGTCTAGGGGTTCACATACTTTTTCTACCTGCACTGTGAATGTTTACATGGTGTGTTCAATAAAAACATGGTAACATTTAATTCTTTGTGTGTTATTAGGTTAAGCAGACTGTGATTGTCTATTGTTGTGACTTAGATGAAGATCAGATCACATTTTATGACCAATCTGTGCAGAAATCCATATCATTCCAAAGGGTTCACATACTTTTTCTTGCAACTGTAGATGTAGGTTGCCATTCGTGGACCCCATATGCCAAGGGACCAGTGCTCAGTGCCCACATAGCCAGTTTACGTGGCATGGTGAACATTTCATCACAGAGTTAGCAAGAGAAGGAATGGGTGAAAAAGATGTCGGTGAAGGTTGTGGATAATCAGGCAGCGGTCGGTTGCTTTTTAGGACATTTTAGGGGAGGACTTGCACTAACTAGTCATAGGGTTTGATTTTCCTGCAGGAAGACGCAAGTAGAAGTCTTTTGTATATAGTCACCACCAGGGGTGTAGCTATAGGGGGTGCAGAGGTAGCAGTCACCACCGGGCCCAGTAGCCTGAGGGGGCCCAAAGACCCTTGTGCCACATAAGAAGACACCGGTATTATAGAAAGTTCATGTTGGTCAAGTTACACCTCTGGTTGGAGGAGAGGGGTAGGGTCAAGAATTTGGCATGGGGGGGGGGGTGCCGTTTCAATTGTTGCCTCAGGCAGCAGAAAGGCTATGTGCTTCCCTGCCCCCGGCCACAAAGCACTGAAGGAAGGAGGGCCCAAGCAGAACTTTTGCACCAGGGTCCATGAGCCTAGATCTATGCCCCAGGTCACCACTGTATACCTTAACATACCCTCAGCCATTGACATTGAGCTCTGGGGACCACCCACGTGACAATTTACTGCTATTGGGAGCTGAAACTAATGGTACTGATAACGGCCAGACTGGAAAGACTGCAAAGAACTAAAAAAGAGATATGCAACCAGCTGCACTTCTGTGAAGACATAATAGTTTCTTTTTGAGATGTCCTCTCATGTAAACATCACCTCTACGCTCGTATTACATCATGTTGCTTCGAAGGGTTTTAGTTGGACATATATACCGATGACTTATCCTCAGGAAAGGTCATTAATTCCTGAACGATGGTTGGTGTCCAACTCCTGGCATCCTTACTGATCAGCTGTTTGAAGAGACCGTGGTGATCCAGTGAGTACTGTGACCTCTTCCTAAACCAGTGATGTCACGTTCATCGGTCAAGCGAATGGGGCTGAGCTGCAATACAAAGCACAGCCACTATACAATGTACGGCGCTGTGCTTGGTTAGCTGTGAGAAGGCTTCTTGAAATGGCTGATCGGTGGAGGTGCCATGACTCCTGAGGATAGGTCATCAATATAGGACTCCTGTAGAACCTCTATAATTTCCAATTTTCCACATTCATCCCTTCCTCCCGCATGAAAGAACCAAAATTCTTACTCCATGCACATATATCCCATCTCGCCTTTTGCAGCACCCTTCCTTCTGACCTACTCATAAACTGACCAACACCTTTTCAATCTCCAAAGTAGTACTGCACCACTAGGGGTCCAGAGAGTATAGTCATTGGGGGGACTATAAGTACAAGAAAGACTATGGCTCTATTCATTGCTCCTAGAAGCGCATTTGCATATATTAAAACATAATTTTTCTCAGCAGTGCGGGCACATGTGAACATGGAACCAACACAGATGCCTTCAGCTGCCAAGTGCACATGTAACAGGTCAGCCAGTGTCATAGGGACAAAACTGCTGACAGATGCCCTTTAACACCTTCCTGCCCTAACTGTGTCAGACAGGGGATATTTCACCTTCCTGCCCAGGATAGGTGACCCAGCTCATCGTCATATTAGCGCTATTGACTGTTATAGTCACATGGTTCGTCAAACATTTTTGACTAGAAAAGTCCTTTAAAGAGTTTATTATTGTCATTTTAGCTTTTTATTGTTCCTCTGGGCATTTCTATCATTTCATTTTTAATTTTCAAATGTATTCATTTTCAAGGCCTCGTCATCCAGAGAAGAATGTTAACCGAGAGCACATTGCTAATTATAAGCTGTGTTTCATGATAAGCCTGTCTACATTCACAGGGAAGACGCCTGTAAGAGCGGATATTTGGTTATCGTAACCGTCGCCAGCGAGGCATTTCTGTAACAGAATCTCTTTAATGCACCGCAAGTCATGTGAAGTCGCGAAACTAAATCTCTCCGATCTGCAGCATGAGAGGGGCTTTCAAAGTAATATCACATAAAAATAAATGAAATGGTGCGGAGGCTAAATTATATTGCTCTCGGTAATAAGATGAGTGACAGAGCACTAAAGAGGAGAGGAACGCGTAGATTATTATAACAGCAGGATCGGGAGACAGGTACACTTTATTTATACCAAGGACGAGATTTATAATGGGCCTGAAGTCAAATGCTTCTGTAGATGCATTTAGGAATCAGACTAGCGGGTGCCAGATCAATGTAAGACAGTTGGGGAGATTAAATTAGCCTTTATCTTTTATTAAAAGGCATAAGCCTTTTCACCTTCGCCTGCCTGCGGCTATTACAACAATCAGTTTCACTGTTGAGATGGCATTTAAATTCTCAAACCTCGGGAAGACATCCCAGTGCGTCTATTCTAGCGCACAACATAACTGTATATACAAAGACATATATGTGCGCCTACAGAGAATGAAAGAAGCTACAAATTAATGGTTAGAAGCCCCCAATGCTTTAAAATTTTGCAGCGCTCCTTTGTAATTTAAAGTAATGAATAAATAAATAAATGAATAATACATTAGTGAATTGTAAGGGTATTTTTAAGTACTGATTGGTTCTGTCCCTTTAATTTTGTTCCCTTTCATTATTACCATTCTGTAGGTAAGACAAGACCACATTCCTGAGTGATCTCAGAGACATGCGTGCTGCACACTGGAGGGGGGGCTAACAGGTTTAAACTCTATGACACACATAGATTCGGGGGACTCCTTCCTAGGTAGGATGTAAGTATTGATTTGCCCTATCTCTTGTACACCCAACGTGATAGACTGCCATGTATTATAGCATGGCCGACCGCAAGCCTACCCCATATTTAGGCTAGTGATGTTTATTTACTTTTGATTATTCTGTATGTGATTTGTCTTTGTTATCTTATATTTAATTACACTTAGTAAATATATTTATTCACTTAGCCTGCGTAAGCCTATTCATTCTCAAATCTTTTGAATTCACGTCAATTAAAAACTAATAAATTATAATAAATCAATCTAATAATATACTGTAATAAAAATAAATTAAATAAATGAATAATAAATAAGTAATTTAAAGGGGTTGTCCGGGTTCAGAGCTGAACCCGGACATACCCATAATTTCACCCAGGCAGTCCCCCCTGATGTTAGTATCGAAGCGATGCTCTCACTTGCCCTGCACAGGATCGCGCAGGGCAAGGGCTCTTTTATTTACAATAACACACTGCCGGGCCGATGCTTCCGCCCAGCAGTGTGTTCGATGGCGTCACCGGCTCTGATGGGTGGGCCTTAGCGCTGCCCTAGCCGTTTTACAGGCTAGGGCAGCGCTAAAGTCTGCCCATCAGTGCCGGTGACATCACCGGGCTCACTGCTGGGCGGAAGTCTCCGCCTGGCAGCCCTATGGAGAGCCCGGTTTGTCACCGGAACTCCAAAAAATGCCTTTGCCCTGCGCGATTTAGCGCAGGGAAAAGGAGAGCATCGGAGCATGAACTGCTCCGATGCTCAAGTCAGGGGGGCTACCTGCTTTAAAATGGACATATGTCCATGTCCAGCTCTGAACCCGGACAACCCCTTTAAAGTAACAAGTAATTTAGCATGTAATTTAACAAGAAAAAAATGTCTGGCTATAAAGCAAACTGTTCAACCGTTTTCTGGTAGATATTGATATGCAGGATAGGTCATCAATATCAGATCGGTAGAGGCCCGAAACCCCCAAACATCCATCGATTAGCCGTCAGTGTCGGACGGAATCAGAAGCACAAGGTTCCGTTCACTGTGTAGTGGTCATGCCGGTGTACCGCAACTCAGCTCTCATTGAGCTGCAGTATGCTGGCGCTGGAAACTACACATTCCAGTGTATAGTTTCCAGTCCCAGCGGGTGCCTGAAACAGCAGATCGGTGGGGTTGAGGGCGGTTGGACTCCACCAATCTGATACTGATGACCTAGAATGAGGAAAGTGTTGAAGATGAGGGTCGGCACTGCCTTGTATCTGAACAAGGAAGGGATAAGATTGCACCTTGGGCAGTAATTATTGGGAAACCAGAGACTTTTGTATTAGTAAATGAGTGGTGGCACTGGCAGGGTCTTCTATCCATGCTAGCCGGGCAGATCTCACCATTCGGCGTCATGAGGATAGGTCATCAATATCTGGAAAACTGGTGACTAGGGAATGAATGCATGAAATTATTGATGGTTCCGCAACATAAATTGACAAGCCACGGATTTAAAAATCCCCCCCGCCGTATTGCTGCAGTACCAGCGGCTGATCTAAGCAACTGAATATTAAATTGGCGATGCTAATGCCGTTTTTCCATTTCTCAAAGATTGCATGTATTTAATAATTCACCCAGCACGGGGCCTGATGGCAAGGGCTGACTCCTTTCTACTTTTATCGAGCCTTTAACAGGTTTCAACGTTTGTGAATTTGTGATGCCCTTTAGAAAAACCTGAAAGAGACTGGGCTGTCTCCGCGGTCAGGCTCCATTACAAGAAATGAGACTTTGACATTTCTCATTAATTTGTAATAAAAGTCATAGTTTATTTCACCTTTCGTTCAGTCCTTCATTAAAAAAAATGAAGGTTATATGCAGTAACCCATACCTGGAGGTATCTGCAAATATTATATTCTTTATTATATGGTCGTGCATTCCAGAAAGAAGAGGTATGGTTGGCAGGAACAGGGCTAACCACCCTGTTCCACCCCCTCTTGGTAGGAGTGGGCTTGTCGTACTTCATTCCAGGGGAAGGAGTTCCAGACTAGAGAGCCTGAAGGAGATAGGAAGCACATGCTAGAGCTCCTGCTCCAATGGACAGTATCCAATTCTCCTGTGAGACCGCCACTCCAGAGAGATCATCAGAGCCAGGACAGCATTTCAGAAGCTTCAAATGACCCTGCTGCCAGTGAGGGAAAACAGGTCAGACACCCATCCCCTGGAATAACCACTAGCCTATACTAACATCAAGCCTGTATCACAGAGTGGACACCTTTATCCACAAGTGCCTGCAAGGTGCCATTTAATTGCCACACAACCAGCCACCATACCTCCTCATCTAGGGCCAGAGACTGCACTTTGTACTTAGTACTGCTGGATGTATCACAAGTTATATTTTACATTAGTAAAGTAAAGTAAAGAGACACTTTTATACTTTTAATTCTGACCTCATTCTTCAAATTAGATTTCCACTGCACCGATTCCCAGGGAGCAATGGTCCTGAAGGAGTACACCATGACGTAACACCTCATTAGGGGTACTACCACTCCTATCCTCTGCACCAGGTTCTCAGGGGCCCGCTGCATACATTCACATGCAGCAGATTTATTGCCGTGATTCCTGCAACTGTCACATACTTGTGCTTGCCCATAAAACATCACCATTGAAACTGACTTTCAGTTCCTGAAATTTGTGTGTTCATCCCATGACCAGAACATATTTTTTTGTTTAATTAAATCAAGCAGAGATCTTACAATAAATAAGCATTTTTTTTCTTAAAACTGTAATATCCCTTTAACATTTCTGCTGCCTTGTCGACGGCCATATTCACACGGCCATATTCACAAATTTAAATCCCAGGATGACCCTGAGATTTCTGCTGCAGATTTGCATTTTGTCATGCAGAAGATCCGCAAACGATGATAGCCGTATTTCACGTTGATTTTGAACCAGAATATGCACTAAAATTTAAGTGTGGTGTGAACATTTTGCCCTTTAAAGGGGTTGTGCCATCTTGCAAATTGGTGGCATATCGCTAGGATATGCCATCAATGTCGGATAGGTGCGGGTCCCACCTCTGAAACCTGCATCTATCTCCAAACTGCGCATGCGCAGTGTTCTCTCCGTTGTAATGAAATGGTCTGCATCCAATGCGCAAAAAAAATGTGGATCAGATGTGGATTGAAACTACGGTTGTTAGTATGACAGTGAGTATTGTCAGCCAAATCCACCATTTACAGCACGACCACCAGGTGATCATCTACAGACTTCCCCGACAGATGATGTCACGGGACAGAAGGATCGGGAGCATTGAATTTCAACCACCGATCCTTTTGTTCTCCTAGGACAGGTGTAGGCAACCTCCGTCACTCAAGCTGTCATGAAACTACAACTCCCAGCATGCATACTTTCTCTGCTCTTCTCTGAGCTCCCATAAAAATCAATGGAGCATGCTGGGAATTGTAGTTTCACAACAGCTGGAGTGCCAAAAGCGTGCTGACCCCTGTCCTAGGAGATAAGCTGCCACCAGAGGTGCTAACAGCGACTTTCTCCTCTCTCCCCATGGAAAACACAGGAGCGTTCGGCCAACAACTATTGAAGGTGTACGAGTTCCTTTAGACAGGTGTATACATATATAGCATTTGTATGGCGCCCTCGGAAAAAGAGTTTGTATCTAAAAGGAGTTGTCCCATTAATACAACTTAATACAAATTAATACAAGTGTCTGACTTTCGGGGGTCCGACTCACAAGAACTAGTGCTCCCTGTTTGATTGGAGCTGCGGACATGCATCCATAAAGGCAGCTCCATTCTAACAGAGGAGGAGAACAGGCCCCTGTTCTCATGTTTGGTGGGGGGCCCCAGCAGTCAGACCCTCGACAATCCTGTGAATAAGGGGATAAGTTGTCTCAATTGGACGACCCTACACTAAAATAGGATATGTTGTCGGCAGATTTTTGCTTATTTTCTTTGTTCTTTTAGATTTTTGTGTTTACTTTTGGGCAGTGTAGAATATTATTATGTTGCTACCTGGAAACGGACCTGTATTATGTGCCGCGTTGTGAATGACTGGTTAACATTTTAATACCCTCTTCGTGTAAATGTGGTAATTATCTGAGCATGCCAAGTGTATCCAGGTCCACGCAGCAGAATTGCAATATACATAAAGCTGTAATAAGATGTGTCAGCAGCAGACACTCCGCGAACGGAAAGTTTCAAGGAAGCAGAAGATTCTTTTTTTTCTACCTGTACAAAACTGGAAAGTAACAACAGAGGTAATGGAGATAAATGACAAGAGTACGCAGACACTGGTCCTAGATATAATAGGGGAAAAGCCCAGGGAGATTGCATTCCTATTCCTGTAGACTTCCCACCACTTCTCCTCTGGATTATTCCAGCAATAAGGGCCAACAGTCTAATGTGTTTGGGGAGCTCCCGACTCCCCAATTTGAAAAAAATTGTTGTTGCAAAAGACTTTGGTACTGATGCTTTTTTTCTATATTTATGATATTGTGTACAATGAGCCTTCTGAACACACTGTACACTTGTTGGAATTATAATATTGGTCACATTTGCTTTTTTGAAAGTATTCGAGTTACCCCAGATACTGGCTGCTGCAGGTGAGTTTCAGCTTAGCACCTGCTGTGTATGGTGCAGTCTCTGCTCCTGAGCCTGAAACTTCAGTATATGGTGCAGTCTCTGCTCCTGAGCCCAGACCTGCAGTATATGGTGCAGTCTCTGCTCCTGAGCCCAGACCTGCAGTATATGGTGCAGTCTCTGCTCCTGAGCCCAGACCTGCAGTATATGGTGCAGTCTCTGCTCCTGAGCCCAGACCTGCAGTATATGGTGCAGTCTCTGCTCCTGAGCCCAGACCTGCAGTATATGGTGCAGTCTCTGCTCCTGAGCCCAGACCTGCAGTATATGGTGCAGTCTCTGCTCCTGAGCCCAGACCTGCAGTATATGGTGCAGTCTCTGCTCCTGAGCCCAGACCTGCTGTATATGGTGCAGTCTCTGCTCCTGAGCCCAGACCTGCTGTATATAGTGCAGTCTCTGCTCCTGAGCCCAGACCTGCAGTATATGGTGCAGTCTCTGCTCCTGAGCCCAGACCTGCAGTATATGGTGCAGTCTCTGCTCCTGAGCCCAGACCTGCAGTATATGGTGCAGTCTCTGCTCCTGAGCCCAGACCTGCAGTATATGGTGCAGTCTCTGCTCCTGAGCCCAGACCTGCAGTACATGGTGCAGTCTCTGCTCCTGAGCCCAGACCTGCTGTACATGGTGCAGTCTCTGCTCCTGAGCCCAGACCTGCTGTACATGGTGCAGTCTCTGCTCCTGAGCCCAAACCTGCTGTATGTGGTGCAGTCTCTGCTCCTGAGCCCAGACCTGCTGTATGTGGTGCAGTCTCTGCTCCTGAGCCCAGACCTGCAGTATATGGTGTAGTCTCTGCTCCTGAGCCTAAACCTGCTGTATGTGGTGCAGTCTCTGCTCCTGAGCCCAGACCTGCTGTACATGGTGCAGTCTCTGCTCCTGAGCCCAGACCTGCTGTACATGGTGCAGTCTCTGCTCCTGAGCCCAGACCTGCTGTATGTGGTGCAGTCTCTGCTCCTGAGCCTGAATCTGTTGTAAATGGTGCAGTCTCTGCTCCTGAGCCTGAACCTGCTGTGTGTGGTGCAGTCTCTGCTTCTGGGCCCAAAATAGCTATATATGGTGCAGTCTCTGCTCCTGCTTCCAAACCTTCTGTATATGGTGCAGTCTCTCTTCCTGATCCCAGACCTGCTGTATGTAGTGCAGTCTCTGCTCCTGAGCCTGAACCTGTTGTATACAGTGCAGTCTCTGCTCCCAAGCCCAAACCTGTTGTTTATTGTGCAGTCTCTGCTCCTGAGCTCGAACCCACTGTACATGGTGCAGTCTCTGCTTCTGAGCCCAAACCTGCAGTATATGGTGCAGTCTCTGCTCCTGATCCAAACCCCGCTGTATATGGTGCAGTCTCTGCTCCTGGGCCCGAACCTGATGGATTTGGTGCAGTCTCTGCTCCTGAGCCCAAACCCGCTCTATATGGTGCAGTCTTTGCTTCTGAGCCCAAACCTGCAGTACATGGTGCAGTCTCTGCTCCTGCTTCCAAACCTGCTGTATATGGTGCAGTCTCTCTTCCTGATCCCAGACCTGCTGTATGTGGTGCAGTCTCTGCTTATGAGCCCAAACCTGCAGTATATGGTGCAGTCTCTGCTCCTGATCCCAACCCCGCTGTATATGGTACAGTCTCTGCTCCTGGGCCCGAACCTGCTGGATTTGGTGCAGTCTCTGCTCCTGAGCCCAAACCCGCTGTATATGGTGCAGTCTCTGCTTCTGAGCCCAAACCTGCAGTACATGGTGCAGTCTCTGCTTCTGAGCCCAAACCTGCAGTACATGGTGCAGTCTCTGCTCCTGAGCCCAGACCTGCTGTACATGGTGCAGTCTCTGCTCCTGAGCCCAGACCTGCAGTATATGGTGCAGTCTCTGCTCCTGAGCCCAGACCTGCAGTATATGGTGCAGTCTCTGCTCCTGAGCCCAGACCTGCAGTATATGGTGCAGTCTCTGCTCCTGAGCCCAGACCTGCAGTATATGGTGCAGTCTCTGCTCCTGAGCCCAGACCTGCAGTATATGGTGCAGTCTCTGCTCCTGAGCCCAAACCTGCTATATATGGTGCAGTCTCTGCACCTGAGCCCAGACCTGCTATAATGGTGCAGTCTCTGCACCTGAGCCCAGACCTGCAGTATATGGTGCAGTCTCTGCTCCTGAGCCCAGACCTGCAGTATATGGTGCAGTCTCTGCTCCTGAGCCCAGACCTGCAGTATATGGTGCAGTCTCTGCTCCTGAGCCCAGACCTGCAGTATATGGTGCAGTCTCTGCTCCTGAGCCCAGACCTGCAGTATATGGTGCAGTCTCTGCTCCTGAGCCCAGACCTGCAGTATATGGTGCAGTCTCTGCTCCTGAGCCCAAACCTGCTGTATGTGGTGCAGTCTCTGCTCCTGAGCCCAGACCTGCTGTACATGGTGCAGTCTCTGCTCCTGAGCCCAACCCTGCTGTATGTGGTGCAGTCTCTGCTCCTGAGCCCAGACCTGCTGTATATGGTGCAGTCTCTGCTCCTGAGCCCAGACCTGCTGTATATGGTGCAGTCTCTGCTCCTGAGCCCAGACCTGCAGTATATGGTGCAGTCTCTGCTCCTGAGCCCAGACCTGCTGTACATGGTGCAGTCTCTGCTCCGGATCCCAAACCTGCTGTATATGGTGCAGTCTCTGCTCCTGAGCCCAGACCTGCTGTATATGGTGCAGTCTCTGCTCCTGAGCCCAAACCTGCTGTATATGGTGCAGTCTCTGCACCTGAGCCCAGACCTGCAGTATATGGTGCAGTCTCTGCTCCTGAGCCCAGACCTGCAGTATATGGTGCAGTCTCTGCTCCTGAGCCCAGACCTGCAGTATATGGTGCAGTCTCTGCTCCTGAGCCCAGACCTGCAGTATATGGTGCAGTCTCTGCTCCTGAGCCCAGACCTGCAGTATATGGTGCAGTCTCTGCTCCTGAGCCCAAACCTGCTGTATGTGGTGCAGTCTCTGCTCCTGAGCCCAGACCTGCTGTACATGGTGCAGTCTCTGCTCCTGAGCCCAACCCTGCTGTATGTGGTGCAGTCTCTGCTCCTGAGCCCAGACCTGCAGTATATGGTGCAGTCTCTGCTCCTGAGCCCAAACCTGCTGTATGTGGTGCAGTCTCTGCTCCTGAGCCCAGACCTGCTGTACATGGTGCAGTCTCTGCTCCTGAGCCCAACCCTGCTGTATGTGGTGCAGTCTCTGCTCCTGAGCCCAGACCTGCTGTATATGGTGCAGTCTCTGCTCCTGAGCCCAGACCTGCAGTATATGGTGCAGTCTCTGCTCCTGAGCCCAGACCTGCAGTATATGGTGCAGTCTCTGATCCTGAGCCCAGACCTGCAGTATATGGTGCAGTCTCTGCTCCTGAGCCCAGACCTGCAGTATATGGTGCAGTCTCTGCTCCTGAGCCCAGACCTGCAGTATATGGTGCAGTCTCTGCTCCTGAGCCCAAACCTGCTGTATGTGGTGCAGTCTCTGCTCCTGAGCCCAGACCTGCTGTACATGGTGCAGTCTCTGCTCCTGAGCCCAACCCTGCTGTATGTGGTGCAGTCTCTGCTCCTGAGCCCAGACCTGCTGTATATGGTGCAGTCTCTGCTCCTGAGCCCAGACCTGCTGTATATGGTGCAGTCTCTGCTCCTGAGCCCAGACCTGCAGTATATGGTGCAGTCTCTGCTCCTGAGCCCAGACCTGCTGTACATGGTGCAGTCTCTGCTCCGGATCCCAAACCTGCTGTATATGGTGCAGTCTCTGCTCCTGAGCCCAGACCTGCTGTATATGGTGCAGTCTCTGCTCCTGAGCCCAAACCTGCTGTATATGGTGCAGTCTCTGCACCTGAGCCCAGACCTGCAGTATATGGTGCAGTCTCTGCTCCTGAGCCCAGACCTGCAGTATATGGTGCAGTCTCTGCTCCTGAGCCCAGACCTGCAGTATATGGTGCAGTCTCTGCTCCTGAGCCCAGACCTGCAGTATATGGTGCAGTCTCTGCTCCTGAGCCCAGACCTGCAGTATATGGTGCAGTCTCTGCTCCTGAGCCCAAACCTGCTGTATGTGGTGCAGTCTCTGCTCCTGAGCCCAGACCTGCTGTACATGGTGCAGTCTCTGCTCCTGAGCCCAACCCTGCTGTATGTGGTGCAGTCTCTGCTCCTGAGCCCAGACCTGCAGTATATGGTGCAGTCTCTGCTCCTGAGCCCAAACCTGCTGTATGTGGTGCAGTCTCTGCTCCTGAGCCCAGACCTGCTGTACATGGTGCAGTCTCTGCTCCTGAGCCCAACCCTGCTGTATGTGGTGCAGTCTCTGCTCCTGAGCCCAGACCTGCTGTATATGGTGCAGTCTCTGCTCCTGAGCCCAGACCTGCAGTATATGGTGCAGTCTCTGCTCCTGAGCCCAGACCTGCAGTATATGGTGCAGTCTCTGAACCTGAGCCCAGACCTGCTGTACATGGTGCAGTCTCTGCTCCGGATCCCAAACCTGCTGTATATGGTGCAGTCTCTGCTCCTGAGCCTAAACCAAAACCTCTTCAGCACTATGGCGCACATTTGCGTGAAATGTCCGGAAGGGGTACTAAAATACACAGCTCAACAGCTGTAGAAGCCACAGGTATCAGACAAATTCTACTCAAGTTATTATATCCCTGTATTCTCATGTTCATTTTTATCTTTTGGTTGTTTATTGAGTTATGTTGGTTATTACAGCTTCTCACCGTGTCTAGAACTGTGTGATGTGCTGTTCAGAAGAATACATCAGTATAGCACTGCATTTAAAATGACAGTCAGTAGGAGGATGTTATTACCATTAGCATCAATCATGGAAGAACTTCTATTGAGCATTAGTAGATATTTGGTACTATTACATGATGCCTCTAATATATGCATTGCAAGTTCAGTGTTTCACTAGGGGGGGGAAACAGCGACCTTGTGACCATCACAGAAAATCTGACATAAAAGTGTTGTGCTCACAGTGCGAATCAAGGTTACCCCCCTAATATGCAGAACAAGGCCCTCAAAGGGAAAGAGAGCTCTGCCTGCACATGCGCAGTGTGCTCTCTATTCACTTCTATTGGAGTTCCAAAAAAGCTGAGAATAGGGCATGCTCTGTGACCTGTGCAGAGGTCAGGAGGGAGCTGATAACACCTACTGTGAATGGTGGATCCTGTCTTATCTATACACAGAAGTGATGCCTGTCATTCAAATCCTGCATGCAATGATAAGCAGATAACTGCAGTAAAGTGATCATGTACAGACCAAGAAGTGGCGCCTATTATTAGGCTCGATGGCCAGTGTGAAAACCGCAGGATTTTATGTTTTTATTTAAATCTAGATATTGACATGAAAAGTTAAAATTAATAACCCCAACAATTCTTTAAAAATATGTTTAACATAAAAATGTTATTTAAACAATAGGTCATTTCCTGATGACACATGCCCATTAAAGGGCATCTGTCAGCAGTTTTGTACCTATGACACTGTCTGACCTGTTACATGCGCACTTGGCAGCTGAAGGCGTCTGTGTTGGTCCCACATTCATATGTGTCCACATTGCAGAGAAAAATGATGTTTTAATATATGCAAATGAGCCTCTAGGAGCCACGGGGGCGTTGCCATTACACCTAGAGGCTCTGCTCTCTCTGCAACTGCCGCACCTGTCTACACTTTGATTAACAAGGACAGGAAGTGAAAATGTTGTTATGCCTGCCTCTGTCAATCAACCTACAGAGGGCGTGGCAGATGCAGAACCTCTAGGTGTAATGGTAACGCCCCCTTTGCTCCTAGAGGCTCATTTGCATATATTAAAACATAATTTTTCTCAGCAATGCGGGCACATATGAACATGGGACCAACACAGATGTCTTCAGCTACCAAGCGCACATGTAACAGGTCAGCCAGTGTCATAGGTACAAAACTGCTGACAGATGCCCTTTAAGAAAAATTCTGCTACAACTATATCTGTCAACTAGAATTTGTTTAATAAGCAGTCTCCTGACAGGCCCATCAGTGGAGCTTTTTGGGTGAATGACCACTTTGCAAGTGTAACACAACAGAGTGGTGTTACCACTTCTTCACCCTGCTACTGTCTTTATTGGTCTAACCTCATGTCATCTTATGCATTGTTTCCAGGTCCTCCACACTGTGCATTTCTAATGTTATGTAACTGTTCATGTAAGGTGCCAGGTGGCAGAAAACACAGCATAGATGTACTTAGATAGAATGGAACTTTCTTCCATTCTAACCCCCCTCTGTAGGGGAGTGGGCCAGACCTACTTCCTGCAGGAAGGGTGGGGTAGAAGTTCTAGTCAGTCTAGCTTACCCCCAGCTAGCGGAAGGGTGTGCAGGAGCACGTCTCAGCTAGATGGGCCCATGCCAGCCAGAGCACCCTAAGCTCTGCTGGCCATGGAGGCCAAAGCTTGAAGCCTCAGGAGCCAGGAGGAAAGTTCCCTGGCGTAACCTAGAGTCAGACTACAAAGTGAAGTGCAGCTTACAGAAGCAGCTGAGTTAAACAACCTGCCGGTACAGTAGAGTCAGAGAGAAACAGATATAGCAGAGTGGAGTTTGCCTGCCAGTTTCATGCTAAAGCCTGCTGGAACCAAGATAAAGCCTGTAAACCGTTTTGGAGAACGTTTATGCAAAGTAAAGCGGCCATTGAACTTCATCTTAATGTCTGGACTCCAGTTATTCTTTTATCCCTCAAATATTCCCTCTATTTATTGCTTCGGAGCCAAACCCTGGGGTCCAGCGGTATCCAGATAGGAGCACCGTGACAAACATAAGAGACATTTGGGCCACACCATTACTCCACTCGGCATTTCCTACACCTGGGATGCGATTTATAGCATGGCCCTGAGGAGAGGCCGCCCCTTGCACAAGCCCTGAGAACAACCCTGGTTCTCAATCATGATGAAGCCATAAAATGCTCAGATTAAGCCCAGTAAACCTGTCAGGCCTCAGTGTGTATGCACTTTAAATCAATGGCAATAAAGCTTAGAAGGATGCACAGTTATCTGTCAAATACTTTTATGGCACTAAAAAATGATCTACTACCAATATTTATCACGGTGCACTTGCCTATGGCGGCATGCACTGCCTTAACCCCTTATTGACCAGGTCTTTACATGTTGCTTCTGAGCAGCATGCAGAGACACCGGATCATCTCTGCATGCTGATAATATTGGCTGGCATACTGGGCACGGAGGTGTACTGCGGATCTGTTATGCTCATTTATGCACATTTGGCATCTGTTTTAGCCAATTCCGTCTGAGATCTGTTATTTTAGATGGAAAAAAAGTCCTGCATGCAAGACTAATTGTGTCTCCTAGGTCACAATGCAAAATCTGTAACGTGCCCCCCCCCCCGCCCCACCCATCACGGGCCATTTATTATATTGATGTTTTCGTTTGTGGCAGAGGGACCCGTGTCAGCCTGGACACTAGAACCCAGGTGGTACGACTGCTGTCTCTGCCATAGCTACACTCCCCAATGTGGGTACTTGAGGTACTCTATGCTTGGTGGCAATGTGCATTTATGGGGACACTCTGTATGATTGTGTCCCAGGAATCTGTAAGACGGGGGCTCCTAGTCACCAGTAAGCTGCTTATAAATGATGTCCTGCAAAGAGGAACATTGCTGAATACAGGAGTATGTGGAGGTCACTTAAAGGGGTGATCTGTGGCTGTCACTTAAAGGGGAGATCGGTGGCTGTCACAGTGGGATCTGTGCCTATTACCTATGGAGGATCTGTGGCTGTCACTTAAAGAGAAGATCCCTAGCTGTAATTTGTGGGGGATCTATGGCTGTCACTTATGGGGGCAGATATGTGGCTGTCACGTATGGGGGGGGATCTGTGGCTGTCACAGTGGGATTTGTGGTTATCACTTATAGGGGAGGGGATCTGTGGCTGTCACTTAAAGGCAAGATCCCTGGCTGTCATTTAGGCTAGGGCTACACGACGATATGGGCACAACTACACTGCAACATGTGTCACGCGACATTGATGTTGCACCAATGTCGCACGACAATTTTTATCTTGGATGGATTTTTTGCTACTGTCGTGTCGGAGTAGCAGCATGTCGCAGTGCGACACCATAGACTATCATTCTAAAAATTGTTGCGCGACATTGGTCCGACAAAATGTCGCACGATAAATGTCATTGTGTAGTCCTAGCCTCATGGTTGGATCTATGGTTGTCACTTATGGGGGGGACCTGTGGCTGTCACAATGGGATCTGTGCTTATCACTTAGGCCTCTTGCACGCGAACGTGTGCGCCCCGTGATCGTGCTGCGGCCGAAAAATGCGGGCTGCAATGCACAAGCACAGTCCGTAGGGCAGCCGCAGTGGATTGCGGACCCATTCACTTTAATGGGTCGGCGATCCAGCCGTTCCGCAAAAAGATAGGACATGTTCTACCTTTTTGCGGAACGGAAGTACGGGACGAAACCCCACGGAAGCACTCCATAGTTCTTCCGTAGGTTTCCGTTCCGTGCTTCCGTTCCGCACCATTTCGCATCTCCGGATTTGCGGACCCATTGCAGTGAATTGGTCCGCATCCGTGATGCGGAATGCACACGGAACGGCACCCGTGTATTGCGGATCTGCAAATGCGGTGCGTGTCCAAGATGCCTTATGAGGGGAGAATCTGTGGCTGTTACTTAAAGGGAAGATCCCTGGCTGTCATTTATGGGGGGATCTATGGCTGTCACTTATGGGGGGATCTGTGGCTGTCACAGTGAGATGTGTGCTTATCACTTAAATGGAGATCTGTGGCTGTCACTTATGGGGGGGGGTCTGTGGCTGTCACTTATGGGGGGGATCTGTGGCTATCACTTATGGGGGGGTCTGTGGCTGTCACTTATGGGGGGGATCTGTGGCTGTCACTTATGGGGGGGTCTGTGGCTGTCACTTATGGGGAGATCTGTGGCTGTCACTTATGGGGAGATCTGTGGCTGTCACTTATGGGGGGGATCTGTGGCTGTCACTTATGGGGGGGTCTGTGGCTGTCACTTATGGGGAGATCTGTGGCTGTCACTTATGGGGAGATCTGTGGCTGTCACTTACTGGAGGATTTGTTGCTTTCACGTGGGGATCTGCGGCTGTTACTTATGACGGTCTGCTGTTGACATTGCCATGGAGGCCTGATCACTAATACTTTAATGGAGATCTGTGGCCAATATTGTTCTGTGGCTGTAAGTTTTATGGAGAGCCTTGTTCGACCCAAAAAAAGTTGCATGAATCGGTTCTGGTATTTAAACTGGAAAGTGAAACGGATCACCACCAGATCTCATTACACACTAGGGATCCAGTGGTGAAGTATAAAATCCCGGCATAGTCGGATCCTGCTCTGTGCCAGAACAGCCTGCCGGATCTCCGTACGGACATGTGAATGAAGCCTTATTAAGGCCTCTTTCACGCGACCGTATCGCTTTTTCAGTATTTTGCGGTCCGTTTTTCACGGATCCGTTGTTCAGTTTTTTGTTTCTGTTGTGTTTGCATTTCTTTTCCGTTTTTCCATTCCGTTTTTCCATATGGCATATACAGTATACACTAATTACATAGAAAAAATTAGGCCGGGCATAAAATTTTCAATAGATGGTTCCGCAAAAACGGAACGGATACAGAAGACATACGGATGCATTTCTGTATCTGTTTATTTTATTTTTTTTTGCGGACCCATTGACTCGAAAGGAGCAACGGAACGTGATTTGCGGGCAATAATAGGACATGTTCTATCTTTCAACGTAACAGAAAAACGGAAACGGAATGCATACGGAGTACATTCCGTTTTTTTTTTGTGGAACCATTGAAATGAATGGTTCCGTATACGGACCGTATACGGACCGTATACGGAACGCAAAAAAGGCCAGTAAACGGAAAAAAAAAATGTGTGAAAGAGGCCTAATGCTGAGAGCATCAGATGGGTATGTACCCGGCGGTCCCCTGGGTATCGGCCCACCAGGAAATTTCCCTGTAGGGTGCACAGTTCATTAATATATAGATATTCTCTGGTGTAATCCATGCGTCTCCCCAGCGCTAAAATACACTAAGGGCATCAATTCATTTAAATAGATGTCAGCGCATAAAAATGACAGGCAAACGCCCAAGAAAACCAGCATCCATCAATATGAATGAACACGTACCCCCATAGGTTTGCTCAGAGCTTTTTCAGTTAATTGCGCCTGAATCTCCTTACATTAATCTTAAATGGCCCCCATGGCTGTTTCCTGCCCTGACTGGAATGATAGTCTTCTCGTTATAAATGAGAGACACAGTCACAGCCCATATGGTCGGCTCCCTAGATAAAAGCCGCCAGTCCTCCACGTAAGTCGTCCTTTCGCACTGCTCTGTATGAAATCACAGCAGACCGCTATATCTCAATGCTGCTTGACGTGCAATGTCCCCGCGGGCCTGTATTTCTCAGGGATTAATGACCCACCCCCATGAACACCGACACTCAGTCCGCTCCCTGACCCGGATTAATCTGATGAGCCGTCGTGACCAATTAATGTGACAGGGGCTCCTAAACCACGGTGATCCAATTAAAGCCGCAATGTATGTCTCATACAGCGAGAAAAATGTCACGGCAGATAAATGCAGGCTGAGTTCTGTCGAACACGGCGTAAGGGCGGCGTAAGAGCTTGCCTTCTCCCGTATGGATTTCCAGGTTAGATCTTGACGCCAGCCCTGCAGAAGTGATTAATGCGCTCTTTAGGCTAGGGCTACACAACCACATGTGTCGCGCGACATTTTGTAGCACCAATGTCGCGCGACAATTTTTACAATAATAGTCTATGGTGTCGACATGTGACATGCTGTGACTGCAACACGACGGTAGCAAAAAATCCATCCAATGTCGCGGTGCAACACCATAGACTATCATTATAAAAATTGTTGTGTGACATCAGTGTTGCGCGACACATGTTGCAGTGTAGTTGAGCCCTATGTGTCGTGCGATTTATTGTCGTCGTGTAGCCCTAGCCTTATCGGTGGAGATTTCCTTCTTAGGCCTCATGCACACAATCGTGTCCGTATTTCGGACCTCAGATCGGCAAAGTATAGATAGCTTCCCGCATTCTACATTTTTCTCACTCGATAGAGAGATCTGTTCTCGTCCGCAATATGGAGAAAATAGGACGTGCTCTATCATCTGCGGAACGGGCTCAGGTGCTCATGGCCTGAAATAAATGGTTCACTGTGCCATCCGCGATAAGCACACGGATGAAAGATACGATCGTGTGTACAACGCCTTACTGTTTTAAGAAGATGTCCGGGTTCAGAGCTGAACCCGAACATAACCCCTTCTTCACCCATTCAGCCCGTATGAGTGGAGCATCAGATGTGCAATGCAGCAAGGGTTGTTTTGTCTATATTAGTCACACTGCTAGGCGGAGGCTCCCGCCTAGCAGTGATCCCGGTGACATCACCTAGCAGTATGATCGTTTGCATGAGGCCTTACTATTTTAAGGGGTTGTCCGGGTTCAGAGCTGAAACCAGACATAACCCCTTCTTCGCCTATTCAGCCCGTAACTAGGTCTGCCCACTACACAATGGACAGAGCGGTGTCGTTCCAGCACCAACTTCAGCTACCCCAAAACAGCTGATCGGCGGTGGTGTTGGGAGGTATCAGACCCCCACTGACCAGATACTGATGGCCTATGCTGAGGATAGGCTATCAATACTAAAATCTTGGACAACCCCTTCAAAGAGGGGGGAAGAGATGGACTGCAACTGGGTGATATGACGTGCAGCAAAAGGTGAAATTTAATGTCCAGAGGGAGATAAGTTGCAAAGGCAGTAAAATATGCTACACAGTAGGAGACACATAGCTGGCAGGAAGTTCACATACAAGAGATGTGTCCTAAAACATGTCAACTGCGAATTATTGTATTAAAGGGGTTGTCCCAAACCAGCACCTGTATCTGAATACATTTGTAATTGCATGTAATTATACATAAGGTATAGCCAGTTAGTTATTCAATAAAATTTATCTGTATAGCGCCACCTGCTGTTTGCACTTTTTCTTATTTCTTTGTCCTGCTCACTGAGAAGGCCGCACATGCTCAGTTCCATCCTTCAACTGCCTCCTGAGCTGTGATAGAGAGAGCATGGACACGCCCCCTAAGCTGTGATAGGGAGAACATGGACACGCCCCCTGAGCTCCAGCAGAAAAGACACGCCCCTTGAGCTGCCAGCTTGATATAAATCTAGCAGAGCAATGACTGGGGAGATCTCTGGATCCATGTGAGGTACAGGGCTGGTTCTAGCTTTATTAGAGATTGTCATGTGCTATATGATATCTGATCATGGGATTACCCCATTAACGAGGTGGTCTTATCAGGGAGTCACCTCTCGTCCCTTGTTTTCATAGCTATAGGTAAATGACTACTGAAATATGCCAGTATAAACAGAATAAATATAATCGAATTAGCTTCATCACATACATAATATAAATCTTTCCCACCCTTCCAGGCAAATGAACCGATAAGTAGCTTAATTTACTATATTATATTATAGTGCCGCCAGACCTGTAAATTCTGCATTTGAAGCAAAATGTCCAACCAGGTCTTTAATATACTTAAGAAGACTGCCAAAAATCCTGTCCCTGTTGAGCGCATTCCATAACCGCACGGCTCTTACAGTAAATCCTTTCTATAGAAGGAGATTAAATGTTTCATTTCTAGCTGCTAATGATGGTTTTGTGTCCCTGGTGGGACCATGAGATGGCGCAGATCAACGTTCTCTCTGGGGGCAATCATTTTCAGACATAATACCGTCTTATACCGCCTTAAAGGGGTTTAGCCATGATTGATGTAAATAAATGAAAATCAGATCACCATATAGTACACGACAATCTGATTCTAACAAAGCTAGAACCAGCCCTGTACCTCACATGGATCCAGAGATCTTCCCATTCCAATTGCTCTACTAGATTATCTTCAGCCTGACAGCTCAGGGGGGCGTGTCCTTTCTGCTGCAGCTCAGGGACGTGTCCTTTCTGCTGCAGCTCAGGGGAGTGTCCTTTCTGCT
The DNA here is from genome assembly GCF_014858855.1 of Bufo gargarizans. Lineage (NCBI taxonomy): Eukaryota > Metazoa > Chordata > Amphibia > Anura > Bufonidae > Bufo > Bufo gargarizans. The sequence goes on along the minus strand of NC_058088.1, from coordinate 173,791,659 downwards.
GCAGCTCTCTCCCTGTAACTACCACAGCTTCTAACAGAAGATATGGCTGGTGGCAGTTGAAGATTAAAACTGAGCGCGTGCGACCACTTCAGTGAGGTGGATGGAGAAATTTAAAAAACAAACAGCAGGTGGTGCTATGCAGATACATTTTATTACATAGATACAGGTGTTAAAAAGAGGGTGTGATGTAAGGGAAGAAGGGGGCGGGCCGGCCAGCCTGTCTCATTATCTACGAAAATTATTTAAATCTTCGCCAGCAAGCCAACTCGCGTAGATTTTGTCCGTCTGTGTATCCATGCTGAGACCTCCAGACATAGAGACCATTGGGGTCATTTATTAAGACCTGTTTTAATACCCCTTGCACTGGCGCATGATGCGCCTAAGTTATGTAGAGGTGCCGGCTCATCCTCCGCCAGCGCAAGAGGTATTGAGACCGGAGTCACATCTACACCCGGTGCAGGCGCACTGAGGAAGGAGCGGCTGAGCGAGCGTCCTCCTCTCAGTGCGCCTGTGCCGACTAAAGACAGGAACGGCGCAGGCGCCAGATTTTGAATGCAGACAGGGCCAGCAGAGAACGAGCGCGGATCCGGCATTCCGTCAAGTGTTCAGGATTTTTGCCCGGAGAGAAAAATACAGCATGCTGCAGTTTTTTCTCCGGCCAAATAACGTAAGAGGGACTGAACTGAAGACATCCTGATGCATCCTGAACGGATTGCTCTCCATCCAGAATTCATTAGGATAAAACTGATCAGTTTTTTCCGGTATTGAGCCCCTAGGACGGAACTCAATACCGGAAAAGAATAACGCTAGTGTGAAAGTACCTTTATGTGTGACAGATTGGAAGCTGGAAGCCTCAGAATGCAGAGAAATCAGGATTTTGTCACTAACAATAAGCCCTAGGAGGGTGACAGGAATATGTTTTCGGCAGTATAATTCCAAATGCAACGGTATATTGGTTGAAGACAAGTGAGCGCAGCTGGTTTATACACGCCAGCTTATCACAGGAGTCTCCTTCTCCGGATCGCCTCAGTAATCTGATTACAGCGAAGACAACAATGATAGATGGAAGGATTGCCAAGACCAAGCAAATACATAACATTAGGCAATTCTACTCGGCCCTAGGCATAACATTAAGTGCCTGGCACGTTTCCTATATCTGCAAGGCCCCCTACAATGTTAAAGGGGTAGATCCAAACTAACATTATGTATTTGTCAGAATAGCTTACCAGTCGAAAACCAGACATTCCCATTCATGTACATCAGCAATTGCTGTACAACCTCACAGAAAGGTTGGTTGTACCATTGGTTTCAGACTAGTGATTCTTAAATGTGTTTTCTAGAATATTCAGAACATTCTCATCTGTGAAAGAATGGATAACCTCTTGTAGTAGGCCTCACACTACACAGACTCATGTAGCTCCACACACTTTAGCTGCCAAGCCCAGACTCACTGGCTGATGCAATCAGACTACTCAGCTCCTCCCTCAGAGGATGAAGGTCCAACCTACCCTCTGCTGAGTAGGGCATGATAACTAAACTACATCACCTATACACAGCCCTTGGGATCACAGTGAAAGCATGGAAAAGTTATTTAACCCTTAATGGTAGATATTAAGCCTTTTAGCACTAAATTACCTCTTAGCAGTGATCCACTGGGTCACTGCATTTACTTTGCGTTTCTTCTTGAGGAGATGCCAAATGGCATAGGGATACTTAAAGGCTATGTACACCTTGTACACTTTTTGGCTAAAAATCTTATTTTCAGTTGGCCTTTATTAAAAATATTGAGCCTTTCTGTCACAAAGGGTTAACTGTTTTTCTAGCTGTGTGACTGGTACTTTCACTTTGTGCCAGTCATCTAATAAACCTTATCTCTAAACTACTAGGAGGTCATAAACACTTATTTAAGCCACATTCTTATCAGTAAGATAAGAACTGAGCTACAGACGTGGACAAAATTGTTGGTACCCTTTGGTCAATGAAAGAAAAAGTCACAATGGTCACAGAAATAACTTTAATCTGACAAAAGTAATAATAAATTAAAATTCTATAAATGTTAACCAATGAAAGTCAGACATTGTTTTTCAACCATGCTTCAACAGAATTATGTAAAAAAATAAACTCATGAAACAGGCATGGACAAAAATGATGGTACCCCTAGAAAACACAGAACATAATGTGACCAAAGGGACATGTTAATTCAAGGTGTGTCCACTAATTAGCATCACAGGTGTCTACAACCTTGTAATCAGCCATTGGGCCTATATATATGGCTCCAGGTAATCACTGTGTTGTTTGGTGATATGGTGTGTACCACACTCGACATGGACCAGAGGAAGCAAAGGAAAGAGCTGTCTCAAGAGATCAGAAAGAAAATTATAGACAAGCATGTTAAAGGTAAAGGCTATAAGACCATCTCCAAGCAACTAGATGTTCCTGTGAGTACAGTTGCACATATTATTCATAAGTTTAAGATCCATGGGACTGTAGCCAACCTCCCTGGACGTGGCCGCAGGAGGAAAATTGATGACAAATCTAAGAGACGGATAATCCGAATGGTAACAAAAGAGCCTAGAAAGACTTCTAAAGAGATTCAAGGTGAACTTCATGCTCAAGGAACATCAGTGTCAGATCGCACCATCCGTCGTTGTTTGAGCCAAAGTGGACTACATGGGAGACGACCAAGGAGGACACCATTGTTGAAAACGAATCATAAAAAAGCAAGACTGGAATATGCCAAACTACATGTTGACAAGCCACAAAGCTTCTGGGAGAATGTCCTGTGGACAGATGAGACAAAAATCGAAGTTTTTGCCAAGGCACATCAGCTGTATGTTCACAGACGAAAAAATGAAGCATATCAAGAAAAGAACACTGTCCCTACTGTGAAACATGGAGGAGGCTCTGTTATGTTCTGGGGCTGCTTTGCTGCGTCTGGCACAGGGTGTCTTGAATCTGTGCAGGGTACAATGAAATCTCAAGACTATCAAGGAATTCTAGAGAGAAATGTACTAGCCAGTGTCAGAAAGCTTGGTCTCAGTCGCAGGTCATGGGTCTTGCAACAGGACAATGACCCAAAACACACCGCTAAAAACACCCAAGAATGGCTAAGAGGAAAAAATTGGACTATTCTAAAGTGGCCTTCTATGAGCCCTGACCTCAATCCTATTGAGCATCTTTGGAAGGAGCTGAAACATGCAGTCTGGAAAAGGCACCCTTCAAACCGGACACAACTGGAGCAGTTTGCTCATGAGGAGTGGGCCAAAATACCTGCTGAGAGGTGCAGATGTCTCATTGACAGTTACAGGAAGCGTTTGATTGCAGTGATTGCCTCAAAAGGTTGCGCAACAAAATATTAAGTTAGGGGTACCATCATTTTTGTCCATGCCTGTTTCATGAGTTTATTTTTTTACATAATTCTGTTGAAGCATGGTTGAAAAACAATGTCTGACTTTCATTGGTTAACATTTATAGAATTTTAATTTATTATTACTTTTGTCAGATTAAAGTTATTTCTGTGACCATTGTGACTTTTTCTTTCATTGACCAAAGGGTACCAACAATTTTGTCCACGTCTGTATAATGAGCGTTTATAATGTCAGAGATAAGGAGCCCGTCAGCTCCCTAACTGATGGAAAAGAGAGAAAATCCTGAGGCTGCTACTAGAGCATCTCAGCTCTGCACAGAAAAAAGGACTCCAAATTTTTAATAAAGACCAATTGAAAAAATTATTTTTAGATTAAAATAAGTACAATGAAATAATAAAATAAAAAATCGCCAAAGGTGTATATGGCCAAGAAAAGTATGTGTATTTGGAGTATGGGAGGAAAGTGCTTGCTTTGCCATTCAGGTTCTACTATCCTTTAAAGGGTATTTGCACTCAGTTGTCTTATCAGATGCTATGTATCAGACAGCCAGGGCCTCTACGTTTTACTAATTCATAGGATAGGACACATGACTAAAGCCAGACACTGAAATCCTGCAGACAACCTTTGTGCTGCAGCCTTGGATTCTTTGGCTGCAGGTAAGTAGCCTGTTATGATAATGAATGTCAAAATATATTCGAAGTAAACCCCAAACGTTCACTACTTTAGGAGATGTCTGCTGCTTTTATTTTTCCTATGTAATTTAAGAGGCGCTGTTAGCCGGCAGCAACAGACATTGTTAGTTGAAAACACAGTGTATTGATGTGAGCACAGGATGGCGTATAATGAGTGATCGGAAGGTGAAAGGAAGTCTTGTCCTTATTATATAAGTACAACTATAGGCACATGTTAGAATATGACCCCATGGCATGGCTGGCTGCATGCAGCCAAGCCAAGCTTACCCTTGAAACCAATTGCTTACGATTTAGTGGCAAAATTGTTCAGCAGCTAGCTGTCATGACTCGGTACGGTTTGGCCGCATGCGCCAGCTGCACTGTGGGGTTGTACCCTTACAGCGCCGTCTCTGCAATGATTGCAGGTCCTCCCGATGACTGCATCGTCTTCTCCTTCTTCTCTTGTGTCTAGGTTATCTTGCCATTGACTGCTCCTGTTTCCGACTTTAGCCTTGTTTCCTGACTACTCTCCTGCATTGTCCTCTGGATACCATGTCTGGTACTTGTACTATTACTCCTGATCATGACTCTTGGCTACTCCTGACTACACTCCTGCCTTGCCCTTCAGACACAAGTCCTGAGGCTTGTGGTAGTACTCCTGATGCTAACTTGTGGTTACACCTGACTACATTCCTGCCTTGTCTGTCAGATACAAGGTCTGATACTTGTAGTACTAGTCCTGAACCTGATTATTCCTGACTATGCTACCATATCCTTCAGATTCCATGCCTAGTACTAGTACTCCTGTTCCTGACGGCATTATTGTCTTGACTCTTAGATACTAGCTCCCGTACTCCTCTCCTGGTAAGGACACTTGGCTCTGTTCCTGACTACAGCTTGCTCTGACAGCGCCAATACCACCACTCCATGACTATTTTGGGGACTGGGAATCCTCCCACAGCAAAATTCCCACAAAGTATGAAAACGAAGGGATTCCTTAGACTCTGTACCCCAATCTAGCATGTGTCCAACAAAATTCAACTTAGAGAATCCACTTTTTATGTACATGGCCGAAACTGCACTTGCCTATTTGAGGGACACATTCTTGGGACAAATCAAAACTCAGTGGGACATTGGTTTCTCCCTAGTGAGCTACTACCTCTACACATTAGATTCTTAGCCGGACCCAATGAAAACGGCATAATCGGATGGGGGTCTTTAGAACACTTCACAGTGACCCTTGTATAAGAGATTAATATAAGGACCCTTGGGTTTGTTTTGGAGAGGAGCGCCTGAGGATGGATCCTATTTGAGTGGGGACCATCAGTATCATTGGACAGCTACAGTAGCAGCCTCTATGGTTCAGTACATACACCCTAGAGTGAAAAATTATGTATACATGAATATATCGGCACAGGTCCTCTAAATTGTATACAGCACTATCCATATTTCAGAATTACTGTAAAAAGCATACAACTCGGCACAAGCAGGATGAGGGTGCGGGAATATGAACATCTGCATTAATACAAAGCTTTATAATGTGCCATCCTTAATTAGGTGTTCAGTCAATTTTAAAATGTCTTATCTTTGATAAGTTACAGGAGAGCAGCGATTATTAAGACGTCTTGGCATTGTGCCCAGGTATAAAGCAGGTTTTGGGACTAATGGAACATATTTTAATTAATATTGTGCTTCCCTATTTGCTGCTGTCACGCAGTAGTAAAATGTATTATTTCAAGCATAAGGCTCCTCAGAAATGAGATAAAAGTGTGTGAAATATGCGATCATCTCACAAAGTTTAATGTGTTGTATATTATAATATTCACTAGTAAGGACCTTCAGAAGGAGGGTGCAAGGATTTCCTCACCTGTACCGGATGATCTATGAGAGGTAAATAATATTTGTTATCTAAGGGGCCAATGATTGGGAACGAACACAGCTCATTGCCGATCAATGCCTTGTGTAAGCATGCCGCCGATCACCTGACATACAAGCATAGGGTGCCGTCACATGTGGTGCAATGCATTTGTAGAAAAATCTGCATCATAAATAGTTCCCCTTGTATTCCTACAGTATTTACTTCTGTGACTCTGCTCTCTGCTGCGGAAAACAAGTTGCAGATTTTGTGAAGCCCAATGTCTCCATAAATTTCAATTGGAAATTATAATCTGCAATTAAATCTGCATTGAAATCCACATAAAAAAAAAATCTGCATTAATCAAAAAATACACATATGTGGATTTCAGTTTGTATTTTTGTACCAGGTGTGAAGGTACCCAGAGAGTACGACCCGACGGTCACATCCACCCTGGGCAGTCAATGGCTGCACTGTTTTACTGCAAAAATGTACTGACTTTAGCTTCCGTGGGTGAGGGCCTCTCGCCTGCATGCTGCCAGCCACACCGTCGGGATCTAACCTTAGGATTCATGCATATGGCAGAGCCGTGAGAAGAGGTCCTCAATGTGATACTTGGAAGCTCCTGTGGTTTTGTACAATATCCTACCCTTGAAGGGAAACATGCACTTGGGGTGAAGGCATGGCACCATAATAACACAAATATACAACATTAAATCAAAGTCCTGGCCCATCTCTGCGCTAACTAAATTGTGGTTTCTACCTCACCTAGGTACAAATTCCATGCAGGTCAGACTTTTCACAGGAGCCAGGTCTACCATCTTCAAGGTTCTGACCCAGACTGATGCTATGAGGCCTCTATTTATTCTCCAGGGACAATCCCAGTAACTCAGGCTAATAAAAATAGCTGTACTGGAGCAGGATGGAATGGTAGGCCCCTCTACCATTAAAAAATAAATCCAGCCCATAAACAAAGTCTGAAGAATAGCTGTACTGGAGCAGGATAGAATGGTAGGTCCCTCTACCATGCCCAAAAAAAAATCCAGCTCATAAGCAAAGTCTGAAGAATAGCTTTACTGGAGCAGGATGGAATGGTAGGCCCCTCTACCATAAAAAAAAAAATCCAGCTCATAAACAAAATCTAAAGAATAGCTGTACTGGAGCAGGATTGAATGGTAGGCCCCTCTACTATAAAAAAAAAAATAAAATCCAGCCCATAAACAAAGTCTTAAAAATATGTGTACTGGAGCAAGATGGAATGGTAGATTCCTCTACCATTTAAAAAAAAAAAACAGCCCATAATCAAAGTCTGAATTAACTAGCTCCAGCAAATCATACTTTGCTAAAACCATACAGCCTTCTGAATTCCTTTTATCTCACCCATCTGAGCGAAATAAAACCCCCTCCAGTACTTTATCAACGACATTGTTACATTGACATTGTTAGGGCTCAGCTCTGATTCACATGAATGGAGCTGTGTTGAAGTTCCTCTGCTCAGCAGGTGGCCGAGTCCACTTTATTCTTAGCGTTGGTTTGGAGTCCCAGAAGGTCGACCCGCACCGATCATAAAGTAATGAGATGGGAATACCCCTTTAAGAATACTGCTTAATATGTAACAATGACAAGATTCAAGTTGTCAGACTTATTTTGAGTCACCGCCCAAGAATAGGCGATTTTAACGGGCTGGACTTATGTACGGTTATACAGTGTGCAAATGTCACGGCTGTTTGAGAGTAACAAGAGCATACACAGTAAAAAGAGCTACTGACCGGACCCAAACTAGGGAAGATAAAGGGTGACCCCTGTCAGACCCTCAAAGCTCTCCCTATGCTGCTAAAGCACATGCCCGGATCCATGTGGTGGAACGAGGCATGCCCGCGTACCTAAGACTGATGACCACTGTAACCCCTACAATAGTGGAAGGGGCATGGCCACCGGTGCCCTGCTCAGTATATGGAGGGAACCGTGGCCACCTCAGATCCAGTCAGAAAATAACCAGGTACACAACAATGTCTGCACACTTAGCTGAAGGAGCTGCAGCCGCAGAGAAGACGGATCCAAGGACAGCTGGCAATATCCGGAGTGCTTGCTGCAGCAGAACACAGGTCCAGTGAACTGATAGCTTACAAGTGAAGATACTCAAGCCAGAGCTACAACTGAAATGAGAAATATAATCCACGCCCTACAATAGGAGGAGGGGTGATTTAAAGGCAGGGAAATCAAACGCAGGAGGAACAGCTGGGAGTAAAGACCTCATCACAGGGGCGGAGAAACAGAGCAGTGAGAACTCCTCCAAACTCTAAGTGACATCATCACAGGGGTGGAGAGACAGAGCAGTGAGAACGTCTCAAAGCTCTGGTAGTGACAGCAAATTACCACGCCATACAGTGTCTACAGTATGGTGCACAAATAACAGTGCCATACATTAGTAAAAAAATAAATAATAATTCCATACAGCTACCCAAATAGCAATGCCTTATAGTGCTACCACCATCATATGTTGCAAAACGAATGCATTGTGGTTATGTACCAATACTAATACAGGGGCTGACTGGGACCTTAAAGGGAGTCTGTCACCACATTTTAGCATGTTAGACCGTTAAAATAGGGTTATGTGATCCAGCCAGAACATAAAAACGGTACCTTTGTGGTAGAAAACTGACTTTTCAATTTGCAGAAAACGAACTTATAAGATTATCTTCTGAGCCCTCTCAAGTGCCCAGGGCGGTCTCTCAATCCTCGGAGCCCCAGGCAGGCACCTCCTAAACGGCTGATAACTCCGCCCTCCGTGCGCCTCTGCCCGCCCGTTTACTCCCCTGCCCTGTCCCTTTCCACTGCGGCTGTGCGGTACAAATCGTAGCGGGCGCATGCGCAATAGGTATTGCGATGCCCTGCGAGGAGCGGGCATCGCATTGCGCATGCGCCCGCTACGATTTGGACCGCACAGCCGCAGTGGAAAGGGACAGGGCAGGGGAGTAAACGGGCGGGCAGAGGCGCACGGAGGGCGGAGTTATCAGCCGTTTAGGAGGTGCCTGCCTGGGGCTCCGAGGATTGAGAGACCGCCCTGGGCACTTGAGAGGGCTCAGAAGATAATCTTATAAGTTCGTTTTCTGCAAATTGAAAAGTCCGTTTTCTACCACAAAGGTACCGTTTTTATGTTCTGGCTGGATCACATAACCCTATTTTAACGGTCTAACATGCTAAAATGTGGTGACAGACTCCCTTTAAAGTGGCCCTGGAATAAATACTAAAAGTGGCCCTGTTTTGTAGTTGGGTCCAAATTGATGGAAGGCAGAGCCAACACAAGTATGTGGGGCCATCAATACCATTTTGTGGCACATTATAGCACCCCAACAGAACCAAATACCACAGTGCATCACAAAATACCGCCAGCAGCACAAAATACATCCCCAAAAACCTCCACTAGCCGGCCGTGAGGAGGGTCCACGCGGCCCCCTGGGCATCGGCCCACCGGGAAATTTCCCTGTAAGGTCTAAGGCCAATCCTCCCCTGACTAAATGCCACCATATAATAATACCAATAATACCAATATACAATGACGAAATATCAGTTCCATAAAAATAATCTATTAAATACCACTGGTTACAAGCAGTGAGTGCCAGACCATTTGGGGCACCCCCTTCAGCAGGCGCAGCTGATGGACCCTGTGTGGTTGCACAGGTCACACACCCCCAAGGGCCAACCCTGGACATACTTTATCCATTACTGTTAGGCGCTGTTCACAAGGCAGATTTTGCAAATACAAAATTCTGCCTCCGTTTTTCAATTTGAATGACCTGCTCACGGTTTAACCCCACTGAATGGAACTCAACCACAAACGGACACCCAGCTCTTTGCGCAGGTTGCAATTGCAACGTTTAAACCGGTGGCCGCTAAAACGGCAGTTCAACCTCCCACTGAAGGCAGATTCTTCGCAGTTGCCGCCAGCTATTTGCCGTGCAATCAGCTCCGAAATTCCAGTGTCAGAAGACACGGTGTGAACGGGGCCTTCCACTCTCCAAAAATATTGGCACTTATTCATATTAGAGCGTCAGGTTTCTGTCCCCCAGTGTAGGTCTGTGCATGAAATCAACCAGAAAGTTGCTTACTAGTCTGGACCGTAGTCATCGTGCAGTTTGAGGAATTGTATTACATCTGGACATCTGGAGAGATTCGCTTTTATGTCCTTCTGTTCCCGTATTAGTTTTTATACTGGTACTTTACACCGCATGGAAACATTCACATGTCCTGATAACGGCACTGCGAGGCAATGGTTTTTAAACAAATCGTTTCAAGAAATGATCCTGGAAATGCTTCTACAGAAATGTCTATCCCAGTAACAATGTGATTGTTGTTTTAACATATGGTGCTCGCTGCCATCTTTTTTCCCATTGAAGATAATGGGGGAGAAAACACAAGAAAGCGAGCCGTAAAATCAATATGATCTCTTAACTGCGATGTGTTATTAGGATGTTTGTGTGTCCCGATCACTGGAAAGGAGTGATTTCTCTACATACGGCTGTGGGTTTGCGGCATTAAGATACTCGATAAAAGAACTTAGAGGCGTTTTATGTCCGCCTGAAGGATCATATAATTATTATTTTTTTATATATATTTTTTGATCCTCTCTTTTATATGAAGATTCTTTTTATATAGAAGATATATGACAATGTATGGTACTGGGACCAAATGTAATGTAGACTGGCCTACGAACAATGGGGGTCATTTATTAAACAGAAATACGCTTATATTAGGTGTATTTGTGGTGCAGATTGCGGCGCAAAGGTCCTTTGCAATTTTTCCCTGCTCACACCAGGTCTAGAAAAGCGGGCGTGGCATGGCCCGTCACATTTACCGTTTTCTGCATCCGTTTTAGGCGTAGAAAATGGTCTAAATGTAAGACAGCAAGGAAGCTGTCTTACATTTAGAATTGGCGGAGGATCCCCTGAAGTTATATAGATGACGACGCCTCTACATAACTTCGGCGGATCCACCGCAAGTGCAGGGCTTTATTAAGAGCGGCGTCTAAAACACTGGTCTTAATAAATGTGCCCCATATCTGTCGATATATTTTAGTGTCATAATATTCAAGATAAACGCTAACATGGTGTCACTAGGCACCGGCAACAACTAAAAGCCTTTAAAAAACGTAAAATTAGACACAGAGATGAATGGAGTAGGAGAATGCATGCACAAAAATCGCTTCATTTAGGCCTCATGCACACGACCGTTGTTTCATTCCGTGTCCGTTTTTCATAATTTTCTGCGGACTTATTGACTTTCAATGGGTCCGTTGAAAACTCGGCTAATGCACCGTTTGTCATCCGCGTCCGTGATCCGTGGTTCCAGTCCGTCAAAAAAATATAACCTGTCCTATTTTTTTCACGGAGAACGGTTTGCGGACCCATTCAAGTCAATGGGACCGTGAAAAAACGCGGAGGCACACAAGATTGTCGTCCGCGTCCGTTTTTTTCCTATCATTTGCATGGCAAACTTGACTTTTTTTACTTTCCTTCATGTCTGGAGATCCTCCAAAAATAAAGGAAGACACACGGAAACAAAAACGGATCACGGAACAACAGAACCCCATTTTGCGGAACGAAACACAACAACGGTCGTGTGCATGAGGCCTTACTCTGTGGACTCTTGGACCCCATTCTCGCAATCAGTAGAGGTCCCATCAGTTAGATCCCCACCCTATCGATAAGGGGATAAGTTCTTATGGTGGGGGGCATCGCCTTTAAGAAAGACCTGTAACTGCCCCTGACATATCTGTCAATTCTGGGGCATCTAGCCTTATGACTCTGTGTGACATTCCCCTATTATTCCTGCTAGAAGTTATAAATGAACTGCTAACAGGTGGGTGTTGTCAGTTGGGGGGGGGGTGTCCCTACACAGTCTGACATTATCCAGCCAGTGCTGCCAGATTGTGCAGGGACACACCCGCAACTGGATCTTCATTGCAAACTGCTACTAATTGATTCATAAACTTCTGGAAGGAATATTAAAGAAATGGCACAACATAGAGTCATGAGAATAAATGCTCCAGAATTGTTATTACATGGGGGAATGCAAGTAGTTACTATAACAGACCTGTCAGGAGAGGGGACAGCTCTGTATCTTATAGTCTGCTCTGAAGCTCTGCTTGTTCAGATTGGCTGCTGTGGATTGGCACAAGCCCAACGAGCTCAGTGCAGAACACACTGGGATAGAATTAGCCCAATCAGCTAAAGGGTTATCTCTTGATTAATATTGATGACCTATCCTCAGGATAGGTCATCAATATCAGATCGGGGGGGTGGGGGTCCGACAATCAGCTGACAGAAGAGGCCAGCGCTCCGTCAGAGCTGTAATGTCGCTGTACATCGGTCACATGGCCTAGTTGCAGCTCAGCACAATTGAAGTGAATGGGATTGAGCGCAATACCAAGCACAGCCACTATACTATGTATGGCGCGGGAGAGATGCCGGGAGCGCGGCAGCTCCCCTGTAACAGCTGATTGGCAGGGGTGCCCCCTGCCAATCTGATAACGATGACCTATCCTGAGTGAATATTTGCCAAGCCCAAAAGTATATTCTGATTCGGAGGCAGGTGCAATTAAAGGGACCCCATTAAATTAGGGCCTACAATCTAGTGAACCCAATGGCTATACCTGTGTGTCCCATATCTGAGAAGCTTACTGAGGGTTGGGATACCTCATATACATAGTAAGTGCCCCTTTTTGGCCCTCAGTCTGTTCTTTAGGGAGCTTTTTTGTAGGTTCAGTTTTATCATCTTGCTTTTTTTTTCATTAGCGCATCATAATGTGTTTCACTCCCGTCCCATCCTGTTTCATAGGAAGCACAGTTGGCAAGTGCATTTAATTTCCTTCTGGAAAGTTATGATGCATAAACCAAGAAAAGATACCACAACAGCTTCCAAGCTCGGAAGTGAAGAGCGCCTACCCCCAAAAACATGCTCAGGCTTGTAGAGCTATCATTTACATATAGATCTGCAAATGTTTTGGCATGTCATGAAACAAATTGTATCTCCATTGTCACATTAAAATGCACATTAATGGAATACATTGCAAGGATGAAGATACAGTAAGATATTTCTCGACAAATGCCTTAGACATTACATGACACAGCAGAAGAAGCCTGCACAATCAGCAATCATGGAATTTTCTGGATTGATTTGTTTGAGAGGTTGTTGTTCCCTTTTGGAGACATTCTCAAATTCCTGGACCATAAAAGTAACTTTATTGTGGAGGTCAATATTTTGATTTGTGTTCATGTTAAACAAAGCGTTTAGGGTCTGGACTAGGTCCATCTTCAGGTTCCAACACCTAGTGTGAGTCCAGGCATGAACTGCATAAACACAAATAAAAATATTGACCTCCAGACTGCTAGACTTTTGAGAGCCATTCCAGAAGAATTTCATTTTTGGGTTGTTAGAACACCAACACTGATGAAGTCACAAAAAATTTGGGAATTCAGAACCAGATAAGAGATCCATGGTGGCAACACCCTCTACAAGAAACATTACCAAGTGATGTGCTTTTATGTAAAACATAAAGAGGTAAGCACATTGGTACCAGGTCCGTATCAGATGGTCCAATCTATGAAGCTTGATATCTTGACAGTCATACTTAGTTTTATAAGCCACTGAAATGGGGTGTTTTTGCCTATATGCATAATAAGTAGATAAAAGTAACCTACCTTAACTGCCTCACTGTGGGTGACTCTGTCCAGCGATCGACCATTTGCTTTAATGATCTGGTCTCCAACTCTCAGTCCTTCTGTTTCTGCCAAAGAACCAGGTTCAATCAGTGACACATAAATACCAATACCATGTTCCACACCACCACGGATGCTGAAGCCAAGTCCTTCTTGGTTTTTGCTTCGTTTAAGTACAACCTGTCGAACATCAGGTATGGTTCCGGCAGCTGAGGAGCCTTGGTGGCTTAAACCTGATGGTGCTCCAGGATATGAGGTTCCAGCTACTAAACTAGGACCAAGTGATGGACTACTAAAGGCAGGAGCTGTCCCAGGTGCTGAAGGGCTAAAAGCAGGAACCATCCCTTGTCTTGAATTGTTAAAAGCAGGAGCAGTCCCGGTTACCGGGATACTAAAGGCAGGATTTTTGCCTGGTAAAGGTGAGGCAAAGGCAGGAGCTGACCCTGAAATTGGGGTGCTGAATGCCGAAATCCCATCACATAAAATTCCGCTGAATCCAGGAGAACCTGGGGACAAATCCTTTATATACAACCCCTCTGATGTATACTGGTCAAAAAGTAACTGGTCAGACCGTGGGATAACAAGACGCAGCATAGGGAAAAGTTGCCTCTGGTCTTGGAGACGCAGTATAAGGCGCAATGTTCTCACCAGGTCAAAGACATTTCTTCGAGAGTGGTAAAGTCTCAAACAGTGCAAAAGCTGTTCCCTCTCAGGCTCACTTAGCAGTCGGTTCAGGGCTCCATGCAGTCGACGGACGTTTGAGGATAGGACACGTCCAATGTCCCCTGAATTAATTGAGCCAGAAGATGAAGAATGGATGGACCCTGTTAGAGACTGGTGTATGGAGCCCCTCGGAAAGGGGTGAAGAGTACCTGCCTCTGAATTCATTGCCCAATGGCTGCAGATAGTATCAGGGGATCAGACATGTGGGCAACTTTAAGGGTCCCATGAGGCACTTCCATATACCAGATCTTCTGTGCGGTGTTCTTACCAGGACCTGCCGAAAGAAGAAAAAAAATATCTTGATCTCCTCTTGAGCTCTTTACATGCCGTCAGCCAATTTTTTCGCCTCCTCGGGCTATATGTGATCTCCAACGCTTTCTAAGGTTCAACCCTGTTTGCCCTTCTAGACATAATAATTGCAGTATCTAGGATGTGAAGGTCTAGGCATCTCATGGTCTGGTGTTTTCATGATTCTCCCTCACAGCCGAGCTCCTCTGTAACACTCAGTCGTTTCACAGTGTTTTAAGTCCCTGCTTCTGCTTCATTCGGTGTCCTCCCTCCCCTCCCCATCTTTTCTATTTCTCAAGGTGATTCTCCTGGTCTGTCGCCCTCCTTTCTCTCCCGTCCTCTGCCTGCCACACCGTATACCGTACACCATTATTCCTGGCTTTATCTTCTTATGTGGTTCTCATTCTAGAAAGTCTATTTTTTAATGCCCCCTCTCCATTTTCCTACAAGTACCTCTTAAAATCCCTAATCCCATCCTGGCCCAATGGTCTGTAGGGCACTCACCTGGCCGCTCTTTCAGGAAAACACATCTTCCAGTCGATCACACCGCTCTGCATCGTCTTGTCATTCTTTCGCTTGTCTAACAGGTGTCATTCCATACCTCTCTGATTCAGGTGCTGAATTTCAGACACAACAGATGTCTCTCTCCATCTGTCATATTATACAGGTCACTAAGACCGTCTCTTCTCTACAGACACCAGTCTAAGCTGTCTCTATGCAGATGATGAAGTCTTAAATGCAAGGTCTCTTTTGGTCTCCTTAGGCTTCGACAACTCGGTTTCTGACTCGGTTCCTTGCAGTTTCTCACTGAAATGTCTCCTTCTCACTTTAAACCTCCCATGTTTCAAGAAGAAAAGACTGTTTCTGTATTATTAGTGCACTCTCCTTTACTCTCTAACTTGGATTAAGCATCTCTTACCCCTTTTAGATGATCTTAGATGAATTCTAGGAACTGTCCACTTTTCTCTAGTTTCCATGCCATTTTCCCGGTTAGACATGCCTCCATCACCCTCTGTCTGGCAGTAGTTCCACCTGCTTTCCCAGATAGTTGTCTCCGCTTGTCTCTGACTGTCACAGGTGTCTCTCAGTGCATCTGTTGGTCTCTCCCGGATCTGACGTCCCTCAGTAATGTCAGCGTTGCCTGGAGACTGAGAAGACAACACTAATATGCACAGAGCTTAACCCTGCACTGCCAGACGCTGTGCATCAATCTTGTGAGTCTAATACTCCAAATTTAACCCTTAACAGCCCTTAAGCCTGCAATGCCAGCTGCTGCCGAGCCAAATGACATTTACTGTGCTCAGTACTGAGGTCAGGTGCTTACAAGAATAGACCTCAGCGGCCACGTGCATGATATCATTGCTTGCAATACAAATTTTTTGGAACGAAAATTATGGCATTTATTATGCTTTGCATTTTGTATCGATCGGTAACCGTACAGCAGTTGTGTCGTAAAGACGATTCCTGTAGGACACCTGAATGTCATAGAGAGGGTTCCATCTCTTACAATCCCCTTCTATGAGCTGGAATGGAGATCCAGGCATGTCAGTGTCAGTAGATCACACAAGGGCTAAACAACATCATGGGTCAAGCCCCATGGAAGCACTCCTTCGTTCCGCACCACTCCTTCCGGATTGTGATGCTGGGTGCACACGGCCAGTGCCCTTATATTTTGGACCCACTGTTAGCGGGCCACAATACGGGCACGGCTGGGCAACGGCCGTGTGCATGAGGCCTAAGCAAAAGCATTTTTGGATTTCGATGGACATGAGAAACAGATATCCTACAGATGGAAGAAATGGACAAACGGAATGCAGTTGGAGACATTTTTCGAAGATAGAACAAACATGAATTTTGCGACGCTCATGTAAATAAGCTCTTAAAGGGTTCCTCTACTCCTCCCAAAAATGGACTATAACATGGATTGTGATTGGTTGCTTTTTTATTTATTTTTTAACTTTCAGATTTTTATTAGGTTTTTCAGTACAAATAAACGCATATGAGCATTCACTTAAGATGATTGCTTTTTTAAGGGACATTCTGCGAGTCTCTTATGGTTTGTCCATACCTTGTGGTCCTGTTAGGGCTTTTGCCCACTAGTTCACTACAATGAGTAAAGCTTATGCACGGATTCGAACAGATATCAGATCTTGAACTCTTCTGTCGCTTTACGTAGACTTGATCAAAGGCCGCAAGTGAAAAGTTCCCACCTGGCTGGGTTGACATGCCACGGCTGGCACATGAAGCCCTAATCCCGTTAGCCAGCAGCGGCCCGTGGCCTTATAATTTTAAAAATAATACTCAAAAAATGAAAAAATGAAACGGTGCCCCAACCCCCCAATGCCAATTTCTTAACCTAACCCCTTCCCTCCAGCCATACTGTTAGGGTCCATTCACACGTCCGTAGTGTATTGCGGATCCGCAAATACTCCTGTCCGGCACCCCCATAGAACTGAACATACTGTGCCCACTGTGCTTCCTAATACTATACTGCAGAAACTGATAAGCCTCCTTCTGCTGCCCCCCTCTTGCCCCTAACTGGTGCTGCCTGAGGCAATCGCCTCAACTCGCCTCATTGGTGGTGCACCCCTGGGCATTAACGAACAGCCACAACTTAGCACTTATTTCTTTCCTAGACAGGACCGACCAGTTGCTTTTGCCCTTGATGACTCCACTACGTGGCGGCCGCTATGTGTGACAGCACCCTAGTGCCAAACATGACATATGTCCTTAATTTGTTTCTGACGCTTTTACCGGAACTCCAGCTAAAATGAAAAGATTCCAATAAGTTCCCTTTTCCACCTCTCTCCTTTTATTGGAAGTAATTTATGGAATGTTAATAAAAAAAAAAAAGCAGACATGCAGCGTGTGATTAGATTGAGCACAAATTCGCTTTAATTTCCACTGAGGCGCATCAATTTGATGGCCACGATGGAAGTGTTTGGGGTGGGAGTTTTTCAGATCTCTGTAATTGGCAAGAACTGTTAGAATCAAGAGTATTCCTTGCTGTGCAAAAACAATCCACAATGTGGTTTTGCAATTTATTATTTTTTCATCTCAAACATCAGCAAAAAGAAAAAGTGACACATAAAGTAACATAAAGTAACCCAATGATCAAAACTGCTCTTTGTACAATCCACAATCTGACCAAATAATGGGCAGGTGGGAGTCAAATTTCCCACCACTAATCTTTCAGTGGAATTCAGTGTATTCTGCCTACGGTAAGGCCAATTTCACAGGAGCGTATTCGGTGCCGGAAATAAGCTCCGTATGTCAGAGGTACTTGCCGTCCTGAATGCTGCTCCTATGACATAGACCCATGGTATTATAATGAATTATAATGCTGTGTGTTCCTGCCCGATCTCAAATCTAATGAATTGTACTCACATAATGCCATCAGTACAAATCATTAGGGCTGAGGTCAGGCAGGAACACACAACGTTAAAGGCGTTACCCAACCCCTATAATGTCAGGGCGCCTCATATAGGGTTATACTTACCCCGCTCCCCGGGACCCGCACGGCCGCGCTGCATCTCCCTGTCGCGCGTATAAGAACATCCGGCGATGGGGGGGGGGGCAGCCGATTGCATGGAACGGTTGGCATATGCAATGACAAATGCAGCGGACGAGCCCCCAAACATACCATAGGCCCCCATTTACCTCTCTAAAGAGTGTCCGTTTGGCCTGGTGTGGAGAAACATCCTGCAGAAAAAAAGTAAACCAGGCCGTGGAATATGGAGGTCTTCTTCTACTTATTGAGGTTTTCATACCCGTGCTCTTCCATACTGTATGTAGGGAGGTGTTTTTGCACATACATTGTACACACTGTATTAAAAAAGTACCACGTTGCATCATAGGATGAGGAAAGACTGGGTACTACCCTTGTTGATGCTATAATGGCAGGCTTATGGATTATTATTTAAAGGGTTCGTGACATGAAACATATTCTGCATCTGAATACTTTTTTTTTATCGAAAAGCAAGAAATATTAATACAGATTGTCAACAGCGAGGATGGCACGCCTGGATCTGAATATTTTTGTAATTGAAGGAAATTAAAAATTTAGCATAGTCACCGAGTTATTCACTAAAATGTATCTGTATAGCTCCACCTGATGTTTCCTTATTTTTTGTCCACCGTAGATTTAGATTTAAATAATTTTTTACGGCTAAAACAGATTGGCCGGCCCACCCCGTTCTCCGCTTATGTCACACCCCCTTTTTAAACACCTGTAACTATGTAATAAAATGTATCTGCATAGCTCCACCTGCTGTTTGTTTTTTTAATTTCTCCATCCACCTCACTGAAGTGGTCGCACATGCTCAGTTTAAATCTTCAACTGCCACCAGCCATATCGTCTGTTAGAAGCTGCGGCAGTTACGGTAAAAAAAAAAAGCTACAGCAGAAGGGGCACGCTCCCTAAAATAAATCTACCAGAACAATTGAAGCAACTTATGGAGAGATTTCTGGACCCATGTGAGGTACAGGGCTGGTTCTAGCTTTGTTACTATATGATGTCTGATTTTCATTTTTTACATCCTTTAAATTTTCCTAGAATCTGTTAAACAGACACTTTAGCAACTTGCAGAACAGGGCAACCCAAGGACTAATCTTTTCCATTGATTTCCATAGATTTTTATGTTTTTTTTTTATGAGAACCAGCCTGGGAACGCACCATTCATAATGCCCCATTGCTTTGGGTTCTTTCATGTTTATGGGTGATACGTACCTTTGTTCACCTATTCCTTATCTAATCTTGTGGGTTAGTGCCCATGTGGGTATTTCATTACCTGGGACACAGATTAACACCCGTCAGTTCCTGGGGAGCTGTGATCATTTCTGAGAGGAGGGTAAACGCAGGGCAGTCAGCCCAGGCACGAGGACAGGGAGTCTCCACCATTAGGGGACGTCCCTGGGCTGAGGGACTAGTTAGGGTGAGCATAGGGTTAAGTCAGAGATACCTCACTGCTCCCCATAGCTGCCCTGTGTTTACTCGCCACCTAAATACTGTATCAACGGTTGGCTTCCATGCAGGAGCATAGTTTATCTTTTTTTCATTTTTTGTCTGTTTCACAATTTTTCACTGGTGAACCACCACAGTGGTATTATTTTATATAACATGAATAAGTAAAAGTTATGTTTTAAAGGGGTCATTACTGCTGGACACTTTTCGATTCTATGATCCTTTCTCATAAAAATTGATATTGATTTAGCTGGACATTTAGATTTCTTATTTCAGATTAAATTCTTTTATGTTTCGGACTGGCTATTAATGTCTTTTTCAATCATCTTTTTGATCTTGCATCTGATGGGGCAGTCATCTTATTGATACATTTTCTGAAATTTATACATGGACATAAATGGATAAAAAAAAACAAAAAAAAAAACAGGCATAACAGTATTGTCTAGAGAAAGGACAATTCATTATTCCAGCATTTGTCTCACTTCTGACATCGCATTTGATTACAGGCACTAATACAAAGGTTGATTGCTGGCGCGGGGAGCAGGTTTCCTGAATTCAGGAGCACACGCAGTAATATCATCCATCCACTGACATGCACATACTCATTGCACCCTATTAGCTGATCACATGGGGACAGGTGGGTGTAAAGTGGAAAAATTTATAAGATGACTGTGTGCATATCTAATTCAAATATTCACACACTTAAACAGCATGTAATGCAAGCTGCGCTAGTTGCTTTCCAGATTCATATTTATTCACATTATGTCCAATTCTACAGATATTAAATATTACAGAAAGTGAGAGGTAAAAATAGCATAATGGCCGTACTTTAGAATAGGCTTTTGTTCATAATAACGTCCCAATAGAAAAATAAAACTAATTATCTCAGGAGTTTGGCACACAATGTTAGCAACAATTGTGCTTGCCAAGTCGTTATGTCAGCATGCGTGTAAGTCAAGAGTTTGGCTCCATCTACCTGTGATTTAGAAAGAAAAAAGGCTGAAGATGTGAAAAGTATTCCCCCAAAAAACGAATAGATAGCTAAAATTAAAGTTGTTAGAAATAATTTCGAGTTATTCCTTTTGCTATTGAAGAATTGGAGAGAAACCCTGCTGTGAGTATGAGGGAGGAGGAAAGCTCTGCTGTGACATCTGGGGAAAGGGAGGGTTGCTACTGTGACTGCTGGGGTGGAAGAAGGTTGTGGGTTCTTCTGGAATTGCTGATGGAGGGAAGCAATAATGTAATAAAGATAAAGCTGAAGTGGCTACTGATGTGAAAGAGGGGCACTATTCTGACATCTGCTGTGACTGCTGGGGGAAAGAGGGTCACTATCCTGACATCTGCTGTGACTACTGGGGGAAAGAGGGGCACTATTCTGACATCTGCTGTGACTGCTGGGGGAAGGAGGGGCACTATTCTGACATCTGCTGTGACTGCTGGGGGAAAGAGGGGCACTATTCTGACATCTGCTGTGACTGCTGGGGGAAGGAGGGGCACTATTCTGACATCTGCTGTGACTGCTGGGGGAAAGAGGGGCACTATCCTGACATCTGCTGAAACTGCTGGGGGGCACTATTCTGACATCTGCTGTGACTGCTGGGGGAAAGAGGGGCACTATTCTGACATCTGTGACTTCTGGGGGAAAGAGGGGCACTATTCTGACATCTGCTGTGACTGCTGGGGGAAGGAGGGGCACTATTCTGACATCTACTGTGACTGCTGGGGGAAAGAGGGGCACTATTCTGACATCTGCGACTGCTGGGAAAAGAGGGGCACTATTCTGACATCTGCTATGACTGCTGGGAAAAGAGGGGCACTATTCTGACATCTGCTGTGACTGCTGGGAAAAGAGGGGCACTATTCTGACATCTGCTGTGACTGCTGGGGGAAAGAGGGGCACTATTCTGACATCTTCTGTGACAGCTGGGTGAAAGAGGGCCCCTTTATGACATCTTCTGTGACTGCTGGGGGAAAGAGGGGCATTATTCTGACATCTGCTATGACTGCTGGGGGAAAGAGGGGCACTATTCTGACATCTGCTGTGACTGCTGGGGGAAATAGGGGCACTTTTATGACATCTGCTGTGACTTATGGGGGAAAGAGGGGCACTATTCTGACATCTGCTGATTGCTGGGGGAAAGAGGGCCCCTTTATGACCTGCTGTGACTGTTGGGGGAAAGAGGGGCACTATTCTGACATCTGCTGTGACTGCTGGGGGAAAGAGGGGCACTTTTATGACATCTGCTGTGACTTCTGGGGGAAAGAGGGGCACTATTCTGACATCTGCTGTGAAGGCTTGGTGAAAGAGGGCCCCTTTGTGACACCTGATGTGACTGTTGGGGAAAGAGGGGCACTTTTATGACATCTGCTGTGACTGCTGGGGGAAAGAGGGGCACTATTCTGACATCTGCTGTGACTGCTGGGGGAAATAGGGGCACTTTTATGACATCTGCTGTGACTGATGGGGGAAAGAGGGGCACTATTCTGACATCTGCTGATTGCTGGGGGAAATAGGGGCCCTTTATGACCTGCTGTGACTGTTGGGGGAAAGAGGGGCACTATTATGACATCTGCTGTGACTGCTGGGGGAAAGAGGGGCACTATTATGACATCTGCTGTGAGGGCTGGGTGAAAGAGGGCCCCTTTATGACACCTGCTGTGACTGTTGGGGAAAGAGGGGCACTTTTATTACATCTGCTGTGACTGCTGGGGGAAAGAGGGGCACTATTCTGACATCTGCTGTGACTGCTGGGGACATAGGGGCACTACTCTGGCATCTGCTGTAACTGCTGGGGGGCACTATTCTGACATCTGCTGTGACTGCTGGGGGAAAGAGGGGCATTATTCTGACATCTGCTGTGACTGCTGGGGTTAAGAGGGGCACATCTCTGCCATCTCCATAAGCCTGCTAGTCGATATTGCACTTGACACCCCTCACCTTCGCCACCATTTCCACTCCTCTACACTGCTTGAAACTATGCTTATGCTGCTGTAACCACAGGACTTTATTAAGAAGCAAGTTCCCCTTATACACATTAGGAAAGTTTGTAATTTCCTGTTTTAAGAGATTCAATTTATTATCTATCTATCTAGTTATTAGTTCTCTCTGCTCATACAGCTACAGTACCATCAGCAGGGAGAAAGTAAAGGGCTGCAGTGATTCAAGTCACCTCCTTTTGTGTCCCATATTGAGTGTATAGCTTGTAAGTGAATGAATCATGGAAAACTTACTTCTCAGATTGGAAACTTTAAGTCAAAGGGAATCTGACACCATGATCTTGGACTACTATCTGCAGTAACACATGAGTAGTACTGCAGATACTGGAGTCCAGATCACTATTTTGTATTTTCCCACTGCCCTCTCTTCCCCCTCTGTTAGTGTTTAATGCTACATTGAAATACATTGTTGGGACTGCTGTGCATGTACACAGGAGTCCTTTCCATTGTGTAAGCACAATGTCCGGACTGCGTATTTCTGCGTAGCTTTCAGTGTTTACAGCAGGGGAATGGGGGGCACTAGGAAAATAAAAAATGACAATCTGGACTCCTAATATGCAGTACAACTCATGTATTACTGCAGATAATAGTACAGAATCGTAATTCCCTTTAACACTGAGGTGCATTTCCAAACAAGTGATGTTGTTAACCCGGCTTCCCGTACCTGCAATTCTGTCCCCACAAGCAGGCACGGGCACCGGGCTTCCTCACTCCTCTCTGCTGCTGCGCGCCGTGCTGACAGGCGCGGGCATCAGGGTTCTTAGCTATGATCTGCCTTCCTGCTGCCAGCATCTCCCTCCTGCTTCTGGGTATGTGCGGGCCTGTCTCTCCTCCTCCTTATGTGAGGCAGCATGCGCACGCCTCCTTCTACAGGAAGGCACCTGAGCAACTTTGGTTCCTAGCCTTGTCTAGTTCCTATGAGCGAAGGTGTTTGTGTGATTTCTGCCATTTCTGTGTACAGGACCCTGCATCTTGTTTTATGGACCTGCCGCTTGCCCGTGACCTATGGATTTTGCTATCTTTCCGCCCGCCCTGACCTTGTTTACAGACTTTGCCATATTGCCACCTGCCCTGACCTTGGACTCTGCATCCAGACCTTGCCTCTGTCTGATCACCCTCTGGGTGTCCCGTACCATCTGGAGGCCAGTCCAGTGGGTCCACGTCCCAGCTTCTCATTTCCTCGTGTTCCAACCCCTGGTGTACCCCTCGGGAAAAAGTCTATCCTCACCATCAGAGGTATTATGAAGAACGAGGGGTACACTTAGTCCTTCCAATCTGAGGAGGTTTGTACGCGTGAGACAGCAGGTGTGTTAAGTGACTGAGCGGAGTTATGCCTTACATTAGGGCAGCCGTGGCACGTTCCATCACACGCTGTGGCACCTGAGTGCAAAAACAGAGACATAAAAACTTGATATCGGGGTACGGTCACATCGCAGTCCCTGGTATATTGATAGCTGTCGAATAGGAGACACAAAACTCAGTGGTCAACCTCCTCTCCAAGAGATTTGTACCTGATTAAAAGAGCACACATGGTGCTACCATTCAATGAAGCAGAATTCTGCCGTACGAGCTGTTAAGATCGCCAATCCCTCCCGCGGATCCGGAAAAAAAGAAAAACTTGCATTTTCTCAAAGGCTATAAATCAAATCTTATGAGAATAGGGTGTCTGTTGAAGATAGCGCACACGAGTCCTTTGCAGTCCTACCTTGAGCACACATTTAACACGTTAGCCCCGAGCTGCTCAGTTTTAGCTTTTTGTGTGGCGCGATACCGCTCCCTCTCCACTGAGACTCCTTGGCAGAAGGCAGCAGAGCAGGAATTCTATTTAATTAAGAAGACGGGGGCTTTTTTTTGTTTGTTTTTTGTTAGTTTTTTTTTTGCTAGAAGAGTCATTTCGAAAGCAGAGGAGATAGGAATCAGTACTGCAGAACGGAGCTAATTACGCCCCAGGAATTCATTCTTTCTCCATTGTTCTATTAACAACGGAGATTGCCCTGGCTGTCTTACGGAGTTCGGCTCCACCTGTCACTCCGGCCCCGATGGAGAGATTATTGTGTGCTAGATGTCAGGAGCTTCAAATGTCATTAACACCGGGGTAGAAAGAGGTCAATTTGACAGTCAATATGCAGATCTACTGCAGACCTCGAGACAAACCGTCCTCCGGAGGCGAAGATCCGCATAGCCTGCAATAAACGCTCTCATTTGGCCATTGGCACTTGGAAAAAATATTGCAGGCCTCGTTGCCCAGAATTGTGTTTTTTCTTTAAATTGCCCAGAAGTTTCAGCAAAGCTGTTTTTTCGGCTTCTGAAATGACTCTCAAAGAATGCAAATGACTACCCCATGAGGAGAAAAGCGCTTTCAGATTGAGATGCACGTTCATTGTTATTTTCCAGCCAGTTATTCATATAGAGCTGGGACGTGCGTAACCACTCAGAACATTTCTTTCAATTAGAGCTCATCAGTGGAGGACAATGGATGGAAGGATCTAGATCTTATATTATTGAAGGGTCTTCTGGGAATTAAAGGGCATCTGTCAGCAGTTTTGTACCTATGACACTGGCTGACCTGTTACATGGGCGCTTGGCAGCTGAAGGCGTCTGTGTTGGTCCCATGTTCATATGTGCCCGCATTGCTGAGAAAAATGGTGTTTTAATATATGCAAATGAGCCTCTAGGAGCAACGGGGGCGTTGCTGTTACACCTAGAGGCTCTGCTCTCTCTGCAACTGCCACACCCTCTCTACATTGACAGGGCCAGGCAGTGTAAACGTCCTGTCAATCAAAGTACAGAGGGCGCGGCAGTTGCAGAGAGAGCAGAGTCTGTAGGTGTAACGGTAACGCCCCCGTTGCTCCTAGAGGCTCATTTGCATATATTAATACACAATTTTTCTCAGCAATGCGGGCACATATGGACATGGGACCAACACGGATGTGAAGTACAAATGCAACAGGTCAGACAGTTTCATAGGTACAAATCTGCTGATAGATATCCTTCAAATATTGATGGCAGGTCTTCATTTTCAAATGGGTGGGCGTCCACCGCCGATGAGCTCTTGGGCCTCTTCATTGGCCTGTGACGTCACACCCATCAGTCATATGTCCTTTGTGGGATTGAGCTGCAATACCAAGCATAGCCACTATACCATGTACAGCTCTGTGCTCAGTAAACTATAAACTCGTCTGAGGGCCACAACGGAAAAAACACTTTACTACTTTCACACTTGCGTTGTTAAATTCCGGTATTGAGATCCGGCAGAGGAGTTAAACAGATCCGTTTTGACTTTGCACATCGGGATGCATCCGTTCCGTTAGGATGTGATTGTGTGAAATCAAAACGAAAAAAAAAATTGATCCGTCAGTAAATATATTGAAAATCAATGGGTGATGGATCCGTTTTTTTAGACTCGTAAAAAAGCCAAAACCGTCACCATTGACTTACATTGTTTTTAGTGGCGGATCCGTTTTTATAACCGGACACAAAACCGCAGCCTGCAGCAGTTTTGTGTCCGGTCACAAAACGGAACGGAAGACATCCTGATGCATCTCTTTCCATACAGGACTAAACTAAAAAATTTTTACCCGGTATTGAGATCCTCTGCCAGATCTCAATACCGGAAAACAACAACGCAAGTGTGAAAGTAGCCAAAGTAAAAAAAAACTTTTTTGAACATTAAAGTTTTAAGTGATGGCCTATCTTCAGGGTAGGTTATCACTAGCTGATCAGCGGGGGGTCCGACACCCCACCAATCAGCTGTTCTGTGTAGCCCCAGCGTTGTAGTGGACTGTGCTCGCAACTGCAGCACTGCTCTCATTCACTTTAGTTGTGTCCAGCGCTGTTGACAGTGCTATGTCGTTCTGGCGCCGACTTCCGTGACTTAGCTACAGAGAACACCAGATCGGCGGGGGTGCCGGTAATTGGACCCGCAACGATCAGCCAATGATGGCCTATCCTGAGGATATTTATGGCAGTGGCTCAATGCAGGACCATAACGAGCACCGATCTAGCAAGTCTATCGGTGCCCATTAAAAGTCTATGGGCTGCGATATCGTAATATTACTGAAGCTGCAGTCATCTTCCAGTGCAAATAATTTGGAGGACAAATTGCCAAATCTATAATATTATTTGGCGGGGTAAATGTCACGCTAATCTGTAAGAGGGAATTTCGCAGCACAAAGTCGTTCTAGCCTTAGACAGTGTATCCCTAGCAACTGGTCTGTCTCAGATGACTGAAAACTGGGATGACGGTAGAGGAGAAATACAGCTTGTCAGCAGCAGCCACTCCCTTCTATCATTAGAACGGAATGTGGCATCAGACCCAAGTTTTTATGTTACACATATTATTTAAGTTTTTTATGTGGTTAGTTAAAATTTTCTGTGACGCTATATTTAATTAAAAAAAAATCCCTAATCCTGCAGTTTTTACTGTAACCATTAAACCCAATAACAAACTAATACAGCTTGTTCTGTGGAGATATCTTCTCAGTAGTCATCTCATTATCATTCCATGCAGGGTTATAATGTCAGATAACACCTATGTATAGCTAACACAGGATCCACCATTCAAAATAGGTGATGTCACAGCTTATCTACTCCACGTCCCCGCACAATGACCTCTGAACAGGTTATAGAACATGCCCAGAAAATTCTATCATGGAAGTGAATGAACATGGTCCATGTCAACTCAATATCACCACAGGAAGGATTAGAATGACAAATAACGATATATAGATAACACAGGATCCACCATTCACAGTAGGTGATGTCACTGCTTATCTGCTCCCCATCCCCACACAATGACCTCTGCACAGGTTATAAAACATGTCCAAATAACTGTACCAAGGTAGTCAATGAACATGGTCCATGTCATCTCATTATCATTACAGGCAGGATTACAATACCCACTAACACCTATATGTGGATAACAAAGGATCCACCATTCACAGTAGGTGGTCACTGCTTATCTTCTTCCCATCCCTGCACAGGTCATAGAGCATGTCCAGAAAATTCTACAACAAAAGTGAATGAACATGGTCCATGTCAACTTAATATCACCACAGGAAGGATTAGAATGCCAAATAACTATCTATAGCGTGACGCTGTCAAACATATTTCTAGATGCTGATTTTTGTAAGATGAGTGCACTGCAAATTTTCAAAAAATTTGCTCTGATCATTTCGAAATCTCATCACTTTTTCCGGAACTATTTTAGTGTCACCTTTTCTCTGGTGTATCAGATACCTAATAAGACGCCAGCTAGTAACAGTTTCTTATTTTACACCGCGGTCTGTATAAGCTCTGCAGCCAATGCAAGGAGTGACAGCGATGCCTGTAATTCCTTTCTGATTGACATACTTTGATACATATTACATAATATATAAATCCCTGATGAAACTTCTCATGCGCTGCATTTCATAAAAATGCAAATCCCCTCATCCTAAATACAATTTGAAATATTTCGAAGACATTTAAATTGAGTCATAATCATCTGTAAGACATGTGGAATACATCCTTTGAAGCTAAAATTAATACTATAGCAATATATTAAAAGGGTTTTATGGGTGATGTCTTAAAGGCCATGTACACCTTTGAGGGCAAATTTCTTTTTATTATTGCATTGTACTCATTTTGATCTAAAAAGGATTTTTTCATTTGGTCTTTATTTAAAATATGGAGCCCTTTTTTCTGTACAGAGCTGAGATGCTCTAGTAGCAGCCTGTGTATTTTCTCTCTTTTCCGTCAGTAAGGGAGCGGACGGGCTCCTTATCTCTGCTCTCTGACCTTGTAAACACTCATTATAGCTCAGTTCTTATCTTACTGAATGTGGCTTAAATAGCCGTTTATGATCGATTAGTAGCTTAGAGATGAGGGTTATTAGATGACAGGCACAAAGTCAAAGTACCAGTCACACAGTTAGAAAAAAAACGTCATCCCTTGTGACAGAACGGCTCAACATTTTTAATAAAGGCCAATTGAAAATATGATTTTTAGCCAAAAATGGGTACAATGCAATTCTAAACAAAAATTGCCCTCTAAAGGGTTACATAGCCTTTAAAAGCTATGTGCGCCTTCGTGGGGATTTATTTATGATTGCATTTTACTCATTGTGGGCTACAAATCATTTTTACAATTGGCCTTTATTAGGAATGTTCAGCCGTTTCTGAGATTGAAGAGTTATAAATCAGTTACAGGCTGCTTTGTTTGAATCCCGTCATCTAACAGCTCATGTGCAGCTTTTATCTCTGATGTCTTGACTTCATAAACATGACTAAAGGTGGCCATAGATAGGGACAATAATGATTGGTTCCATCCAACCGAGATCTATACAATTGCCCCCCCCCCAAAAAAAAATCTAATTTTAAAAGATATGACCAATAAATGGGTTATTTTCTTTTTTCTTCACCAAACAGTTGGTCTCAACTTTCTCTATACAGCATGTGAGTAGGGCCTCATACACACCAAGCTGGTTGTAGCTTTGTTAGAAATCAGTGATGGCTAACCTCCGACACTCCAGTAGTGGTGAAACTATGACTCCCAGCATGCTCCATTCATTTCTATGGAGTTCTGAGAACAGCCAAGCAAGTCGTAGTTTTAAAACAGCTGGCGTACCGGAGGCTAGCCATCACAGTACAGGACAGCGACACCAGACGACCCCCTTAATAATCCTGCCCACTCAACTTTGTTCAATGTGTTTACAATCTTCCTTTTGTTATTATATCTGTATAAACTGCAGTGTATTATCCCTCTTCTCATGTAAGGCTATTTTCACACTAGCGTTTTGGCTATCCTTAATGGGCTCTCACAAGCGGTTGAAAACTGATCAGTTTTGCCCTAATACATTCTGTATGGAAAAGGATCCGCTCAGAATGCATCAGTTTGCCTCCGTTCAGTCTCCATTCCGCTCTGGAGGCGGACATCAAAACACAGCCTGCAGCGTTTTTCTGTCCGCGCTGTGGTGCTGAGCAACACGAATCCGTCCCGGCACACAATGTAAGTCATGGTGACGGATCCGTTATCTCTGACACAATAGAAAACGGATCCGTCCCCCATTGAATTTCAATGGTGTTCAAGACAAATTTGTCATGGCCATAGAAGACATAATACAACCGGATCCGTTCATGATGGATGCATGCGGTTGTTTTTATTGTAACAGAAGCGTTTTTACAGATCTGCAAAAAACGCTAGTGTGAAAGTAGCCTAATATTAAAGAGATGATATTCAGTTTTACTGCAGGCTGTAAAACGAGATGCTTTCTCTTTTCACCCGGTTGTAGTACACATGCTATGCTGACATCTAGTGGTCAATGTGAAAACCGCAATATTGTATACTCTCATATGGATACAAGATATAACTAAACACTGTTAAGAAGCATTTTTTTTAAATAGCTTCCCTCAAAAAATCCGTCATCTGATGGCTCATGCCATGATTTTACTTTTGTACAAAATTTTTATGAAAGCGGTAAGAGCCCATACACTTGTATGGGCGATGGATGTTGCCCATTATACGGCCATGTGCATGAGCCGTTGTTAGCCCAGTGGTCTGTGCCTGCATTATTGCCCCTACCCGCAGGCACGGGCGCCAGCCAGGCTCCCTCTTTCCCTCCTGCTGCCATGCGCCATGCTGACAAGCGCGAGCAGCAGGTAGTAGCTGAACTGTTGTATCTGCGCTTACTTCCTGCTTGAGTCCTGTACTGTTTGTTAGGGCTTGTATGGGCATGTCTCTCCTCCCTTGTAAGTACACACCCTCCATCTCTCCAGCCTATTGCTGGATTGCAGGAAGTATTTAAAGGCCCTTCCTGCCCCAAAAAGGCGCCTGAGCAATCTTGGTCACTAGCTTGTCTAGTTCCTAATGTGAAAGTGTTTTGTTAGTTTCTGCTTTTCTGTGTACCGGACCCTGTGTACCGGACTTTGCTTGTTTGCCGCCTGCCTCTGAACCTGGACTTCGTGTATGGACTTTGCTTGAATCGCTGCCTGACTTGACTCAGAACTTTCTGACCACATCCTTCCACTCGGTGCTTGCACCGGTATCTCTGACCCCTTGGTCAGCTGCCACTGACTTGGGGACTGGTCTGGAGCGGCACCTGG
The DNA here is from genome assembly GCF_014858855.1 of Bufo gargarizans. Taxonomy (NCBI): domain Eukaryota; kingdom Metazoa; phylum Chordata; class Amphibia; order Anura; family Bufonidae; genus Bufo; species Bufo gargarizans. The sequence continues at coordinate 173,760,995 of NC_058088.1, read as the reverse complement.
TAGCTACCCTAACGGCCCAAGCCTAATGATTCTTTGTGACCATTATCTTTAAAAAAAAAAATGTTAATGGGAAACCCCTTTAAGCTGCTGGTATGAGGACGGTCACTTCGCTGTAATAGATTTCTTTTCCTGCAATGATTACATCCACAAAAGGCGGTTTGGATGATGAGTTGACTTTCTAAATAAAGAATAAATGTAATAATGGAGAGATTGGGACAAATTCCTTTCTAGTGACCATTGTAGGATGTTTATTGCGCATTACGGTAACCAGTTCAATTACGCTTTGGATGAGAAGCAGTAATTAGGATGTCAGGTTTATTGTTATATATTAGCGTAAAATGGTTTTCGGGAAAGTGTGCGCTCTGTCTGGGTGAGATAAGGGACAAGTGTTTGGGTCTGTTACATAGAAAGCTGTTATTCAGAACAGGTATACACTAGTACAGAACGTAGATATTAACATTCACTCGAAGGTTGTACATCATCGATGCCACTTTCATGCCATCCAATAGCATGATGGCATTTCATGGACCAACTCCACTACAGCGCCCAAGCTTTACCTACACAAACTTCAGAAAGGGATTGACACAGCGTTAGCCTATCGCTAGGATAATATAACAAAACAATAACAAATACAGGTGCACTCTGCAGTCTCACTAAACCCTCAAACTGATTTTAAAATTGAGAGATTAGTCAACATGTCCTACGGTGTAGAACATGTCTAAGCCCGGGCACCACGTCAAGGTTTCTCAAGTAGCCCGAGACCTAGCTGCTGGGGATCGCCATTAGCAACGGGCCACAAGTGCAGGATTTGCTCCCCTGTATATATGCACGACTGCATGTGGGTTTGAGCACCTCCTGCTAATGCCACCCTGTCTTTTTAGTTTGTATATATAGATTCCTGGAGTTGTATAAACTCCAATTTAAATGTGCCTGTTTTCCATCTACAGGCCACATTTAGGTGCACCTGTGAGGCCTGGGCCATACCAGTCAGTCTTGAGTGGGACTCGCAGACTCCTCCCTCCTCCCATTGCAAGCATGGCTACATGCAGGAGGTAACTGGTGAGCTGTTTGTGAGTCGGCCTCATGCTCCTGTAATTTGCCCACTGGCTCCTGGTATTGCCCATACGGCTCAGGTAGGAGAGTGCTAGGTCTCGGGCTACTTGAGAAACCTTGACGTGGTGCCCGGGCTTAGACATGTTCTACACCGTAGGACATGTTGACTAATCTCTCAATTTTAAAATCAGTTTGAGAGTTTAGTGAGACTGCAGAGTGCACCTGTATTTGTTATTGTTTTGTTATATTGATTATGACATACGCACTTGTTACCTTTTGTGAGATGTCTATTGTGGTACTTGTGGTTCGCCGCGGGCATCCTCCACCGTATGCATTTTGCTGGGGATCGCCATTAGCAACGGGCCACAAGTGCAGGATTTGCTCCCCTGTATATATGCACGACTGCATGTGGGTTTGAGCACCTCCTGCTAATGCCACCCTGTCTTTTTAGTTTGTATCGCTAGGATAAGCCACCAATATCCAACTTTCAAAAGGTCCAACCGTTGTAATGCCTGTAAGTCCCTAGAACGAAGTGGTGGCTTCATGGTTGACCATTGATTGTAATGGAGCCTCTGAGGAAAGCAAAGTAGAGCTACCAGGAGACTAATCTTTGGTATGATGCTACAATCCTAGCAATAGCTAACATTGGTGACATATCCTATCAAGATGCCACCAATGGCTATGCTGAGACAGCCATTATAAAGGGGTTGTACATTTTTAACAAAGCTATCAGAATATTAAAAAAACTGAAGGAATCAATACTCTGACCCTCATCTATCCCCACTGCTGCAGGTAGAAAATGGCAAGAGATGACCACTCAGACAGTCAATGGTTGAGGCAGGTCATCACTGTGGTCAATGGTAGTCTGTGATGGAAGCAGATGTGAATCCACTGTCTCACTGAACAGATTTGACTTAGGGCTACTCCTAAGGGCGTTATCTAAGTGGCCACCTCTGTTTTTCCTACTTTATCACCAATATAGGGATCAGGACTCAGCAGGGGAACCACTAGGCTGCTACATCTTGGAGTAGTCTCTTGTTCAGTAGACTGCTGACCTACGGGAGTCAAGAGACATCAGCAAGGGGCACCAAGGGATCAGGCAACACCGTAGTCAGGAAACAAGCCAAGGTCAGGGTAGGCATTGTATAAGCAATCCAGTAAATAGTCCAAAGATAAGGGCAGGCAGCACAGGGTAAGAAATGGGAATAGGCAGAGGTCAGGTCAGGCAGTGAAGGGCCAAATCCAGAAACTGGGGGGAAAACAGGACTATGGCGGACCATTGCAAGAAACTAGCTAACTAGAACCTATTGTTCAGGCACCCTTTCACAAGGAAAAGGGGTTGTGCCACAAAATATAGTCTATATTTTTAAAACCAGCACCTGGATCTGAATACTTTTGTTATTGCATGTAATTAAGAAATTAGTATAGCCACTGAGCTATTCAATAAAATGTATCTGTATAGCGCCACCTGCTGTTCACAGTATTTATCTATCCACCTCACTGGGGTGGTCGCACATGCTCAGTTTAAAACTGCCACCAGCCATATCTTCTGTGGCCGTGGCAGTTATTGTGAGAGCACTGTAGCAGAAAGGATACTCCCCAGCTGTGATAGGAAGAGAGCTGCAGCAAGAAGGACCCCCCCCCCCACCCCCAAAAAAAGGACACATTCCCAGAGCTGCAAGCCTGAAATAAATCTAGCATAAATCTGGATCCATGTGAGGTTCAGGGCTGGTTCTAGCTATGTTAGAAAGAGATTATCATGTACTATATGATATCTGATTTTATTTTTTTTAAATCATGGCAAAATCTCCAGTAACTGTTGGAACAGCAGCGGCAGGGGATCGGCGATGAGTACCGGTGGTTTGTTGTTGTTTTTTTTTTGCACTATTCTGTACCACTTTATTAAAAATGTTGCCCAATGGACAAGTCCTTTTAGTAAACGTACGATTATAAAATTCCACAATTCAAAAAATATTCCCCACACTGCCTCTACAGAGGTTCCAATGTCCCACACCACATGTAAATACTTCAGATGCTCAGTGATTTGGGATAAAATTACCATATATTCACAGCTAAAAAGCAAAGCATGTGGTGATCTAAAGCTGTAGAAAATAAATAAATGTGATAACAGGGATTTCCTAAATTGGCCTTCACTAACATTACATACTGGGCCACAGGGGTAACATACCAAAACAATCAAACCACAATGTCCTAGGTGAACCTAGCGTTCTCAGGAAATTCAGCTTTCCATCTATGCAGAGAGATAAGTAGACCATGTGCGTAGATAAATAATGCATGGTGATTGACTATAAATGCTAATTATACACCTCAGAGGGCGCTTCATTATAGATTGTTTTGTTCTTTATTACCTCCTTTGTGTTATAGTAATCCCATATCTAATTGCTCATTGCTGGGCCCAAATTTTTTTTGCTTTTTTTTTATTTTTTTGTGCTTTCTACATCCATGCAACAAAGTTGTACAGTGTGCTACACCAAAAACATGCACTAGGTCATGGTCTATGACAGGCCCTCTACATAAGAGAAGGGCACCCCATAAACCAATCCCAGTCCCTCCAGGCCAGAAGGTACCTGCAAGGGTCTGGGACTAGTGGCCATCCCTCTGGCTGCCACCCCAGTTATTGGCCAAGAGCTGAAGTCTGGCCTCTCTTCGGAGGGAGAGGTCAAGTGGTCTTGGCAAGGGGTGAAGAACCAGTTGCCCCCCCCCCCCCCCTTAGACCTCAGAAAGGACTACCCATAAGGATGCCGAAATGCTGAAAAGTCCTTGTGACAAAACAAAATGCAGAAACTGAACACACAGTGAACATAAAAAAAAAAATAAGGGAATGTGAGCCAGTTACTGCCCTCAACATTCGGCTGGAATTAAAATAAATTCTGCTTCTTAAACCAGGCAAAGATAGAGGTGAGTGCACTCAAAATTTTAGAAAGTGAAGTGCGTGCATCCCAGTGAATTCAGGGTTGACACTTCTGCACCTCAAGCTTTCAAACATCTCAGCCCAATGCTTCGATCCGGAGGCCCTTGGTCACCTACCATATGGCACTAATGGCCAAAGACATACACCCTAGGGTCCTCTGTTTGGTCCTCTGTTGGCGGCGGCTCTTAACCAACAGGACCTGATAAGAACAGATACTACACTTGATCTTAGCCAAAAGGCTGAGATTCCTATGGGAAATACAAGTAAGCTGATGTCGGCCATAGCAGAGATTCCTCAAGAGGAAGAGTGACCCATCTGTAGATGAACGATCAGGGGGAACAGTGCTGTTTCTTATTGAAGAGAAGCAGCAGTGCACAGAGACATATTTTATAAGCAATGCTCCCTGGGAAAGAGTATGCAAATTAGTTCATACCAGTAAAACCAGAGACTCTGTAGACAACACTGTTTCGGGGCTCTTGCCCCTCATCAGTACAGAGCAGGGTCCTGGCTGGTGGATGAAATGCCTTCCACGCAGGACAGTACTGTTTTTCTCTTCATTTTCTTTCTTTTTTTACTGATAAAAAAAAAAAAACACAACATCAAAGAATAGAAATTAACCTTATATTCTTTCAAATTGTACTCCAGATTCTGAAGACACGTTCCTCAGGTCTTTTGGCCATTTATCAAAAGGCTGAGAGGCATTACTTCCAGCACCATTATTTATCCACAAGAAATATATCTCACTTAGGAGGTTTCTACCAGACCATGCCTCAACTAAATATTTGAAAATAGGGAAGGATTGAAAGAAAAAATGTCCTTCTCAGTTTGGGCCTTCAAAGCGCGTTTTAATTGGAGATATCTTGATATAAACAATGCTCCAACACCTGACAAAGGTACTGCTTCTAATTAAAGACCCTGAGGGTGTTTGAAGACTTATTTTTCAGACAGTGCTCCATAGGACAGAGGTATACAAATGAGTTTATGTCAACCATGAGGAACAAGAACCCGGAAACAGTTGTCCATTGTCGAACTGGTGTTCTATGGACCCACCAGAGGAAATTATTCACTTGGCCCAACCCCTATATTATCAATAAAGTGACTGGCTCCAAAGGCAGCCAAGTGTTTATGTTTTTTTTCTCCTGGACCTTAGGGATCCACCATGGTATCAAAGACTGGGCCCACCAGAGGATCCTCTGGTGGGCCAGTCTGACTTGGCAATTGTCTACAGATGGATTGATCTTTCTTCTGGAGAAGTCTCTGGTTTGGCTGACATGAACTCATGTGCATACTTCTGTCCCATGGAGCATTGCCTGAAGAAGAAGTCTCCATATGCCTGCAGGGTCTCTTCAATGAGGACCAGTAAGCCTGATACCCAAGGCTCCCCCCAGGGTCTCACAAATGTCCTTTATAGAAAAGCCCCTGGTTGAATTCCTGTATATGCATTTACTAACCCTGGGGTGGAAGCTGCAGGTAGGGGCAGAGGTCACCAAGGTGTGCCAAGTCTATGACAATACAGAGCACTAGCTGGGACCTTCTGATATGTGCCCACAGCACTGTGTTTCTATTCCACCTTCACAAAACCAGCATTTATCTTTAATGGAGACCCTACTTGCACTGTCAGCACTTCTATAGCCCATAGCTTTAAAGGGAAGAGTGTGGATGCAGTGTCAAAACTGGTAAGACGGACAAAGAGGCAGGACAAGACGCAGAACCGGGGCCTGAGGGCTGGTAACTGCGCCACTGTCTTCTGACCTGTCTGCATTTTCATCCCCGAGCAGCAGAGGATCAGACACAGGACTATAATTAATAGCCAGCCAGTGATGTTATGCTTATATTTTCCCAGTCGTGATCTGGCTGTCATTTCTCGTTCCCTCATCCATCACATGGGCGGGGAGGATTGCACAGGCAGACCAGCTATTTTTAAGCTTGTCTTTTTTGAACTACACAAATTCTGGTAAAATAAAAAAAATGACATAAAACGGAGGACAAACTAAAGGCCAACCACTCCCTAGAAACCTCAGAATGCATCTTTTTAATTAACATTATAATTAGGGATGAGCGAATTTCATATTTTGAAGTTCGTGTGCGGCTTCGTGTTGTGGTATTTACTGATTTGCGTTATGGATTCGGTTACGACGGACCATAACGCAATTCCATGACGGAATGCATAACAGAAATGGGACGGATCCGTTAAGCAAGCCATAGACCTCTATTATGATGGAATGAATAACGGAATTCCTCTAAAGGCATTCCGTTATGCATTCCGTCATGGAATTGCGTTATGGTCCGTGGTAACGGAATCCATAATGCAATTTAGTAAATGCCACAACACGAACCCGCACACGAACTTCAAAATATGAAAATTGCTCATCCCTAGTTATAATCTAAATATTCCAAAAAGCAGAATACGATTTTCTATATATGACATGGAGTCATATTGTTATGTAATGTACACTTAAAGGGTTTGTCCATCCACAGGATAGGCCATCACTAGCTGATCAGTTGGCGTCCCCTCTCCCTGCAATCCCGTCGATCAGCTGTTCGGCTGTAGTTGGCACCAGAACTATACAGCGCTACCAACTGTGTAGTGGACGGAGCTCGTCACTGCAGCTCTGCTCCCATTGACTTCATCTTGGACAACCCTCTTTAAAGGGGTTTTCTCGGAGTCAACATCTATCACCTATCCACAGGATAGGTAATAAATATCTGATCTCTAGGGGCCTAACTGCCGAGACTCCCACCAGACAGTAGAATGGGGATCATGTTTCCTCCGCTCCCCGTGGCACCCCCCACAGTGAGGAGGAGTTTGATGGAGCCAGGTCAAGTATGCAACTGTATTGGACTGACGAAGATAGCCGAGCTCCAACAAACTCCTCCTCCCTGAGGTTGAGAGAAGTGGGAGCCGGAGTTGTGATGTGCTATGCAGAGCTCCTTCCTGCGCCCGCTCGTTCCGCTAAAAGCTCTGCAGGGCATTCTGCACCGATGTGTGCAGGCAGAGCTCTGCATAGCACATTGCTGCTCCCCGGGGGCGGATTAAGTGCATGTGAGGTCCGGGGCAGTCTACCCCACACGGGCCCTTCCCTCCATTTAATTTTTTTTCTTTTTCTATGAAGAGGTTGAGGTGCATCGTGAGCGTCAGAGTCTCTTCCTAGGGCATATGACATCATGTTTATCATTCCCGTGGTCTAGGTGCAGCTCAATCCCATCTGAGTGATCGGGGCTGAGCTGCAATACCAAGCGCGGTGCTATCAAATGGACAGCGCTGTGCTTGGTAAGGAGCAAAGAGGCTGCGGCGCTCACAGGGACATCGCGGTCTCATCAAACAGCTGATTGTCGGGGGTGCCAGGAGTCTGACCCCCACCAATCTCCTAACTCTCTGTGTACAGATGTCATAGATGTTACCTGCAGTCCTATGTAACACCCCACATAACACAGTGAATTATTGTGTTATGTGGGGTGTTACATAGGACTGCAGGGAACATCTACTACATTATCTGCACACAGAAAGTTAGCACTGTTATCTGGGCTGTTACATAGGACTGCAGGTGACATCTACAAATTAAAATCTTAGCCCGCTCTACATATAGGAAGAATACAGCACCACATACCTCTTACTTCCAGTGACATCTCCTGTCATGTAGACCTTCTCTTTCCTCTTCTCCTCCGTTTGACCCAGAACGCCATGACTAACTCTTTCAGCCGCATCTCGTCTCTACAGAGTTTGTTACACAGACATGTCAGATTTCTCATAATTGGGGTCATTTATCAAACTGGTGTAAAGTAGAACTGGCTTAGTAGCCCACAGCAACCAATCAGATTCCACCTTTCATTTTCCAAAGAAGCTGGAATCTGATTGGTTGCTATGGGCTACTTAACCAGTTCTACTTTACACCAGTTTGATAAATTATCCCAAAGGTCCCTATGGTGTCTACAGCAGTTATAATGTCCTTTAGAGTGCCCCCAGTAATAATAACACCCTATATTGTGCTCCAGGTAATAATGCCTGTATAGTGTCCCCAAAAATAATGTCCCCTAATAGTAATTTTCCCCACACTGCCCCCATGAAGTAATTTGCCCCCACACTGCACTCCCATGAAGTAATTTGCCCCCACACTGCCCCCATGAAGTAATTTGCCCCCACACTGCACTCCCATGAAGTAATTTGCCCCCACACTGCCCCCCATGAAGTAATTTGCCCCCACACTGGCACCCATAAAGTAATTTGCCCCCACACTGGCACCCCCATGAAGTAATTTGCCCCCACACTGCACCCCCTAAAGTAATTTTTCCCCACACTGCACTCCCTGAAGCAATTTGGCCCCACACTGCCCACCATAAAGAATTTGCCCCCACATTGCACCCCCTGAAGTGATTTGCCTCCACACTGACCCATAACGTAATTTTCCCCCACACTGCCCCTATGAAGTAATTTGCCCCAAGTAATATTCTGCCCCCACACTGCCCCACATGAAGTGATATGCCCCCATTTAATAAGCTGCCCCCCCTCTGAACAGATTTGCTACCACACTGCCACATGTCCTCCTCTGCCCCCCCTCCCTCCCCAAAGTTGGCACACACAGAAAATAAAAATTAAAAAAAACTATTAAAAGCTAATACTTACCTGTGTCTGGCATGGTGAGGCAGGCGGGCATTCTTCATTGTCCTGTGTCCCTCCCACACAGGCGCGAGATGACGTCATCACGCACCCCTGCACCGGTATTTCACTACCGCATAAGCCTCAGACCTACTAGGCCTGAAGCCTATGGCGGTGATCGGCGGCGGGGCAGGGAACTATTCGTTCTCGTTCCCCGCCACAGTATGTGGGTGTTCGGGTCGGCGTTGGGCCCCCCAGGGATGCCAGGCCCGGGGCTACCGACCCAAACGCCCCTATTATAATCTGCCACTGGCTGCTCCTGCTGGTGCCTGCTTCGCTAAAGCCTAGCACATTGGATGTGCTAGGCCAGGCTTTATGTGTCCTCCTGCCAGTACACCGCTCACTGCGGCCCCACAGTGGAATGCTGCTGACGGTGTACGGATAACCTGAACTTTGGGGACAGAAAACGTTATAGTCGAAGGGGCTCCATTGAGGTCACGTTGGCCTTCTCTGAAATATATATAGAGGGCAAGGGAGTTCATGTGAGTGCTCCATCCAGCTGCTCAGACTTAGGGACCATTCGCACAACCGTATGCCCGTCTTGCAAACCACAAATAGCGGTCTGAAAAACACGGGCACCAGCTGTGTGAACTCCGTATTGTGGTGCAGATCCATTAACTTGAATAGGTCTGCAATCTGCAAGATACTGCAAAAGATAGTCCTATTTTTTGCGGTCCGGAGGCACAGACTTGAAAGCCCACGGAAGGTCTTTCCGTAGGCTTTCATTCCATGCCTCCGAACCCCAAAAGATAACACGTGCCCTATCTTTAGCCATATCTTGCGGATTGCGGACCTATTCAAGTCAAAAGTGAACTCAACCTAATAACAAAATATAACGGATGTGGCCAAATTGTATCTCACCTCAGACGTGTCCTCAGGATCAATTAATGATCATAAGTTACAAATCAAAATGAGACGTCTGCACGGGAACAAAGTGATCTCATGTGGAAATGACAAATCGACTGACTCATCCTGAGCGCAGCCTATTCTGGGTCTTGTCTGGGGATGATATATGGTCTGGATGGATAGATAGATAGATATGAGATAGATAGAGTAGATAGAAGATAGATATTAGATAGATAGATACTAGATAGAAGATAGATAGATATTAGATTGATAGATATGAGATAGATAGATAGATAGATAGATAGCGTAGATAGTGTGGGGGTTCACTCTGGTAGACAGGATTAGCGGACGCAGTATAGAGGCAACAACAAGTTCTTTGGATCAAACAGTTAAGTTTTTTATTCACACTTTAGGCAAGCGACAAAACAAGCAGTCATAATCAAACAAAAAGTCACCTTGCGGTGTTGGTGGTAATTCACACCATGCGGCAATTCTGCCTCAAAGAGTCCTTGACCATAGCAGCACCAACCTGTTTTCTCGCCAAACAGGTAGCAAGCCTTCATCCAGACACAAGGCTCCCAGATCCCAACACAGAGACCTGGCTTCTGAGCCCAGCTGCCTATTTAAGGACAGAGAGGTGCTGCCAAAACCCGAACTGGCACTTAAAATCCGGTCCGGTATTTGACCTCACCTGGCTGTAAATCAGCCCAGCAGCACAGGCTGGGAGGAAAATACCTGTTTCCCAGACAAAACCTCTCACTGTGTCAAATACCCCCCCTCCTTTGTTCAACCCTGAGGGGGTGAACACATGCCAGTGTACCCGGGACAAGGCATCCGCGTTTCCCTGTAACCGGCCTGCCCTGTGTTCCACTGAAAACTTAAACGTTTTGTAGGGAGAGAAACCATTGGGTGACCCGGGCATTTCTGTCCTTGGCCTGGCTCATCCACTTGAGAGGGGTGTGATCGGTCACCAGGCGGAATTTTCTCCCCAATAAATATTAGCGGAGAGATTCTAGTGCCCACTTGATAGCCAGGCACTCTCTCTCCACTATACTGTACCGGGTCTCGGCTGGGGTGAGCTTACGGCTGAGGAGGACAACTGGATGTTCCTCCCCGTTGACTTCCTGAGAAAGTACAGCACCAAGGCCTACTTCGGAGGCATCGGTCTGTACTATAAACTCCCTTTTGAAGTCGGGCGTCACCAAAACCGGGGACCCGCAAAGGGCCGACTTCAAAGCGGCAAAAGCCTCTTCTGCCCGATCATCCCAGCGAATCATCACTGATTTTCATCCCTTCAAGAGTCCTGTCAAGGGAGCGACTAGAGTAGCAAAGTGGGGAACAAACCTCATGTAATAGCTCACCATTCCCAGGAATGACTTTATTTGCCTAGTGGTGACAGGTCAGGCCCAATTCCGTATCGCCTCTATTTTGTTCACTTGGGGTTTAAAGACTCTGTGCCCAATGACATACCTCAGGTACTTCTAACCCTATCGCACATTTTTTGGGGTTAGCGGTTAGGCCAGCTTTCCGAAGGGAGTCCACTACAGCCTGCACTTTGGGTAGGTGATTTTCCCAGTCGGTACTGTGGTCGACAATATCATCCAGGTAAGCTGAAGCGTACCGACGATGTGGACGAAGCATGATGTCCATTAGTCGCTGAAAAGTGGCGGGGGCGCCATGCAGACCAAAGGGTAAGACCTTATACTGATACAGCCCCTCAGGCGTGATGAAGGCAGTTTTCTCTTTGGCAGCCTCCGTTAAGGGCACCTGCCAGTACCCTTTGGTGAGGTCCAAAACAGAAAAATACCGGGCTTGTCCTAACCTCTCGATGAGCTCATCCACCCGGGGCATGGGATACGCATCAAATTTGGAAACCTTGTTAAGTCACTACAAAACCGCAACGTCCCGTCCGGCTTGGGTATCAATACTATAGGACTGGCCCACTCACTTTGACTCCTCAATGACGTCTAGCTCCAACATTAGCTGCACCTCCTCCTATATGGCTTGTCCCCGAGCCTTGGGCACCCGGTATGGTTTTTTTTCTAATAATTTTTATTGAAGTTTTACAATGTCATAAACAAACACAAATCAGATTTTACATCTTGTATAAACAGAAGTTTGCATATTAACAGAACTTGGTCCCAACCCCTCCCTCCCCCTATCACTCTCTACCTCCTGTATATCATCTGCCCAACTCCTCTTCTAATCTACTAAAAGCGTCCCCAATGTATTTGCAACTTTCCCCTTTAAATACCATTCAGAGGATGTGAATGGTTTCATCAGATTCTTTAATTCTATGTCAGAAAACACTGCAATAATAAAATTCTCCCATCTTTTGAAAAATAAGTTTATGTGTCTTCCTTTGAGTTGTTCTGCCTCTATCCTTTCCATGTCAAAACAAAGTTTCATATGGTCAAACACCTCTGTCATGGATGGTACTCGTGGGTGTAGCCATTGTCTAAGGAGACATCGTTTAGCTGCCAATAATATAATATGTATTATTGTTGGTGTTGTTTTACCCTCTGTTGGAGCGTTAAACAGGTCGGGGGTTAGAGGTATCTGTATTTTCATATATCTTTTGATTTCCGACCTGACCAGCTCCCAAAACCTCTTGGAGGCCGGGCAGGTCCACATGCCATGACATAAGTCCGACCTTTCTAGATTGCATTTGGGGCACTTGTTTAGCCTGTTTGAGAATTGTGTGTTTGATGTATATTGGAATCCGTATATAGCCTTGTGGATCATTCTGAAGTGAGTCTTCCTCCAACTTTGGTTAACGATGATTTTATTTATTCTGTTCCAACCCTGTAGAATTATTCTCTGAGTGTCTATGGTGGGAAATTCTGACCTCCAATGCGAGAAAAGTCTCTCAGCCATGTGTTTCTGCTTGTGATCTCTTATTCCCTGGTATATCTCTGAGAGTGATTTTTTCCTAAGGCCTGTTCCTATGATATTATCAAAGTTGTGTATGCTAAATTCCCTTTCCAGGTTTATAACTCTTTTTGAGAAAACCCATGAGCTGGAGATAGGCCAGCATATGTTAGTTATTTAGTATCTGATACTTTTCTTTGATCTCTGCCGAATGTATAGTATGTTTTGTTCTGAGTGTTCCACAGATCCGTTACCCTTTGGATTCCCACCTCCCTCCATTTCTTGAAGTGTTTGGCTTCTATACCCTCTGGGAATTCTGGATGTCCCCAGACGACCATGTGTTTTGAAAGTGAGAAAGGCAGATTAAACCAATTTACATGTTCCTGTCCATGCCGCAACTGTATCCTTCACTAGTAGGCTGGATTTCAGTATGTGGGGCAGACCTCCAAATTTGGTGTGTAGCAGCTGTGGCAATGTGAACATTGAGATGTGCAGTAAAGTCCCTGGAAAGCATATTAAAAGGGGTGTTGTTTGAATCGGGAGTGTGTCAACAAGGGCCCGGCCTTGGTGGAGTAAAGGCCCCTAGATAAGTGGTCACTAAGTTAGCTGGTGGACACCAAAATAGTTAGAATAGCTGGTTCCAGCTAGTCCAGGGCGGGTTTTTACTGGGAATGGGCAATGTGCTAGGTGGGTGCCTGTTCCCCATGCTCCAGTACGGTACTTAGGGCATGCTCACGTCCAGGGATTCCATTTAATCTGGTTTCTGGAATTGGGTGTGTCTCACTCTGGAGTGTTTTGTGAAGCAGAGTCCTGGTGAGGCTCTGTGTGAGTGGTCTCAGCCGGGTGGGGTGAGGGGCCACGAGGCTAGGCGATTGCCTGAACTTTGAGGGACGCAAGGATCACGAGGCCAGAGTCGGGAGGACTACTGGGCCACAATCCCCCAAAAGGTATTGAAGTGTCACAGCCTGGAGGTTGCTGGACTGTATGGCTGAGGAAAGCCGCATTTGTGTTCCATGTGTGAACAGGGCTCTCTAGGTGAGTCAGGGATACGTTATGTGTTTAGTTAGAGCCTAGCCGGGCAAGGGTTTGTTATTTTGTGTGGATGTCACACGTGATAAGTTGAAGCTGCGACTTTATAACCTGTTTTGTGGAAACATCTGGAATAAAACACAAGTTTGCACATTCTACCCTTGTCTGGTGAAGTAATTTGTGATGGCGACCCCCTAAAAGTAAACGATCCCTTACAGATTCTAACACATTGATGTCAGAATGTTTAAGAAGGATGGGTATAGTCTGCATGGGATAGAGAAGTTTCGAAATACACATAATTTTTATAAGCTGGCTCCTCCCTCCCAGGGACAATGGGTATTTTATCCATCGCTCTAAGTCTGCCTTGATTTTCCTAATCAAAGCTGGATAGTTCAACAGATATAATGATTCAGGTTTTCTCCCAATGTGAATGCCAAGGTATTTTATAGAGCTGTTAGCAATCTGTATCGGGACTTCTAGGGGTTGATTGGAGGTGGCCGAGGAGTTGTGTCCCAAAAATAGTATCTCTGACTTAGTCGTATTCACCTTGAAACCGTATATGTCACCGAACTTCGATAAGAGTTGGAATAGGTTTTTCAGATCCCTGTGTGGGTTTTCTAGGAAGACCAGCAAATCATCTTCAAACTGTGCGTGCTTGAGCTCTAAAGTGCCAACCTAATGCCTTCTATGTTTTTTTTTCTAGGCTCAACCTACGAGACATGGGTTCTAATAATAAGTTGAATATAAGGAGGGAAAGTGGGCAGCCTTGTCTGGTGCCTTTGCCCATGCTAAAGGGCTTAGAAAGGAAGCCAGGAGTATGTATTTTGGCTTGTGGATTTGCCCAGTATGGTTACTCGGACTTCTGCCTGAGGCTCAGTGACAGTCATGCTGGATTATGGAAGTGCGTCCAGGGAGGTCCGAGAACAGATCCGTGTTCCGACTAATGAACTCCCTGGCCGCCCGAATCTGTTTAGAGGAGAGGCTGTCAGCAATTTTTATTCTGGCAGCCACCTCTCTTGCATAAGAGGGGCCGGTACCTCTTCTCCTAGAAAACCCGGCCACAGGCTGTCTTCCATACAGGTTTCCCTATCTTTCCACGGTTTGAGTAAATTCACATGGTAAACCTGCTCCGGTTTTCGCCACCCTGGCTGGTGTACCTTGTAGTTTTTCGAGTACCTCGTAGGGCCCCTGCCACCTAGCCAGGAACTTACTGTCCATGGTTGGCACCAGAACCAAAACCCGATCACCCGGGTTAAAGATCCAGACCCAAGCCTGCCGATTATATACCCGACTCTGGGCTCGCTGAGCTTCCTCCATATGCTCCCTAACAAGAGGCAACACTGTCTCTATCCGATCTTGCATCTGGGTACCGTACTCAATAATACTTTTATGTTGAGTGGGTTGTTGTTCCCACGCCTCTTTGGCCACATCCAAGAGACCGCGAGGGTGTCTGCCATATAGCAGTTCGAAGGGCGAGAACCCAGTAGAGGCCTGGGGTACCTCTCGCACTGCGAACATGAGATAGGGCAGAAGGAGGTCCCAGTCCTTCCCATCTTTAATAAACCACCCTTTTCAACATATTTTTTAATGTTTGGTTAAACCTTTCTACCAGACTGTCAGTTTGTGGATAGTAAATGGACGTCCGTAGCCGTTTTATGTGCAGCAACTTACAGAGTTCCTTCATCACCTTGGACATAAAAGGGGTCCCTTAGTCGGTCAGAACCTCTTTAGGTAGTCCTACTCGAGAAAACATCTCCATTAACTCCTTAGCTATGAGTTTGGCTGAGGTATGTCGCAGTGGCACCGCCTCCGGGTACCGAGTGGCGTAGTCTAGAATGACTAAGATGTGTTGATGCCCTCTGGTGGACTTCGGTACTGGGCTTATGAGGTCCACAGCTATTCGGTCAACCGGTACTTCGATAATCGGGAGTGATACTAGGGCCCTACGGAAATGTGGCTGGGTGCTAGTTATCTGGCAGGTCAGTAAAGAGTTACGAAACTCTTCCACTTCTTTGAATAGGCTGGGCCAGTAAAATCGCTGTAGAATATGATTCTGAGTTTTCTGCAGCCCCAGGTGACCCCCGAGAATGTGTTGGTGGGCTAGATCTAACACAAGCTTGTGATAAGCCTTGGGGACCACCAACTGTTCAGTAGGTTCACCCTTTAGTTGGTTTACCCTATACAACATATCCTGATAAACCACAAAACGGGGAAACACTGACACTGCCCCAGGTTGTTGTGGTTCACCATCTACTATTAACATATTTTCCCAGGCGCGGGATAGGTTTGGGTCCCGACGTTGGGCAGTACCAAAATTATCCCCAGAGACATTGACAATTCAGGACCCGGCAGCAAGTCCTCCACTATTCCCACCATCAACTTAGCGGGGTTGTCTCCCCCTCTTCCACCAAAGTTGCGGTCACCCCTACCGCTGGCCCTTTGGTATCAGGTTCTCAGGGTTCTGGTCTTCCCCCTGAGCCGGGCCACTCTGCCAGGGTTACCCCTGTCTCATGGGTATCAGTCACTCTCATAGCAGGCCACAGTGCCGGGAAGCCCAGGAAGTCTCTCCCTATTATAAGTTCATAAAGTAGATTTGTGGCGACAGCCACCTCGTGGGTCCATCTATCGGTCACCGTGGTTAGAGACACCAGTGCGGTGGGGTAATCTTTTAAGCCTCCGTGGATGCACATCACCCCAACTTTCCAGCCAGTATACTCAGGGGACCGCACCAGGATAGCCCTTTGTTAAATATCACCCTTACTAGGGTCACCAGACTCCCTGAGTCCAGCAGAGCCTCTGCCGGAGTGTCTCCCACTTCCACCTGGCACAAATGATCTAGAGACTCTAGGGTACCCCACCGCATGTAGCTCCTGACGGTAGCCATAGTTAGTGTCCATGGGCTAAACCCGATCGGGACAGTCAGCCCTTACATGGCCAGGCTTCTGACACCATAAGCAGACAGAAACGCATTTTCCAACATTTTAAGCAATATCAATAAGTTTTGTAAAAGTTTAGAGTGAAAAACGTTAAGCAGTACCTTGCAAAAGTATGGGAACACAAGGAGATTTGAGCTCTCAAATAACTTTGACCCAGGTCTCAGAGTTTAAATATCCTGTTAGGTTTAAAGGGGTTATCCAACCCCTATGACCCCCCCCCCCCCCATGCCCGGGCACCTCATATAGATTATATTTACCCCGCTCCCAGGCACTCGAGTCGCTCCTGATCCCCGCAAGGGTGATGCTAGGGAGGCTCGTCCCCGTCACGGCCTGCTATTGGCTGCTCCCCCCGTCGCCGGATGTTTTGATCCACACAACAGGGAGATTCAGAGGCGGCCGTGCCAGGCTCAGAAACGACGCAGGTTCCTGGGAGCGGGGTAAGTATAATCTGTGTGAGGTGCCTGGGTATTGGGGGGGTCATTATAGGGGTTGGATAACCCCTTTAAAGGGGTTGTCTGCTTTTTACTATGGATGACCTATTCTCAGGACAGGTCAGCAATATCAGATCCTGGGACCCCCGCTGATCAGCTGTTGCTCATACAAGTGCTGCCTTCTCTGCTCTGTTTACCTACTCATACTCAGTGCTGCTTTCTCTTCAAACAGCTGATCAGCAGGGGTGCCGGGAGTCGGACCCACAACGGTCTGATATTGATAGGTCATTAAAGGGGTTATGCAGTATCTACAATAGCCCCCCCCCCCCATGTGCCGGGCCCCTCCGTGGGAATATACTTACCCCGCTCTACTCGCTGCTCCTGGTCCCTGCACCGACGCTGCTGCTTCTCTCTGTACATAGATGAAAACATCTGGTGTCGGGGGAAGCAGCCAATGGCAGATGGGGAAGAGCCTCCCTAGCGTCACCTGCAGTGCTAGGGAGGCTCGTCCCCATCTGCCATTGGCTGCTCCCCCTACCCCCCGACACCAGATGTTTTCATCCGTGTACAGGGAGAAGCAGCAGCAGCGGTGCAGGGACCAGGAGCGGCACCGGGGTAAGTATATTCCCACGGAGGGTCCCAGCACATGGGGGGGCTGTTGTAGATACTGGATAACCCCCTTAATAGTAAAAAAAAAAAAAAAGAAAAGGACAACCCTTGTTCACAATCATGATTAGGAAAGGCCAGGTGATGCAAATTTCAAGGCTTTATAAATACCCAGACTCCTGTAACCTTGTCCCAAAAAACAGCAGCCATGGGTTCTTCTAAGCAGCTGCCTAACACACTGAAAATGAAAATGGTTGATGCCCACTAAGCAAGAGAAGGCTATACAAAGACAGCAAAGCTTTTTTTAGGTTGCCATTTCCTCAGTTTGAAAAATGTAATAAAAAAATGTCAGTTAATAGGAATAATGGATGTCAAGAGAAGGTCTGGAAGACTGAGGAAAATTTCAGATACAGCTGCTCGTAGGATTGCTAGAAAGGCAAATCAGAACCCCCCTTGAATGCAAAAGACCTTTAGGAAGATTTAGCAGACTCTGGAGTTGTGGTACATTGTTCTACTGTTCAGCGACGCCTGCATAAGTATGGCCTTCATGGAAGAGTCAGCAGAAGAAAACCTCTCCTGCATCTTCACCACAAAATTTAGCATCAAAAGAACATCTAACGAAGCCTGATGCATTTTGGAAACAAATCTTGTGGACCGATGAGGTTAGAATAGAACTCTTTGGCCACAATGACCAAAGGTATGTTTGGAGAAAAAAGGGCACAGAACTTCATAGAAAGAACACCTCTCCAACCGTGAAGCATGGGGGTGGATCAATCATGCTTTGGGGTTGTGTTGCAGCCAATGGAATGAGGAACATTTCATGGATAGAGGGAAGAATGGATTAAATGAAATTCCAGTAAATCCTAGAAGCAAACATAACAGCAACTGTAAAAAGTTGACAAGAGGATGGTTTCTACAAATGGATAATGATCCTAAACATACCTCAAAATCCACAATAGACTACCTCAAAAGGCACAAGCTGAATATTTTACCATGGCCCTCACAGTCCCCTGATCTGAACATCATTGAAAATCTGTGGATAGACCTCAAAAGAGTAGGGACTGCAAGACGGCCAGGAATCTCATAGAATTGGAAGACTTCTGCAAGGAAGAAAGGATGAAAATCCCTCAAACAAGAAATGGAAGACTCTTGGCTGTATACAAAAAGTGTTTACAAGCTGTGATACTTGCCAAAAGGGGTGTTACTAGGTACCAACCATGTAGGGTGTTCAAAGTTTTGCTTCATGCCCTTTTCCTTTTTTGTTATTTTGAAAATGTAAAAGATGAATAGAAAAACATGTTTTTGCTTAAAATACAAAAGGAATGCGTCATCTTTAACTTTATACCTTTTGGAGATCATTTCATCTTCAGTTTGCTTAACAGTAACAGTAACAGTAATTTTGACCAGGGGTGCACCACTTTTGCATGCCACTGTAGATAGATAGATCGATAGAAAGATAGCTATCAGATAGATAGATATGAGATATATATATATATATATATATATACTGAACAAAAATATAAATGCAACATTTTCGGTTTTGCTCCCATTTTGAGCTGAACTCAAAGATCTGAAACATTTTCTACATACACAAAAGACCCAATTACTCTCAAATATTGTTCACAAATCTGTCTAAATCTGTGTTAGTGAGCAGTGATGGCCAGTTCGCAGTGTTCGCCCGCGAACACATGCGGGCTGCCATCTTGACTCACAAGTCCGGCGATGCACAGGTAAACCCTTACCTGTGCCTGTGCCGGGAGCCGATCTGAAACAAATGCAGTCACCGGGAGCAGGCAGTTCTGAGAACAGCCCGATGAAGGCCCCCGACGGCTGTTCTCGGAACTGCCTGCTCTCGGAGACCGCATTTGATTTCAGACCGGCTCGCGGCACAGATAGATAGATATATGTATTAGATACAGTGTCGTTTTTCTTAGATCCTGCCTGTGGTCCTTTGCACGGACATGACCCATATCTTCCTCCTATTCATGTGCCCACCCATGCATGCTTAGAAGCTGCTAATTATATGAGACGCTGTCCCACTAGGGTCACAGTGGCGGCATTATCATCCGCAGCATCTGGCGATACGGTTTTTATGGCATTAGTGATATTTCTCGTTACCATTTAAACAGTATTTAAGGGTAAATATCAGGTACCCATATGAAGGACACGTTCCTGCGGCATTGGAGATACCCTTTAATAAAACAGGAGACCTTTCTGACGCTGTAAAGCATTTCTCCCCAATGTCCTCTGCAGATATGATCTACATTCCCAGGATTAAGATCCTGTATCCTTTCAAAAGCATTTACGTCTGTATCTGTCGTATTTCTATATGAACATCTCCATAGATCAGGACATGAGTCCCTGCAAAATAAGACGCAAGGGTACAACAGAACAAGTATAATACAATGGGGCAAATTTACACGCGGCAGAACAATGGTGTGAACGGCACCCAATGTCTTAATTGATCAGCCTATTACGGGCCTTACTGACCAAGCATTTTTTTCCATTGTCGCCTATAACTATAACGAGCTATAACTTTTTTATTTTTCTGTCCATGTAGCCATATGCGGGTTCGTTTTTTTGCAGGACAAGTTGTAGTTTTTTTATGGGGACATTTTGGAGTACACATAACTTACTGATTACATTTTATTAACTCTTTTGGGGAAAGAGATGGGATAAAACAGCAATACCACCTGTCACGCCAGTGTGTGAGAGGGAGACACCACACCGGACGAAGGAGAGGGAACAAGGCCTGAGAGCAAGGGAAAAAAAGAAGGACACCTCCTAGTCAAATCCCTAGTCACAGTCCTGACTGCTATCAGTATGAACAGACAACAAAGGTAGGTGAGTTCATACATAGGAATACCTAGAGTCCTAACTCACCCTATAAGACCCTGGCGATAGTGACAGGACTGAGACTACCTGTTCCTCCAGAAAGGAAGGACGACCAGGAGTCTCCCACTGGCCCACAACAAAAAGGCAGGGAAAAACGACACACAGATAAACCAAAACAAAATGCAAAAGGGAAAGGAAACACTTAACTTTCTAGTAGCTAGGGCAGCAAGCCGAGAACCAAACAGCAGCCAACCGCAGATACCACTGAAGCTATAAACCGCACAGCATTGTGGGCAAAGCAACTATAAATAAGGAAAGTTAAATGACCACAATAGCAACACCTGGAGGTT
Source organism: Bufo gargarizans (assembly GCF_014858855.1). NCBI lineage: Eukaryota > Metazoa > Chordata > Amphibia > Anura > Bufonidae > Bufo > Bufo gargarizans. Next base: position 173,740,452 of record NC_058088.1, on the reverse strand, counting down.
AGAGGTGCGGCCAGTATCAGAAACAGCACAGGCGTCTACTGATCCACAAGGTAACCTGTCAGATCAAAGCACATGTTGCCAGTCTCACAGATCTTCTGTCACCCACTGTTGCGGGGACGTCCGTGACACCACCACTGAGTTTTTACATTATAAATTTTGCAGGATTCCTTTTTCAGCATAAATAATATGATAACTTTATTCTCTGGATCAGTACGATTACAGCGATACCAAATACATTGTTTTTTTTTATTTTATGTTTTAGTACTTTTGCGCAGTAAAATCCCTTTTTTTCTAAAAGAAAATCTTTTTGTATCGCCGCATCCCAAGAACCATAACGTTTTTATTTTTCTTTCTATAGAGTTGCGTGAGGGCTTGTTTTTCGTGGGACGACTTGTAGTTTTCATTGTATTTATGTACAGCGCTATGGAATGAATGGCGCTTTAATAATAAATTTTGATAATTGGTATCATCATAGGGTAAATAACAATTCTGGAATTTTTTACAGCGTTCACCGTTCAAAATATTTTGCTCGAATACTGAATTTGCATATTTATAAAAGTATACAGCCTGGTAGGGTTGATGACGTAGACAAAAATGATACCTTTCTTTCTACAGTCGGTGGTCCAGTGGTGGAGAAAAATGAACTTTAAAAAATATGCTAATGAAGTATTTGAGCACCAGGAGGTTCTAGCATCACCCCTAGTGCTCCATAATGACGCCCCTCTGCTGAAGTTCACGCCCCCTGCCTTTAGATTGACAGCGCTAGACCCTCTGGTCCCGCACGCGGCCCCAGAACGGCGCATGCGCACATCTTTGGCTTCATTCCCGACTTGTGAAGGTGTGGTGCTCGAACCGCATAGGCCCGCCTCCTGGTGCTCAAATACTTGTGTCTTCATACTTATACTCATACTTATCAACTACCCCTGATCACCCAGGAAGGCTCCCAGATCTCCTGGATGACCTGGCAAATTACTAGGGCGCCGAAAAAGCCTCCTGGCATCTCCCTGCCTCCCTATTAGTCCATGGCGCCAGGACTTGCGTGATTCAATGCAGGGGGCAGCAGAAAAGGGTCATGGCCTTAAGAAAAGGGGGAGTGATTAACGGGTAATTTTTGTGACATGGATGGGGTATACTAGAAAAGGGGGCAAGGCTACAAGCATAAAAATTTCAGGAGCGTGCCCTGCATGCCGCTGCCTCTCCTCGCTTGCATCTGTGGCTTCAAAAGTTGCCAAAGTTACCTGCACTGAATCCGGACCCATTTATTTCAATGGGTCTGTGTACATGAGCGATTTTTTTCACGCATCAGTGAAATACGCAGCCCATTCTATAGTCTGCGTTTTACACGCAGCCCTGGCCCCATAGAAGTGAATGGGGCTGCGTGAAAAAAGCATGGCATCTGCAAGCAAGTGCGGGTGCGATGCGTTTTTCACTGATGGTTGCTAGATGTTGTTTGTAAACCTTCCGTTTTTTATCACGCACGTGAAAAACGCATTGCACCCGCGTGGAAAAAACTGAACTGAACGCAATCGCAGACAAAAATGACTGAACTTGCTTGCAAAATGGTGCGGGTTTCACGGAACGCATCCGGACCTAATCCGTCGCGCTCGTGTGAAAGAGGCCGCCCCTTAGACGTTTATGCCATAGGTCATGCACTTTTCTCAACATTACAGTTGGTAAATTTGGGGCGTGTAAGTCTCACATCCTAGAACGCCCCCCAAACCCATTCAGGACTGCCTATTTATGGTTGGGGTTCACATATTTGCTAGGGTGCCTTTCCATGCCCATTCACTTCAATGGGAGTTCCTGGCTCTTTGGCCCAAAAGTTAATGAGGGGGAGCCCTCAGACTACAACAACCAGCATGTGGGCTGTGAGAACATGCTGGGAATTGAAGTCTGGCACAGGTGGAGGTCAGAACTGCACAGCGCACCCTCCCCCACCCCCAGTCCAGTGATCTCCGCATGAGGAAACTGACGTCATCAGGGCGGGGTCACGTGACTGTCACAGGGCCGTGGGGCGGGACGGTGCAATGAATGAGCTGAGTCACGTGATGCCGCCGTGACGTGGCCCGGTCATCTGACAGGGAGAAGAAGCTCGCACTGTGCGCTGAACGGCGGACCGGGGAGCTCGAGGCGTCATGGCGAGTCAGTCGGCGGGGATCCAGCAGCTGCTGCAGGCGGAGAAGAGGGCGGCCGAGAGAGTGACGGAGGCCCGGAAACGTGAGCGCGACGGTTACTATGGTTACCTGCGGGGCGCCGGCAGCCTGTTGCATCCCCTCAGCTGCCGGCTGGGATTATCCCCAGTCTCCTCCAGTCATTAGCCCTGAGGCGGCCCCGGGGCATGGTGGGGGTTGTAGTTTTATAGTAGTTAGGGAGCAACAGGTAGGAGGTCACGTGATGTGTGGGGGTAACTTACTGTACTGGGGTAGGAAGTACTAAGAATATACATATCAGTCGGGGGGGGGGGACTTACTGTACTGGGGTAGGAAATGCTAGGAGTATGCATAGTAATGGGGGGGGGGGGTAGGAAGTACTAGGAAGTACTAAGAATTTACATTGTGATGGGGATTAACTTCCTGTATCTGGTAGGAAATACTAACAATCTACACAGTAAAGGGAGGGAGTTTACTTCCTGTATTGGGGTAGGAAATAGTAAGAATGGGGGGTTAAACTTCCTGTTTAGATACATGAAATATAAATTCTGTCCATACTCCATACACAAAGATTAAGGGGGTTGCCCACCTTCGGAGACCTTTTGGCCCGGTCCATCCCCCCCTCCTCATGGCGCCAGATCTGTGAATAGAAGCCTACTTACCTGCTCCCGTGATCAAACGATTGCTTGTGATGGCGGACGGAGGTCAGACTTCTGTACTGAAAATGTGATCGGCCAGGATGGAAGCTTTTGTCTGACAAAATGACACAAATGTATCCTGATATCCCAAATTTGGCAGGTGATTGTGCTGAGGGCGCAGGGACTGACTCCTTGGTCATCCAGTTTAGACTGCCCCATTTGGCGGCGGCTTCCCCTGCAGCAGCTCTGTCGGCGGCGGCGGCCCCTGCAGCAGCTCTGTCGGCGGCGGCGGCCCCTGCAGCAGCTCTGTCGGCGGCGGCGGCGTCCCCTGCAGCAGCTCTGTCGGCGGCGGCGGCTTCCCCTGCAGCAGCTCTGTCGGCGGCGGCTTCCCCTGCAGCAGCTCTGTCGGCGGTGGCGTCCCCTGCAGCAGCTCTGTCGGCGGTGGCGTCCCCTGCAGCAGCTCTGTCGGCGGCGGCGTCCCCTGCAGCAGCTCTGTCGGCGGCGGCGTCCCCTGCAGCAGCTCTGTCGGCGGCGGCGTCCCCTGCAGCAGCTCTGTCGGCGGCGGCGTCCCCTGCAGCAGCTCTGTCGGCGGCGGCGTCCCCTGCAGCAGCTCTGTCGGCGGCGGCGGCTTCCCCTGCCGCAGCTCTGTCGGCGGCGGCGGCCCCTGCTGCAGTGTGGTCTTGGGTATGTGGCAGCTTCCACAGGTTCACGGATGTTTAATGTCACTGTTCCTCCAGAGTATAGGTCACTGCGTTTCCAAGTCTCATCCGACATCACACAACTCCAATTTTTTTTCTGTTTCAGGAAAGAACAGACGTCTGAAACAAGCCAAAGAGGAGGCCCAGGCGGAGATCGAGCAGTACCGGATGCAGCGTGACCGAGATTTCAAAGCTAAAGAGGCTGCAGTATGTATTCAGCCCGGCTTGTTTAGAGGACAATTGAAGGGCTGGTCCCAACTGGTTTTTGACCCAAGGAAACGGTCAGATAGAAACTAGCTTTCCATTACACCTACCAGTCATCCTCTTCGGCTAGATTCCATAAGTCCGGCCATGTGATGTGACCCGATTGTCCAATGGCCTGCAGAAAATTAAGTCATTATGAGGGAAATGGCTCTTCCACCTAAATCTGATTAAAAATAAACTTTTAAAAATATGCAAATGAAGTATTTGAGCACCAGGAGGTTCGAGCATCACCCCTGGTGCTCCACAATGACACCCCTCTGCTGTAGTTCACGCCCCCTGATTTTAGATTGACAGCACCAGATGAGAGATCCTGCGCACCCACACGTCACTGGATCGGTGCTCGAACTGCTTAAGCCCGCCTCCTGGTGCTTGAATACTTCATTTGCATATTTTTTAAAGTTGATTTTTCTCCACCACCGACAGCAGACTGGCACACTGCTTGAACCCTCCAGTGCATTGGCTGGGAAATGGAAACGAAACAGATCACTGATGGCTTGTCATCAAGAAACATCATCAGTATGAGATCGGCGAGGGTCCGACTTTTGAGACCCCTGCCGATCAGCTGTATGATGGGGCAACAGTGCTTCGTGAGCACTTAGGCCTCTTCCTAGGCCATGTGATGTCACGTTCATCAGCCACGTGGCTTGGCGCAGCTCAGCTCCATTGAAGTGAATGGGGCTGAGCTGCAGTACCAAACACTGCCACTATATAGGTATGGCACGGTTTTTGGTAAGCTGCGAGGAGGCCGTGGCACTACTGCGAGTACCGCTGCCTTCTCAAAAAGCTGATTGGCAGGGGGGACCAGGAGTCGGACCCCCACCAATCTCCTATTGATGACCTATCCTCTGTAACAAGGCTGGCATTGCAGAGATGACCTACCTTAGGGCACCACTGAGGCCAGTGATTGGCTGCAGAGGTTATATACAGTAGTTGGGCACATAAACATAATCGTTACAGTGCAGGAAACAGACTGCTGCGAGCGCTGGGGCTGAAGCGGCAGGGGATTGAGCACAATTTTTTTATGTCCAAGAAATCCCATTAAGTAGTTCTAGGAAATATACTTGAACCGTTTCTATGAAAAACTGTACTTGTGTTTTTTTTTGTCTTTTTATATATTTCTGTTTTACATGGTTTCATTGGTTTGTTTTGTCCTACAAAGAGGGGGGGGGGGGGGGGGGAGTTAGGGGACTGCTGCAGCCAGTTGTCTTACATCTAGACACATATTAAAGTGGAGGGGGTACATGGCTGATCTCTTGCCTGGGTCACACACATAAAAAAAAATAAAAAATTCCTCCATTTTATTGCTCCATTTTAATTTCAATATGAGGCTTGATAGGATGAAGAAGCCACTGATGGTACAGATAATGGTTAGTATGTACCCTAATGATACTAATAAGGTAAATAATAAATACTTTATTGGTAATACGTTTAAAACCCTAAATAGGGCCGAGTGCCCCAGATATCGCAGGCAGATGCCTCAATATACACAACACTGTGCACAATAACCCTGGGTTCACACCTGAGCGTTTTACAGCGCGTTCAAACGCGCTGTAAAACGCTTAAGACATGAAAACCAATGCTTACCTATGGGAAGGGTTCACACCTGGGCGTTTTACAGCGCGTACGAACGCGCTGTAAAACGCCCGACGCTCAAACAAGTACTTGAGCTTCTTTGGGGCGTTTTGACGCGCGTTTGTGGCCATAGGACACTGCAGTCAATGACACAAACGCGCGTCAAACGCGCGTTTACTATTACAAAAAACGCGCATAAAAACGCGCGACAAAAACGCGCGTAAAACGCGCGTTTGAGGAACGCTCAGGTGTGAACCCAGGGTAAAGGGAGGCAGGATGGTAATATCCTAGGTGCCCACCTCCCAGAATAAATGCTAACTCGTCAATGGTGTGGGGTTTGATCCGGCAAGCAGTTCCGTCGCCGGAACTGCCTGGCGGATCAGGCAAAATGTATGCCAACTCATGGCATTTGTAAGACTGATCAGTCTGAAAAATGCATTGAAATTCCACATCCGGAAAAAACGGATCCGGCATTTCTTTTTGCGCAGACCGGAACGACGGATCTGGCATTACGGTATTTTGAATGCCGGATCTGGCACCAATACATTCCAATGGAAAAAAATGCCGGATCCGGCATTCAGGCAAGTTTTTTGGGCCGGAGATAAAACCGTAGCATGCTGCAGTATTATCTCCGTCCTGATCAGTCAAAAAGACTGAACTGAAGACGTCCTGATGCATCCTGAACGGATTACTCTCCATTCAGAATGCATGGGGGATATGCCTGATCAGTTCTTTTCCGGTATAGAGCCCCTAGGACGGAACTCTATGCTAGGAAAAGAAAAACGCAAGTGTGAAAGTAGCCCAAGATGGGGAAAAATGGATCCGGCATTTATTTATTTTTCACTTTTTTGCGGTCTGAGCATGCGCGGGCCGGATCCGGCATTAACGCATTTCAATGGGAAAAAATGCAGTTTCCAGCAAGTGTTCCGGAATTTTGGACGGAGATAAAACCGCAGCATGAAAAGTCAAAAAGACTGAACTGAAGACATCCTGATGCATACTGAACGGATTGCTCTCCATTCAGAATGCATTAGGATAAAACGGATCAGTTATTTTCCGGTATTGAGCCCCTAGGACGGAACTCGGTGCCGGAAAAGAATAACGCTAGTGTGAAAGTACCCTTAGACATTTTTTATTTTTTGCCTCTCAGCCGCCAGTGGTGATAATCAAAGGGCGCCATATGCAGATAACCCCACATCATTGACAAGTAGGCATTTATTTTGGGAGGTGGGCACCTAGGATATTACCATCCTGCCTCCCTTTATTGTGCACAGCGTTGTGTATACTGAGGCGTCTGCCTGCGATATCTGGGCCACTCGGCCCTATTTAAACGTATTACCGATAAAGTATGTATTATTTTCCTTCCCTAGTATTCTTCCAAGCTTGATAGGATTGATGAAGTGAGGAATCGGTGATATTTTTTGTGTGTTCCTTTAAATACTGTTGGAGCAGGATCCTGTGTAATGTCCTCCCCCCTCCGCACACACATTCCTCCCTTTTTTTCCTCTCTCTCATCCATTTGTTCCACTTGAAGTTCCCTCCTATTAACATTTTGCATGACCTTGAGGAATATGCCGTGAATATGGCAGCGGGGTTTGTGCTGCACACATCCATTATTGAATGTGCTTGAAAGCCGCCACCAGTCTCCTCAGGTGTAAAATGAAAGGTCCCTCCGCCCCTGCGTTTTAAAGATGGCTTTAGCCTGTGATTGTATTTGGTAATCTGACGGTTCCCATTATTCACTGTGATGCGTATGAGTTTGCGGAGATGTATTATGTTGCGGTCTAAATCATTCACAATGGGTCGAGCCTGCTAAGCCATGAGTTGTAATTTGGAAAGGAGACTTATGGGGGGGGGGGGGGTTGCCAGATGCGAAATCCCTTTCACATCCATATACCCTCATAGGACCCTGTGGGAAGGGGTTGTTCTGATGGGACTGCCCCTTTAAGCATGCCATAGCACAGTGAAAATGATGGCAGAGGAGGCATTCTCACTGTGATTGGCCACCCAGAGACGATCAGGGATCAGCGACCTCCGGCACTCCAGCTGTTCTAAAACTACAACTCCCAGAATCCTCCTCCTCCTCATTTCTATGGGAGTTGCAAGAACAGCCAAGAAAGTGTGCATGCTGGGAGTTGTAGTCTCACAGCAGCTGGAGTGCCGAAGGTTGCTGATCCCTGCGTTAGATAGCTGGCGCTTAGATCACGTGACAGGAAAAGCGCCCCTATGGAAACCAATATGGTTGACAGTGCAGTCCTAGAAACTGAAGGCAGGAGAAGTCTTGAGCGCAACTGCGGTAGCTGAGTTTACGAGAGAAGACTGTACACCGCACAGGTACGCTTTCAGACTTCATGAGATTTGAAAGATCTACACCTTCGCGGGCATTTATTATTATTTTTTTTTATGATTGCATTTTACTCATAATTTTTTTTCAATGGGTCTTTATTAAAAATATTGAGCCGTTCTGTCACAGAGGAATAACAGTTTTTCTAGCTGAGTGACTGGTACTTTCACTTTGTGCCCGATCATCTAATAAGCCTGACCTCTAAACTACTAAGAGGTCATAAACACTTACTTAGGCCACTTTCTTATCAGTTAGATAAGAATTGAGCTATAATAAAAGGAGCCGTCAGCTGAGCTGCCTGATGGAACAGAGTAAAAATTCAGAGCCTGCTACTAGATAAACTCAAGGCTGCACATAGACAGTGGTTCAAGATTTTTGATAGAGACTAATTGAAAAAATGTATTTTTAGCTCATAAGGAGTATGATGAAATAATATAAAGAAATGCTCCAAAGGTGTACATGCCTTTTTAAAATTACGTTCAGCTCAAGTGTTAGATTCTGGTTCCTTTATTTACAATGGATGGTCCATTTGTACTTCTGTGTGCATGCTTTCTAATAGATTGCGTGGTAGTTAGTTCATGTGTTGTGGCCACAATTTTTAACATGTATTGTGGTTGTATGCCCACGTAGGACATGGATCCACTGGAGAAAATTGTCTCCAGGCCAATGTTCTGTTTGGACATGGACCAAAGTAGTGCACGGCCCTGTACACACCCTTGGAGGTGTGAATTGCACCATCGACCTCTTTAGGTCCATAGAAGGGCATCTAAATAGGGCCTTAAAAGGGTCCTCTGATTTGGACAATCCCTAGAAGGGTTCCTTAACAAAAATAAATAAAAAATCACAAAGTTTCCCCCTGCTGAGATCCACAGGGTCAGCTGTAATCTTAGGCAAGTTTCACACTTGAGTTTACATCTCCGGCAGGCTGCACCCTTTCCGGAGATGTCTGGATCCGGCACTGCCAGGTACCCAACCGGGCCCATTCACTACAATGGCAAACATGCTGAGAAGTGGCCGGACAAAAACCGCTGTACGCAGCAGGATTTGTCCAGCCGCTTCTTGGCATATTTGTCGGGTTGTGGATGGATCTCCGCCAGTCCCTATTGTAGTAAATGGGGTCGGGTCGGGACGGGGGGGGGGGGGGGGGGGGGGGGGGGGGTGTCAGGTAGCATCTGGCAATCCCCATAGCGAATGCGGCTGGATGGCCATACGGTTGCTTCCTGCAATGCCGGGATGCAGAGAGATCCGTCGGGGATCAGTCTGCTGGATCTCTTTACCGCAAGTGTTAAACAGGCCTTACCTGGCAGCAAGTGTTCGGTTTCTCTGTAGCGCCACCACAGGGGAAATTGAGCATTACACAGTGCACATACAGATGATTAGATTGACTGTGTAATGCAGGGCAGGTCCTCCAGGGCGAGAGACACTGTTTGTCACCGCTCCTAAGAAATGAGGATCCTGAACAAGGGACCCTCCTTACCTAGGGTATAAAATATGAATACATTTGACTTCACTTTAAATAAGACTTTGTGTCTCTTTATATTGGTTTTTGCATGATTTCACTTTTATTTCTTATCTTTTAGGCTTTGGGCTCTCATGGTAGCTGCAGTGAAGGAATGGAGAAGGACACCATCGAGAAGATCTCCATCATCCAGGAGAACTATCAGCAAAACAGAGAGCTGGTTCTAGAGCAGTTATTGTCCGTAGTGTGTGACATAAAGCCAGAAATACACATCAACTATCGTATAAATGGTTAAAGCCCCCTTCTGTACGCGCCCCCTCACTGCTGACTCCTGCTATACCTAGTGGCCAGGCACACAAGCTGCTCTCCCTGGATTTAGCTCCGACCCATTGTTGTCTATGCAAAGTGATAATGTATTAGTTGGTGGAGCCACGCGTGGCTCTGAGTAGGACTAACGATAAGATTCTACCACGAGCCTTACAAAAAGGGGTTAACCATTACACAATATGAGATTTCCTGCTACGTTAAAGGGGAACCAAAAGATGGGAATTTCTCAGAGGGTTGAAGAGTCTTGTAGTGTGAGGAAGGAGTGTGTCTTAATCTTACTGATTGTCTTAGTTTGCATTTCCCTGTTTACCTTTTTAGCATTAAAATATGTTCAGTTTTCCTTCATGATCCTTGTCTTTACTCCGGTGCAGCCTTGTTTTTAGCTCCGTTTCCTGGGCTACAGGTGGATCAGGATCGCAGGTACAGATTTTCTGTTATTTAGAGACCGCACTTTCTACAATTTCCTAAAATGATTACATTTAGTGGAGTCGTTCCTTCCATAAACTGAGACTGTGGAATGCTGTCCCAAGGCATAGTCTAAGGAAATGACCGGGCTGAGCACCATACAGCGGCCCTACTAGGTAGGAGCAGGGGACCCAATGTGCTGCCATATTGCCCTGGGCTTCTACAATTCACATTAGAGAATCGCATATGTTTTAAATCCGGTTTCTCTGACACAATAGAAAACGGATCCGTCCCCCCATTAACTTTCAATGGAGTTCATGACGAATCAGTCATGGCTATAGAAGACATAATACAACCGGATCCATTAATGATGGATGCATACGGTCGTATTATTGTAACGGAAGCGTTTTTACAGATCCATGATGGATCCGCAAAAAACGCTAGTGTGAAAGTAGTAAACAAAAGAAAAATTGGACTCTTAAAACGTAACTTTTAATAGAGATAAAACTAAGATTGATAATTGTGGGCCAAACAAAATATATATCTAACCCCGGCTACCACTGTACATGTAGCATCTAATACAGACGTCCTCAAACTGCGGCCCTCCAGCTGTTGTAAAACTACAACTCCCACAATGCCCTGCTGTAGGCTGATACCTGTAGGCTGTTCGGGCATGCTGGGAGTTGTAGTTTTGCAACAGCTGGAGGGCCGCAGTTTGAGGATGCCTGGTCTTATAGATAACCAAAGTAATTAAATGTGTGGCATAACAAAGAAAGGGGGGCACGGCCTAGGGGCAATAATGATAGAACATGGGGAACACTTTCCCTGTAGAGGCCCTAACTAGACCTCGGGCCAAGGACAACCCCTAGTGGTGGGATTTCCCTGTCCTCGTGCCTGCCCTATAAAGCCCTAGATGGTTAAGGGTCCATTCACACATCTGTAGTGTATTGCGGATCCGCAATACACCTGGCCAGCACCCCCCCCCCCCCTCCCCCCATAGAACTGCCTATTCTTGTCCGCAATTGCGAACAAGAATAGGACATGTTCTATTTTTTTTGCGGAGCTGGGGCCACGCTCCGGAAATGCGGATGCGGAGAGCACATAGTGTGCTCTCAGCATCTCTTCCGACCCCATAGAGAATGATTGATTGGGTCCGCACCCGTTCCCGATATTGCGGGACGGATGCGGACGTGTGAATGGACCCTAAATTTGGTAACAATACCCCTAAGTCGCCTAATCTAACTGACTGCAGCAAGAGCCCTCTGCCCTGTCTGCAGCAGGACAAAATACCAATATAAAGCTCCATCCTCAGGCGTCCAACTGAAAATGGAGCAGATCAGCAGGAGATTAAACCTTGTGTTCTCTGCAAAACTTTTCAGGAACCCGCAGAAAATCCTGCATTCCGACAGTGAGGTTGAGCGATCTCCTGTTTTATAACTTATTTCTAGGTTTAACATTCCTTTACATTTTCTGTGCCTTTGGCATTTCTATCATTTGCTTCTGGTTAAGGAATAGTAACAAATAAGGGAATTGTTATTTATGCATTTAACATCGTCTATGTCAGGGGTCGGCAATGTTCGGCACTACAGCTGTTGTAAAACTACAACTCCCAGCATGCATACTTGCTCTCGCTTTTCTCAGACCTACTATAGAAACGTATAGAGCATGCTGGGAGCTGTAGTTTCACAGCAGCTGGAGTGCCGAAGGTTGCTGGCCCCTGATCTAGGTGGACCTTCACAATCGCCTGGAATGCAGTGTTCCTCTAGCATTAACTGCTTGCATGTTGTCATGAGTACCTCGCCTTATCGGAGCATCTGCTGGGATATATATATATTTAATGAGCAAGTCCTGGCCTCCTGCAAAGTCAATTTGCATCCGTGTTCTAAAATGTACAAGGCAACAGCTTGACTATAAGGAACATACAGTGCCTTGAAGAAGTATACCCCTTGACATTTTCTACCTTTTTATTCACGCTACACCCACAAACTTAGATGTATTTTATTGAGATTTTATGCGATGGACCAACACAGAATAGCAAGTATGTGTGAAGAAAATGATACATGGCTTTCAAAATTTTTTATAAATAAAATCTGGAAAGTGGGGCGTGCATTTGTATTCAGCCCCCCTGAGTCAATCCTTTGTAGGACCGTCTTTCGTGCAATCACAGCTGCAAGCCTTTTGGGGTATGTCTCTACCAGCTTTGTAGATTTAGAGGTTGAGTTTTTTTGCCATTCTACTTTGCAAAATAGCTCAAGCCCAGTCACATTGGATGGAGAGCGTCTTAATAATTTTCAAGTCTTGACACAGATTCTCAATGGGATTTAGGTCTGGACTTTGGGCCATTCTAACACCTGAATGTGCTTTGATATAAACCCTTGCATTTTAGCTCTGGATGGATGTTTAGGGTCGTTGTCCTGCTCTAAGCTGAACCTCCGCTCCGGTCTTAAGTCTTTTGCAGGCTCTACCAGGTTTTTCTCCAGGATTGCCCGGTATTTCGCTCCATCCATCTTTCCATCAACTCTGACCAGCTTCCCTGTACCTCCTGAAGAAAAGCTTCCCCACAGCATGATGCTGCCACCACCATGTTTCACAGTGGGGATGGTGTGTTCAGGGTGATGTGCAGTGTTAGTTTTCCACTACATATAGCATTTAGGCGAAAATGTTCAACTTTGGTCTCATTTGACCAGAGCACCTTCTTCCACATGTTTGTTGTGCCCCCTACATGGCTTGTGTCAAATTGCAAACGGGACTTCTTATGGCTTGCTTTGAAAAATGGCTTTCTTCTTGACACTTCTATAAAGGCCAGATTTGTGAGGTACACGACTAATCGTACTGTGGACAGATTCCCTTACGTCCTACCAGCAGCACAGATGGGGTTAACTGCCCCTGTGGACTGGTAGGACCGGTGGAATTTTAATGAGCCCAAGAACCAATAAACGATCTTCAGCTCCCTGAAAAGGAGGAGATCGTCCCCCAGCCCACCGTGTTTTTTTTCTGTCCTCTGGACAGGTGGACTGGCGAATCGCTCCCCCTCAGGGAGCTGAAGAGTGCTTAGGGGCTCTTTTTTTCCTTAAGCTAAAGCATCGCTTTTTTCCTGCTTTCAGTGCCTTTATTTTAGGCCTTATCGCGGCGATTTTTTTGTCGCTGGGGTACCGTCGGGGAAGGGGGTGTCCCCTCCCCTCTTCTTTCATCTCAGCATGCGGTGTCCCGTCTCTCCAACCGCCTGTGTGCGACGCTATGGGCGCCGCCATCTTCCGGAAGTGACGCGCACTGGGTGCGCTACGTCACTTCTGGTTTTCCGGAGCGATGCGGTGAGGTTGTAAAACTCACCATTTCTATTAACTGTCTCCTTATAAAAGACATCCTGGGACCCAGGATTAAATCTAGGGAGACATTTAGAACAGCTGAGCCATTATAGGCTCTGTTATTTTGCTGGGCTAATTACGATCAAGGAACCGCCCAAGGGGCGGGGCTTCCTCCTTTAAAGCACCCAAGAGCCTGTCAGTCAGTGCTCTGGTTGCGTTGCTTTCACAAGTTAGCTCCAGAGTTCCCTGTGCCTTGAGATATTTTCATATTGCTTGGCTTGGGGTTTGTTCCTCTTTTTCACAGCTCTAATTTCTTCTAGTGCTGGTGGGCCCCCTTAAGGTCTTGTTTCTCCACCTCCAGGTATTGTAGGTGTTATGACCTGTTTTTTTCTTTCCAATTACAGTCTATGGCTTCCCCTAAGGATCCGGATCAGCGGAAGGCTGGGGCCAAGAGGAAGCATTTGGCGTGTTACGAATGTAACACACCCTTAGATGACGGCTGTCCTTACTCCAGATGTGAGAATTGTCGCACGGCATCCACGGAACCCACGATGCAGGAGATGTTCCAGTGGACAAAAACATACGTGGATGATTCCATTAAGGGAGTGGTACGGCTGCTTAATGAGAGGCTACCAGGTCCCTCTCAGACTCCCATGGAGGTGGTCGCACCGGTCGAAAGACCTACCCCCTGTTCTGTGGGGTCTTCTTCCGAGGAAGAAGAATTTACTTCTTGCTTTTTCCCTCCAGAAAAGACGCAGAAGTTACTCAAGTCCATCAGGTCGGGGGACCAGGATGTTGACATGGGGGAGTCTTCCGATCCCGCCGGACGGACACAGCGTGTCTTTAGAGCGGATGAGACCCTCCTCTCTGTGATGCGCACAGAGTGGAGAAAGCCTGAGAAAGGTCCAGTACTCACCAGAAAATTCAAACTTATGTACCCGATGGCGAAACCCTTGGTGGAATCATGGGGTTCCGTTCCCAAGGTGGACATGGTTATAGCCAAGTTGTCCCGGCGCACTCTAGTTCCTGCAGACGATGGGTCTAGTCTGCAGGACCCTCTAGACCGGAGGGCAGAGTGCACCCTTAGAAGGAGTTACGCGGCGGCTGCTGCCTCCGCAACAACTTTAATTGCGGCGACGGAGGTAGCCGCCTATTTACGCTCCAGGCTCAACCAAATCCAGACGAACGTGGATCAGAGCGTATCAAGAGATAACATCCTGGCAGCCTTCAAGTCAGCCAATCTGGCTATGGACTTTCTGGTCGATTCCACCCAGATGCAGTTGAAGCTGGCTGCCAAAACTATGGCCCTAGTTTCAGCTGCCCGCAGGCCACTTTGGCTGAAACCATGGATCGCTGACAACTCGTCCAAGTTCAACCTTTTGTGGGCTCCCCTTCGAACCGGATAGGCTGTTCGGGTCCGAATTGGACAAGATAATGGAGGGGCTCTCCGATAAAAAGGGGAAGAGCCTCCCCCAGCAGCCCTTTCGGGGACGCCCCAGACAGGAGAAGAAGCGCGAAGGTCGTCCGGGGCAGCAGTCTAGGCGCAGAGATTGGGGGGGGGGGCGTCTCGTAAATATTCAAGACGCTCCCGTGAACCCACCAGGGAGGCAAAACCCTCCTGACTATGGGCCTCCTCGAGGCTCTTGGATAAGCCCTGCTGCCCCTGCAGTGTCTCCTCTAGATTTTCCTGTACCCCTCCCCCAGATTCCCGTGGGGGGCCGTCTTACCCATTTCAAAGACTCTTGGAGCCGATTGATTGCAGACCCCTGGGTCCAGGACATAGTTTCCGTCGGGTACCGGGTAGATCTCATCTCTCTCCCCCCAGAGAGATTCATCGCCACACGAAATTTCGGGTCTGCCAAACAAGTGGTCCTAGAATCTTACATTCAGGACTATATCTCCAAGGGAGCCCTAGAGGAGGTGCCGGAAGGGGAGAGGGGTCTAGGGATTTATTCACCAGTGTTCCTGGTTCCCAAAGGGACGGGAGATCTCCGGATGATTATCGATTTGAGATTTCTCAATCGATTTATAAGAAAAACAAGGTTTCGCATGGAAACCATAAGGTCAGTCAGCCATATCCTCAACTCTGGGGACGTCATGGCTACTCTGGACCTCAAGGATGCGTACCTTCACATCCCGATCCATTCCGCGTCCCGGAAATTCCTCAGGATCGCGGTCCAGATTTCAGGGGTCCGCAGGCACTTTCAGTTCGCCGCGCTTCCCTTCGGAATCTCTTCTGCCCCCCCTTATCTTCACCAAGGTGGTGGTGTCGGTGGTGGCAGCCTTGAGACTTCAAGGACTGACCATTATTCCTTATCTGGACGATTGGCTTTTCAAAGCCTCTTCAGTTCCGGTCCTTACCCACCATCTTCAGATCGCAATTTCCTTTCTCCTCCGCCTGGGCTGGATTATCAATTGGCAGAAGTCGAATGTGAGCCCATCGACTTTAATCCATTATTTAGGATTCGTGGTCGACTCTGTGGAGATGTCCCTCCGGTTGACTCTAGAAATGAAAGCGCGGATTCAGGACCTGGCAAAGGTCCTTTATGTCCCTCGTCGAGTCTCTATCCGGACTCTCCTGAAGATGCTGGGGCTCATGTCAGCGGCTGCGGACGCAGTCCCTTGGGCACTATGGCACCTCAGTCCTCTTCAGTCGGAGGTCTTACACTTATGGAGCAGCAGCCCTGCGGGGCTAGATTCCCTATGCTCCCTGTCCGGTCAAACCCGGAATTACCTCAGATGGTGGTTTCGGCTACCAGCAGGGAAGTCTATGACCCAACCAGCTTGGGTCATATTGACTACAGAAGCGTCCCTGGTAGGCTGGGGCGCTCACCTGGACGGATCCCCAATACAGGGATCTTGGTCCCCTCTGGAGCGGTGTCTTTCTTCCAATCTTCGCGAGATGCGAGCTATCCGGCTAGCCCTCCTTCACTTCGCCCCTCAGATTCGGGGCAAAGCGGTGAAAGTCCAGTCAGACAATATGACTGCGGTTCTCTATATAAACAAACAGGGAGGCACAAGGTCATTGCCCCTTCTATCAGAGATCGGGGTGATCCTTCGGTGGGCAGAGTTGAACCTTTCCCATTTATCTGCCGTTCATATTCGAGGCTCCCTCAATATGATAGCGGACCGCTTAAGTCGAGGTTTACCGACCATGGAGTGGTCTCTGCATCCGGAGATCTTCAGGCAGCTAGTTCACAGTTGGGGTATGCCAGAGGTGGATCTCATGGCAACCAGGTTCAACGCCAAGGTGCTGAGGTTCTGTTCCCTGTACAGGGAAGACAACCCCCTGGCGATAGATGCTCTGTCGATACCGTGGAGGTTCAGGCTGGCTTACATCTTCCCTCCGTTTTCCATGATACCGAGGGTATTGATGAAAATCCGTCAGGATCAGGCCTCGGTAATAGCCATGATACCGTTTTGGCCCAGGAGATCCTGGTTTACCCAGCTCATTCAGATGAGTCGGGGACAATATTGGAGCCTCCCCCCGGAGCAGACCCTGGTGTCGTGGGACACTCACCTCTGCCCAGATCTGCACAGGTTCAACCTGGCAGCCTGGAGGTTGATCAGTCCCTTCCCAACATAGAAGGGCTTTCCGAGTCGGTCCTGAGAACGTTGTCGCATTCCCGAGCAGAGTCTACAAAGAAGGCCTACTCCAGGATCATGAGAATCTTCGTGGCATGGTGTGATTCGAAACAGGTGGCGTCCGCAGATCCGCCCCTTCCTGCGATACTACAATTCCTTCAAGATGGATTAGACAGAGGCCTATCTCCAGCTACCTTGAAGGTACAGATTTGTGCCATCTCGGCCTGTCTCAACAGGCCATATTCTCGGGACCCACTCATCAAACGCTTCCTGAAGGGAGCTGAGAGACTAAAGCCTACTATACTGAAACCTATTCCCCAGTGGGATCTTTCAGTAGTGCTCGGGGGGCTAGCATCTCCCCCCTTCGAGCCTTTGGAGGAGGTAGATTTCAAATTTTTAACTTTAAAGATGGTCTTTCTTCTGGCTATAGCTTCAGCCTAAAGAGTCTCTGAATTACAGGCTTTCTCTGCAATTCATCCATACATCATCTTCCTACAGGATAGAGTGCTCCTGAAGTTTTTACCATACTTCAGACCTAAGGTGCCTACCTTTCAAAACATCAACCAGGTAATCTCTTTACCAGTTTTGTTTACAACCTCCTCCTCTGATACTCCAGCTAGAGACCCGCTGGATATTTCAAGATGCCTCCAGATCTATGTGAATAGATCCAGAGAGTTCAGGATAGATGAGAATCTCCTTATCCTGTTTGCCGGTAAGTCTAAAGGCTGTAAAGCGTCTAAAGCCACCCTTAGTCGCTGGATCAAGGAGGCCATTAGGGAAGCCTTTGTCTCCCAATCCTTAGATCCTCCCGAGTTTGTGAGAGCCCATTCTACTAGGGCGGTCTCCACCTCGGTTGCGGAAAGAAGCCTTCTCCCCTTAGAGTTGATCTGCAAGGCGGCCTCCTGGAGCTCTGAGTCAACCTTTTATCTCCCATTATAGGATAGATGCTAGGATGGCAGAGTTTTCGGCTTTTGGGCAGACTGTTCTTAGTTCTGCCAGGCATGAGGACCCTCCCTAGGGGATTCTTCTTGCTATCTCCCCATCTGTGCTGCTGGTAGGACGTAAGGGAATCGTTAATTTCTAACGATAATTTGTTTTCCCTTAGTCCTAACAGCAGCACACAAATTTCCCACCCTAGATACATTATGCTTGTTAAAAACACGGTGGGCTGGGGGGTGATCTCCTCCTTTTCAAGGAGCTGAAGATCGTTTATTGGTTCTTGGGCTCATTAAAATTCCGCCGGTCCTACCAGTCCACAGGGGCAGTTAACCCCATCTGTGCTGCTGTTAGGACTAAGGGAAAACAAATTATCGTTAGAAATTAACGATTCTCTGCAGCTCCTCCAGAGTTACCATGGGCCTCTTGGCTGCTTCTCTAATTAGTGCTCTCCTTGCCTGGGCTTTCAGTTTAGGTGCACAGCCATGTCTCGGTAGGTTTGCAGTTGTGCCAAACTCCTTCCATTTTCGGATGATGGATTGAACAGTGCTCCGTGAGATGTTCGGAGCTTGGGAATTTTATTTTTTATAACCTAACCCTGCTTTTCACTTCTCCACACCTTTATCCCTGACCTGTCTGGTGTGTTCCTTAGTTTTCATGCTGCTGTTTGATCGCTAATGTTCTCTAACAAACCTCTGAACAGTGGAAGTTAGGGCTCATGCACACGACTATGTGCTGGCTGGGCCCGTGCTCCAGACCACAAATTGTGGTCCGGAATACACGGGCACCCGCATGTGAATCGCGGACCCATTCACTTGAATAGTTCCGTGATCCGCACCGCAAAAAAGTAGTGCATGCACTTTTTTACGGTGCGGAGGCACGGCCAGAAACACCACGGAAGCACTCCGTAGTGCTTTCGTGGGGTTCCGATCCGTGCTTCCGCATTACATCTCCGGATTTGCGGACCCATTCAAGTGAATGCAGGGTATACACACCCGGTGCCCCGTGTATTGCGGACCCGCCGTATGTGGGCTGCAATACGGCCACAACGGACGTGGGCCGTGCCCTTAGGGTACTGATACACATTTAGACCTCTTGCACACGACTGTATGTATTTAGCGGTCCGCAAAAAAACTGATCCGCAAGAAATACGGTTGACATCCGCGTGCATTCCGTATTTTGCGGAACAGAACAGCTGGGCCTTCAGTACTATCCTTCTCCGTAAAGCGAACAATAATAGGACATGTTCTATTTTTTATGCAGAACGGAAATACGGACATACGGAAACGGAGGAAGGATTGCAGGTATTTGGTTTCAGCATGCTCGATCCTTTTGCATTGTGTAAGAACAAATGGTTCCAGAGGAGTCTTGCAGAGGCTCTAACATCCGCCAGTGTCTAAAAGAGTGGGATGCTGCCAAAAATTTACAAAAAAAACCCCACTAGCTATTTTAGCCCTTCCTCATTTACTTCTTTGTGGAATTCAGATAAAATCTGCTTCAGAGAAATAACATCCCACTTCTGATCGGCTCTGGAAATAGGTTAGCCAAGGGGAGCTTGCTTCTGTATGGGGGGGTTCAGGAATGAGGTCAAAATCCAATGTGGATCATAAAAGGAGCGAAAACTATTAAAGGTGTTGTCCTATAAAGACAATTTATCCCCTGCCCACAGGATAGGGAATAAATATCTGTTTGTTGCGGGTCAGACCTCTGGGGCCCTCACCAGTCATGAGAATGAGGACCTGTTCAACCGCATTGGAATGGAGTGGCAAGCACGCGGTGGCTCCATTCAGCTCTGTGAGCGCTTACACTTGGCTATCCTCAGCAGTCCCATAGAGTTAAAGAGGACCTTTCACTACTGTACAAACTAAAAACTAACTATATCAGTGGGCAGCCTGGCTATGAGCTGTGCGCTGCGATTGGCCAGCAGTGCAGCAAGGGACACGCCTCCTACAAAAAATCAGTCAGAGGGAGCGCAGACACCGGAGCCTATACCGGGCGAACGGAGCGCGCCCAGGCATACTAGTAAGTGCAGGGGGACCCCTGGGCGCCGCTCTGCCCACTGATCTAGTTAGTTTTTAGTTTGTACAGTAGTGAAAGGTCCTCTTTAAGTATGTGGTCCCCTGCAGTCGGACCCCCTACGATCAGACACTTATGTAGGGGATACATTGTCTTAATGAGACAACCCCTTTAAGGACAGATACTACTACTGTATTTTGCTGCATCAAGACCTGAATGTGTGACCATGCCCTAATGCTGGTCTGGAAACGCAGAACAATTGTCTCATTAGTTGCCTCATTTTTTTTTTGCAGATCTCATTGATTTCTATGGTAAAGGTTATGTACCATAGCTTGCTTCAGTGCCAGGAGTCATTACTGCATCGCTCACAGGTACTGGTGCTCTGGTCCAAGGACGAACAATCCTATTTACGGTATAAGAAAAGCTTGATTTGCTTTGTGTATTTTGGTTCCTCACACATGTTCAGTATTTTCTAGCTCTGACTTAAAGTGCTTTTAAATGAAATGACGGCTCTCCTGGCATATCTGTGTTAGAGCTCATGCACACAAACATATTTTCTTTACGTGTCCGTTAAATTTTAATTTTTTTTGCAGACTGTATGCGGAACCATTAATTTCAATAGATCAGCAAAAAAAAAAAACAACGGAAGTTACTCTGTGTGCATTCTGTTTCCGTATGTCCTTCCGCAAAAAAGTAGAACATTTCCTATTATTGTCCGCATCACTGACAAGGATAGGACTGTTCTTTTAGGGGACCAGCTGTTCCGTTCCGCAAAACACGGACGTCATCCATATTTTTTGTGCATGACCCTTAGGAAATAATGGTATACCCAGTAAAATAACAGTTCTTGAGCATATTTTGTTTGTCTTCTCCTGTTCCTTTGTTATTCCTCCTGGAAATGTAGTGATCGGTGGGTGTTCCCATTCCCCCAGTCAATGGGGCGCATGTCCCTACACACTGCTCAATAAAACATTAGGCATTAGTATTGGTAAATTGCAGATACCGTCCCAGCCATAGCAGTATAGTGTAAAAATCAGAACCCGAAGGCTCCTTGATATTTTAAACCTTTACAGGGTATATTACTGACTTTATTTATACCTGTTAGCGGACTGTATGGCGTCTTAAAGGGGTTTTCCCATCTCAGACAATGGGGGCCTATCACTAGAATATTCCCCTAATTGTCTGATAGGTGCAGGTCCCACCTATGAGACCCCCACCTACACCAAGAACGGAGCCCGGAAAGTGGTGGAGGGCACACCTGTGCATACCATATAAAGCCGCTCTCCATTCATTTCTATGGGGCCGCCGAAAATAGCCGAGCGCTGGCTCAGCAATTTCCATCTGCCCCTTAGAAATGGATGGGAGCAGTGGCCTGCACAAGTTGCGGTGCGCTCCCATTCATTACTATGGGGAGAGCAATTGGTGGTGGCCGAACCCTGAGGTCCTTCGGCCACCACCTTTCCCGCTCCGTTCTCAGTGTAGGGGGTCCCAGAGGTGGGACCTGCACCTATCAGACAATGTGGGCATATCCTAGCGATATTCCTCCATTGTTTCAGATGGGAATACCCCTTTAATACATGCCACTGGAAAAGCAATATGGCTGCCATAAGAACTGCTATAGTGGTTGCCATCCAGCTGACCACAATGGCAAATTTTCCTAGTTAAGGCGCGATGCCGTGGAGCAACTGACCACATGTGGTTTGCCTGCAATCCCATGCAATATAGGTGGGCATGGCTTAGCCGCATCGTGGGGTTGCACCGTAAGGTATTGTTCACATTTTCGTGTCCGTTTGATATCTGTGTTTCATCCATCTGTGAAGGATCCGTGTTTGGTCTGTGTATCTGTTTTTTGCCCTCCATGTGTCATCGATATCCCACAGACACTGCTCAGCTAAAAATTTATTTCCAGAGCATCTCCTACCAGTGGTGCCATTTGCCACTGATGTGTGAACAAACACATTAAAATCGCTGGACAGGTGGCGTGGCCTACCAACTCATGGAGAAGGACGCGTGAGCGCCGAGCTCCGCCACCAAGCCGTACCATTAGGGGCCTTGAGTCCACAGCACAGACCCCCACATGGGCAAGAAGCCCCCACAGGACGCCACACCTCCTCCGGACCCCCTCCACCGAGGCACGCTTTGGGACTTCGTCCTGCGCTCAGGACAGAGCGCGCCACCATCTTCCCTGCCCTACCTGGCTGCCCCTGCAGAAGCGCTCTCTCAGCGCTGCAGTGAAGTATGGGACCACGAGACACCAGGCACTTCGGCTGCGCAGGAGCACCCAGCACCGACTAACATGGCCATAGAGACCAGACAGCCTCCATCCTCTTCACCGCTGCCCTGAATGTGGGCCCAGCAGGAAACCCTTGATCCCAAGATGTCGCCTGCACGTGCCGAACCATAGATAACTGGGAGGCCCCCCTCTCAGGTCAGTGCCCAGTGGCGTTGCTCTGAGCCCCTTCAGCCATCCTTCCCCCCGGCTCTCTCTCCCTGCAGAAAGAGACACCCAGATGTGCCCAATGCAGTAGCAGTGCCCTCTGCCTCCATCTCCTCTCTGGAACCCGAGGAAGACATAGGGGCTACCCCTTCCATGCAGCGGTACGCTGCCCCTACCCCTGCACACTCCCCATACTCTGACCACGGCACCTATAGCGCCCCCCCCCCCCATGGACTGGGCTTCCATACTCTCCCAGCTGCCCACTAAAGGGGACTTCTAGGCTGTGGTCACCGCGCAACATGCTGCTCTGAAATCTCTGCGGTTCGGCGTGACCTACACTCTATTGCCACCCGGGTGGAGACCCTAGAGAAAGATCATGAGGTAACACGATCCTGTGTCTCTCAACTCCATGCCTCAGTGTCCTCACAAGTCACGGGGCTCCACAAGTTGCAGCAACATATAGAGGACTTAGACAATCGTGGGAGGAGGAATAATATCAGAATTTATGGCCTCCTGGAGCCCCCAGGGGAGGAGGACATACAGGGAATCCTGGACGCGCTCTTCAACAAAATTATGGGGGGCCCCCGTCTCATACCACTAAGCTGGACAGGGCAGACAGAGCTCTCCGACCCAAAGGATACACCCCCCAACCCAAGGACATTATTTGCTGCGTTCACGACTTCACCCGGAAAGAGGCGATCATGATGAAAGCCAGGGACTCCCGATTTGTGGGTTTCTGGGGGCTAAGGTCCAGCTTTTCTAGGATTGTCGTGGATTGTGCTGCCACCTAGCCCTCTGCTGAATACCCTGAGGGACCATCAGATTCCGTACCGCTGGGGGTTCCCCTTTTCCCTGAACGCTCGGATAAATGCTGCACTGTGGCTTTACGCTCCTACGCTGACCTCGGCCCATTCTGTGCCGCGCTGGACTTGCCAGTACCAGACCTCTCTGAGTGTGAGATTGCCACGACATCCCTGCCCACCCCACTGTCACCGCCAGTTCTGTGAGAAGGTCTGAAAGATATCCTTCTCTACCTATTGAATGATGTTCTTTGTTATGGTTTCACTTTCTCATCTCATTTCCTTCTCCCAGGTGTCACCTATTTAGACTAATCCTCTTTCCTTTATATTCCCTCCCATACTGCCTCACTTTGCGGTTTATACTACTTCCTGGATTGAAGTGTTCAATGCTGGAGACTTCTGCTGCTGAGTGTTCAGATAAGTCCTTTCATGTACTGTGTTTCCTTGCTGGCTTGATTCTAGGTGACCCTAACTCCCTCCATATGAAGTGCAGGGAGCCGGTGGTCGTGTCCCCTCACTATTATAGGGTTTTCAGGTGTCAAACATTCTTAGGTACGGGGGCATAGAATCATCTACCTTTGAGACCCTTGTATGTGCTTAGCAGTCAGGGTGAGCTCTTAGGGTTTTATAGGGATCACCTATATGCTCCTTAGTTTGGGATCAAGCCAGTCGGACGTTTATTTATAACTTCCAGCTATCTGCAACATCATCCGTGACACCCACTTGCTTGGCAGGCGACAGGAGGACACAAAAGACGTCGACTGCCCTCTCCTAAAGTGAGGACTGCTGACCCTGGAGGAGCATCCCTTTCACCTAGATTGGTGTTGCTTGAACCCATCGCTGATGGACTCGTCGGCGTGCCTGGACGTTCTCTTTTTTTGTCTCTTTTAGCGGACTTCGCTGTTTTTTGCCAACTCAAGGCCTAGGAAGATATGATGGTGGCGTAGTCCCCACCTGTTGGTCACAATTGTTTTTCCTTTTTCTGTTCCTGACCTATTGGTTTTGCTCAGGTTCTCCCCCCACCCCCCACCCCTCTCGGGACATGACTGGTTCGGTCCCCAGACAGTGGGGCTCAGTGAGTCCGCCTTGCCGGCTATTGGTCCGACGGGGTCGGTCCCCTCTCAGACTTTTTTTTAGTCTGTTTATTCTACAGATATAGTTTACTGTTTGTTTCTGTGAAGTCTTGTGGTGTCAGTGTCTTCCGCCACTGCCTATTATTTCACATCCTCCCCCTCCCACCCCACTCCTCCGTGTCTTTCCCTTGCTCCCTTGGTCACCTCCTGCGCTTCTGCTACTACCTTCATAGCTGGTAAGACACTTTGCTGCTCACCCCACCTCAATGGTTAGGTGTGTCACCTTGAACGTCAAGGGACTTGGCTCTAATGCCAAGAGGTGTTTGGTGCTCCGGGAGCTCCGCAACCTAGGGGCAGATGTGGCCTTTCTTCAGGAGACCCACTTCGACCAGACAGGATCCTTTAGCCTCCTTTGCCAAGCACGCCTTCTTTGCTAATCATAGTCGTCGAAAGGCAGGTGTTGCCATATTGTTGTCAGCCTCCTGTCCCATTTCAGTATCCTCCTCCCACATAGACTCCGCTGGCCGCTATGTCATTCTGGAAGGGATTTACCAGGATTGCCCCATCGTACTCTGTAATGTGTATGCCCCCAACACCTCCCAGCTCCCGTTTGTGCGTCGGGTCCTACGCAAACTCCTGAGTGGGGATTTTAATATGCTTTTCTCTAAGAAAGCGGACCAGTTGTCCCTTCTCTCAACCCCCCCCGCCCTCGTCCCAGTGCCGCCTGGCTAGGAACTTTCGTAGCGTGATCAGGCGTTTGCCCTTTACGACCTGTGGAGGGTGGACAACCTCTCGGGTAGAATGTTTACCTTCTATTCGTCTATTCGCCCCCCCCCCCCTAAACTGCACACCCGGATAGATTACTTTTTTGGCAATGCTCTGACTCTGAAGATGATGTGTGATGTTTCCATTGTACTTATCTTCTGGTCAGATCACGCCCCCTTCACCCTCACCCTTTCTTCTCAACCTGTACCACAACGCACTTGTCATTGGCGCTTAAACGACTCCCTACTGAAATCACCGTTCACCCGCGTGGACGTTGGTGGATACATCCGCACGTTCTTTAGCGAAAATACTGGCTCGGTTTCGTCCCGGGCTGTGCTCTGGGAAGCATATAAAGAGGTAGTTCAGGGCCAATGTATTGCAGTGGCCTCGCAACTTAAAAAAAAAAACACTCTGGGTTCGGGACCTCACGGCACAAATTACTTCGCTACAATCCTGACTAAGCCATAAGCCGAGTCTTTCCCTTCTCCGGGAGCTTGTGGAGGCCCTCGCGAAACTAAGAGATGCCTTATGCATACTGTGGAACGCATGCTGCTTTACTCCAAACAGTGATATTACGAAAAAGGAAATAAAGCCCATACTATCTTGGCCCGTCAATTATGGGATGCTGCTTCCAAATGTGTTCCTCAGGTGGTGAAAGACATAGCTGGCTGTCCTCAATACTACCTTGACACGATTGCTCAATGCTTTTGTGATTATTACTCTAAATTGTATAATAAACCCATCCCCTCTACCCCGCCTCTCTGAACAGCCCCATATCAGCCAAGGAACTAAGGAACGTGATTAAAGCTCAAATCCCCAGGACCTGACGGGTTCACAAACCTGTACTACAAAACGTTTTAATCAGAATTCTCCTCCACCTCCTGGCCTTACTCAACTCATTTCTACTGGGTTCCCCGATCCCTCCAACTATGCTGTAGTCATCCACAAGACCGGTAAAGACCCTCAGGACTGCGCTAACTATAGACCGATCGCCCTTCTTAACCAGACCCGTATTCTTGCCGCTTGCCTGAATGTGTGGCTCCCCAGCCTGGTCCATAAGGACCAGGTTGGGTTTATCCCCTATCGACAAGGTGGAGATAACACTCGCCGGGTTGTTAACCTGATTGATGTGGCGACACGTACCTCGACCCCCACAGTTATTTTGAGCCTTGACGCAGAAAAGGCCTTTGACCAGCTCGACTGGTCTTTCTTATTCGAATCCCTCCGAACCTTCAGTATCGCGGAACCTCTCGGCGCTTATCAAGTTGCCCTTCAGCTCCTCCACTCCATTCAATATCTCTAATGGTACGCGTCAGGGCTGCCCGCTCTTCACCGCTTATTTTTGCGTTGTGTATACAACCCCTTGCAGCACACATACGACTGAACACCTGATATTCAGGGACTCAAAGTACGAGACAAGGAATTTAAGATCTCACTTTACGCGGACGATGTCCTCCTCATCCTGACCAATCCCCACATTACACTACCAAACATACAAAAGGCATTATCTCACTACGGCGACCTTTCGGGATACAAGGTCAATGCTTATAAGATGGAGACCCTACCTGTCCTTATACCCGCTCGTGATCTAACATTGCTCCAGAGCAATTTCTCTTATCGATGGTTGGATACCACGCTGAAGTACCTAGGGGTTTATATTACCCCTACGTATGCCTCACTGTACTCCAGTAACTTCCCTCCCCTCTTTTGTGAACTTAAGTCCCTCCTCAAAAAATGGAAACCCCTATACATATCATTTCTAGGCCGCATAGCAGCGGTGAAGATGTCCCTTCTTCCAAAATTGATTTATTACTTTGAGACTCTCCTAGTACGAATCCCTATGTCAGAACTACGCCTCCTCCAACAGGCCATTCTCGACTTCATATGGCATGGTAAACGTCACCGCATCCCCCCCGCAAGGTTATGCTCGCGGCCACAGATAGAGGCGGCCCGTTGGTCACTAATATCATGCACTATTACTGGGCTTCTCATCTGTGTGCCGTTCCTTTTTGGGCGTCCCAACAGGCATACACCAAATGGGTAGAAATCCGAAAACTCTGGATTGCCCCGGTTCATCCGAAAACCCTGCTATGGCAGCAGCCCCCCATAGCCCCCCACACTCCCCTCCTGGGGCCTATGGCCTTTACCAAACACATATGGGACACCTGCCATATGATCTTCTTTCTTTACAACCCAGCTATTTCCTTTAACTTAACTGCCCCTATGGTCCGGGTCTGGTCGTTGTTGGGTCTCTTCCACCTGGCGGACATTGTAGAAGCCTCTACTCTGACACTGAGATCCTTTGCGCAGCTTCAGGACTAATCGAAATTACCAGCGATGGAGGGACTCCACTACCTCCAAGTTCGTCACTATGTGAGCACCACTTTTGGTTCGCTTAAGGTGTCACTCCCTACCCCATTTGAGCACTTGTGCCGACTGGGCACAGGGACGAGAGGTCTGATCTCTCTCATCTACCGCCTTTTGGCCACATCCGCGGAGGGCGAGATCCCACATCATGCATATATGGATAAATGGGCTACCGCCCTCGGATCGCCTCTTTCTCGCAGTGCCTGGCAGACTGTATGGAATAGGGCAGCCCAGTCATCTATCTGCACCACGTATAAGGAGATGCAGTATAAACTACTAATGCACTGGTACCATACCCCTGCATCCCCTACATTCCATAAACCCCATTGTTCCGTCTGTCTGCTGACGGTGCTTGAACGACGTGTGTTCTTTGTACCATATTTTCTGGACGTGTTCCAGTATCACCCCATTTTGGCTGGAGGTGAGGGATGTGGCTCATTCCCTTTTTGGATCCCCCGTACCGCTAGACCCAAAGGTCTACTTACTTAACCTACCACCTCCAGGGTTGAACAACCCCTCCTCCAGGCTGTTCCTCTCACTATGCACTGCAGCCAAATCCTTGATGCCTAAATCCTGGAAGCAGACTACCCCTCCCACTAAGTCCATGCTTATAGCCAGGGTCCGTGGAATGTTCTACGGCATCCCTTAACACCGTGGAACAATTCCAAGCAATATGGCTACCCTGGGATACATACCTAGCATCCCCCTAATGGTCTCCCCTTCCACACTACCATCCCTGCTCTTATTCCCCCTCACCTGTTTCTTTCCTCTTGTGTATTAACATAGTAACATAGTACATAAGGCCAAAAAAAGACATTTGTCCATCCAGTTCAGCCTGTCATCCTGCAAGTTGATCCAGAGGAAGGCAAAAAAAGAACCCCTGTGAGGTAGAAGCCAATTTTCCCCACTTTAGGGGAATAAAAAATTCCTTCCCGACTCCAATCAGACAATCAGAATAACTCCCTGGATCAACGACCCCTCTCTAGTAGCTATAGCCTGTAATATTATTACGCTCCAGAGATACATCCAGGCCCCTCTTGAATTCCTTTATTGTACTCCCCATCACCACCTCCTCAGGCAGAGAGTTCCATAGTCTCACTGCTCTTACCGTAAAGAATCCTCTTCTATGTTTGTGTACAAACCTTCGTTCCTCCAGACGCAGAGGATGTCCCCTCGTCACAGTCACAGTCCTGGGGATAAATAGATGATGGGAGAGATCTCTGTACTGACCCCTGATATATTTATACATAGTAATTAGATCTCCTCTCAGTCGTCTTTTTTCTAAAGTGAATAACCCTAATTTTGATTATCTTTCAGGGTACTGTAGTCCCCCCATTCCAGTTATTACTTTAGTTGCCCTCCTCTGGACCCTCTCCAGCTCTGCTATGTCTGCCTTGTTCACAGGAGCCCAGAACTGTACACAGTACTCCATGTGTGGTCTGACTAGCGATTTGTAAAGTCGTAGGACTATGTTCTCATCACGGACATCTATGGCCCTTTTGATGCAACCCATTATCTTATTGGCCTTGGCAGCAGCTGCCTGACACTGGTTTCTGCAGCTTAGTTTGCTGTTTATTAAAATTCCTAGATCCTTTTCCATGTCAGTGTTACAGAGTGTTTTACCATTTAGTATGTACGGGTGACTTGCATTATTCCTTCCGATGTGCATACCTTACATTTGTCAGTGTTAAACCTCATCTGCCACTTATCTGCCCAAGCCTCCAATCTATCCAGATCCATCTGTAGCAGTATACTGTCCTCTGTAGTATATATACAGTATACTGTCCTCTGTAGTATATATACAGTATACTGTCCTCTGTAGTATATACACAGTATACTGTCCTCTTCAGTGTTAATTACTTTACACAGTTTAGTGTCATCTGCGAAAACTGATACTTTACTGTGCAAGCCTTCTACAAGATCATTAATAAATATATTGAAGAGAATAGGGCCCAGTACTGACCTCTGAGGTACTCCACTAGTGACAGTGACCCAATCTGAGTGTGTACCGTTAATAACCACCCTCTGTTTTCTATCATTGAGCAAGATACTTACCCACTTACAGACGTTTTCTCCCAGTCCGAGCATTCTCATTTTATATACTAACCTTTTATGTGGTACAGTGTCTTGTCAGTTGTCTTATTCCCTAGTCCTGAGTTTTATGTGCTACATCTTTGGATATAATTATGGGACCTGTACTACTGTACGCAATGTTTTTTTGTGCATGTTCCCGTTTTGATGGTTTGCCCAATGACTCTGTATGACCTACGTCATACCAGTTCATGTTTTTGCCCTTTTTCCTTTCTGTATTATTGAAAATCTGCACGCTATGTGCTAATAAAAATCTACAGTATAAAAAAATAAATAAAAATTCACTGGACAGCACATGTCCGTGATTCACCTAGGTGGGAATGACGCCTAAGGATACCTGCACATATTGCGTATTCTCGTGCGGAAAAAAACGCAGCGTAATACGGAACCAGCAAAATGTATAAGATTAGGCAAATCTCGTGTACACTTTGCTTTTTTTGTTCAGTGCGGAAATAGACCCGCCGGGCGGATTTCGAAATCCTCACCATATCAATTCTTTGTGTGATTCACCCTTTTTAATGCAAAGGGAAGATCTGCGGCAAAACTGCATCAAATCCGAACCAAAAACGGAAAGTAACAGGTGCGTTTTTTTTGTACAGAAATCTGCACGGAAATGTATGCAGAACTTCTGTAATACAGCCCGCACCTGTGTGCAGGTAGCCTAAGGGCTCATGCACACAAACATATTTTTTGTCCATTACGTTTTTTGAGTTTTTTTGCAGCCGGTATGCGGAACCATTCACTTCAATGAATTGACTCCGCGTCCGTATGTCCGCATGGCCGTTCTGCAAAAAATTAGAACATGTCCTATAATTGTCCGTATTACGGACAAGAGTAGGACTGTTCTATTATGCGACGGACATTCCAAACATGGAATTTGCGGACCCCAAAACATCCAACGGTCATGTGCATGAGCCCTGAAGCAATATTGATTCCAGGAGACTGGGTAACCTGAGTAGCATCAAAGCAATGTCCGCCATATTGGTTATCCCCCAATTTTCCCAAAAAACGGACATCGTTACGTAATGTGCAAACAGAGTTTTTAATAATTCTACTGATACTTTGGATTTTAGCCATCTAGGCTGCAGCTGAGGAATACTGAACGTGCCGTGCATACTGCCACCATGGCGTACTGATGCATTGTGAGCGGCTAGCGCAGGTAAGGGGGCGGTTCGTAACCTGAAATATTAATGAGATCAGCATGTGTTCACAAGCTACAGCTCACTTCACAATGCCCTCTAATTTTGCTCGCTCCAGGAGAAGCAGGTGCCCAGCATGGGGCTGAATTTAGCATGTACCCGCGAAATCACAAAGCACCGCAGTTTTGTGCGAGAACAAAAAGATTAATTGCATTTTACACCTACTTCTTCCTATTTTAGCTCTGAAACGCCGAGATTTTATCAGTAATATTGTGCAATTATTTCACAGAGGATAGGAAGGAGCTGTCGTGTCACGGTAATTCTCTACATTTCATAATTCCTGTGATTTTTAGAGATCTGCGATATAAAAACATTGGGGGTCATTTACCAACATTGCTACGCCAGTATTTGACGTAAAAAAAAAAAAAAAAAAGTCGCAAGACACTTGTGCCAGCCAGGCCGGTGCTGCGGACTGCAAATTGCGGCCCGCAAGAAGTGAATTGGACTGCGTGAAAATCGCATCCGCGAGCAAATGCGCTTTTCACTGATGGTTGCTAAGAGATGTTGTTTGTAAACAGTTTTATATCACGCGCGTGAAAAATGCATTCAATCGCATTGCACCCGAGCGATAAAAACTGAACGCGATCGCAGACAAAACTGAATGACCTTGTTTGCGAAATCGCGCATTTTTCAGTGAACGCATCAAGACCTAATCCGCACGCGCTCGTCTGCAAGGGGCCTTAGTAAATATGCCCCATTTCCTTGCATTGCACTGTGATCAAGGCCTATCTGAAGGCAGCTGCTGTCACTTCTTCCCTCCTGCTTTGTGATTTCTCTCCCTGGGGCAGGTCCTTCACAGGTGTCTCCAGCCCGTCCTGCTTCTTCTAGATTGGGGTCCAGCAATGGACAGGATCCTGAATGTGTCTGTACACTGTGTGAGCTGCTCTTGGGCTTTTCTTGCCCGTTCTGCTTGGCATTTCCCTCTGCCTGCGCTCCTGGCACTGATTTTGGCTCTCTACTACTTCCAGATCCCGGGGCAGCTAGGCTTTTGCTGCTGTCTGTGCTGAGATGCTACCTACTTGGTCCGGTCCTGTTTGTTCTCTGTCCTGGTCTGCTCTCCAGCAAGATGGACATGGCCTATGGATTGTATGCAGCCAGTTTTAACCCTGAGATGCCAGGTCTCTGAGTGAATTTAGCGGGTAAGATATCTCTCGTTATTGTATCTTCAGATCTGTAACTGCAGTACAGAGTAAGGGCTCATGCACATGACCGTACGTATTTTGCGGAACGGAACAGCTGGACCTTCATAGAACAGTACTATCCTGGTGTGTAATGCGGACAGAAATAGGACATGTTCTATTTTTTTTGCTGAACGAAAATACGGAAACAGAATGCACAAGGAGTAACTTCCGTTTTTTTCCCCGGACCCATTGAAGTGAATGGTTCCGCATACCGTCCGCAAAAAAAAACAGAACGGACACGGAAAGAAAATATGTTTGTGTGCATGAGCTCTTAAAAGCATTGCATTGCTTATCTTGAATTGATTCTAAAGGTGAATTTACACTGCCGGAATATCGGGAATAAACGTTCCTGCAAACGCTCATTCCTGCCAATCTGGCTGTGTAAATGTGCTGCCGATCACCCGATGAACGAGCAAAACTTAGGCCTCTTGTACACGAACGTGTGCGCCCCATTGCAATACACGGGTGCCATTCCGTGGGCATTCTGCATCACAGATGTGGACCCATTCACTTGAATAGGTCCGCAAATCTGGAGATACGGAACCCTACGGACATGTCCTATCTTTTTGCGGAACGGCCGGATCGCGGACCCATTACAGTGAATGGGTCCGCGATCCGCTGTGGCTGCCCCACGGACGGTGTTCGTGCATTGCGGCCCGCAGCATGACCACGGGGCGCACACGTTCGTGTCCAGGGGGCCTTATTGTGTGATCCTGTCGTTTGCCCAGGCATCTTAGGCCTCTTACACATGAACGTGTGCGCCCCGTGGCTGTGCTGTGGCCCGCAAACTGTGGGCCGCAATGCACGAACACCAACCGTGGGACAGCCGCAGCGAATCGCGGACCCGTTCACTATAATGGGTCCGCGATCCGCCCGTTCCGCAAAAAGATAGGACATGTTCTATCTTTTTGCGGAACGGAAGTACGGGATGAAACCCCACGGAAGCACTCCGTAGTGCTCCCGTAGGGTTCCGTTCCGTGCTTTCGTTCCGCACCATTCCACATCTCCGGTTTTGCAGACCCATTGAAGCGAATGGGTCGACATCCGTAATGCGGAATGCCCACAGAACGGCACCTGTGTATTGTGGATCCGCAAATGCGGTCTGAAATACGGCAATGGGGCGTACACGTTCGTGTGCAAGAGGCCTAAGCTAGCGTTTTGCTTGTCCCTGTGATGGCGAATGCCCACGGAACGGCACCCGTGTATTGCGGATCCGCAAATGCAAGAGGCCTTATTTATGGTTTCTGGGCAGCAGATTGTGCAGTCTAAACTGCGATCTACTGCAGATGTATGAGGACGAGCAATCTCAATAGCGATCCTTCATCCTCATTCATCTGCATTTGCATATCCGCAATACACGGGCACCGTTCTGTGGGCATTCCGCATCACGGATGCGGACCCATTCACTTCAATGGGTTACTACGTCTCTTGTGCAGTTTTGCGCGGTTCTTCCATGTTTTACATTCATAGCGGGCGCTCCGCCATGCGGATATTTTTGCAATGACCTTTTTGATGGCTGTCGCCAACATTTACAGGTCTGCTCTAATGATCTTTTCCTTTGTTATTCTCTTCCGTCATGTTACAGGTCAGTTCTACTTTTCACGCTGCCATGATGGTTCCTCCAGATCTTCTGCAGTAGCCTCAGCAGGTAGGCGTTGATTCAGATGAGTGTGTAGGGCCGGCATCCTCAAACTGCGGCCCTCCAGCTGTTGCAAAACTACAACTCCCAGCATGCCCGAACAGCCTACAGGTATCGGCCTACAGCAGGGCATTGTGGGAGTTGTAGTTTTACAACAGCTGGAGGGCCGCAGTTTGAGGATGCCTGGTGTAGAGCATACATAGATATAATGTATGCACATGTTTTGCATGGAAAATTCTTGCTGACGTTTTGTGCAAAGCCGCCAGATATCACTACTGGAACCTGTGTGACCGCGCACTGTAGGAAGGATTGTGCTTTTTACATGCAGCTTTTTTTCCTGTGCTAAACCCTAACATTCCCGTAAGGCCTCATGCACAATGTGGTAGACATCACGCTCACTCCTTGGTTCCTACTTTACAGCCTAAGGGCTCATGCACACGAAGTGTATTTTATATCCGTATCTGTTCAGTTTTTTGGGCGGACTGTATGCAGAAGTTACTCTTTGTGTATTCCGTACGTCCAATTTTCCGTTCCGCAAAATAATTGAACATGTCCTGTTATTGTCCGCATTACGGACAAGGACAGTACTGTTCTATTAGGGGCCAGCTGTTCCGTTCCGCAAAATACGCAATGCACACGGATGTCATCCATATTTTTTTGCGGATCCGTTTTTTGCGGACCGCAAAATACATACGGTCGTGTGCATGAGCCCTTAGGCTACATTCACACGAATGTATTTTGTTTTCGTGTCTGTTCTATCTTTTTTGCGGATTCATTTCAATGGGTCTGCAAAAAATGCGGACAGCACACCTTGTGCTATCAGCATCCGTAGGTCCATTCCTGTAGCCCCGCAAAAAAATATAGAACACGTCCTATGCTTGTCCGTTTTGCGGACTAGGATAGGCATTGTTACAATGGATTAGCCCAAAAAACGGATGCCATACGGACGTCATCCATTTTTCTTTGCTGATCTGCAATTTGCGGACCGCAAAACACATATGGTCGTGTGAATGTAGCCTTAGGCCTTATGCACATGGCTGTTGCTCGGTCCTTCCGTGCATTGGGGGCTGCAACGGATCCAGGCCCATTTAACTTGAATGGGTCCGTGATCCATCTGCACCGCCAAAAAATAGAACATGTTCTATTTTTTTGCGGTGCGGAAGCACGGAGAGAAATCCCACGTAGTGCTTCCGTTCCGCACTGCCCTTTCCGGATTACGGACCCATTCAAGTGAATATGATGCGTGAATCTATAATGCACATGGCTGAGGCCCGTATATTGCGGACCCCCGGTTTGCGGCCGCAATACGGGCATGGCCGAGCAACGGTCGTGTGCATGAGGCCTCACACAGTGCCAGCAAAGTGAATGAGGTTTGACAAATCTCATGGACACTTTGTGTATTTTTTCCATGCGGAAATTGCCCTGACGTACAGTTTTTGAAATCTGCAGCGTGGCAATTATTTCAGCGGATTTTTAGTCCGTATTTTCCCCCTATGCAATGCAATCGGTAAGATCGGGGAAAAACCGCATGAAAATCCACATGTGGATTTTGGTGCATAAACGCAGAGAAATCCACACGAAAATCTGCGTGGTAAATCTGTCTGTAAACCCACACCAGTGTTCAAGTAGCCTTAGGGTCCATTCACATGGCGTTTTTTTTTTCCCCCCGTAGAATTTTGGCATGGACATCCACACCGAAATTCCACCAGCTGTCGTGTCATTCTCTTTTTAATGAGAGGCAACTCTGCCTCCCATTGAAAAGAATGGCAGCCAGAAACAGCGCAGCCGCCAGTGGAATCTGGGCGCAGGTGTCCTTTCCAAAACGCTGTGTGAACGGGACCTAGACTACCTAGGTGCGGGCTGTCTTGCCTAGTGTAGCTGCGGGCTGTCTTGCCTAGTGTAGCTGCGGGCTGTCTTGCCTAGTGTAGCTGCGGGCTGTCTTGCCTACTTGCGTTTTTTGGCGCAGATTTGATGCAGTTTTGAAGAAGATCTCGCCCTTCCATTGACAAGCGTGAAATTCACACAAAAGAAACTCGCAAAGAATTGACAAGCACAGTGGGTCAAGTAATGCACAGAACGAAATAGTGTGTCCGTGACATTTGTCTCATACACTTTGCTGGTGCTGTATTACGCTGCAGTTTTCCCGCACGAGAATCCGCGCCGAAAAACCGCACGTAATCTGCAATGTGTGCAGGTAGCCTTAGGGTGCCTGTACATGATGCAGTGCGTACTTTTAGCATCTACAGGTGCGACCTGCCAGTTTGCTGTAATCCGCATGCTTATCCAACTGAAGGTCCAAGGGGGGGGGGGGAAGGACCTCCCTGGGCCCAACAGATTTAGGGCTCATTCAGACGGCGGTATGCTGTCCGCAAAAATGTGGATCCGTTTTTTTGCAGACAGTTCAGCATCTCTGCAAAAAAACAGATTGCATTCACTTTTTTTGCTGATCCATAGACTTCAATAGGGCCCTGTCCTGATTTTCACTGACAAGTATAGGACATGTTTCATTTTTTTGCTGAGCCGTGCAATGGAAGAAAAGGGCCCCATAGAAGTGAATGGGACAGCATCTAATCCGCAAAAAAACGGATCCGCATTTTTACAGGACAGCATACGGCCTGTCTGAATGAGCCCTTACTGTCCATACGCGCGCCTCTTAATCATTTTTCCACATCTTTAGGAGTAATGTGCGCCAGAATCCGATGACTAGAACAGCTGGGAGTTGGCGAATGATTTCTGGAGTATTCGCTGCCAGTTTTCTGGTATAAATACTGGTACATGCGGTGGGCTGCGTAAGCCCACGCCCCACTTACTACTTAAAAAAGTGGCGAAAATGGCATAAACTGGCAAAAAGTCCTTTTTATTTTTTTTTCAGTTATGCCAGAAAACTGGTGTACAGTAGCTTTAATTACTTCCCCTTAGGCCTCTTTCACACGGGCGAGATTTCCGCGCGGGTGCAATGCGTGAGGTGAACGCATTGCACCCGCACTGAATCCGGACCCATTCATTTCTATGGGGCTGTGCACATGAGCGGTGATTTTCACGCATCACTTGTGTGTTGCGTGAAAATCGCAGCATGCTCTATATTGTGCATTTTTCATGCAATCCAAGCCCCATAGAAGTGAATGGGGTTGCGTGAAAATCGCAAGCAAGTGCAGATGTGGTGCGATTTTTCACGCACTGTTGCTAGGAGATGATCGGGATGGGGACCCGATCATTTTTATTTTCCCTTATATAACATGATTATAAGGGAAAATAATAGCATACTTAATACAGAATGCTAAGTACAATAGGGATGGAGGGGGTTAAAAAAATTATAATTTAACTCTCCTTAATCCACTTCTGTCTTCTTCTTTGATGGCCAGGAGGAAAAGGACCTGTGGTGATGTCACTGCACTCATCACATGGTTCATCACATGGTCCATGATGGAACATGTGATGCGCGCAGTGACATCACCACAGGTGATGGACCATGTGATCAGCGCAATGACATCACCACAGGTCCTTTTTCCTCCTGGCCATCAAAGAAAAAGACAGAAGAGAAGCCGGGCTGCGCGAACAAGTGGATGAGGTGAGTTAAATTATTTATTTTAATTTTTTTTAACCCCTCCATCCCTATTTTACTGTATTCAAAATGCTATGATTTTCCCTTATAATCTTGTTATAAGGGAAAATAATAAATTCTACACAACACCTAACCCAAACCCGAACGTCTGTGAAGAAGTTTGGGTTCGGGTCTGGGTACCAAACATGTCGATTTTTTATTTATTTTTTCTCCCGCGCGTGCAAAACGCATTAAAACGCTTTGCACTCACGCTGAAAAATCGCGCATTTTCCCGCGATGCACCCACTTCCTATCCGGCCCTCACACGTCGCCCGTGTGAACGAGGCCTTACAGTCTTGTTGCAGCAAGAAAATAAATAAAAGCCGTAGCCAGATATTAGCTGTAAGTCAATAGGAAACTGCAGTGTTTTTTGCTGCTTTTCTTCACTTGTATCGCAATTTTGTTGTTTTTTTTTTTATTTTTTTATTCAGAACACAGTATGCTGAGTATGGCGGGTTTTTTTTCCAGACATTTTCCTATGCACATGGAAAAAATGCATGTATGATGTGTGACCAAACAAGCACTTGTAATTACTAGGTGAATCATAAGCACTGTCTGTGTAGTACCCCAGAGGGGGCTCTACCATTCTTACACCTAGCTACTGTCTCTAATGGCTAGCACAGAATGTCATCCGTGTATTTAATTCCAAGTCCTCTCATACTGTGCCCTAATAATATTGCAAATAAACTGTAACTTATGTATTGTATTACATGTAATGTGCCTGGTTGTTCTGCAGGTGGCAGTGTATCTGCCAGAGACAGATCTTTAGATAGGATGGAAATTACCATTCCATTGTCCCCCCTTTTGGGCAGAAGTGGGCTAGTTCCTCTTTCCACCAAGGGAAAGGTTGCAGCAAGCTAGTAGTTGAGTTGAGAGTTGGAAGAAGACAAGACATGGCAGCAGTGAGGAGAGTGCCCGCCTCCTGCAGAAGGGGTTCTTCCAGGGGAAGCAGGCTCATAGAGCACCACGGCTCCAAGCAGCTCCTAGACAAAGTATTATGAGGGGGTCAACAGCCAAAGTAACCAGAACTGCTAGAAAGTCCAGTAATCGGACTGAAGACAGAGAATAGCACAGCAGAGAAAAATAAAGCAAAATATTCAGTTCACCTGCAAGTTTACTCTTATCCTGTTGGAGTCAAGAGAAACGTCACATATTGTTTGGATGACACAAGTTTATCTCAAGTTTATTCAAGTAAAACTGTTAAACTTCACCAAGTCTGGACTCTGCTCATTCCACCAACTACAACTCCCTTGTTGCTGCGGATCCTAACCCCGGGGAGCACCAGTATCCAGGTAGGAGCGCCGTGACACAAACTATTAGGCCTCTTTCACACAGGCGTTGCGGGAAAATGTACAGGTGCGTTGCGGGAACACGCGTGATTTTTCTGCGCGAGTGCAAAACATTGTAATGCGTTTTGCACTCGCGTGAGAAAAATCGTGCACGTTTGGTACCCAAACCCGAACTTCTTCACAGAAGTTCGGGCTTGGGATCGGTGTTCTGTAGATTGTATTATTTTCCCTTATAACATGGTTATAAGGGAAAATAATAGCATTCTGAATACAGCATGCATAGTAAAATAGCGCTGGAGGGGTTAAAAAATAAATTAAAAAAACATTTAACTCACCTTAATTCCACTTGCTCGTGCAGCTCGGCTTCTCTTCTGTCTTCTTCTGTGCTGTGTGCAGGAACAGGACCTGTGGTGAAGTCACTCCAGGTCATCACATGATCTTTTACCATGGTGATGGATCATGTGATGACCGGAGTGACGTCACCACAGGTCCTGTTCCTCCACACAGCACAGAAGACAGACAGAAGAGATGCCGGCTGCGCGAGCAAGTGGATTAAGGTGAGTTAAATTATTATTATTATTTTTTAACCCCTCCAGCGCTATTTTATTAAGCATTCTGTATTCAGAATGCTATTATTTTCCCTTATAACCATATTATAAGGGAAAAAATTAATGATCGTCTCCTAGCAACTGTGCGTGAAAATCGCACCGCATCCGCATATGCTTGCGATTTTCACGCAACCCTATTCATTTCTATGGGGCCTGCGTTACGTGAAAAACGCACAAAATAGAGCATGCTGCGATTTTCACGCAATGCATAAGTGATGCGTGAAAATCACCGCTCATGTGAACAGCCCCATATAAATGAATGGGTCGGTATTCAGTGCGAGTGCAACTCAGCGCATCGCATCCGCGTGGAATACTCACCCGTGTGAAAGGGGCTTTAGGGCCACAACATACCACTCGGCATTCCTAAACACTGGGACTCAATCAGCCCTGGGGGACGGCACGTTGCATCTGCAGCCACTAACATATCTGTGTAATAGCCGCCTAAGGCTAGAACTACACGACGACACTGGTCGTGTGACAAAAGGGTTACAACTACACTGCAACATGTCATTTTTGTTGTGATAGTCTACAGTGTCACAATGTGACATGCGACATACTGCGACGCAACAGTTGTACAAAAATCCAACAGTGCGCCCTCCTCAACTTTCTCTGCTCCGGTGGGACCCGCACCTATCAGACAATGGGGGCATATACTAGTGATATGCCCCCATTGTCTAAGATGGGATCACCTCTTTAAGGGATTTTGATATTGATGGCTTATTCTCAGGATAGGTCATCAATATCTGATTGGTGGGGGTCTGATTCCTGGCACCTCCGCCAATTAGCTGCTTGGCGAGGCCACAGCATGGCATCACATTCATGTGTCACATAGACTATGTGAATACGCCTGGGCTGCAATACCAAACACAACCACTATCCAGTGGATGGCGCTGTGCTTGATAAGCTGTGAGGAGACCTCAGCACTCACTTGAATTTCGCGGCCTTTTCAAGCAGCTGATTATCGGGGTGCTGGGAGTTGGACCTCTGACCAATCAGATATTAATGACCTTCTGCAAAAAGTTAGTTTGTTTTTGGGTGCTGGATACATTTTTTTAGTGGGGTAAGTGTGAATCCAGTGTCACGGGTATATATTTTTTTATATGCTATGCAATGTCAGTCTGGTGACTTCAGACCTGTCAAGGTGCATTATAGGGCTTATCTCAGTTCAGCAAATAGCCTTTATCATGTAGAGAAAGTGAATTCCAGGCACTTACTAATGTATTGTGATTGGCCATATTGCTTCCTTTGCTGGCTGGATTCATTTTTCCATCGTATTATACACTGCTCGTATCCAGAAGTTACGGCCGCCACTGCAGCAGAGGACAGGATCTGCTGCACATGGGTGTCCTATGCGGGCCCCCTCTGTCCTGTCCACCAGAGATGCTGGCGCTTTTTCCTATAGTGTGCAAGCACGACCACCACTGTTGGACTACAGGGTGGTCATAACCCCTGGATACAAGCAGTGCATATAATGTGATTGAAAAATGAATCCAGACAGCTTAGGAAGCAATATGGACAATCCCAATGCATTAGTAAGTGCCTTGTATTCACTTCCTCTACATGATAGAAGTGAGACAAGACATCCCCTGTAATGTTATATCCTGTGCTATGACCACGAGTGTGGCAGCAAGCCTTCTGCGTGCGCTGTACGGAAACGAAATGCAATACGTTCTATAAACCTAAATATAATGTGAATACCAGCCATTCGCTTCCATTAAATCGGATTGTCTCCAGGGTGTGAATTATTCCTCATTGCAGGAGGACGTCAGTCTGCGCACATTACTGTGAAGAGCGCGGCGCTGCTGTGAGTCACCGAGGAACATTTGTGGCTTTGTGTCACAGCCCGGGGAGCATTATGTGATTTAGGTGGCAGATAATGATTTCCTGACTGGTGGTAATTATAAGAAATCTATTGCCGGGTGATTACATTTTTTTTAAAAGGCTGAATCTTTTTTTAGACGAACCTTGTACTTTCGATGGCTCCTGTGTGCCACGGACGTGACTAATGTGAACTCCCACCCCTGGTGAGCAGCCGGGCGCACGGGTTTACGTCCAGTCGCCACCAAGTGTAGAATGGAGAGCGCTGACCCACTACCGTCAATGGCCCAATTTACACCCATGACTCTCTGCACCATTTAGCTCCAATTAAGGCTCCGTTCACACAACCGTATTTTAGGTCCGCATCCGATCACACGGTGCGCTGTCCGCATTTTGTGCCGCTCTGTTGAAATGAATCGGTCTGCATTATTTTATTTTTTTACGCAGATCGAATGCGGACCCATTCATTTCAACGGGGCCGCAAAAAATGCGGACAGCACACATCCGTATGTCCATTCCGCCGCCCCGCAAAAAAACATAGAGCGCGCCCTATTGTGGGGCCTGCGAAAAGTGCATTATTGACCCATCATATCTGACATATGAATTATACAACTTGGAATGCAGAGCTGAGATATCGGGGGTCCTTTATTAAGGGACCTGTGACTATTTTAGTAGAAAAAAATTGTCGCATGTCGTTTTTTTTTTTAACTGGACATGCATCAATATTAAGTCGCACGGCCGGTTCCATGCCGTCCAGGGGCCCCTAGCAAATTTGCTAACATTTACGCCTGGAAGCAGCAGCAGCCAGGGGCTGGAGTAGTGTTTTTCGCCAGGCGCCAAGGACGGCCGTTAGATGCGCCTAGAGGGGAACTAAGACCGCCGTAAAAATCCGGTCTTGGTAAATGTGCCTCATTATCTGTAGCCATTGTGAACTGGAGTTTCTAACTGCGTTGCAGCGCCCCCAGAGACGAGGGTATGAACTGGGCCATCTCCTAATGTAGCTTAGGCTGCGACAAGAGGATCCGGGTGCCTGATCCGGCGCAAATGCTCGCTGTCGGCCTGACCAAAAACTGCTGCGCGCAACGTTTTTTGTTCGGATGAAACCTGGTATTTTTGCCGGAAAGCGGCCAGATCCCCACCAGATCCCATTGTAGTCAATAGGTATCTGGCGGTGACAAGTAGAATGCCGCAATACCAGATCCAGTGAACTCTGGCAGAACAGCCTGACGGAAACGTTCACTCGTTCAAATTTCCGTTTTTCACCGACGTGTGCTGTCCGCCTTTTTCCACGGACAGCACACGTCCCTATTGATTT
Organism: Bufo gargarizans; assembly: GCF_014858855.1. Taxonomy (NCBI): domain Eukaryota; kingdom Metazoa; phylum Chordata; class Amphibia; order Anura; family Bufonidae; genus Bufo; species Bufo gargarizans. Next base: position 173,698,570 of record NC_058088.1, on the reverse strand, counting down.
AACTGTGTCTGTTCACATTTCCGGGCCATGCACTACTTTGCTCCGTGATGCGGCCTAAGCACGCCCATTGAAGTCTATGGTTCTGTGAAAATCGCCTATACACCTCTGTGTTGTGTCCGTTTTTCACTGAAGACTAAGGCCTAGTTCACATGACCGTATGGCTTTTGTTTTTTGCGGTCTGTTTTTCACAGATCCGTTCCGTTTTTGAGTTCCGTTGTGTTTCCTTTCCGTTTTTCCGTATGCCATGTACAGTATACAGTAATTACATAGAAAAAAATTGGGCTGGGCATAACATTTTCAATAGATGGTTCAGAAAAAAACTAACAGAAATGGAAGACATACAGATGCATTTCCGTATGTGTTCCGTTTTTTTTTTTTTTGCTGACCCATTGACTTGAATGGAGCCACGACCCGTGATTTACGGCCAAATATAGGACAAGCTCTATCTTTCAACGGAACGAAAATACGGAAACGGAATGCATACGGAACACATTCAGTTTTTTTTGCGGAACCATTGAAATGAATGGTTCTGTATACGGAACACAAAAAAAGGCCCGTACACTCGCAAAAGAAACGTTCGTGTGAACTAGGCCTAATAGGAGATTCTTTGGAAATTAATTTTCAGCTGAATTACGGATGGTAAAACCGAACACCGATTCTTCACGGACATCTCCACGGATGAAGCGCATACGCTTTTTTTTTTTCACGGACGTGACATGGAAATGTGAATGCGGCCTTAGTTTTATATTGCGACCATAGCTTCGGGGCTTCCATTCTGCTTGTGGTTTTTACTGCGCAGCCTACAGAAATGTGGCGTTTGCATTGTAACGGTGCCAGATATACAGCGGTCAGTGTGCTCGGCATCGTACGGTTACCGGATACGTGTTGGTTAGCCATCAGGGTTTTGGGGGGTGGCATGAAGTACCCATTAGAAATATGGAATCTGCCAAGTAATCCAAAATGTGCAACGTTAGTGAAATAAGATGTCGCTGAGCGGTAGAATTGAGAAACTTCGGAGAGTTTAATAATGAAATCCTTGGGCTCCGGCGACCGCGCGTCCTGGCAATTGTCTCTTGTAATGCAATTTACTTTACGCTGGTAGAAAAACTCTGTGACCCTTGAGTATCTTAACTTCTTCTCCAGCTGTAGGATTTTAATGAAATTCAAAGAGGAGCTGTCGCCTCTCCTGACAGGTCTGTTCAATGACTACTTTGCATTCTTCAACCTCTTTCACCTCTATGTTATGCCGTTCCTCAGTTATTCCTATGAGAAGTATGTGAATGAATTGCTAGCAGTCAAGGTCCATCAGGGTGTTACCAGTTGGGGGGGGTCCACAGTCTGACACCATCCGTTCAGTGCCAGCCTGTGCAGGAACACCCCCATCCCAGGGGGAATGCAAGTAGGAATAAAAGATGGGAAGGAAGGAATGCAAGTAGTTACTAAAGAGACAGGTCCTCTGGGGTCCCAAGGGGATGGGACCTGCGCTGCTTCCAAGATAGATGGTATCAGCTGAACTAAATATTGCTTTCTAATACCTGTCATTGACTTTGGGAGCATTTAACGTGCTGCAGTTTTTTAAATTTTTATACTTTTTGTAGATTTTAACACGTAGCTATGATTCAATTAGCACGAAGCGTCCAGACAGGAAGGAGGGGACACGGCGCGGTGTGAGAACACTGAGGAACCTTTGTGGGCAGATCGAGCAGGAAGACGGCACAGTAATCCTGAAAGTCAGTGCAAGGCGCTCACTACATGCAGACCATCTCGGAGAAGTACACAGACAGAGCCGGAGCGGAATATCTAGGTAGGAGCATAAGGCTGATTTACTACCTGAGCGTCATCAGGCGGATTTATTTGATGTACCATATTTTTTTATTTTTATGTCTATGGGTTAAGGGAGCGTGCCTTGGATACACATTGCTCTTACCTACTGTGCCAGTCTCCCGGCTCTGCATTATGTACAGTACATCACTTACGACTGCCCCAGTACACCGCCGGAGCAACCAGTTCATGTGGTAGACCCGTTCAATGCGCCCCTCAAATTCTAGGGGGGCTGTTTATCTGACTCACGATCGATGCACTTTATTAGGTTTTATTTAGGATTTAGACTTTATTAGGCTTTTTATCCACATAAAGCGCCTACAGTGGGCGACATTTACTCTCAATTTTAAGCCAGATATTGAAAAAGCGCCTACAGTGGGCGACATTTAGGGCTCATTTTTTTTGCTGACCGTATGCAGAACCATTCATTTTAACGGGTCCGCCCCAAAAAAATGAAGTGACTCTGTGTGCATTACGTATGTCCATTCTGCAAAAGGTTAAAAAAAGGCCTATTATTATCCGCATTACGGACAAGGATAGGACTGTTCCGTTCCGCAAAATACGGAATGCCCACTGACGTCATCTGTACTTTTTGTGGATTGCAAAATACATACGGTCGTGTGCATGAGTCCTTACTCTCAATTTTAAGCCAGATATTGGAAGATCGGGTTCAGCTTGGTTGAAATTGGTTTAACCGTTTCCCTCCCGTGTCCACACCGTAGTTGTGCCTGTGTCATATAAGGGAATTCAGCTTTGTATTGACTGATTTTTATTTTATTTTTTCTTCTTTAGGGTATGTTCAGATGGAGGATTTTGTCCATGTCTCCTACGGCGGAAACTGGGATTTCATGTAGAGCCACCGTAGGTTTAGCGCCATTGAATGGAGCTAAACCGTGAGCAGGCTGTGGCTTTGTTAGGGGTCCTCGCGGTAACCGCACCAGGATTGGACCTGTACATTCTTGGAGCAGTCTTGAAAACCTGGTGACAAAAACCCTCGGTCACATGAACTGTGGTGCCACCTCCCATAGAAAGCAATGGGAGGTGGTTTCAGCACAGATTTGACCCTGGTTTTGACATTGAATCCAGGCTAAAACCCATGCCCAACATCCTCCATCTGAACATACCCTTAGAAGACCCAAACATTTGCTTTGCAGACATATACTAACTTTACCCAAAAGTGTCTGCTTTGTTTGTAGGCATAGCGCCACCCTTGTCCCACGGGCTGTATCTGGTATTGCTGCTCTTATAGATGCAGCCCATGGCCCAGAGGACATTTTTGGCATAAACTATTTCTGTACTGGGTGGACGCAGCACTTCATTTTTGATCTACTGGTGCTCGTTTCATAGGTACTCCACCCCCCCTCCAGTGGATCCTTATAAGTACTCTCTAACGTATAGACAGCACTCTGGGTCTATGAATCTAACGTATGCACAGTACTCGGGGTATATGAATCTAACGTATGGACAGCACTCGGGGTATATGAATCTAACGTATGGACAGTACTCGGGGTATATGAATCTAACGTATGGACAGCACTCGGGGTATATGAATCTAACGTATGGACAGCACTCGGGGTATTCAAATCTAACGTATAGACAGCACTCGGGGTATATGAATCTAACGTATGGACAGCACTCGGGGTATATAAATCTAACGTATGGACAGCACTCGGGGTATATGAATCTAACGTATGGACAGCACTCGGGGTATATGAATCTAACGTATGGACAGCACTCGGGGTATATGAATCTAACGTATGGACATCACTCGGGGTCTATGAATCTAACGTATGGACAGCACTCGGGGTATTCGAATCTAACGTATGGACAGCACTCGGGGTCTATGAATCTAACGTATGGACAGCACTCGGGGTCTATGAATCTAACGTATGGACAGCACTCGGGGTCTATGAATCTAACGTATGGACAGTACTCGGGGTCTATGAATCTAACGTATGGACAGTACTCGGGGTCTATGAATCTAACGTATGGACAGTACTCGGGGTCTATGAATCTAACGTATGGACAGCACTCGGGGTCTATGAATCTAACGTATGGACAGCACTCGGGGTATTCAAATCTAACGTATGGACAGCACTCGGGGTATTCAAATCTAACGTATGGACAGCACTCGGGGTCTATGAATCTAACGTATGGACAGCACTTGGGGTATATGAATCTAACGTATGGACAGCACTCGGGGTATATGAATCTAACGTATGGACAGCACTCGGGGTATATGATTGCAATTACTTGTACGCTATTCACACCGCCACGAGAGAAGAGAAGTCGAACAATGTTTCGGTCCCATTGAAGCCCTTCTTCCCGCCTCTTACTATCAGACCAACCTGTAGACGCCTGAAGAATGGCATCAGTTCACCTGAAACGTTGCTCGTTTTTTCTTCTTTCATGGCAGTGTGAATCCAGTACCAGTAATTGCATCCCTTATACCCCTATTGCCTTATGTCTGCACAATAGAAGCCAGTACATGTCTAACATGGTGTGCAGAAAGTCTTACTGGAGTTTTGTGTTTCCAAGATGGAGGAGGATGTCTGGAGATTAGTAAGTAGTCCTTGTGCAGCGGGTGCCTCCCCCCAGGGCCCTTTAACCCTGGGTTCACACCTGAGCGTTCTGAAACGAGCGCTCTGTATGCGCGATTGTACAGGCGTTTACAATCGCGCATACAGAGACATGCGAACGCCCATTGTCGCACGTTCCCGAAAGTCTATGTACGGGAACACGCGACCAAACGCCCCAAAGAAGCTCAAGAACTTTTTTGAGCGTCGGGCGTTTTACAGCGCGATCGTACGCGCTGTAAAACGCCCAGGTGAGAACCATTCCCATAGGGAAGCATTGGTTTCTCCTTGTTGAGCGTTTTACATCACGTAGGAACGCGCTGTAAAACGCTCAGGTGTGAACTTACCCTAAGAGGGAAAAGTACTTGTTTTGTGATGCCAGTTACGATGAAGCAACAAGGGCACAGGGCCCCTTTTAGTGATACTGTGGATGGTACCCAGGTGTAGGAATGCCAAAGTAGTGTAGGGTGGCCTAAATGTCCCTTAATGTTGGTGCACGTGTCACCGTGCTCCTACCTGGATACTCTGGACTCTAGGCGTTGGCTCTGCAGCAATAAAAAAGGAGGTTTGTTGATGATGGGGATGAAGAATAAATTCAGTCCAGACCTTGTGGTGATGTTGAAAACAGCTTTACTTTGCATAAACGTTGCTCCAAAACGGTTCACAGACTTTGTCTTGGTTCCAGCAGGCTTTGATATTAACTGTGGCAGGCAAACTCCTCTCTGCTACATCTGTCGCTCTCTGGCACTGCTGTACTGACAGGCTATATAACTTGGCTTTTGCTGTATGCTGCACTTTCCTTCTGTAGTCTGTCTCTTAAGTTATACCAGGGAACTTTACTCCTGGCTTCAGAGGCTTCCAGCTGTGAACTCCACATCCAGCAGAGCTGAAGGTGCTCTAGCTGGCCTGGACAAGGCACATCCAGCAGGAACATGCCCCTGCTGCACCCCTCCCTTGGCAGGGGGTAAACTCGAACCTTCCCCTAGCAGGGGGTAAACTCGAACCTTCCCCTAGCAGGGGGTAAACTCGAACCTTCCCCTAGCAGGGGGTAAACTCGAACCTTCCCCTAGCAGGGGGTAAACTCGAACCTTCCCCTAGCAGGGGGTAAACTCGAACCTTCCCCTAGCAGGGGGTAAACTCGAACCTTCCCCTAGCAGGGGGTAAACTCGAACCTTCCCCTAGCAGGGGGTAAACTCGAACCTTCCCCTAGCAGGGGGTAAACTCGAACCTTCCCCTAGCAGGGGGTAAACTCGAACCTTCCCCTAGCAGGGAGTAAACTCGAACCTTCCCCTAGCAGGGGGTAAACTCGAACCTTCCCCTAGCAGGGGGTAAACTGAACTGACTCTCACTAACTAATCTCCTCCCTTCCCTGTAGGAAGTGCTAAACGCCCACCACACCACAAAGGGGGGTGTTCGAATGAAAGGGAAAGCTCCATTCTCTGTACCTGTAGCTCTGCCATTTATGCTGCCACCTGCTGGTGAACCAGGCATATTACACTTAAACATAAACCGTTACATGGAAATAGATATGCATTATACAAGACCTGGAAATAAATACATAGAATGGCATTTGGTTAACCATAGGAGATAGTAGCGAGGTGTGCAGAAGTGGTAATGCACCTCTTGGGCATTACACTTGCATTTTAAAAGGGGTTTTCCAAGTCTTCAATACTGATGACCTATTGTCAGGATATTTCATCAGTATGGGGTCCGACTCCCGGCCCCTCTGCCGATTTGAAGAGGCTGCAGCTCTCCAGTGAGTGCCGTGGACTACTTGCAGCTTACCTAGCGCAGCGCCATAGTGGTAAAGTGGCTGTGCTTGGTATTGCAGCTCCTCTCCATTCACTCAAATGGAACTGAGCAGCGTCTAGACCAGGGGTCAGCAACCTCCGACACTCCAGCTGTTGTGAAACTACATTTTTTTTTAGCATGCTCCATTTATTTCTATGGGAGTTCTGAGAAGAGTAGAGCAATTATGCATGCTGGGAGTTGTAGTTTCACAACAGCTGGAGTGCCGGAGGTTGCCTACCCCTCGTCTAGACCCCTTGGCCAATGTCATTGGCCTAAGGGAGAGGCCGTGGCACTCATGGAGTGGGAGCTGGACCCCCACTAATCAGATACTGATGAACTTTTGTCTATCCAGATGGGTGAGGAGCCCGCTTACCCTTCCAAAGAACAGGATGGAGGTGATGATTTAAAACTGACGTCCACCCATGGTCAGTCTTACAGTCTGTTTCCTCTCTGAAATACTCTAAAATTCGCCTTGTTACGTCCAGATAATATGGCACGCAGTGGAAATTATAGGGTTATGGCTTATTAAACTGTATAAAGAAGGGGCTTAGGAATAGACTTGATTAATAATCTCTGTGACTACGGCTTTTTATATATTTGTGACCAGAACAAATGGCATTTATAAAGTTATTACGCTCGTATGCACGGAAGTGAATTCCCCAGTGATTATTTTAGGACAGATAAGTGCATATTAAAGGGCATCTGTCACCGCATATGTCCTAATACACATGGGTGACTTTTGAGATGTGCGCTGGTCAGGTGAATGCCACGGTCTTGGTCCCATCTTCCTCGGTACCTGTATTGCCAAGAAAACCACAGTTTTATAATATGCAAATGAGCTCCTAGGAGCAATGAGGGTGGTGCCGTTGCTCCCATTGGCTCCCTTTTATGCCATGTCCCCAGCACAAAGGCCGACAGGCCAGGCAGTGAAAACATATTCACGCCTGACCCTGAAGTATTAATGGATGGAGATTGCCCATCTGAACGACGGTCTCCCTTTACTGCGCATGTGCCGAGACTTTAGGGCCAGGCGTTAATATGTTTTAGCAGTGAGCAGAGCCTCTGGGAACAACTATGTGCAACAGCACCGCCCTTGTTGCACCTAGGGACTCACTGCTGTGTTATAATATGCAAGTGAGTGCTCCAAGGGAGATGGGACCAAGACCGTGGCATTCAGCTGACTAGCGCACATCTCTCCCCCCCCATCTAGTGTCCCATTTACTATAACGTTTCTGAATAGCTGTTGTGGGGATTCGCTCTGATAAACAGGACAAGCGGGTGCAGTATAGAGGCAAAGACACGTTTGTAACTGCAGCGTTTATTCACACTAGTTGCAGGTTCCATTTTCAGTATTGGTGTTAGTTCACATCCAAAACAGTTCATACAGAAAAACATTCACCTTTTGATCCTGGGTGTTTAATCCACACCCGGCTGAATGCTCAGAAAGTCCACCTCCAGGCTTTAGGCAGCCTACTCGCCCGACACACTGTCTTCAGCTATCAGCCCACACACAGGCCTCGGATCTCAGCAGAGTTTCACACAGCTCCAGGTGTCAGATAGGAGTAATCCACTCCACCCAGGCAGTGCTGGCTGGTTTTTATGCCTGGCAAAACCCAGCCTGGAACATGGGGAGTAGTCACCCACCCAGCACTTTGACTACTCCCAGTAAGAGCTGTCCTGGATCAGCCATTTCAGCCATACTAAGTATCAAAGTGTCAAACAGCAACTGCTGCTGACACATAAAAACCGGCTCTTACTCCACCGAGGCCAGGAACCTCAGTGACACGTACCCATCATCCACGATGATTCCTTGTACCTTCTTACACTGTATACAGCCCTGACATCCTTCCTTCATTAGGATTGCGGAGGTGATTTTCGGGCCGATCCTGGTAGTAGTCATGGTAACTGATGTCGCCGTGACTCGGTCTGAAGCGCTTCCTACTTTGTGCTGATGGCCATGATTAGACGTCATCGCTGTGTAAGTGAATGGAGTGGGCACAGCTGGTGATGCCAATTACCACTTTCTGCACACTAATGCAGCAGGCTGGAATAGGAACTTCGGGAACAGCGGAGAGGTGAGTATTTTAGGTATGTGCCCCCGTCTTTACTTTATATACCCCAGCACATCCCGTAATCTGTCACCTTTTAGGGACATACAGCCCAGACTATTTGGCACAGACTTTAGATGCTCAGTTCTGTCAAGTGGATCCTAGGGGGTTAAAGGGCATCTGTCAGCAGTTTTGTACCTATGACACCGGCTGACCTGTTACATGTGCACTCGGCAGCTGAAGGCATCTGTGTAGGTCCCATGTTCATATATGCCCGCACTGCTGAGAAAAGTTTTCATATATGCAAATGAGCCTCTAGGAGCAACGGGGGCGTTGCCTTTACACTTATTAGAGGCCCTGCTCTTTCTGCCGCACCCTCTCCACTTTGAATGACAGGTCCAGGCAGTGAAAAATACATCATTCTGCTTGGCCCTTTCAATCAGGTGGAGTCTGCAAACAGAATTTTCATTGAAAATGGACAGGAATGAAAACACCTCTGGAAAAACAATTGCATGCAAAAAAAACTGATGCCGATTGCACATCATCAAGTTTTTTTTAAGCTCAGAAAATACTATGTGTGAACCAACCCTTGCATTAGGAAGACTGCTATTCCAAGTGCATGCTTAGTGCAGCCGAGTATGCATGTATTTGCAATAGGGGAGAGGAATAAGCTGCTATAAGACACAAAAGGATCAGGCCTGTTATAAACACAATATGCCCGACCCTTCTTTTCCCCAACATTTGGTGTCCGTGGGGAAGGGCTGGAGTTTGGACTCCCCCATACACCTTAGATGGTTGGCCATCCCTTCGGAAATCATCAGGTTTCAATGACGTTTAAAAGGGTTTTCTGAGACTTTACTACTGATGACCTATCCTCTTTATAGGTCAGCCTCTAATTATTTGGGGTCCGACACCCGGTATCAGTGCAACACGCCAGACCTGCAGGGTATGACTAAGTGAGGTCACAGTTATGGGCAATCGAGGGTACTCACTATATTTGCAGAACCCTGGGCAGGCGCGTGGCAGTGAAGGAGAGGTAGACACGGTTCCTCTGGGGCACGCTCTGTAGATAGGGACCAGGCCTGATGGTAGTTGAGGTGCCCTGGATGTTATAGGTATTTTGTGTGCCTGGGGCAAGGTCCCTGTGGTATTCGTGACGCCAGTGCCTTTGGCCGGTGGCACGCCGGTTGGTGGTTGGAAAGATGAAGGTACACAAGTATGCAGTGAACCAAACGTAAACTTTACTGGACAATCCAACTTTGTACAGCAGGGAGTAGTATAGTCTCTGTATTACAGTTCCACAGAAGGGACTTATTCACAAATATGGCAGGCAATAGTCATGCAAGTTACACTGAGGGTAAATTCCACAAGCACTCAGCAGCCGGTTGTACTTTTCCCAGAATCACTGTACACTGTCCTTTATAGAACTCCTGCTCTGGCTTTATATCTCCCAAGGCCCGGATGCCTAAAAGGGTGGCTTATATCCTTGGTTACCTCCTTCCTCAGGTATTATACTGCTTGCTATGATTCCTAAGTTCCTCTGCCCATCAGGGTCACTTTGCTTACCCTGGGACGCCTCCTCCTATCAGGTGGGTAACTGTTGGTTTCTCCCAGGAGGTTGGATCCTACAACTGGGGCATCTCTTCAGAGCTAACTTAGGCTCTCTTGTTCTTCAGGCAAGCTGGAGCATCTCAACAGCCTCCTGGACATCACTAGCAGCCAGGGCTATCCAGCTGCATGTCAGGAGCAGGCTTCTTAACCTGTGTCTTCTCAGACTCCTGGCTCTGCACTAACTCTCCCTGTCTGGGCCTGGACATTTATACTAGGGGCTCCCTATCTCCCTCTAGTGTCTGGGATGTCTAACTACACCCAACTAGGCCTGCTGCTGCATTAGACAGGGGTACATTGCATATAACAACACATTAAAACATACATTAAATGCAGAATTAAATATGACATTTCTGTTCCTTGTGAGTAGGAGTAACGCGCACACCAATTGACCCTTGTGTAGTGCCCACCCATACCTAGTGGGACACTACATACCCCCACGCTATAACGTTGCCCGTCCTCGGCGCAACATGGAGGGTCCCTGCACAGCTGGATACTACACCTGTAATGAGGACAATAAAGCAAAGCAGGAAAACACATCTACATTTGCAAAATATACATTATATGTATACATATATTAGGCAGTTCCACTGGAATAGGAGCAAGTAATGGTGAAAAGGGGCGTCGTTCTCTTCTCTCAGGATAAAACAATGGGAACAGGGGCGCTGACCTGGCACAGCGTAACAGTAAATACCAGGATAGTCCAAATAATACTCTTAAGTGCAAATTGTCCATGATAGAACAGTTGTAGTCCATGGAAAATGTAAAACATTAAATAACAATTCTTGGAGGCTCAAAGCATATAAAATGAGTCCGTACCCAGGTTTTTTTCTTTTCGTTCATTCCACAGCTAAGTAGAGATATAGGCAGAGGCGACCATACAGTGTAGCAAGAATCACAGAGGCTCGCACGAGGTGGAGTCCATCTCTGGGCACAATACTTTAAAATAGTAGCAAAATCTCAGAGGCTCATGTGCATTTGAGTCTATCCCTGGGCCCAATTCTTGAAATTCCAGTTGCATAATAAAATAGCAGCACATAAAATAGTCCACATTATTTAAATGGCATACACATCAAAGTAGTGCTGTAATACCCTTAATCAACCTGAAAAGGGGGTTAAAGGGTTAAGAGTGCAACTTATGAAAACAGGCACAACTGGGTTTTCACTCTGAGAAAGCAGGCAGGAGGTCCTGTAAACAAGATGGTCTTGCTGCACGTGGTATTTCAGCTTGCCGCCTCCACTGAGCCGTGGGTAACTGGCAGCAGCAACAGAGGGCCAAAACAACGAAGGACTCCTGTCCTGAAAGGGTTAAATCTTCTTTAGGATCCCTTGGTAAATAAAGCAAACATCAAGGGCCTAGCAGGCCAATTCACAGGGGCATGTCATATTCACTTTGCATTTCAGTGGTGCTCCCTGGCTCCATTTGTATATTGGGCCTGTACTGAGGTTCAACAGATGGATGTGCCCACAACACAGTATTGGGGGGCAACTGTAACATAAACGGACCCCTAATAGGTATAGGCCCCATAGGCCTAGGGGTAATCAAAGTCGCTGACCTCACCGGAGCAGGCATAACAAATGTGGGCTGCTGCACTGGCCTGGGTACCGCTGCTTCAAGCGGTCCGGTGGGTTCTGGAACGACTGGCTCTGTGCGCCGGTGCACAGCGTAAGAAGGCCTCACCGCAGGTGCCGGTACAAAGGAGGGACGGCTGGAAGGTACAGGTACTCTCACCTTAGACCCGGAGACGTCCGAGTCCTTACGTCCTCTTTCTTGTAGGTCAGGTGGAGTCCGGATCCTGGCGGAGGCAGTCTGGCGTAGCTCCCGAAGTTTCATCTCCAGCCGCACGATCTGGTCGTCCAGGCTTTCGGAGTCGGGATCGCTGGTCTCCGCTGTCGTCGTCGGCACTTGAGCGGTGGGTGGTTCGTCCTGCGCAGCCGCTGCAGGCTCAGGTGAGGCGTCCGCTTTCCTCCCTCTGCGGATATTCTCCAGGGCAGCTCTGAATCTCTCTGCATCCTGAAGCTCACGGACAGTTTTCTCCCTGCGAGGCAACTCAGGTGAGGGCCATGGGCTAACCCTCTTTTCCACCACTGTTGGCTGCCAGAACACATTTGGGCCAATGAAAGAGCCCCGTTCCTGGAAGGCATGATGGGCCGGTCCTGGAGAGCACTCAGATTCACGCTCGCAGCCAGGGTTGTCCTCCGGAGAGCGCACAGACTCACGCTCGCAGCCAGAGTAGTCCTCATCAAAGTCCCAGTCCTCCGATTTCTTTTTCGGACGGGACACGGCAGTGGCGTAGGGGCCTCGCAGGCCCTCAGCAGGGGTAAATTCAACCTCCTCTCCCTCGCGGAGGTTGTGTAGACGTTCTGGGAGGTAGCTCCGCTTGACGGACCTCCTGTTGACATATAAGTCTCGTCCAGTCAGGTAGTCTTTTATGAAACCGAAGCCTCGGTCCTTGTCAAAGGCCACAACCAACCCCATTCTCCTTTCCAGGCGGGGTTGTGTGTCACTGTGGGGGACGCGTGAACGGTCTTTGCCAGTTCTTAGTAGTAAATCTTGGTTTTGGTTGTCTTCTTTATGGCGGCCTCCCGGATCTCTGCCATTAGAGCTGACCACTTGAACGAGGGCTGGAAGAAGTCTCTCCAGGAGCCATAGTAGGTCTCCGGTTGCGTCCTCGGTGGTGGGCAGGCGGGTCTCTCCGGTCCCGGAGAGTAGGCCGGTGGAGCGGCCTCTTGCTCAACACCAGTCACATTCATGGTTAATAAGTCGGGCGCGGACATATCAGCAGAAAAGTCCTCACTCCTCAACATGCTCGATCCTTCTCTGGAGAGCGACAGGGTGGCGCCAACAAGTTCAGACAGATCCTCCCATTGCACTGGGAGGCCGCCCCCCAGGTACTCCAGTATTGGGGAGGCGGAGTCCATCACAGCAGACATGCAAATGTCCAGACAGGGCGGTGGCGCCAGCATACAGCCTTCCCGCACTTTTAGCAGAAGGCGCCAATTTTTACCGCCAATTTAAGATGAAGATGACGCAGCAAACAATTTCAAGCAAGCTCAGCGGCCATCTTTGAGCAAAATAGCTGTCTATTCACTGACAGCAAGCGGTGGCTTAAATAAGTAGAAAACAGTCCATACAATGCAATCTTCACACCGCAAATATTACAGTTCACTTTGGCCCAGCAATTTTCAATAAAACAATTGGGGCATGTCACTTTAAGACAATTTTCAGCACACAGTTTTTAAATCCGCTATGGCGCAGGAATATTCGCATCCTGTTCGTGACGCCAATTTATGCAACACGCCAGACCTGCAGGGTATGACGAAGTGAGGTCACAGTTATGGGCAATCGAGGGTACTCACTATATTTGAAGAACCCTGGGCAGGCGCGTGGCAGTGAAGGAGAGGTAGACACAGTTACTCTGGGGCACGCTCTGTAGATAGGGACCAGGCCTGATGGTAGTTGAGGTGCCCTGGATGTTACAGGTATTTTGTGTGCCTGGGATAAGGTCCCTGTGGTATTCGTGACGCCAGTGCCTTTGGCCGGTGGCACGCCGGTTGATGGTTGGAAAGATGAAAGTACACAAGTATGCAGTGAACCAAACGGAAACTTTACTGGACAATCCAACCTTGTACAGCAGGGAGTAGTATAGTCTCTGTATTACAGTTCCACAAAAAGGGGCTTATTCACAAGTATGGCAGGCAATAGTCATGCAAGTTACACTGAGGGTAAATTCCACAAGCACTCAGCAGCCGGTTGTACTTTTCCCAGAATCACTGTACACTGTCCTTTCTAGAACTCCTGCTCTGGCTTTATATCTCCCAAGGCCCGGATGCCTAAAAGGGTGGCTTATATCCTTGGTTACCTCCTTCCTCAGGTATTATACTGCTTGCTATGATTCCTAAGTTCCTCTGCCCATCAGGGTCACTTTGCTTACCCTGGGACGCCTCCTCCTATCAGGGGGGTAACTGTTGGTTTCTCCCAGGAGGTTGAATCCTACAACTGGGGCATCTCTTCAGAGCTAACTTAGGCTCTCTTGTTCTTCAGGCAAGCTGGAGCTTCTCAACAGCCTCCTGGACATCACTAGCAGCCAGGGCTATCCAGCTGCATGTCAGGAGCAGGCTTCTTAACCTGTGTCTTCTCAGACTCCTGGCTCTGCACTAACTCTCCCTGTCTAGGCCTGGACATTTATACTAGGGGCTCCCTATCTCCCTCTAGTGTCTGGGATGTCTAACTACACCCAACTAGGCCTGCTGCTGCATTAGACAGGGGTACATTGCATATAACAACACATTAAAACATACATTAAATGCAGAATTAAATATGACATTTCTATTCCTTGTGAGTAGGAGTAACGCGCACACCAATTGACCCTTGTGTAGTGCCCACCCATACCTAGTGGGACACTACATCAGCTGTTCAAGAAGGCAGCGGCGCTCGCAGTAGTGCCGCAGCCTTCTCGCAGCTCATCAAGCGCAGCGCCGTCTATTGTGTAGTGGCTATGCTTGATATCACAGCTTCATGTGAATTAAAGGGGTTTTCCAGGACTTTTATACTGATCAGTGGGGGTCTGACACCTGGGATCGGCTGTTTGAGAAGGCAGCGGCGCTCGCAGTAGCGTTGCAGCCTTCCCTCTGCTCACCAAGCACAGCGTTGTACATTGCACTGCGGCTGTGCTTGGTATGGCAGCTCAGCCCCATTCACTTCAATGGGGCTGAAATGCGCCTAGACCGTGTGACTGATGAACGTGACCTCACATGGGCTAGACAAGACTGTGAGAAGGCTGCGGCGCTACGGCGAGCATCGGTGCCTTCTCAAACAGCTGACCGCAGTGGTCATGCAGCGATTTCCTCCAGTATGGGGAGCAGTGATCGCGTATGCCATTGCTTGTCCCCATACTGACTCGTTGTTACCCAGCAGCAGATGCTCTGTACACAGCACGGGCAAACGACTTTTGTGTCCGCAGGAATGATCTACGTTCAACGGGTAATCACCGGCACTTTTACACCGCCAGATAATCGCTAACGTGATGATTATCTTGTGGATTCAAGATATATGCCTTAAAGGGAACCTGTCACCGGGATTTTATGTATAGAGCTCAGGACATGGGTTGCTAGATGGCCGCTAGCACATCCGCAATATCCAGTCCCTATAGCTCTGTGTGCTTTTATTGTGTAAAAAACCGATTTGATACATATGCAAATTAACCTGAGATGAGTCCTGTCCCTGACTCATCTCACTTACAGGACTCATCTCAGGTTAATTTGCATATGTATCAAATCGTTTTTTTTTACACAATAAAAGCACACAGAGCTATAGGGACTGGATATTGCGGATGTGCTAGAGGCCATCTAGCAGCCCATGTCCTTAGCTCTATACACAAAATCCCGGTGGCAGGTTCCCTTTAAGCCTCAGGCCTAGTTCACACGAACGTATAGCTTTTATTGTTTTTTGCGGTCCGTTTTTCACGGATCTGTTTTTGAGTTCCGTTGTGTTTCCTTTCCGTTTTTCCGTTCCGTTTTTCCGTATGCCATATACAGTATACAGTAATTACATAGAAAAAATTGGGCTGGGCATAACATTTTCAATAGATGGTTCAGAAAAAACGGAACGGATACGGAAGACATACGGATGCATTTCCGTATGTGTTCAGTTTTTTTTTGCGGACCCATTGACTTGAATGGAGCCACGGAACGTGATTTGCGGGCAATAATAGGACATGTTCTATCTTTCAACGGAACGGAACAACGGAAATACGGAAACGGAATGCATACGGAGTACATTCCGTTTTTTTTGCGGAACCATTGAAATGAATGGTTCCATATACGGAACACAAAAAAACGTCCCGTACACTCGCAAAAAAAACGTTTGTGTGGACTAGGCCTCAGACTATGGTAGAGGAGAGACGTATAGATTTTTCCCCAAATATGATTTCAAAAAAATGTTACATTTTTTTTTTTTTTATGCCTGTTGTGAATAAGTAAAATCCACAACTGCCTGTAAAAAAAATAATTATATATATATATATTATATTTACTGGGGCAAAAAAAAAAGCAGGAAAAAGTACAATAAAAGAGCTACGATAACACAATAAATAATAATAATATAAAATATCGCAAAATATACTCTAGAGTAAGGACATAGTACGGCTATATATACGTCATGGTTAATTTTAATTCCTACGCTGTCGGGACAGCTGGTGCTGGATTCTCAGCACAGATGATGACAGACGATCAGCAGAAATTTCCAGCAGCTTCGGCATTTTAATTCTCTCCTGTTTTTTCGCCCCCAGGATCCTTTTGCAGAGCGGGCAGTTGCCAAGTGATGCACCGTCACCTGCTTCTCTGCTGGGAACGGCCAGGTATCCTACCCCCAGCACCTTGTGACGAGAGCAGCACTGGAGAGGGAGAGGTGAGCGGGTTTACAGGAGGGGAGGAGACCCATACCGGCATGACGGCTATAGAAAGACTCCTGGGTAGACGAGTGTTCACACTATATTTATAGAAAGCCAGTTCCCGTCTTGTGACTCCTTACACAATGCCGATGGCTCGGTCGCCTCCGTCTGACAGGTTGGATGACGCCGCAGAAGGGTAGATGTAAGTGCGGGTTGTTGTCCGTGGCAGACTCTTCCTCTTTCTCGTTCACATTGAACGGCGTCCCCGAACTTTGCACTCTCCAGCTGGCGTGAAACTACAACTCCCAGCATGCAGGCTGCCGCTGCAGACGCTCCCGTAACTCCCTCGATAGTGCTTAGCATTTAACCCCTTCTTTCTCTATATCCTGACGCTGTTTCTTGCTTTTCTTTACAGGTTTTTACAATGTTTTTGTTTTTTTTTGTTGTCAGTGGAATGAGCCTCAATATCTAATATGATAAATGGGGTCCTCAAGTGCCGATCTCAGGGACCGTGGCTGAGGGGGGGGGGAGCAAAGGATATGTAGTATAGCTTTATACATGCATTTCCGTGGTCACACTTGAGGGTAATTTAGGATGTATAGGTATAAATTAGACCCTCTGTAGGACTTGCTGAACTGAAGTCTGATACGGAAGAACATCTAGTGATATGCGTCAGCAATATAAGGCAATGTATAGCAGGAGAGCGAGCGAGCAGGCGGTTACCGTTACTGTAAAAAATAAAAGGGTTAGAAAAACATGGCTGCTTTCTTCCAAAACAGCGCCACCCCTGTCTATTGGTCGTGTGTGGTATTGTCGCTCGGCTCCCTTGAAGTGGATGGGATTGGACGGCAGCACCACACGCAACCTGTAGACAGCTGTAGAAGAGAGCAGCCATATTTTTCTAATCCTGAACGACCCCTTTAATTAATAAATTGTATTGAATAAAAACTACAACAGGACCCGCGGGATTGGCATATCTCAGTTTTGTTAAAGGGCATCTGTCAGCAGATTTGTACCCATGAAAGTAGCTGACCCGTTGCCGTTACAGCGCTCTCTCTCTCTAGGTGTAACGACAACGCCCCCATTGCCCCTAGAGACTCATTTGCATATAATAAAACTTTTCTCCCCTATTGCAACTACATGCATCCTCGGCTGAACCAAGCATGCCCTTGCAATAGCTGTCTTCCTAATGCCAGCTTTAGGGTATGTTCACACAGTATTTTCTGAGCACGATCTGCAATCAGTTGTGTTTTTTTTTTTTTCTGCATGCAATTTTATTTCCTGAGATTTTATTTTTTATTTTTATATGATTTTGGCAAGGATTTTCTTTCCTGTCTGCAGACTCCACCTAATTGACAGGGCCGCCCAGGTTGTATAATGTTTTTTACTTCCTGGACATGATAATCAAAGTGCGGAGGGTGCGGCAGTTGCAGAGAGATCTGAACCTCTAGGTGTAATGACAACGCCCCTGTTGCTCCTAGAGGCTCATTTGCATATATTAAAACATCATTTTTCTCAGCAATGTGGACACATATGAACATGGGACCAACACAGATGTCTTCAGCTGCCAAGCGCACATGTAACAGGTCAGCCAGTGTCATAGGTACAAAACTGCTGACAGATGCCCTTTAAGCTGATTCTGTGTTGTACAGGAATAGGGTCCGTGTGACAGCCGCATTTCCTGGACCGGCTGCAGTTCGGCTGACCCAAGCTTGCTGCATCATCCTGATCTGTGATGCTGGGAGTTTGAGTCCATCCATGGGTCTACTGTCCCATATTCCCATGATGCGGTGAGTACAGGACAGTAGACCTATGCAGTGGAGTAGCTAGAAATGACCGGGCCCCACAGCAAGTTTTTGAATGGGCTTTTATCCCACAGTAATTTTGTAGCGACCCCTTCCTTTCATGCCGCCCCCATTCCTGTGGCTAGTAAAGATCGCTCTCTCAGACCAGGCCCGGCAGCTGTTCCATCCGTTTCTTACACTGTCTATGCTGTCACTGTATATCATTTCATTGTGTAATACTGTTGAGGGGGCCCTGACCAAATCCTTTAGTCCTCCTCCTCCTGGATGGGCCTCTTCTGGGTCATCGCCCCAAAGCTGCAGCTTCCCCTATAGCTATGCCCCTGGATCTATGGCCGGACTGGACTTACAGCATCACAGATAACTGAGTTTGGGTGAGTCAATGCCACAGTCAGGGCTCCGGCACACGGCCGTTGGTCAGCCTTGCCCGTATTGCGGCCCGCAAACAGCAGGTCCGCGAAATGTGGTCACTTGAATGGGTCCACAATTCAGAAGGTCTGTGTGGAACGGAGGCATGGAACTCCACGGAAGCACTACAGAGCTCTTCCATGGGCTTTCTGTTCGTGTTCTGTTTTTTTGTGGTGCGGATGGATCACAAACCCATTCAAGTTAAATGGGTCTGGATCCTTTGCGGCAGCCGCACGGATGGTGCTGGTGCAAATTGCGGCCCTCAATGCACGGAACGGCCGAACAATGGTCGTGTGAATGAGCCCTCTGTCACGTGTGGCTGTCACATGGACCATCTCATCTGCGTGAAATAAGCCTAATCCTTAGGGTCCATTCACACGTCTGCAACTGTTTTGCGGATGCTCAAAACACGGACACCAGCCATGGTAAACGAGCTAATCATAGTAACATACGCTGAAAAGAATACATGCGTCCATCCGGTTCAGCCTGTTATCCTGCAAAGCTGACCCAGAAGAAAGCAATAAGGTAGAAGCCAACTGTCTTCATCTTAGGAAAAAAAATTCTGAATAGTCCCTGGATCAACGACCTGTCCAGATATCTAGTAACAATAACCCGGGGGCGCACCACCAATGAGGCCAGGTGAGGCGATCGACTCAGGCATCACCAGGTAGGGGCAAGAGGGGGGACAGCGGAAGGGCCATGGGCAATGAGTGCTTTCACTGTGGCAAAGGGGTTAGGTTAAGAAATTGGCATGGGGGGGGGGGGGGCGCTGTTTCAGTTTTCGCCTCAGGCAGCAGAATCCTCTTCTATGTTGATGGCGAAACCTTCTTTCCTCTAGATGTAGAAGGTGTCTCAAAAAGCCAAACATTGGTTATACAAAAGTTCAGCTAAAGCCTTGAAAAACCCATAATAGTTTTACCATAACTTATCACCCATACACAGGATAACTGATAATTGTCTGACTGCTGGGACCCTCACTGATCTCAAGAATGAGGGTCCCTTGTCTCCCAATGGGATGGAGCAGTGGTCATGCATGGGCAATACTGCTCCAATCACAGTGGAACTGACTAAGATGGCGATCCATCCGTCCCATTGACAGTGAATAGTGCAGCAGCACGCCTGAATGGCTTGGGACCTCCCTTCTTGCCATTGGCGGGGGTCCCAGTGGTCATTCCTCTAGTGATCAGACACTTATCCTGATGCAAGATAAGTTGTTGCTGTAAGACAACCTCTTGTATGAATTCTAGTATACAGAAGCTGGGAATTTAAAGGGGTTACCTCATGATTAATGTAAAAAATGACAATATATAGCACATGACAACCTCTTTCTAGCACATCTAGAACCAGCCCTGTACCTCACATGGATCCAGAGATCTCCCCATTCATTGCTCTGCTAGATTTATATCAAGGGGAGTGTCTTTTCTGCTGCAGCTCAGGGGGCGTGTCTGTGGTCTCCCTATCACAGCTCAGGGGGCGTGTCTGTGGTCTCCCTATCACAGCTCAGGGGGCGTGTCTGTGGTCTCCCTATCACAGCTCAGGGGGCGTGTCTGTGGTCTCCCTATCACAGCTCAGGAGGCAGTTGAAGGATGAAACTGAGCATGTGTGGCCATCTCTGTAAGCGGGTCAAACAAATAAACAGCAAGTGGCGCTACACAGATACATTTTACTGAATAACTCGGTGGCTATGCTAATTTTTTAATTACATACAATTACAAAAGTGTTCAGATCATACTGCTGGTTTGAAAACTGTAGACTATTTTTCGTGGGACAAGCCCTTTAAGGCTATAAAATGTGCATCTCCTCAGTTGCTTGTTCTTTATCTGTGCTTTAAGAGCAAACCCATAAAAATAAAATATGGCAAGGCACGTCCTAGTGCTGGACTTGTGCCCATCCCTTCATCCGATCCTGTGATTTAGATGGAGAAGTCCTCCAAAAATGAGGCGATGTAGATAAAATGGCTAGAACTGCAGAAGGGTGAAATATAGTGGAAACTGAATAGAAGATCCAGGACCTGAAGAGAGAAGGGAGGGATCGAGTCTGTGGTAGCTGATCATTAGCTGCCAGTATCTCTAGGCATCCAGCCAAGGGAGACTGAAAGAGGAAACCAAACACAGGGTGAGTCAGGCAAGACCGCAAGCTTAGCTTTGAAGCATGCATGTTGGCGTTTGAGGTGCACCTTTAACCCTTTCAAGACCAAGCCATTTTTCACCTTCGTGTCCACGTCTAATTTTGCAAATCTGACATGTGTAACTTTATGTCCTATTAACTTTGGAACGCTTTTATTTATCCAAACCATTCTGAGATTGTTTTCTCGTGACACATTGTACTTCATGATAGTCTCAAATTTGAGTCAATATATTTCACCTTAATTTATGAAAAAATCCCAAATTTACCAATTTTTTTTAAAAAATTAGCAATTTTAAAATTTTCAATTTCTCTGCTTTTAACCTTCTCCCGACCGCCTAACGCAGGGATGCATCCTGCGGGCGGCCGGGTTATTCCTCATTGACGCGTCATCCCGCGAGAGCCGGGATTTCGCTGTGAAAGCGCGCATGCGCGCGCGTTCACAGCGACGCGCGGCTCACAAGTTAATCTACAGCCTGCCAGCAGCGATCATTCGCTGGCAGGCTGTAGATGCATAATTATTATTTTTTTATTTATTTTTTTAACCCTCAAAAAAGTATATTAGACGCTGTTTTGTTAACGGCGTCTAATATACCTGGTCCTCTGGTGGTCCCTTTTGCTTGGATCGACCACCAGAGGACACAGGCAGCTCTGTAAGTAGCACCAATCACCACACTACACTACACCCCCCCTGTCACTTATTAACCCCTGATCACCCCATATAGACTCCCTGATCACCCCCCTGTCATTGATCACCCCCCTGTAAGGCTCCATTCAGACGTCCGTATGTGTTTTGCGGATCCACGGATCCGCAAAACACTGACATCGGCAATGTGCTTTCCGCATTTTGCCAGAACTATATAGAAAACGCCTTTTCTTGTCCGCAATTGCGGACAAGAATAGGACATGTTCTATAGGCTCTACAAAAAACGCAGTGTTCGCCCGATCAGGCCTGATCTTGTGCGCACACTTGCGTTCAGTCCGCCCCACCGCAGTGACAGAATTAAATTTTATGTGATCACAGCAAAAACACCGTAAAATCGCTGCGGCGCTATAAAGATCACTTTTGAGGGGCATGGCGAGTTCATAGAAGATTTATTTTTTTTTGGCACAAGTTAGCGGAAATTGTTCTTTTTTTTGTTTTTTTTTCCCTTACAAAGTCTCATATTCCACTAACTAACTTGTGACAAAAAATAAAATCTCACATGAACTCACCATACCCCTCACGGAATCCAAATGCGTAAAAATGCCCTGTGAAATCCTAAAGGTACTTATTGGAATTTGGGCCCCTTTGCGCACCTAGGCTGCAAAAAAGTGTCACACATGTGGTCTCACCGTACTCAGAAGAAGTAGGGCAATGTGTTTTGGTGTGTATTTTTACATGTACCCATGCTGGGTGAGAGAAATATCTCTGTGAAATGACAACTTTGTATAAAAAAAATTGAAAAGTTGTCTTTTACAGAGAGATTTATCTCACCCAGCATGGGTATATGTAAAAATACACCCCAAAACACATTCCCCAACTTCTCCTGAGTACGGCGATACCACATGTGTGACACTTATTTGCAGCCTAGGTGCGCAAAGGGGCCCAAATTCCAATGAGTACTTTTAGGATTTCACAGGGCATTTTTTTACGCATTTGGATTCCAAACTACTTCTCACGCTTTACGTCCCCTAAAATGCCAGGGCAGTATAAATACCCCACAAGTGACCCCATTTTGGAAAGAAGACACCCCAAGGTATTTCGTGAGGGGCATGGCGAGTTCATGTAAAATTTTATTTTTTGTCACAAGTTAGTGGAATATGAGACTTTGTAAGAAAAAAAATTAAGAAAAATTCAATTTCCGCTAACTTGTGACAAAAAAAAATAATTCCATGCTCTCACTATGCCCATCAGCGAATACCTTAGGGTGTCTACTTTCCGAAATGGGGTCATTTGTGGGGTGTTTCTACTGTCTGGGCATTGTAGAACCTCAGGAAACATGACAGGTACTCAGAAAGTCAAAGTGCGTAAATTAAGTTTTTTGCACCATAGTTTGTAAACGCTATAACTTTTACCCAAACCAATAAATATACACTTATTGCATTTTTTTTAATCAAAGACATGTAGAACAGCAAATTTAGAGAAATTTATATAGCAGTGTAGTTTTATTTGAAAAATTTTACAACAGAAAGTGAAAAATGTCATTTTTGGGCAAAAATTTCGGTCAATTTTGATTAATATAAAAAAAAAGTAAAAATGTCAGCAGCAATGAAATACCACCAAATGAAAGCTCTATTAGTGAGAAGAAAATGAGGTAAAATTAATTTGGGTGGTAAGTTGTATGACCGAGCGATAAACGGTGAAAGTAGTGTAGTGCCGAAGTGTAAAAAGTGGTCTGGTCATTAAGGGGGTTTAAGCTAGGGGGGCTGAGGTGGTTAAAACAGAAAGTGATACCTCATAAAATATTTATTACTTAATATTCCCCATATGTCTACTTTATGTTGGCATCTTTTTGTAAATGTCATTTTATTTTTTTAGGACGTTAGAAGGCTTAGAATTTTAGAAGCAATTCTTAAAATTTTTAAGAAAATTTCCAAAACCCACTTTTTAAGGACCAGTTCAGGTCTGAAGTCACTTTGTGGGGCTTACATAGTGGAAACCCCCCATAAATGACCTCATTGCAGAAACTACACCCCTCAAGTTACTCAAAATGGATTTTACAAACTTTAACCCTTTTAGGTGTTCCACAAGAATTAAAGGAAAATGGAGATGAAATTTCTAAATTTCACTTTTTGGGCAGATTTTCCATTTCAATAATTTTTTTTCTTTAACACATCGAGGGTTAACCGCCAAACAAAACTCAATATTTATTACCCTGATTCTGCGGTTTACAAAAAACGCCAACACAGATGCCTTCAGCTGCCAATTTGTTACGGCCATGGTTATGGCCGTGACTCCTTGGGAGCCGCATACAGTTGCCCGCGGTTTGGGTAGTTGTTTCAACCGCAGCTTGAGGCATGATGTTGTTTGCCTCAGGTGCGGTTGCCGCGGACAACAGCTATGTGTGCGGTTCCTTTGGAGTTGTGTGCGTGTGTGTATGCACGTTTGTATGTCTGGTGTGCACTTTGACATCTTCCTTTCTCTGTGGCTGCCCGTGGCAACGTTTGGTATGTTGTACATGTGGTGGCAGTGTCCTGCCCTTCGGGCTGTCTCCCAGGACGGCTGCCACCCATGTCGTTGCCTGCGGCAACAGCCACAGAGTGATCTTAGTTTGGTCACTTCCCCATTATGTGTGTTTCCCTTCTGAGGTGTTGGAAGGGTTAACTCCCTTCCCAGTGTGTGTGTGATGTCACTGGGTGTGTCCGACTGTGGGGTGTGGCTTCTTGGCCTATATAGCCTTGGTGTTTGGCATGGCTCAGTAGGTTGCTTCAGTCATGCTTGGCTGGAGCAGCCTCCTGTGCATATTACCTGCCAGTGAGAGCCACCCCTGTGGTCATAAAGAATTGTCGTTATGTTGATGTCTTGCTGTGTGTTGATGTTGTATGTTATGTTTTGTTGGGACCTTTCTATGTTTTGGTGCAGCTTACGGTTCTGGATTCCTGTTTGCTCAGGGATCCAGTCAGCAAGGCTGTGGCAGGTTGCTGGAACTTCTCGTTCGCCTGCCATTCCCGTAAAGCTGTTTGTGTTCCCCTTTTCCCAACAGCTTGGCCATTGAGACTCCTGCTCCTCCGTGCCAAGGAGGAGTAGGTCGTCTTACCCAGCTCCTAGCTCAGGGATCTGCGGAGGGTAAGACAGGGCTCCGAGGTTCCTGCGCATGGGTCCTCTTACCTTAAAGGTCGGCCCATGCAGGTTAGGAGTTAGGGTCAGGGTAGGGACGCTGTAGGAGGTGACCTGCTCCCTATCCTGTTCTCCTGGCCGAGCAGCCCTACATCACCTGGCATTGCACAGCTGAGGGTTTTCCCCATCCTCAGTCGTGACACAATTACACATATAACAGGTCAGCCAGTGTCATAGGTACAAAACTGCTGACAGATGCCCTTTAACCTAGTTTTACTACCTGTCCAAACTTGATGAGAATCTTTCATAGTGGCTTTATTATCAGGAGGATCCTAGAATTTAATAGTAACGTGGTGGGAGGGTAGCCATGATAGGTATAGCACTTCCAAGCGTTATGCAAATAGAGGCCATGTTTTGAGGTGCCTAGAGTTCCTGCAGCTCCATACTACAGAGCCGGAGGCACCCCACGTGCTCTATATGCCGCCATATAATCTCCTCTAGAAGACTTGCTCTGTCAAATGTAGTATGCTATCGTATGAAATTGGAGGCATACAGACGTAAAGTAGGGGCCCGTAGAAGTCTACAGGTGGGATATATTGGGGCTGTAATAGGTAAACGTGCAATGTCTTATCAGACTGGGAACCTGCCAAGCTTTAGCGTTATTACATGGCGATGATATGTGAGGACTATGTAGGACTTTCCACTGGAACCACTTGTGAATGAATACAGCAATTAGGATGTAAATGCTAATGTATGCCCTCTATAGATTGACAGTTGGCCTATTGGAGCAAGAATGACCCTCGAAGGACTTGAGCTCCTCTGAGACCAACAACAGTCCTCCTGTTTGCCACGACTCATGGTACGATGACGGGGACTGATGGGGACGAAGGTCCTAGAATTGACGGCCCAGAGCCAGTGGTCACTTTACATTCAGGTGAGAAATACAGTAATAGTATGCTGGCTCCGTGTCATTCTTCATAACTTAAGTGACTGCCGGAGAGTAAGAAAATCAATACTGCACACAGCATCAATTTCAGATTTTGTCAGTCATTGATGCCACCAGTCAGGGAGAATTAACCTCTCGGTTGGCTGGACACCTTGCTAAACCATTATTTTTTACTTATAGCGGTATCACCACAAGCCGCGTTATAAACCTCTCTAAATAATCTTTGCTCCATAATGGCTAAGCAGCCGAGTCCTCCAGAGCGGTGGAAGTCCGTTCATTAGACATTGTGGTCCTCAATCAGTGCAGTAATATGCATGCTTCACATTTCAATGGTTTCGTTTAGGCCAAATTAACACTTCAGTTATTTGGTCAGTTATTTCTATAGGTTATTGTGAGCCAAAACCAGGTGCAGCTCAAAAACACAGAACAGGAGAAAATCTTTCCATTACAACTTATCTCTGATGGAAATAACTGAAGTGTGAACTTGGCCTTCGTTGGCCCTGCTGCAGCCATCAAGTGCGAAGAACGTCATTGTGAAGGTCCACCCTTCTTCCATGTTTCCCTCATGAACTCTTGTGGCAAGTGATTGGCACCAACCGACCCCCAAATGGCGCAATCTTTTGCTGGAAGTTTTTGTGACCTGTTGTCAGAGCCTTGGCCCACTTGATGATTATTAGATACTCTGGTGGGCTAGTCCCGACACTTTTATTAGCAGCAGGAAAAACTGTTATACCTAGTGCAGGGCCTCATGAATCATGGAGAAGAAAGATCGGGTCCAGCGAGTAAAAATTAGATTTTTGTACTTACCGTAAAATCCGTTTCTCGTTCAATTCATTGGGGAACACAGCACCATGGGTATACGCCCAGCTACCACTAGGAGGCAATGCTAGATATGAAAAAGGTTGGCTCTGCGCAGGTGGGCTATGCCCTCTCCACAGACACTAGGCTAATCAGTTTGTACCAATAGCAGTAGGAGATAGAAACAAAAGCAAAGAACCAACATGTCCTGGACGGGGGAAGGAAAAAAGAACAACAGCCCAGTGACAAAGAGAAATGAAAACAGAGGGTGGGATGTGTCCCCCCAATGAATTGAACGAGAAACGGATTTTACGGTAAGTACAAAAATCCAATTTTCTTGTTAGTCATTGGGGGACACAGCACCATGGGATGTCCCAAAGCAGTCCCCAAGGGTAGGAAGGAAATCTCATGCAAAAAGTTGGGCGCACAGTTGCACGAGAACCATGTGACTCTGCCCCCTGATATGGAACGAGGCAGGAAGCAAAGGACTCCCGGGGAGCCTGATGCTGCTGCATGAGGGCAGGGAAGAGCGTCATAATATCATCATAGCTGAGAATGGGCGCAGGCTACAGTGGAGACCTGGGGAGGGGAGGAAAGAATGCCCTAAGGGGGGAGGGAAGGGGGGTCATAGCGACCCCCATATAGAGAGAAAATTAGCCACACAGAGATCCTGGATGCCAGGAAAAAGGCGGGAACTGGCGCAGCCTAGTCCAGGCACAAGCCGGGGACTAGAGTAATTAGGAGGTCGAGGAAGGGAAAGACGGCCAGGGGGGCAGGGGACCCCGATGGAGTATGGATGGGAGGGAAGGAGTCCCTAACTAGGGTAGGGAGCATACTCGCCATCTGGCGCGACAGGGTCACCCCTTCGGTAAACTCGCACTAGAGTGGATGCAGTAATGGGGTACTGGGTGACCGGCGAGGTACCGAGGTACGTGCCCGCAGGGGGTGCTACTAAAGTGGACCTCCAGGATGAAGACTCCTGCTGCAGGATAAATCCTGCACCTGTAAAGTGAAGAGAAAAAATAATGACATTAACGAGAAATCAAGTTTCTTTATTTCATAAAGTACATTAAAAGATGCACGAGAGCACGATTGGCTGACGCGTTTCGACATGACTTCTTTGAATCATGTTTAATGCAACGCCCCCTTAAGCCCCTGCTCTAGACATCACATGATAGGTATTTGCCTGGAGTGTTCCTTTAATTACTAGGAAACCCCCTTAGGGTACTACCACATGGCCATCATGTATCTCTACGAAATCCACAGTAGCAGCTTTGTGAAAATGCAGAAATACCCAACATAAGTGGTTTTATTTTTACTGTTGCATAAGATGTAGGATCTCGTAATAATCCCAGCAATAAAATAATGTCCCTTTTGGGAGGTTTCTCCTTACAGATGAAGTTATTTTTAGATGATTCAGCTATTGTTCCATATTTGACTCTTAACCCCTTCAGGACCTTGCTTTTTCATTTTTCATTCCGAAGCCATAACTTTTTTGCTTTTCCATTCACATATCCGTATTTGCGGGACAAGTTGTACTTTCTAATGGCACCATTTAAAGGGGTTCTTCAGTTTGTTTAAACTGGTGATCTATCCTCTGATCGGCGGAGGTCCGACACCCGGAACCCCCGCCGATCAGCTGTTTGAGAAGGCAGCGGCGCTGGTAGCAGCGCTGCATTCTTCTCACTGTTTACCGCAGGCCCAATGATGTCATGACTAGTATCAACTGGCCTGGGCGGGGCTAAGCTTCGTTCACTTGAATGGAGCTTAGCCCCGGCCAGGCCAGTAATACTAGTTGTGACGTCACTGGGCCTGTGGTAAACAGTGAGAAGAATGCAGCGCTGCTGGAGCGCCACTGCCTTCTCAAACAGCTGATCGGCGGTGGTTCCGGGTGTCGCACCCCCATCGGTCAGATGCTGATGCTCTATCCAGAGCAGGGATGCTCAACCTGCGGCCCTCCAGCTGTTGTAAAACCACAACTCCCACCATGCCCTGCTGTAAGACAATAGCTGTAGGCCAGACATGGCCAACCTGAGGCTCTCCAGCTGTTGCAAAACTACAACTCCCACCATGCTTA
Organism: Bufo gargarizans; assembly: GCF_014858855.1. Classification (NCBI taxonomy): domain Eukaryota; kingdom Metazoa; phylum Chordata; class Amphibia; order Anura; family Bufonidae; genus Bufo; species Bufo gargarizans. Next base: position 173,670,419 of record NC_058088.1, on the reverse strand, counting down.
GACTGCCTGAAGCTATCAGCCTGTAGCAGGGCATGGTGGGAGTTGTAGTTTTACAACAGCTGGAGAGCCGCAGGTTGGCCATGCCCGCCGTAGGCTATCCGAGCATTCTGGGAGTTGTAGTTTTGCAACAGCTGGAGGGCCACAGGTTTCATCGCCATATTCATACCCCTATAATATTTTATAGTTATGTCTATAGAGCTGTGTGGGGGCTAATGTTTTTTGCGTGGTAGTCTGTAGAGATCATTTTGGAGTGTGTATGACATATTTTAATAATACTACACGTGTTTTTGGAAGTGGCAATTTTTTATTGTCTATTTTTATCAATAAATAAAAATGTTTATTTTCATTTTTGTTGATCTGAGGCTTCGCTCCCTACTTTTTTAAATATACAAATGAGGCCTTTGGTGCAATGACGATGTCACCATAGCTCTTGTTGCACCCAAGCTCTGCTCCTTTCTGTGTTCAGCCGCTCCCTGGCTGCTTTGCCACTGCCTGGCCCTGTCAAATCAAAGCAGCCAGGAGGGGCTGACCACAGAAAGGAGCAGAGCTTGGGTGCAACAAGTGCAGTGTTTCTATCTATTTGATCATTTGCAGGTCTTTACAATGGAAGATTATTGATGGTTCTGCCTTATACATCAAGGGCTGAGCAAGCTGAACAGTGCCTCCGGAGGCTCCAGGACTGTGGCATCCAGGTACCCACCGCAGACGCCGACTGTTTATTATGTAACATGCAATTCAGATGCCCTTTAATAAGGAAGCTGCACTCAGGACTTACCTTTTAGGCTACATTCACACTACCGTATGTGTTTTGCAGTCCGCAAAAAAATACGGATGACATACGTGTTGCATTCGTTTTTTTTCCAGATCTATTCTAACAATGCCTATCCTTGTCCGCCAACCAGACAAGAATAGGACATGCTCTATATTTTTTGCGGGGCTACGTAACGGACACACGGATGCAGACAGCACACAGGGTTTTTTTGCGGACATTAAAATTAATGGGTCCTCGTCCAATCTGCAAAAAAAAACAAAAACTGACACAAACAAAATATGTTTGTGTGAATGTAGCCTTATCCTTGTGTCCTATGCATTAATTGTTTGTATGCTACTGCTTAGCCTTTTGACTCTGGCCCCCCAGGAACTCCACAATAATCAGAAGTAAAGGGCCAGTGAGCATTTTTTGCTTCTTCAGTGTCCATTCAGAGACAGCACTCGTCTATATGTGCAGATTACTGCAGCTCCACCTCATCCGCTATCCTAAGAATAGGCCCTCGCTCAAGGAATAGAACCCCTTTAAGGCAATACTTGTGTATGGAGGGTATATACCGTTTGCATATATGTAGCCATTTATTGGATAACAGACAATGTTGTCACCGGTTTCCTTATTTTTCTCCCCGAGGTCCCAGTGGAGCATTGTAAAGACTCCCTACAGATCCCAGCTCTCATCCCCGAGGTCTACAGATACATCTTCTTCAGCTCCAGAGGCTTCGTTATCATCCTAGCAGTGGTGAGCGTCAAGCCGTAATCCGTCAGGCGGAACAATGCAGTATTTCGCAGGACGTTCTCTTCCAGAATATTGCGCATCGACAATTAGAAGCTCAGGATGAAGCCGTCTCTTTGTGTCTGTGCATCTGTAGCTGAGTGTATCTGCTCCGATTTAGAATCACTCAGAAATTAGAATTTTGTATTTCTGCCAATACCGCAGTCGTGTTGTGTTATGTAGAGATAAAAGGGAAACAGCGCGAAAACCGAACGTTGACGATTAGGACGGGGGCGAAGTGGAGGCCCGTGTTTTCGCAAGCTGGCCATAGACTTGTGACGGCTGTCAGTCGAACGCTTATACTATTCCATGCCATTACTTTAGGGGGCGTCCATATGGGATGAGTCTACAGTGGAGAATTCTGCAGGGTATTTGATGGAATTTCGCACGAGGGTGTTTGCTGCAGATTACTTGGCGAGGAGTGTAGTCTGCAGGGACAACGTGTACTTTAAAATCCTCCACGTAGGTCGAGTTATTTGCAGATTCCATTGCTGACATTTTTCACAGCGTGCGGACAGAGGCGGACTGGCCATAGGCCCTACAGGGAAATTCCCCAGCGTGCGGGGATCGCCTGAGCCAGGTACATGATTAATGGTAGGTTGCCTCAGGTGTCCTCCTGAATTCTACTGTATTGACGTCCATAGGATGGCGATACAGTTGGATACTGCAGCAGGGGAAGCAGTATTTTGTGCTGCACATTGGTATTTGGTTCTGGTGGGGCGGTATTTTGTGCTGCACAGTGGTATTTGGTTCTGGTGGGGCGGTATTTTGTGCTGCACAGTGGTATTTGGTTCTGGTGGGGCGGTATTTTGTGCTGCACAGTGGTATTTGGTTCTGGTGGGGCGGTATTTTGTGCTGCACTATTTATTTTATGCACTTATATAGCACTACTATATTCCTCACCGTTTTGCAGACATTAGCATTAGGCTGTCCCCAATGGGGCTCACAATCTAAGGTCCCTAGCAGTATGTCTTTGGGGTGTGTACCTGGAGTACCCGGAGGAAACCCACACAGACACAGGGAGAACACACAAACTCCATGCAGATGTTGGCCTTGGTCAGATTCGAACCCAGGACTCCAGCGCTGCAAGGCACCAGTGCTAGCCTACTGTGTTGTTGGCCATGCCTACTTGAGTTGCCCCGCCTTCTGTCAATTTGGACCCGCCTACAACATGGGGCCACTTTTAGGTTGTTTTCCAGGGCCCTTTTAACTTCCCAGTCCACTCCTGCCTACCATATCACTGCTACTGTAAATGCAATTCCACTGCAGACAGTCCATAGCATATTCTTACCATTGAAGGCCATTCATTTGTTTGCAGAAGCATATACAAAGGGCATCTATCACTGAGGAGGAACAAGCACATTACATTACATTGGATTTCACAGGCAGCCCATTGATTTAATATAAATAAACTGTGTAATACATCACTTTCCCTGTGGTGGCGCTGCAGGGGAATTGAACACTTGCTGCTGGTCTCTCATACAGATCACATCTGATGCAGGAGCGGGACACCCTTGACTGGTGTAACTTGGACAGGTGGCAAGTAAAGTACTGGAGGGGGCTTATATCTTACCCAGAATGCTCAGATGGGTAAGGTAAGAGAATCCAGGAAAGCTGGGTGGTTTCAGCAAAGTATATACTTTCCTTCAAAGTGTTTTATGGGCCTGGAATTTTATGGAATGGCAAATAGGTAATGGTAGTGGGAAGTGCCATTCCCTCCCCACTCCAGTACAACACTTTCTCTTAGGGCTCATGCACACGGTCGTAGCGATTCCGCAAAACACGGATAACAGCCGTGTGTGTTTTGTGTTTTTCACAGCAGAACCTCCTGCCCTCTATAGAACCGTCCTATCCTGGTCCGTAAAACGGACAAGAACAGGACATGTTCTATTTTTTGCTGGGACCGTGGAACGGACATATGGATGTGGACAATACACAGTGTGCTGTTTGCAGCCCCATTGAAGAGTTTGTGTGCATGAGAGTCCTTAGTCTAATGTGTGCATGAGAGTCCTTAGTCTAATGTGTGCATGAGAGTCCTTAGTCTAATGTGTGCATGAGAGTCCTTAGTCTAATGTGTGCATGAGAGTCCTTAGTCTAAGAGTACAGTTAAACGACCGTATCAATGAGTCCGCATCCATTCTGCAATTTTGCGGACCCATTCATGTCCGCATCTGTAGTTCCGTTCCAGGGCCCTGCAAAAAAAAATAAAAATAGAACATGTCCTATTCTTGTCCACAATTTTGTATGATGGCAGCAGCATGTGTAGTCCGCAAATTGCGGAACGCACATGGGCCAGTATCTGTGTTACGCGGATCCGCAATTTGCGCATCCACAGTCGTGTGAATGTAGCCTAAGGCAAAACCCATGCTTGATTAAAGTTAATCAAACATGTTGGCACCCTCATTGTCTTCTAGGTCCTATATGCCTCCATTTGGATCAATCTCTACTCCACTGCACAGATGTTCTCCAGTGGCCCTAGCTGGTTGACCAGTATACCCGTCACCATCACTGCTGCCATTGTCACCGTTGTGGTCATCTTTTCCATCAACAATCACCAAAAGAAGGTGAGACAACCATCTGAGATAAGGGGGGATGTTATATTTTACACCAGACCTCCATCATGTTAACAATCTGTCCATCATAATAGATAAATGTGAACACAGATATAAGACTTGCTGCGGCCAATGAGGTCTTCATGGAATATAACGTTCTTCTGGGCATCAGTGACCGATCGAGAAGTTGTCACAGCGCTCCTTCAGTATCCTTTACACTGTGCTGGTCATTTACTGAATGCGAACTGAACTCGAGATGTTCTAGTTGTCGCTTCTTCCCTGGATTTCTGTTCATGGCCTATAAATAAAACTCAATAGGCCTCACGCTCACCACCTCGAAGTAGTACAGAGCTGTAATATGGTGGCCATAAAAGTCTATGGGTCCAGGAACTAATTGCTGAAACTGTAGAACATGTTCTCCAAGAATCGACAGGCTGCACTCTGATCCGACAGAGGGGCAGACTACTGAGGTTACCGTACCCAGCATAACCGGACGCAGTCCCATCCCCATTCACTATAATACGATCCGGCGGGTTTACGCCATAAAAAACCTGCATTTATGATTGTCGTTGGATCCCATTATAGTGAAAAGGGATCCGGTGGTGTCTGTCTATGCCAGATAGGGTAACTCCAGTAGTCTGCTCGTCTGCTGGAACAGATTACTGGATTTACCTATCGGAGATGTGGATGAAGCCTTGGGGTCTATTCACACGTCCGTATGTTTTTTGCGAATTTACTTGAATGGGTCCGCAAATCCAGAGATGCGGAACGGAAGCAAGGAACGGATCCCTATGGAAGTACACCGGAGTGCTTCTGTGGGGTTTCGTCCCATACTTCCGTTCTGCAAAAAGATAGAACGTCCTATCTTTTTGCGGAACGGGCAGATCGCGGACCCATTAAAGTAAATGGGTCCGCGATCTGCTGCGGCTGCCCCACGGTTGGTGTTCGTGCATTGCGGCCCACAATTTGCGGGCGTGTAAAGAGGCCTTAGAGAGCATCTGTCAGCAGATCTGTACCTATGACACTGGCTGACCTGTTGCATGTGCGCTTGGCAGCTGAAGGCATCTGTGCTTGTCCCATGTTCATATGTGTCCGCATTACTGAGAAAAATGATGTTTTATTATATGTAAAGGAGCTGCTAGGAGCAACGGGGGCGTTGCCGTTACACCTAGAGGTTCAGATCTCTCTAACTGCCGCACCCTCTGTATTGTGATTGACAGGGCCAGGCAGTGCAAACGTCATCACACCTGATCTTGTCAATCAAAGTGCAGAGGACGAGGCAGTTGCAGAGAGAGAAGAGCCTCTAGGAGTAACGGTAACGCCCTTGTTGCTCCTAGAGGCTCATTTACATATATTAAAACATAATTTTTCTCAGCAATACGGGCACATACTGTATGTACATGGGACTAACACAGATGCCTTCAGCTGCCAAGTGCACATGTAACAGGTCAGCCAGTGTCATAGGTACAAAACTGCTGACAGATGCCCTTTAACCTCCCTTTACATAGACTAATGATCGAATGTTTGTTCTTGATCATTGCCCCATATAAACATGCCCCGCTGATAAATGAGCAAACAATTGTTCATTCATTTAAATGAGCGAAAACAAGTGCTGATCAATATCGTACATTGTCATTTGGCCCTTGATAAAAGATCATTAGGCTGTGTGTAATCTAAGTTTAGTGTGTATTCCTGGAAAGCTGCTGACATATACACTAAGGCCTCATGCACACAGCTGTTGCCCGGCCGTGGGCTGCATTGCGGCCTGCAAATAACTGGTCCGCAATATGCGGGCACCGGCCATGTGCTCACCGCATCATAGATGCAGACCTATTTACGTGAATCGGTCCACAATCCGGAAGGTGCGGTGCGGCACGGAACCCCAACGTTATATTTTTTTTGAGGTGCGGACGGATCATGGACCCATTCAAGTTGAATGGGTCTGGATCCATAGTGCCGATGCATTGGGGACCACAAATTGCAGTCCCCAACGCACGGAACGGCCGTGTGCATGAGGCCTAAGGGTGCATTTACACCAACAGATTATCTAACCAATTTCTGTCCAATCAGACCAATAGTTGGTGTTTGCTGGACGTCCTCCGCAAGCACAAATGCATGTGGGTTTTATTCCCCTAGGTACAACCATTAGACACAGGTTAACAAGCTTAATTAAAAAACAAAATCAACCAATCACACGCCAGGTCCACCCATAAAACCCTGACACCAGTGAAGCCTCCTAGTCCTTGTATTTTTTTCTTTCTCTTAGGTTCAGAAGAGACAGATGTCGTATCCTGGAGGGATATAGAACTTTCCAAGCTGTATACAGGGAGCGTTCTCTGTCCCTCAGCTTGAGGGTGTACTAAGATGGTGCCTTTCCCCTTGGTGGTAATCCACCGCATATCTTTTACACAGGGCATGTCCCTTGCCGCACTTCGCTATCACTAACCTCCTCCTCGGTGTATGAGGCGCCATAGTTTGTGCACATGCCAGACTGAGAGCGGCATTACCCGGCAAGTGCAGGGACGCTGGTGTATGCGCTCTTTAGCTGTGGGAAGCCAGGACTAATAGAGCATGCATGGAAGCCCGGCGTGAAGGCCCGAGATGGAAGCCCGGCGTGAAGGCCCGGCATGGAAGCCCGGCGTGAAGGCCCGAGATGGAAGCCCGGCGTGAAGGCCCGGCATGGAAGCCCGGCGTGAAGGCCCGGCATGGAAGCCCGGCGTGAAGGCCCGGCATGGAAGCCCGGCGTGAAGGCCCGGCGTGAAGGCCCGGCATGGAAGCCCGGCGTGAAGGCCCGGCATGGAAGCCCGGCGTGAAGGCCCGGCATGGAAGCCCGGCGTGAAGGGCCGGCGTGAAGGCCTGGCATGGAAGCCCGGCGTGAAGGCCCGGCGTGAAGGCCTGGCATGGAAGCCCGGCGTGAAGGCCCGGCGTGAAGGCCCGGCATGGAAGCCCGGCGTGAAGGCCCGGCATGGAAGCCCGGCATGGAAGCCCGGCGTGAAGGCCCGGCATGGAAGCCCGGCGTGAAGGCCCGGCATGGAAGCCCGGCGTGAAGGCCCGGCATGGAAGCCCGGCGTGAAGGCCCGGCATGGAAGCCCGGCGTGAAGGCCCGGCATGGAAGCCCGGCGTGAAGGCCCGGCATGGAAGCCCGGCGTGAAGGCCCGGCATGGAAGCCCGGCGTGAAGGCCCGGCATGGAAGCCCAGCGTGAAGGCACGGCATGGAAGCCCAGCGGCAGTGGCGTACCAAGGGGGGGCGGGCCGCCCCGGGTGCCACTCACAAGGGGGGTGCCAGGCCGCCTGTCTTTAAAAAAAAAAAATTATATTTTTTATTCTTCAGGGCCGCACCGCCGATCGCCACAGGCGGCGCGGCTCTGGATGTAATTGCGGCCGTGCTGTGTGCTGTGGGGCAGGGGAGGGAGAGGCGTGTCCCTCCCCTGTTCTTCTGATAGGCCGCAGGCACTAATGCCTGCAGCCTATCAGAGGCCGGCTCAGGCAGCGATGATGTCATTATCATCGCGACGCCTGAGCCTGGCAGCACACAGCAGGGACACAGGCCGGAAAAGGCTTGCATCGCTGCTGAGCTGATGGAGGTAAGTATTAGTTTTTTTTGTTTTTTTTTCCTCTTTGGGGGGGGGGGGCTGGCACTATGGGGGGGAGATCTGGCACTATGGGGGGGTGGAGCTGGCACTATGGGGGAACTAGCACTATGGAGGGGCACTATAGAGGAACTAGCACTATGGGGGGGCACTATAGGGGGAGCTGGCACTATGGGGGGAGATCTGGCACTATGGGGGAGATCTGGCACTATGGGGGGAGATCTGGCACTATGGGGCAGCTGGCACTATAGGGGGAGCTGACACTATAGAGGGAGCTGGCACTATGGGGGGGAGCTGGCACTATGGGGGGAGATCTGGCACTATAGGGGGAGCTGACACTATAGAGGGAGCTGGCACTATAGGGGGGGCTGGCACTATGGGGGGGCTGGCACTATGGGGGAACTAGCACTATGGGGGGGGAGATCTGGCACTATGGGGGGGGGGGAGCTGGCACTATGGGGGAACTAGCACTATGGAGGGGCACTATGGGGGAACTAGCACTATGGGGGGGCACTATAGGGGGAGCTGGCACTATAAGGGGAGCTGGCACTATAGGGGGAGATCTGGCACTATGGGGGGAGATCTGGCACTATGGGGGGAGATCTGGCACTATGGGGGAGCTGACACTATAGAGGGAGCTGGCACTATGGGGGGAGATCTGGCACTATGGGGGAACTAGCACTATGGGGGGGCACTATAGGGACAGCTGGCACTATAGGGGGAGCTGACACTATAGAGGGAGCTGGCACTATAGGGGGGCTGGCACTATGGGGGAGATCTGGCACTATGGGGGGGCTGGCACTATGGGGGAACTAGCACTATGGGGGGGGGAGCTGGCACTATGGGGGGGGGAGCTGGCACTATGGGGGGGGGGAGCTGGCACTATGGGGGCATTTCTTACTGGCACATTATGGGGGGGGCACCATGGGGGAGAGGAGCACTATGGGGGTATCTGTGGGCTTTTTTTTTTATTATTGGCACATTCTGGGGGGCACTATAGGGGAGAGCAGCACTATGGGGCATCTGGTGTTACTATAGGGGCATTATTTGGGGGCACTATGGGGAAGTGGGGGCTCTAAAGTGGTCTTTTGTATTGGAACATTATGGGGGGCACTGGCATTTGGTGGCACTAAGGGGGCATTTTTTACTGGCACATTATGGGAGGCACTATAGGGGAGAGCGGCACTATGGGGGAGTGGAGCACTATTGAGGCATATGGTGGCACTAAGAAGGGGCATTTTTTTACTGGTACATTGTGGGGGAGAAGCACTATAGGGGCATCTGCTGGGGGCACTAAGGGGCATTTTTTTACTGGCATATTATGGGGGACACTATGGGGAAGGGGGAGAGGAGCAGTATGAGGGCATTTACTGGGGCACTATATAGGGGTATTTTATACTGGCATACATTATGGGGACATTAGCTCAACTGCGGGCACTAAGCGGGGGTATTTCATGTACTGTCATATTATAGGGAAAATTAGTACTACTAGGGGGTATTATGGGGAGCTTTACTACTACTGGGGGCTATGAGGAACATGATTACTAGGGCACTATAGTAGTATTTCCAGGGGGACTGTTTCTGCAGTATAGTATTGGGGGTGGCAGGAAACTAATGTCTGTTTCTCAATCTCTGCAGAGACGGGAGATGGCAGAAAAATCATCATGGCGGTCTGGTCTGAATGGAGAAGATGAGGAAAGAGAACGTCTACATCAAAGGTGACATCACTGGATGTAAGAGGTATGTGGCGCTATGTAGGAGAGGAGATGCCCCTTATGAACCATTGATCACCCCCCTGTAAGGCTCCATTCAGAGGTCCGTATGATTTTTACGGATCCACTGATACATGGATCGGATCCGCAAAACACATGCGGATGTCTGAATTGAGCCTTACAGGGGGGTGATCAATGACAGGGGGGTAATCACCCATATAGACTTCCTGATCACCTCCGTCATTGATCACCCCCCTGTAAGGCTCCATTCAGACGTCCGTATGATTTTTACGGATCCGCTGACACATGGATCGGATCCGCAAAACACATGCGGATGTCTGAATGTTTTGTAATAAATATTATTGAAAACATTGAAAAAAGTTTGTGCATGTTTTCTTAACTTTCTTGGGGGGTGCCAAACAAAGGGTTCGCCCCGGGTGCCAAATGCTCTAGGTACGCCCCTGCCCAGCGGTCATGTGACAGGAAGTGTGGAGTAAATCTTCCTGGCAGATTCAAGCTGCAGATGTTCTCTGCCAGACAGCTCAACCCTCGGAGCCCCAGGCAGGCACCTCCTAAACGGCTCATAACCCCGCCCTCCGTGCGCCTCTGCCCGCCCGTTTACTCCCCTCCCCTGTCCTTTTCCTCTGCTGCTGTGCGGTCCAAATCGTAGCGGGCGCATGCGCAGTAGGTATTGCGATGCCCTGCCAGGAGCGGGCATCGCATTGCGCATGCGCCCGCTACGATTTGGACCGCACAGCCGCAGTGGAAAAGGACAGGGGAGGGGAGTAAACGGGCGGGCAGAGGAGGGCGGGGTTATGAGCCGTTTAGGAGGTGCCTGCCTGGGGCTTCGAGGATTGAGAGACCGCCCTGGGCACTTGAGAGGGCTCAGAACATAATCTTATAAGTTCATTTTCGGCAAAAAGAAAAGTCAGTTTTCTACAACAAAGGTACCGTTTTTATGTTCTGGGTGGATCACATAACCCTATTTTAACGGTCTAACATGCTAAAATGTGGTGACAGACTCCCTTTAAGTCTACATATAAACTGCAAGAAAAGTTCTCTGAAGATTTGGATTCATGTCCTAAAGTTGACTTGGCAGTGGCCAGATTATCCGAAAGACCTAAAATCGCTCTTTCCTCGGTTTCAGTGGGTAGGCACTGTCAACTAGGCGAAGACATTAAAGTTGGAGAACCTGGAGAAGCTCTTCTAGGAAATAAATAATTTCTGTAACCTGCCCTTTCATCCAGGGCACATGATCGGTCCACAGTTGGACAACATATTGGAAGCCCTGAATGAGAGAAAAGGAGCTAAATTTCCAGACTTAAAAAGGTTTTTAGATTTTCCAACAACAAAGAAGATTTTGATCTAAAAGAAAAGGCTCACCATTCAAGAGAAGGGGCAGCAATAAAAAATCTGCTGATCTATGACTCCAGTGCCAGTGGGCAGTCACCTACTCAGACACCTGGGTGGTTTCCACACTACAAGAAAGCTCTGCACTAGAGTTCATTTCTCCTCCTCAGGACAAGTTCACAATAATAAGGGTTAAGTGACCAGTGGTGCCCAGACTAATCTCACAATACATTCAAAAGTCAGCCTTAGAGAAAGTTTTGCCATCAGAAAGAGGAAAAGGCGTAGACTCCAAAATGTTCCTAGTGCCCATGCCAGTAAGCAAATGGAGGCTCATAATAGATCTTACCTACCTGAACAGATTTCTGGTCAGATGGAAGTTCAAGATGGAGACAATCAGTTTAGGGATGCCTCTATTATACAATGGAGATTATCTTGTAACAGTACACCTAATGGATGCGTATCTACACATACAAATACTTCCCCAGCATCTCAAATATCTTCAGATAGCTCTACACTCAAGAACAGGTCTGCAACATTTCCAATTCATATGTCTGCCTTTTGGGATTGTGGTAGCCCCAAGAGTATTTACCAAGATTGGTTACTCTATCAGCAGTCCTGAGATTGAGAGGAGTTACTGTGGCTCCCTACCTAGACGATTGGTTTACTGAGAGCATCTTTTGCAACTCTACTGTCGAAAGAATCTGCAGATAACAATACAACTTTTACAAGAACACGGTTTTCTGATAGATTTCAAGAAATCACACCTAATCCCACACAGAACATCAAGGTTTTTGGGCTTCATGCAGAACTCTCACAATATGTCTGTGAAACTTTCAGTAGAAAGGAGATGGAAGATTATACGAGAAATCTCTAACCTCACCACATGCCACATGATCCCCATCAGAAAAGCAATGAGAGTGCTATGGCTCCTTATATCATCAATCGATGCAGTCCCATAGGCCAAGGCTCACATGAGATAAGCTCCAGAGCAACATCTTGGCATCATGGAATGGTGCTCACAAAGACCTGGACAATATGAAGTCCATTTATTCCTTGACCTGTTAAGACCTTTAGTGGTGGTTGTCTGCGTTTCATCTCCAGAGATGTCATTGTCTGTTTTCTCAGCCCTGGACTCTCCTTACCAAAGACCATCGCAAACAAGCCCTTATCCTCAAAGATTAAGTTAAGATCAGTACTTGCAGGAAAATCATGTTCAAGTTCAATCAGACACCCTTATGACTGCCTTCTATATAAACAAACGGGGGTACTGGGAGTCCCCTACTGTCATTGAAATGCAAATAGCCCCTCGGGGAATGTAGTCTGAACTCTGAGGTCTTCAATCAATCTATCCAGAAGATGGAAATGCCAGACTTGAATGCCGTGGCTTAAACGGAGTATGCAAAGCTACAACAGGTCTGCTCTCTCCATCGGGAGAAGCAAGCATTGGCTGCAGATGGTCTATCGATCGGCTGGATGGGAAAACTGATATGTTTCCCTCCTCTTCCGCTAATTTCCAAGGTCCTGAGGAAAATATTGGAAGAAAAGACAGAAGCAATAACAGTACTCCCATTCTGGCCATGCAGAGCGTGGTTTTCTCTGGCATTGATGATGTCGAGAGGGATCTTCTGGAAACTCCCACTGCAGCCCAATCTTCATCCCAATCTGAAGATGCTCCATCTAACGACCTGGAGGCTAAGCGGCAAGCCTTATTAGTTAGACCTCCCTTCTGAGGTTGCCAGCACAATTCTAGCCTCCAGAAGACCTGCAACCATTAAAACCTATAATAGAGTCTAGAAGATCTTCAAGTCATGGTGCGCCAGGCAATCTTGGGATCCTAAAGCTATAACCACCATTCTTCAGTTCTTGCAAGAGGGTGTCAGTAAAGGCATCAAATTCAACACTCTGAAGTTACATGAACATGAAAAGATGAAGGAAAAGCCGCACTCACCATATGTTGCATTGATAGTAGCTTTATTTGGGTAAAAACAGACTAGATGGGGGTCACTGCACAGCAATCCAGGGCAACAGCCGTTTTGCACTAAACAGTGTTTTGTCAAGCCTCCTGTGACGTGGCTGAGGGGCGTAGTAAATACCACACCGGTCCACAGGTGAGACAATTACATGTCCATGTATCTAGTGCACAGTACATTCATGTGTTAAAAACAACGTAATTATATAAAGACAGCCAGGTCATTTTTTTTCATTCAGACCTAATGATCCCATGACATTGGTTTTAATAATCCATTCAGCTTCTTTTTGTAATAATTTACGCTTTCTATCTCCTCCCCTCAAGGGTAGTTTAACTACTTCTATGCCAGCACACTTTAAAACCTTTTGATCTCCCTGATGCATAGTGTGTATGTGTTCAAGGAGGCGAGTCGCTCCGATGCCAGTTTCAATTGACTTCTTGTGTTCCCTAAAACGAACATATAGGGGCCTTTAGGTTTTACTTATATAGAATCGGCCACATGGGCAGAGAACAACGTACACAACATATGTAGTTTTACAATTAATACAGTCTCTGTGTGCTGTATACCTCCTACATGAATTTTTTTTTATTATTTGGGCCATAGGGGAATATTCAAATGTGAACACCGCTCTAGCGTGATGTCAAACCATTTACCCTTTTGTGTATGCGCTTTTTGATAAGCTTTATCAATGATTTTCGCTGGATATCCTCTGTGTAATAGTCGTACCTTTAGATCTCTACATTGTTCTTCAAACACTTCTGTATTTGTGATTATTCTTGCCAACCGTAAAAGGAACATGTGGGGGGTGTCAGCACATGTGGGGGGGGGGGGTGAAAACTCTTAAAGAGGACCTTTCATCTGGCAAAAAATTGTGAACTAAGTATCATGACATATACAGCGGCGCCCAGGGATCTCACTGCACTTACTATTATCCCTGGGTGCCGCTCCGTTCTCCCGCTATGTCCTCCGGTATGTTCGCTCACTTAGTTATAGTAGGCGGAGACTTAGGGGACTTGGTTATAGTAGGCGGAGTCTGCCCTTGTTCTGCATGGTGTCTCCTCCTCCTAGGCTGTAGCGCTGGTCAATTGCAGCACAGAGCTCACAGCCTGGGAGTTTTTTTTTCTCCCAGGCTGTGATCTCTGCAATGCGATTGGCCAGCGCTACAGCCTAGGAGGAGGAGACACCCAGCAGAACAAGGGCAGACTCCGCCTACTATAACCAAGTCCCCTAAGTCTCCGCCTACTATAACCAAGTGAGCGAACATACCGGAGGACATAGCGGGAGAACAGAGCGGCGCCCAGGGATAATAGTAAGTGCAGTGAGATCCCTGGGCGCCGCTGTATATGTCATGATACTTAGTTCACAATTTTTTGCCAGCTGAAAGGTCCTCTTTGTAGAAGTGGGTTTCCTATATATTGTGGAATCTAGACTGCCGCGTTTCACACTGACTAGGACATCTAAAAACTCTAATTCTTGCTGCTCTATTCTACTTGTAAATCGCATGTTCATGTCGTTAATATTGTTAAGACACTTTACAAAGGAGTGGAACAGATTCTGATCACCAGCCCATATTATGAAGACATCATCGATGTATCTAAGAAATATCCTAATATGTTTAACATATGGATTGGCAATTGTAAAAATTTATTTTTCTTCAAAGGTTGCCAAAACCAGATTAGCAAAGCTACAGGAGACAGGCGTCCCCATAGCAGTACCTGCTATTTGAGTGTGCCATTGCTGATCATACATAAAGGAGTTATGAGACAATACAAAGGACAGTGCTTCCCCTATGAACTCAGTGTAGAGCGCACTCTTGCCGAGCCTAGTTAATAAACTGCAGATGGTTTGTACACCTCGCTCCTGAGGTATCCCGGTGTAGAGACTTTCCACATCTATTGAAGCCAGTAGATAATCTTCTTGCCACTCAATCTCTTTGAGAGCTCCTAGGAAGTCACTGGTGTCCTCCAGGTACGACGGAATCCCTTGTAAAATCCAGTCTAAATACTGGGAGAGGGGCTCGGTCAGTGACCCGAATCCCGACACGATGGGACGTCCTGGAGGATCCACTAGTGACTTGTGGATTTTTGGCATAGGATACCATACTGGTTTAATAGGGAAGAGTGCATAAAGTTTCTCTGCAGTACGTCTGGATACAATTCCTATGTGTACATATTTCCATAACAAGGCTCTCAATTGTGTTTGGTGTTTACCTTTCGGATTAGTTTTCAGGGGTAAATATGTTACTGTCGCTGAGCTGACGTGTTGCCTCCTTCATATATTGCGTCTTGTACATAACCACTGTCTTTCCACCCTTGTCGGCCGGTTTAATTATTATGTCTTTATTTTTAGAGATCTAGTCTAGAGCACAAAGCTCTCCTGCTTCCAGGTTGGATCCCTCTTACAATAATTCAAGGCTTTGATTTCCTTGATAACCTGTCTCTGAAAGAGGTCAAGGCTAGTGCCGGCAGCAAGGGTGGAGTGAAAGTGTTTTGACTCCCCTTGTGAACACCTGTTGTGTATCACTATGTTCTGATTGTGTATCTGTTGCCCACCCTTGCAATTCAGTATTATCCTAATATTCACTAAAATTAAATTCTAGGGGACCTATACTAATTGGGGTCTCTACCTCTTTCAACATTTGCATTTTTATCATGAAAATATTTATGCAGATTCAATTTCCTCACTGCTTTGAATAAATCTATTTCAAAGTGTATATCATTGAACTCATTCACCAAACCAAAATTAAGTCCCTTGGATATCCCCGTGGGACTCTCTAGGAGTGACACTCAGTCTGTATTCAGATGGACCTCAGTCAGATTCACCACATTGTGTCCCACTGGTAGCTCTTGAATATGTTCCACATGAAGAGCTAGCGCCTCCAAGCTACTTGTTTCTTTTTGTATTCGCTTCTTTGTGGTTTTTCTGTTCGGTCTCCCTCTTCTTGTGTTGCTCCTAAAGGGACCACCGATGTATCTGAGTCGCTGTCAGCTATTTTTATGTTGGCCCGATCTTGGGGGCGCTTATTTAGGTCTTCTGAAGCGCTTGTCGTCCAGTATTCCCGGATTCGCCGTTTATTCGGACGTCTCCTCCTCTGTACTCGTTTTTGGATCATCCAGTCAAAGATCTTTCCATTATCATAGTCATCTTTATCGCGCAAGAATTTATCTTTTTTTTTCTCTCTCTTTTATTTCAGCTTGTATCGGTATCAAGCGTTTTTTCCAATTTATTTAGCAAAGTTTGGAACTGGTCATCTGTTCTCCTCGCTCTTAATTCATTTTTGGCTCTATTCAATTCAATCAGAATTTTTTCATACTCTTTTTCATTGCGTGATAACGCCAAATCTGCATCATTTGGAAAGAACATTCTAGTTGTACCGCTTTCCATTGATCTAAAAAGTCCAAATCATCTTGGAATTGGGGAATATCCTTATATACTCTTAATCCCCGTGGGACTCTCTTGTGCCACATATGATTTTAATGAGTTAATTGTCCAGAATAAGCGCACTTCTTTCTCAAACAGCTGAGTTACTTTCATTTCCAGTGTCTTTATGCTCAGACACTGCAGAGAAACTTTATCCACTCTTCCCTATTAAATCAGTATGGTATCATATGCCAAAAATCCACAAGTCACTGGTAGATCCTCCAGGACGTCCCATCATGTCGGGCATCGGGTCACTGACCGAGCCCCTCTCCCAGTATTTAGACTGGATTTTGCGACTGCTTTTACAAGGGATTCCGCCGTACCTGGAGGACACCAGTGACTTCCTAGGAGCTCTCAAAGAGATTGAGTGGCAAGAAGATTATCTACTGGCTTCAATAGATGTGGAAAGTCTCTACACCGGGATACCTCAGGAGCGAGGTGTACAAACCATCTGCAGTTTATTAACTAGGCTCGGCAAGAGTGCGCTCTACACTGAGTTCATAGGGGAAGCACTGTCCTTTGTATTGTCTCATAACTCCTTTATGTATGATCAGCAATGGCACACTCAAAATAGCGGGTACTGCTATGGGGACGCCTGTCTCCTGTACCTTTTGCTAATCTGTTTTTGGCAACCTTTTGAAGAAAAATACATTTTTACAATTGCCAATCCATATGGTAAACATATTAGGATATTTCTTAGATACATCGATGATGTCTTCATAATATGGGCTGGTGATTAGAATCTGTTCCACTCCTTTGTAAAGTATCTTAACAATATAAACGACATGAACATGCGATTTACAAGTAGAATAGAGCAGCAAGAATTAGAGTTTTTGGATGTCCTAGTCAGTGTGAAACGCGGCAGTCTAGACACCACAATATATAGGAAACCCTACAAATGCTCTATTACACTTTTAAGAGTTTTCACCCCCCACATGTGCTGACACCCCCCACATGTGCTGACAGCTGTTCCTTATGGTCAATTTTTACGGTTGGCAAGAATAATCACAAATGCAGAAGTGTTTGAAGAACAATGTAGAGATCTAAAGGTACGACTATTACAAAGAGGATATCCAGCGAAAATCACTGATCAAAAAGTGCATACACAAAGGTGTCATGGAACCATGAACCAGACGTACAACAAGAGATAGGTGGAAATAAGAAGGCTTTATTGAAAATAAAGCTGTAAGGCAAAAGTCCAAGCGGATGGCTAAACCGAAGCAGGGTCTTGCGAAGCCAGAAGTCAGGAACCAGAAGGGTAGTCAGACGAAGCCTGGATCAGGAACCAGCAGGGTAGTCAGACGAAGCCTGGATCAGGAACCAGCAGGGTAGTCAGACGAAGCCAGGATCAGGAACCAGAAGGGTAGTCAGACGAAGCCAGGATCAGGAACCAGAAGGAGCAGCAGTCTTGGAAGCATGTGAACACAGGAGGACCAAGCAGGGAACTGAAGCCACAGACCTCCTATATATATGAGCTAGGCATCCAGCTCCTCCCAGTGGGAAGGAGAAGCCGCAGGGTGGGAGGCTACAAGAAACCCAGAAACCAAGATGGCCGCCAGCACATGTCAAACGAAGGAGAACAGCAAGAAGGTAAGACCATGACAGTACCTCCCCCTCAAGGGCCCCTCCTCCGCGGAGTAAAGAACGGTTTCTGAGGGAAGCGTGCGTGGAAGGCTCGGAGCAAGGCAGGAGCATGGACATCTGCGGAGGGAACCCAGGAACGCTCCTCTGGACCATAACCACGCCAATGGACCAAAAATTGCACCCGACCGCGGACCAGGCGTGAGTCCAGGATATTGCTCACCTCATACTCCTCACGATTGCCCACTTGGACCGGACGAGGCCGAGGAACCGAGGAAGTGAAACGATTACACACCAGTGGCTTCAACAGGGAGACATGAAACACGTTGGAGATCCGCATGCCAGGAGGAAGCGCGAGGGCATAGGCTACCGGGTTTACCCTGCGAAGCACTCGGAAGGGACCAACAAAGCGAGACGCCAGCTTGGGAGTGGGCACTCGAAGGTTGAGGTTGCGGGTGGACAACCATACGCGGTCTCCGACCTGGTAGGAAGGAGCGGGCGCTCGTCTGCGATCAGCCTGGAGTCTCTGGCGCTGCGCAGAGACCTCAAGGGACCTCTGGATCTGTACCCAAGAAGCACGTAGGGCGGAAAGGTGATCCTCCACAGCCGGAATATCCTGGGGAGAGAATACCTCCGGTAACACGGCAGGTTGGAACCCATAATTGGCCATGAAGGGAGACGTCCCAGAGGAAGAGTTCACCGCCGTGTTCCTGGCAAACTCAGCCCAAGGCAGGAGGTCAACCCAATTGTCTTGGTGATCGGAGACATAGCAACGAAGGAATTGCTCCAAGGCCTGATTGGATCGTTCTGCGGCCCCATTGGACTGAGGGTGGTAGGCCGAGGAGAAAGAGATGAATCCCCAACTGGGAGCAAAAGGCGCGCCAGAACCTGGACACAAACTGACTCCCCCGATCCGACACAATCTCCTTGGGCAAACCGTGCAACCGGAAGACCTCCCTGGCAAAAATCGAGGCCAACTCTTGTGCAGAGGGTAACTTCTTGAGAGGAACACAGTGGCACATTTTGGAAAACCGATCCACAATCATGAGAATGACCGTATGGCCTCGGGATGCAGGGAGGTCCACAATGAAATCCATCCCCAGGTGTGTCCATGGACGCTCCCCGGTGGCTATGGGTTGCAAAAGGCCCAACGGAAGGTGCCGAGGGGACTTACTCTGGGCACAAATGGAGCATGCCGCTACATATGCGGCGATGTCGGAACGTAGAGAAGGCCACCAGAACAGACGTGAAACAGCCCAGGACAGCTGATTCTTTCCAGGATGCCCCGCGGCCTTGGAGTTATGGTAGGTTCGCAACAACCGAGTGCGCAACTCCTCAGGCACAAAACATCTGCCGTTGGGTCTCCCAGAGGGAGCACCAGATTGAGCCGCCAAAATCTGCTCACCCAGGGGAGAGGTCAGGCTGGTGCGAATAGCGGCCAGGATCTGATTCGGAGGTATGACCGAAGTCGGAATCGACTCCTCCCCGGACAGCTCGGAGTACTGCCGTGATAAGGCATCCGCTCTGATGTTCTTGGAACCGGGTAGGTAGGAGACCACGTAATTAAAACGTGACAAGAACAGAGCCCATCTGGCCTGACGTGGAGTCAATCTCTTGGCCTCAGAGAGGTAGGTCAGATTCTTGTGGTCCGTCAGGATGAGAACCGGAACCACGAGCCCTCGAGCAAGTGCCTCCATTCTTTAAGGGCCTGCACGATGGCCAATAACTCCCTGTCACCAATCTGATAGTTGCACTCCGCGGAAGACAGTTTCCAGGAGTAAAACCCACAAGGAAGCAGAGGACCCTCTGGTGTTCTACGCTGAGACAGGAGGGCGCCTACTCCCGTCTCAGACGCGTCCACCTCGAGGACAAAAGGCAACCCAGGGTTGGGATGCGACAGAATCGGAGCCGACACAAAGGCGGACTTTAGAGCTTCAAAAGCTCGGATGGCCTCGAGCGGCCAGACCTGGGGATTACTGCCCTTCCTGGTCAGATCCGTGAGAGGCTTGGCTAGCATAGAAAAGTCCCTGATGAACTTCCGATAATAATTGGCGAAGCCCAAAAAGCGCTGCAGGGCACGAAGCCCACTGGGCTGGGGCCACTGTAAGACAGCCGAAACCTTCTCAGGATCCATGGAGAACCCCTCAGCGGAAATGATGTAACCTAAGAAGGTTACCTGGGATCGGTGAAATTCGCATTTCTCAAGCTTACCGAACAGCTTGTTCTCTCGTAAGCGTTGCAACACTCGTCTGACATCCAGAATGTGGGCCTCCATGGATTCAGAATATACCAAGATGTCATCCAAATAGACCACCACACACTGCTGCAACAGGTCACGGAAAACATCGTTGATGAATTCCTGGAAGACTGCGGGCGCATTGCACAACCCAAAGGGCATAACCAAGGATTCATAATGACCGGTCCTGGTGTTAAACGCGGTCTTCCACTCATCGCCCGCCTTGATCCTTACCAGGTTATATGCCGCCCTCAGGTCGAGTTTGGTAAAGACCGTGGCCCCTTTGAGGCGATCGAACAGCTCGGAAATCAAGGGTATCGGGTAAGCGTTCTTGATCGTGATGCGATTGAGACCCCTGTAGTCGATGCAAGGCCTCAACTCACCGCCCTTCTTTTTCACAAAGAAAAATCCAGCCCCTGCCGGGGACGAGGATTTGCGAATGTGTCCGCGTGAAAGCGCCTCCCTCACGTACTCCTCCATGGCCTCATTCTCCGCTACCGACAGTGGATAGACTTTGCCACGAGGAGGAACGGCACCAGATTGTAACTCTATGGCACAATCGTATGGGCGGTGCGGAGGTAGGGCAACCGCACGCACCTTATCGAATACATCCCGGTACTCCTCGTATTCAGGAGGCAACAGAGAGTCCGAGGAAGTACACAGCAACTTGACAGGCCCATGGATGCAACTAGCCCCACACTGCGGTGACCACGAGAGGATCTCGGCCGATCTCCAATCGAAAGTCGGATTATGCTTCTGGAGCCAGGGGTACCCCAAGACCACCGAGTAGTGTGGAGACGAAATCACCTGGAGACAGACCGACTCTCTGTGAACGGCACCAATGGCCATCCCCACTGGAAGGGTCTCCTGAGTCACGTGTGGCGGCAGAAGGGGTCTGCCGTCTATCGCCTCAAGAGCCAGTGGGGAACCTCGAGGCTGCAGAGGAATGGAATTGGCGGCAGCGAACACACTATCAATGAACAAACCACCAGCACCAGAGTCCACCAACGCCTGGGTCGTCACCGAGCCCCCGACCCAGGAGAGGACAACAGTAATCAGTGGTTTGTCAACACGGGAAACCGGGGACGAGGAGACTCCACCCAAGATCTGCCCCCGACAGCTTGCCCGAGCGTTTCCCGGACGGTTCGGGCATGCCAACCGAAAATGCCCACCGAGACCACAGTACATGCATCGGCCCTCGCGTCTCCGGAGTACCCTCTCCCCCTCGGACAGGCGAGCAAACCCCAGCTGCATGGGTTCACCCCCAGACAAGTCATCCCCAGGAGGCGTGGGAGGAGAGGGAGGCACGGGTGGGACAGCAAACGTAGGGGCCAATCTGTTAGAAGACCTCCGCAGGCTCTCCTTAAAGGAAGGTCTCTCCCTGAGTCTGGTGTCAATCAAAATCAGGAAAGAAATAAGGGACTCGAGCTCCACTGGTAGGTCCTTAGCTGCAACCTCATCCTTCAAGGCATCCGAGAGACCATGAGAGAAAGCAGCGACCAGGGCCTCATTATTCCAGCCCACCTCTGCTGCCAGGGTACGAAACTCAATGGCGTATTCAGCTACGGATCGTGAACCCTGTCTGATGGACATAAGGAGCTTCGCAGCAGAGGCAGCACGAGCCGGCACATCGAATACCCTCCGAAGAGAAGCAACAAAACCGGAAAACTCGGCAACCACCGGATTGTTGTTCTCCCATAAAGGGCTGGCCCAGGCCAAGGCCTTGTCCGAGAGCAGCGAGATCAAGAAGCCCACCTTTGATCTCTCAGTAGGAAAGGCATGTGGCAGCAACTCGAAATAAATGCCCACCTGGTTAAGGAAACCTCGGCACTGAGTTGGCTCTCCCCCAAAGCGCTGTGGAAGGGGGGCAGAACCGGTCATACCCCGAAACACCGCAGGCGCAGCAACAGGTGTCGGGGTAGACTCTGGCGCAACAACCGGAGCGGCAGTAGGAGCGGGCCCAGGAGCGACAACCGACCCATAGGCAACGGAAGCTAAATGAGCCGTGCGTTCAAGCAGGGTTTGCAACGCCACAGCGAACCGACCCAACAGGTGATCCTGCTGATCAAGTCTGGCAACCAGCGTAGGTAGCGAGGATGGCCCTGTACCGTCAGAATTCATGGCTTGGTCCTAATGTCATGGAACCATGAACCAGACGTACAACAAGAGATAGGTGGAAATAAGAAGGCTTTATTGAAAATAAAGCTGTAAGGCAAAAGTCCAAGCGGATGGCTAAACCGAAGCAGGGTCTTGCGAAGCCAGAAGTCAGGAACCAGAAGGGTAGTCAGACGAAGCCTGGATCAGGAACCAGCAGGGTAGTCAGACGAAGCCTGGATCAGGAACCAGCAGGGTAGTCAGACGAAGCCAGGATCAGGAACCAGAAGGGTAGTCAGACGAAGCCAGGATCAGGAACCAGAAGGAGCAGCAGTCTTGGAAGCATGTGAACACAGGAGGACCAAGCAGGGAACTGAAGCCACAGACCTCCTATATATATGAGCTAGGCATCCAGCTCCTCCCAGTGGGAAGGAGAAGCCGCAGGGTGGGAGGCTACAAGAAACCCAGAAACCAAGATGGCCGCCAGCACATGTCAAACGAAGGAGAACAGCAAGAAGGTAAGACCATGACAAAAGGGTAAATGGTTTGACATCACGCAAGAAAAAAGAAAAATTTGATCGGAGGACAGACTCCAAAAAACGCTAGAGCGGTGTTCACATTTGAATATTCGGGAGGAGATAGAAAGCGTACATTATTACAAAAAGAAGCTGAATGGATTATTAAAACCAATGCCATGGGACCATTAGGTCTAAATGATAAAAATGACCTGGCTGTCTTTATATAATTACATGAATGTATTGTGCACTAGATACATGGACATGTAATTGTCTAACCTGTGGACGGGTCACGTGGAGGAGTGAGTGTGGTATTTACTACGCCCCTCAGCCACGTCACAGGAGGCTTGACAAAGCACCGTTTAGTGCGAAACGGCTGTTGCCCTGAATTGCTGTGCAGTGACCCCCATCTAGTATGTTTTTACCCAAATAAAGCTACTATCAATACAACATATGGTGAGTGCCGATTTTCCTTCATCTTTTCATGTTCATGATGGCTATCAATACTTTTTATAGCAGAGCACCACCATAGTATTGCGTGAGCAGCCATGGCAAGTGTGAATCCAGTCATAAGCTATCAGAAAGCGCATGGCGCAGTGCCGACTGTTTCTCTCTCTTTGAACTCTGAAGTTACAGTTTACAGCCATAAACACTCAGCTCAGGGATTATTCTCCAATAACTGCCTGTTAAAGAGGACCTTTCATCGGTCCAAACATTGTGAACTAAGTATCCTGACATATACAGCGGCGCCCAGGGATCTCACTGCACTTACTGTTATCCCTGGGCGCCGCTCCGTTCTCCCGTTATGTCCTCCGGTATGTTCAGGGACTTGTTTATAGTAGGCGGAGACTTGGGACTCTTGGTGATAGTAGGCGGAGTCTGCCCTTGTTCTGCTGGGCGTCTCCTTCTCCTAGGCTGTAGCGCTGGCCAATCGCAGCACAGAGCTCACAGCCTGGGAGTTTTTTTTTCTCCCAGGCTGTGAGCTCTGCGATGCGATTGGCCAGCGCTACAGCCTAGGAGGAGACGCCCAGCAGAACAAGGGCAGACTCCTCCTACTATAACCAAGTCCCCGAACATACCGGAGGACATAACGGGAGAACGGAGCGGCGCACAGGGATAATAGTAAGTGCAGTGAGATCCCTGGGCGCCGCTGTATATGTCATGATACTTAGTTCACAGTGTTTGTACCGATGAAAGGTCCTCTTTAAAGTTGTTCTTCAGAGCCCTAAAGATCGCTAATCCAGCGGTTCATCCTCTGCTTCCTTCCTAGGTACTTTCTCTTGTTTTGTTGGTGCTCTCCAACTCACCATTTGAGCCTTTACAGCAAGCATCTCTGCACTTGATGACCTTAAAGACATTTCTTTCTTGTGGCCATAACAGGGGCGTTGCTAGGGTCTCAAAAGAACTGGGTCCCAAGCCCCAATATTTATTAATGAATATTTCCTAATTCTCAAAGTCAACCAATCGCCCCCCCAACCACTCCCCATGCAAACACTAACACTGCAGACACTTTACCGTACTTGCTATACAGCAGCACGTACTGTACCTGTCACATCCAGGGCCTCCCAAGTGACGTCTCCTCTGATGTAGATCTTCCCTGTCATCATCTCCTCCATTCGGTCCGGACAACTTCTCTCAGCCGCGTCGCATCTCTGCAGAGTGTGAAACGCAGACATCTTAGCTTCCTCACTTTTCTCTACCCCCAAATGCTATCCTGAAGAAAAATTTGTAATAGTACTCCTCATAGTCCCACCAATAGTAATGCCCTTCTAGAATGCCCTCATTAGTAATCCTGCCCCACTACAGTGCCTCCAACAGTGATAGTGCTTCCCAAGAGTGCCTCCATTAGTAGAAGAGCCCTCCGGTATTAATAATGTCCTTACAGAGCCCTTAGTAGAAATAAGGCCCCCCTATTGTTCCCCCAGTGGTAATAAAGCTCTCTGCAGACCCCTCAGTAGTAATAAGGCCCCCGATAATGCTCTTAATAGAAATATTGTGGATCTTTAAGTCCCTCCTATAGAGCCCGCAGTAGTAATTAGAAAGCTTATTGTCCCCTGGATTTAAAATGTGCCCCCAGTATTTATAATACCCCCTACTGTTATAATGCTCACCCTGAAGTGCCCCAGTATTTATATGGCCCCCTACTGTTATAATGCCCACACAGTGCCCCCAGTATTTATATTGCCCCCTAGTATTATAATGCTCGCCTTGAAACGCCCCCAGTATTTATAATGCCCCCTGCAGTGCCCCTGTAGTTATATTCCTCCGCTTACTGTCCTCAGAAATTATAATTCCTCAGCTCTCCACCATACAGTCCCATGTAAAAAATATTTTCCTCCTCCACCAGTCCCATGTAAATACCATCACACCATCTCTCCAGCCCCCTCCAGTATACAGTCCCATGTAAATAATATCCCTCTCTATCTACAGCTCCCTCCAAAATACAGTTCCACGTAAATAACATCAACCCCTCCCCAGCCACCATTAACATACAGTCCCATGTAAATAACATCACCCCTCAATATTCAGTCCCATGTAAATATCACTCCACCCCACTGTCCCACGTAAATAACTTAAGCCCTAACATACAGTCCAAGTTAAATAACTACAACTCCCAACATTGCTCTGCCTCTCACACTGAGTAATCTACCCCTTCACTTACCTCTCCTCATGTAGCAGACCTCACCACAGCTTCTTCCCAGGACTTCTCTTCACTGCTGAGCCGTCCTCTCCTGCACTGGTCACATGATGGTGACATCATCGCAGGTCCTTTTCAGCTACTGCATTTAGAACCGATCACATAGACCAGTGGTCCCCAACCACCGGTTCGCGCCCCAGGACCGGGCCCTGTATGATTGTTTGCCGGGCTGCGGCAATACAGACAAGGAGAAATGCTGGAGTCGGCAATCTCCATACCAGTATGAAAATTCTCAGGCAGCTGCTCCCAGCCAATCCCAGTGCTTCTTTCATGTACACCTGATGTGAGAGCAGCTATAACCGGCCCACTGATTGGTTAGTGGTAAGACAAATGCTGATTGGCTATAAATGGATTGGGGCGGTGTTTAGCGCAGTTGGAAGTGTAGTGTTTTCAGGTTAGTGTGGCTTGTTGTACATTACTCGGGCTGGTGACTACCTGCAGTGCATGACCCTGTGTGGGCCCTAGCTGCTGTCATGGGGTTGTTACTGCCCGAGGTGGGTGACGCTTCGTGTTTGCACAACCTATGGCCTTAAGTACACAAAGCCCAGCAAGCCCTCAGCTATTTATGCCATGCAGACACTGAATAGATATTGTATTGGGGGGGGGGGGGGGGGTGTTGTTGCCCCATTAAGTATAATGTCACCATTTGGCCCACCCCATGCAGTATAATGTCACCATTTGGCCCACCCCATGCAGTATAATGTCACCTTGTCCCCAGCTGCCTTGTACAGCATAATGTCTTTGTGGCCCCATGCAATATAATGTCACCTTGTGGCCCCATACAGTATAAAGTCATCTTGGCCTAGCCACCTCATAAATCGTGTTATATATTTTTATATGCACCTTGTGTTTTGTTATGGGCGTGAATCAGTCAGTGCCGACCAGATCCCCCCTATATCCCCCCCCCCCCCCCCCCCCCCTCAGTCCCTGGGAAAATTTGTCTTGCATGAAACCGGTCCTTGGTGCAAAAAAGGTTAGGGACCACCGACATAGACTGTGATGTCATCACAGGTCCTTCAGCTCTTGCAAGGCATTAGATTCAATTGCATTGCCGTCCTGAGGATGGCAATACAGTTGGATTTATCTGGCAGGCAGTACATTCCGGGCCTGGGACAAAACAGCAGGAGCCCAGGCCCCGAATTTTTTAACCTAGCAACGCCCCTGGGCCGTAACATCAGCCAGAAGATTAAGTGATCTCTAAGCTCTGAGATATGGGCCCCGGATAGACAGAGACCTGGATCATTGTCTGGTTCTTCGAAAAATGCCTGGATCTCTTCCAAAGGTGGCTTCCAGTAATAATATTATAAATCAAGATATCACCTTACATGTGCTATGTCCAGGTCTTGTTGGAGAAGAACAAGCATCACTTCATCTGTTAGATATAAGAAGAGCTATCTTGTGTTATCTAGAGAAGACAGAACAGTTTAGATCAGCAAAGAATCTGTTCATACAGCATCATGGTCCAAATAAGAGTAATAGAGCGAGCCAGGACACTCTTGCCAGATGGATACACAGTAGAGTAGAAAGATGGAAGGAAGTTCAGTGTCACCTTAACATCAAGGTCACTCAACCAGATCAACTGCAACTTCATTGGCAGAGCTAGCGCAGGTGTCCCTTCACCAGATCTACTTGGTGGCAAACTGTTCCTCGAATTCCACCTTCATGAAACATTAGCAACTTTATCTGATGCAGGCAGAGGGCTCGACTTTTGGCAAAAGAGTGCTGGAGTTAGCATCTTCTATACCCCCCCCCCCATTCATTTTTTTGCTTTTTAAATCCCATATGTATTTGTGCTGCCGTAGGACGTCCAGGAAAGTGAAAATTTACTCACCTGAAATTTTCGTTTCCTGTAGTCCTTAGGCAGCACAACTTTCCCTCCCTTAATAATTAAATTCTTTTGCTTCATTATAATACAAGGAGGCTTCACTGGTGTCTGGGTTTTATGGGTGGACCTGGCGTGTGATTGCTTGATTAATTTAGTTTTATAATTGTTAACCTGTGTCTTCTGGTTGTACCTAGGGGAATAAAACCCATATGTGTTTGTGCTGCCTAAGGACTACAGGAAACAAAAATTTCAGGTGAGTAAATTTTAACTGTATAACAAAAGATCTGTGTGTGTAAATGGCCATCTGACCAATGATTCGTCAGAAAATCTTTTGGTGTGAAGAGGCCTTAAAAGGGTTTTCTCATCTCAGACAATGGGGGCATATCCCTAGGCTATGCCCCCATTGTCTGATAGGTGCAGGTCCCACCACTGGGACTCACACCTATCTTCTAAACAGAGCCCCGAAAATGGTGGAGGGGCGCACTGCGCATGCACAGGAACCCTCTATTTATTTCTATGCGGCTGCCGAAATAGCAGAGTGCCGGCTCGGCTATTTCTATCGGCCCCATAGAAATGAATGGGAGAGGTGCCTGTGCAAGAGCGGTGTGCTCCCATTCACTACTATGGGGAGAGTGCTTGGTGGTGGCCGGACCCCAGAAAACCAGGTGGGAGCTGCACCTATCAGACGATGGGGGGCATATCCTAGCAATGTGCCCCCATTGTCTGAGATTGGATACCCCTTTAAACATCTCCAAAGGGTTACATTATCCCATTTGACTATTCCATACCATGTATCCGGTAAAAAAACATATGGGTGACAGATATAGTGTGTGTGTACGTGTGTGTATATATATATATATATATATATATATATATTTTATAATATTATTTATATATTGAAATATATAAATCCTAAATCTTCCGCTCAGTCAGTATGTAGAATATGAGGCGCGCCGTATT
Source organism: Bufo gargarizans (assembly GCF_014858855.1). Taxonomy (NCBI): domain Eukaryota; kingdom Metazoa; phylum Chordata; class Amphibia; order Anura; family Bufonidae; genus Bufo; species Bufo gargarizans. Next base: position 173,642,376 of record NC_058088.1, on the reverse strand, counting down.
CTGCAGATTATTAATGATGAGGCTCCCGGGCTGGAGAAGATGTTTGCTTTTCTCAATTGCTAAACAGCACTTAGCGAAATAAATCATTTGGTAGAACGTGAAGACTGCGCATATCATAAAAACCAGGCGCGGAGCTCACACTGTGCACTTTAACGCCTGCATGAATCATTCTCTTCAATTAGCACAAACTGAGGCGCCATAAAATATTTCCTTTACATCGCTCTCCAGCTCTGCTTCATCTACTTCCATTTGTGGGGCTGCCACCAGAAACTCTCGCAGCGCTTGGCCAACATGAGTAAGGTAAGTGGGGAAACACCAGCCCAAGCCAATGAATTATCTATGGGTAGAGATGCCAGGGCTCGGCAGTGTCTCCACGTACGGTTGTACACACAGACTTTGTGCGTATGCATCCTTATACGTCTTTGTTGTATGCAGGACGACCTTGGAAAGTTCTTGCACCAGCAATATATCTTCATTGAAACTCCTGCAGACCCCGCCTGGGCACAAGCGAGGCATGAGGACAATACAACAGAAGAGAGCCCCCTGTTGGCCAGCGCTTCCAGGCATAAACCTGTGCTGTGTAACACGAAGATTCCTCTTATTCCACAGGGTCACCCAGAAGTGAGTAACATCATCATCTCCGCCATTATCGCTATCCTGTCATTGGATAGGAAACCACTATTAGACCGGTGTGGGCACAGATCACAAGAACTGGGGAACAGTGTCCTCCGCTTGAATGCTGCGCTAGCGCCATAGAGTTTGAATGCGCAGTGGTATGCATGATTGACTGGTCTCCTATTCTCATGATCATTGGGGGTCCCAGTGGGATCAGTTGTTGTAACCAAAATACCCATATAAGGGCTCATGCATGTATTTTGCGGTCCACAAAAAGTACGGATGACGTCCGTCTGCATTCAGTATTCAGCAGGTCTCTATAGAACAGGCCTATCCTTTTCCGTAATGCGGACAATAATAGGAAATGTTCTATTTTTTGCGGAACGGAATGCACACGGAGTAACTTCCGTTTTTTTTGCGGACCCATTGAAATTAATGGTTCCGTATACGGTCCGCAAAAAAGATGGAACAGACAAGGAAAGAAAATACGTTTGTGTGCATGAGCCCTGCATGGCTGATGCAGCAGACTTATTAATCAGCAATATCTATTAGCGAGGCGTGCTCCCCACCGCCCCTCACCAATAACTGATGGCTGGTGTGTATCTGCATGTATACAAAGAGGGTTCACATGGCGTCTTATGCATCCATCCGTTAACATACATGTTAAACGGATGGGAAAAACACAATGTGAACCCAGCCTTAGCTGCTATTAGCCAAACTACCATATTTTTGTGCTAATTTTAGCTAATGGGGGGGAGAGAGAGGCACCGCTTTGGTTTTCTCCTCAGGCAGCAGACAGGTATGGTTTTGGTGAGCTCGGGGCCAAGTTGCTAACGTTTATAGAAAGTTTAAGGGGGTTATTCAAGAAATAATATTGATGACCAATCCACAGGATAGAGCAGCGATCCGAGTCCCGGCAGCCCTACCGATCAGCTGTTTTGGAAAGCTGCAGCGGTCACAGGAGCTCTGGTGAGCACAGCACCATACATCTTATAGTGGCTGTCCTTGGTATTGCAGCTCAGCCCCATTGACTTGAATGGGACTGAGCTATAACTAAATGTAGGGTTGTACAGTTACATCACATGGCCCAGGAAAAGGCCATGGTGCTCATGCTGGGTGTCGGACCCTAACTGATCTGATATCGATGACCTATCTATCCTGAGGATAGCTCATCAGTATTAAAGGGGTATTCCTATGTGAGGCAACGGGGGTATATCACCTATATCGAGAACGGAGTGGGGAAAGTGTTGGCTGGAGTATCCTGGGTTTCCACTGGTCCAGTCACCACCAGGCGCTCTCCCCATATAAGTGAATGGCAGTGCACTGCGCATGCATGGCCACCGCTCCTAGTCACGTCTATGAGCCCGATGGAAATAGCCAAGCCAGCATTCAGCTATTTTCAGTGACCTCATAGAAGTGAATGGAGGGCGGCTGAGCATGCGCAGTGCACCCTCCACCACTTTCAGGGCTTCGTTCTCAGTATAGGTGGGACCTGGGCTGCACCTATCAGACAATGGGAGCATATCCTAACTATATTGCCCCATTGTCTGTCTGAGATTGGAAAACCCCTTTAATTTCTGGATAACCACTGGGCAACTTGAAGGAACCAATGTAAGAATCAGCTACAAGGATGAAATTCTAATGTGCATTGTAATCTACCTACCTGCGTGTTGCTGCATTTTCTTGTGTACTCGCTTATAAAGAAATCTCACTAATTTTGTGTCTCAGGTGATGGCTCGCCAACTACTGATTATAGCAAGTGCCTGTTATGTGCGTCTCCTCACCTCCGGAAAGCTGCCACGAAGCCATGCCGCAGGTCACACCGGAGTCCTTGATGTACCGTGTCCTTGTCAGTTCATTGAGAGCAGCATACTTACAGCCGGACATTGCTTCACATGTATGTAAATTGCTACCTAAAGACCCGTGAGATCAGAGGCCTCCGCTCCGGAGCGCAGATCAGCCGTCGTGGCCACTCATACAGACGGACATGCAATCTGCATTTTATCTAGAAATCATTTGGCTCGTGCTCCCTGCTGCGAGTAGACGGTGCCCGACGCCCAGAAGCATCTCCGCCCGGTTGTGTGACAGACACGAACTATCTTCAAGTTTACAAATGCACATCTCATGGAGTTGAAATGATCAGACTTCAGCGGAGTTATGTTTACGAGATGATTGCTTCATCCCATAGAGGACAAGGAGATCTTCTAGAAACCACTGTGTGAAGCCGCTCATTCATGGTGCCATCTCCTGACGAGCCGTATATGATAGAAGATGCCGTTTTTGCTGCCCCGATATTCCTTCCACACCATAACCCGCAGTAGGGTCGCTATAAATACTTCTATAATGATGAGGCTATGTAGGACACTAGCAGAAATGTCGATTTTACGTACTACCTCAAAAAGAATATAAATCTTGTATCTGTATTGTGTAATGTCTGCTAAACCATGGAGCTCAATGATATGAAGGCAGCGATAGATAACAATGATGGATGGAAGATACATATTTAATAGGTGTTTTCTATAGTGAAGTTACAGCATCCGTTAAACATGTACATCATGAGTCTCCTCCACAGCTTTTCTTTATATGGATTAAAACAGATCCCATTACAGCCTATGGTAAGGCATTAGTCACAGCCTCTGGGGTTCTCCATCTTTGGGCAGATGATGCTGGGACCTCCATTTGCTGAATACAGATGGCGATACACTTGTATGAATGAGACTGCAGGCCAGGGGTATTTTTATGTCGCTTTCTGATTTAACTGTGGTAACGGATTTTATCGTAACTTTATAGGGTTGTTTAGGTGCAGCCAGAGTGTCGTATTCAGCCCCTCCATTGCCACATTCCAACAGCTGTTCCTTTCATGTTTCCATCAATAGAGCCATATGGGGGCTATTTTTTTGCAGGATAAGGCTTTATGCACATGGCCGTTCTGTGCATTGGGGACCAGAATTTGCGTTCCCCAATGCACAGGCAACATCCGTGCGGCTGCCGCGACAGATACAGACCCATTCAAACTTGAATGGGTCAGTGATCCGTCTGCACCGCTTAAAAAAAATAAATAAAACAAGTTCTATATTTTTTTTTTTGTGGTGCCGCAGCACAGAGAGAAACCCCATGGAATCACTCTGTAGTGCTTCCGTGCCTATGCTCCACATTAGTGATGCGGTGAGCATACGGATGGTGCCCAACATATTGCGGACCTGCTGTCTCCGGGCCATGTACATGAGGCCTACCGTAAGTTGTAGTTTTTATGGTGCCATTTTGGCTACACCGCTTACTGATTAGCGAGAGAACAGAAATACCGCTACCAAGTTTTTACATTCTAAATTTTGCAGTGTTCATTCTTCAGCATAAATAACTTTACTGTTTGGGTCACTACAATTACAGCAATACCACAGGATTATTTTTTTTTATATATTACTTTTGCACAATAAAGACCTTTTAAAAAGAATAAAAACAGCAATTCTGGCTTTTTTTTGTGTTACATAATTGGATAGCACTTACCGTTATGGACACAGCAATGCCAAATGTGTAGAGGGGGGTTTTATTTTTGTAATGCTTGTCCCATTTGAAGATTTTTTTTTTCAGTGGAAAGGTGCATTTTTATTTTTTTTTAAACTTAAAAAAGTTTAACTACTTATACCCTCATTGTACCAAACACCTAATTTGTATATGAAAAAGTACAATAAGGAATGGAGCCAGGGGCGTAACTACCATAGCAGCAGACCATGCAACTGCTATGGGGCCCAGTATTAGTTGGGACTATCTCCTCTTCTACTGGAGATGAAAATGTGGTCAAGACTCTACCCTCTAAAAGGAACAATTTTTAGGCCCCTTGCAGACAAGCGTTCCTCCTGCAGCAAGTCCGCATCGCAGCACCTGGCCTGACCCCCCAGCACTGATGGGATTCATATAGCATTATATTGATTTATGGAGCTATGTAACCCCCCTTATAGTTCTGGAATGTATTGGATAACACTGGCAGCATTATGTCACTGTCGTCTAATACATTCCAGAACTGTAAGGGTTACATAGCATCATAAATAAATATAATGCTAGGTGACCCCCGGCAGCGCTGGGAGGTCAGGACGGGAGCTGCGTTGGACTCTCTGCGGGAGGAACGCTCGTCTGCAAGGGGCCTTAGCAAATGCGGCAGTGGAAAAATAGCCCATTGATCATTGAAAGGGGTTTAGGCAGAACCCCTTCTGTCCTGTGTGGGGGGCCTGGTTTGATTCTTGCTATGGGGCCCTTACTTTATGTACACCACTGAACAGAGCTTTAAATCAACAAAAGAAAACAAGCGTTTTAATCAGGTGACACAGCTATGTGTCTATGCAAACAGTTTGATGTGACGGTCACTGGTGACAGGTAAAGATCAGTGAAAATCAGCATAGTTACCATGGACCTGTTGCAGTGTATGGGCACACTAATGGTACTGTGTAGTCAGGAGAACCCCCATAAAATTATTCAGTCATCTTATTGTCAAGATAAGAAAAATCAATGTACTGTAATCTGAGGGGAATCCTGGCGGTAAGGTAACATTTCCCTGCAGTGACACCACTGGTGAAGTTTGGCATTACACAATGACCATCCAAAGAATGTGTAATGCAGGACTCCAAGGGCACCTGCACACGGTGCGGGTGAATGCACATAAGATCCCTTCTACAGCATATCTGCAATTGGATCTTGGTGCAGATTAAGTGTGGTTTTGCTGCAGATCTCACCTGTACATTGAAAAACCGCCATTTAAATATATTTTAGCTATTTCAATTTGCCAAATTGTTAATGCACATGTCTGTCCGCTGCTCCACTTAAATCTACGGGACTGATGGAGACTGCTGTGGTTTGCAATGGAACAGATTCAGTTACAGAAAACTGACCAGGCAAGGCTGAGTTTTTTTTTATTGTTCTTTTTCCATCATTCATTTTTGGGTTTCTCATCTTTAAGGCTCCATTCACATGTCCGCAAATGGGTCCGCATCCATTCTGCAATTTTGCGGAACAGGTGCGGATTCATTCTCTATGGGGACGGAATGGATGCAGACAGCACACAGTGTGCTGTCTGCATCCGCAATTGCGGAGCGCGGCCCCGATCTTCAGCTCCGCAAAAGATAGAACATGTCCTATTCTTGTCCGCAGCTTGCGGACAAGAATAGGCATTTCTATGGGGGTGCCGGGCTGGTGTGTTGCGGGCCCGCAACACATCACGGACGTGTGAATGGAGCCTAATACAGAGTCTTCAGTCCCAAGAACCTCCTTATGCCAACTGGACAAAGGATAAATGACCTTGCGTATAGCTAAGCTTATAAGTCTCGTAGCACAGTGGGGACTGACTAACAAGCTGCAGGCTACATGCCGAGAACCATAAAGCCGCTATATAGTTTTTCTGAACAGTAGCCAGAAACAAATTTTCACTGAGCAGCTACAAAGCTATTAATGGCAGGAGGAATCCTCTGCATTTATTAATCAGAGAGCTTATTAGGGATGAAGTGGAGAAGACATCACGTGACAGAGTGCCCAATGATCAGAGGCGACCTCGCAGCGTAGGGACAAGCAGGACCCAAACTGATGCCAACTGATAGACTATACATAGGAGTCTGTGTTTGAGGCTATGCACGTTCCCTACTGGAAGGTAAACTGGGATCTTCCAGAGATGCTCAAGTTTAGGCTCATGTAATAGAAAGATGTGCTCCACAATGAAAGTTTTATTCAGTGCACCAGAATAATAAGCAATGGATCTGATTGTGCTAATGCACCAAAAATGTGCAAATATGTATTTTTTTTTTTAAATAGTATTGTAGGCAGGCAAGTGTTTCTACAGAAAGGCCGCTTTCAGACAAGCGAGTTCCACACTCTGCAGCGCAAGTATGCGGCAGATCCCGTCCTGACCTCCCAGCACTGACCAGGCCGCATAGCATTATATTGATTTATGATGCTATGTAACCCACAGAGGTCTGGAATGTATTGTATAACGCGGACATAATGCGTTCAATACATTCCAGACCTGTAAGGGTTACATAACATTATATTAATTTTAGGATGCTATGTGACTCCAGCAGTGCTGGGAGGTCAGAACGGGTGCATCGCTTAGAGTCTGCCGTATGCAACTCGCTAGTCTGAAAGCGGCCAAAAAAACAAAACAAAAAAACTGCACGTTCCAGATTCGAAAATTCACCAGGTGTCCGTTTCTGGTTCTGCAGATGAGCCCCATCCAAGTAAAGGCGGCTGAGCTGCAATCAGACAACACATGGAAAGAGCACCTTTCACATTGCATTTTTTTTGTTTAGAAAACATTTCCCTTCTCCCTCCATTTCCGCTCACGTAGGCCCCACAGATCATTACGGAGAATGAGATATCACTTCATTCACACACACAACACATAAGAAATTGAAAAAAAAAAAGCCCAAAAGAAGATTAAAAGCAGAATTTTATTGTTATCGTTAAGAGCAAAGTACTGTAGTCGTGCACAAAAAAAACAAAAACAAAAAACCTTTAGAAAAAAAAAGGACAAGATCTGGTTAACTGGAAGCAATCCAATTGGGATTGACCTTTGGAAGGTGAACCAGCTTATCAGCCCAATGAAGTATCTTCTCAGAAGTAACCCAATCTTATGACGACACTGAAAACATACATACAGTATAACACGAAGGAGGGTGGGGGTGGAAGGGCAAGTCAGGACCCCCACCTAAATATTCTGCTGCAAAAAAATAAAAAAAATGAAGGTGGATGAATTGGGCCTGCACAAACTTCCGGATTCTTACAGGTAGTGGTTGCTTTAAATGTTTAGTAGGGTTTTTTTTTTTATCCATTGCACCAAAAGAGATTTTTTTTTTTACGGGATTTACAGGCTGCTCCATTAGGTCTCCTGCCCTCCCATAAGACATCTATTGCCATCTCGGAGATCCCTTATGCCTTAAGACAGGATTACGAAAGAAATGTAAACAAGTACAGGGGACAGAACCGCACACGGGAGCATGTGGCATAAAAAAGCAGCCCTTCGAGGGCAAGGGATAGACCTAGAGCAATTGTTTTATAGCAGCCGCCGCAAAAAGATTATAAAATAAGTGTCAATTTCACCACAGGGCCGCGCTCCTACATGTCCGAGCATCCCCTCTTCCCCATAATATGACCAGATGCACCCACCGACACCGTGCCCCTTCAGTGCCACAGGGGTTAATATGGTCACTGCAACTTGGAACCATCTAAGCAAATTTTAATCCCCCCTACACACAAACCCGAGCCAACCTCTCACTCCTCTGTCACATTGGGAAGGGGGGGCTGTTGGGAGTAGGGAAACTGTACATTAGACACGCACACAGAGGGTAAGGAGGTTTAGGATCAGGACAAGGGCGAACGACGTGGCGGTTTAAGGCACAGACACGTGGTAAGGGCTGCCTGGAATGTGCTCGTCTCCCCACTTGACGACCAGGATGTAATCCCCCTTGTCCTTCAGGAGGTACGTAACACTGTACAACCGGTTTCCAAGATGCTTCACTATAATTTCTTCACATGGGGTCTTTGGTCCGTGAACCCCGACAAGCAGCATGTTATTACCTAGGGAAACAGAGGAACAATGTCAGGCGGATGCCCATTTCCCCCCCCCCAATCGGGGGTCAGGCTACTATGCAAGTAAATACGTGTACATGAACGTATTATGTCCGCAGGGCCGTATGTAGAACCATTCATTACATACGGAAATGACTCAGTGTGCATTCCATATGTCCGCTCCACACGAAAGACAAAAACAGATGTAACACGGATGTCATCCATTTTTTATTTTTTTGCGGACCACAAGATACATACGGTCGTGTGCATGAGCCCTTATGCCAAGTTTACATGGGAAGGAAATAGCGGTGGATTTTACGTGCAGATTTTGCACAGTGGATTATAAAACCAGGCAAAGACTTTACAAGTCGTCTTCATTTGTGCGTCCAAAAAGTTATTGGTTGCGCTTTAATTCTTCGCCGTTCTGCATATATCTTTGTTCATTGCCCTGCACAAAGGTTGTGTAGATTTCCAGAGCTCTGGAAGTGGACGCACTTCTCACAGCTGAGGTTCTGCTACAATCATAAGAAGTCTGCACAGTCCTCCGAACAGATACATGACGGAACAGAAGATGGCGGCTTATTCATTTCACAGGGGATTCAATTGTAGCAAATCCTCAGATGTAAGGTATTGGTTTAAAGCCTCCGGGGAGGTGACCAAACAGATACAAAGTAGTTGCGTAACTTTTCACGATAAAGCGACTAAGCTGTAGGTACAAAAGTATAAAACACCTTTAAAGGGGTTGTTTTATCTGGGACCTTGATAGCATAATCGCTTGGATGGCCACCAATATCCGATAGTTGCAGGTCTCAGAGGCGAGACCTGCACCCATTTCTAAAATGGGCCCCTTGCAGATTAGCGAGTATTCTGTGCGGGTGCACACGTGTGATGCGAACGCATTTGCGCCTGCACGGAATCCGGACCCATTCATTTCAATGGGGGTCTGTACATGTGCGTTGGTTTTTAGCATGCTCCATATTCAGCGATTTTCACACAACGCTGGCCCCATAGAAGTAAATGGAGCTGCGTGGATAAAAATATTAAAAAATTTGCATCCACAAGCAAGTTCGGATGCGATGCGTTTTTCACGGATGGTTGCTAAGAGAGGCTTGTATACATTCATTTTTTTCACGCCTGTGCAAAATGCATTGCACCAGTGCAATAAAAACGGAACACGAGCGCAGGCAAAACTGAATTACTTTGCCTGCAAAAAAGTCCTTTTCACGGAACGCATTCGCAACGCATCCGGACACGCTTGTCTGCAAAGGGGCCTAAAAGTTAATGAGCTTATATTGTACATGCGCAGCAAGCTCTCCATTTCTATGAGAGTTCGTCAACGCCGTTTTTATCAGAGTCCCATAGAAAACGGAGAGTGCGTTGAGCAGCCACCTCGCTAGTCACTTCTTTTGGACCGATAGGTACTGGTCTTGGATGTAGGACCTGTACCCATCTGACATTGGTGGCAAATCCTAGTGATAGGTCACTGTCTAAGATGGGTTCACGTGTGCAAAGGCACCGTTAGGACTTTGTGTTGTATCTGTCATCAGTTTTGTACCCATGACACTGGCTGACCTGTTACATGTGCTCTTGGCAGCTGAAGACGTCTGTGTTGGTCCCATGTTCATATATGCCCGCATTACTGAGAAAAATGATGTTATATTATATGCAAATTAACTCCTCGGAGCAATGGGGGCGTTACCGTTACACCTAGAGGCTCTGCGACTGCTGAGCCCTGTGCACTTTTAAAGTGCCTGGTCCTGACATATCCTAAAGTCAATGAAGAGGGCGCAGCAGCTGCAAAGAAAGCTGAGCCTCTAGGAGTAATGGCAACGCCTCCATTGCTCCTAGGGGCTTATTTGTATATATGAAAACTTTTTCTCAGCAATGCGGGCACATATGAACATGGGACCAACACAGATGCCTTCAGCTGCCAAGCGCACATGGAACAGGTCAGCCAGTGTCATAGGTACAAATCTGATGACCTGTAAGTCTATATTTTACAGCAAAGCACCTGACACCTCAGCAGGACCTAACAGAACCATAAGGCTACATGCACATGACCGTATGTTTTTTAGCCCGCAAAAACTCCCCCAAAAAAACGAACGGACACGGAAACAAAATACGTTCCTGCGCATGAGGCCTAAGGCAATGGGATCAGTCAAGCACCGCATCACAGTCAGATACAGATGTGAACAGAGCCATAGTGCATAAGGGCACAGACAATAGGGGGCAAAATTTATCATTTTCACATAAATGGCATTTCTTTGCTGTGCTTGCCACTTTCCGAGAAGGGCGCAGGCTTGGCATTTATCATTTACACCCGTTTTTTGGCCTAAAAGCAGACAGATCTACAATATGCTGGAAGAGACACCTTTCAGATGAAGACTGCTCCGAACTATCAAATGCTTTTTCCAGAAGGGAGAAGTGACAAGTTGGCGGCACGTTCTAGCAGTTCTATGCCCACGTATCTGCTGCCTGTCAGTCTACAGCTCTATGGAAATGCACCCAATAATCTGGAGGATGTTCTATAAAACGTGCCTCACGCAGTGCCGATAAACTCACCGGCTTTGCTGCAGTCTACGGTGAAGGAGTTCTTCTGGCCGACAAAGGCTTTGTTCAAACCAAGACCTTTGGCCACTACTTTGCTTGCATCTGACGACACCTTCGGAAGGGCTCCTTGCTGTGTGAAGGCCTCCGTTCTTGTAACAGAATCTACAAAGACTGAGGACGACTCGTGGAGACTGTGGCTCGTCACCAGGCGAGGCCCTAGAAGAAGAAATAACGGTTACAGGCTGGGGGCCAAGAGCCTTACCATATGGATTAGGTCTGTGAGCACCAGATTATCCAAACGTTCCCAAATAAGAAACCAGGCACATGGCCAGATCTTGAGGTTTAACCCTTTGAGGACACAGCATTTTCCTATTTATTTTTTCCACACTCCCAGCCTTTCCTGGAGCCATAACTTTATTTTTCCATTCACATAGATTACTACTTGATTTTTTTGCAAGACAAGTTGTACTTTCTAATACAGGGCTTGACAAATTTCCTTGGAATCTAGGAGCCAGCTAAAAAAGTTAGGAGCCAGGTGGAGCCGCGTCATAAAGCCCCCAGTAGATTCCCCCATAGTGCTCCCCCCCCCCCCACTTCTCCATAGAGCCCCCCCAATAATACTGTATACCATGTTACATATGCAGTGTACATGTGCTGTATAGTATGGTATATGCAGTATACAGGACCATGATATATGTACAGTATATGACTGACATTCAGTGTACGTGCTGTATACTGTTACATACGCAGTATACAGGACCATGATATATGTACAGTATATGACTGACATTCAGTGTACGTGCTGTATACTGTTACATACGCAGTATACAGGACCATGATATATGTACAGTATGACTGACATTCAGTGTACGTGCTGTATACTGTGTTACATACGCAGTATATAGGACCATGATATATGTACAGTATATAGGACTATGGCATACAGTGTACATGTGCTGACACCTCAGGCTCCTGCCTCACTTGGATGAGAGTAGTAGTAATTTGCACTGGAGGCGTGTAAGTTACCTGCAGGTGAACCTGAGAGCCACGAGGAGGGCGCAGGTCAGCGCTATGGCCCCCGCACAGCAGGTCAGGCCTCCGGCCCATCAGACACAGCAGCTGCTTAACGTGCTGCCAGGCCAGACTCTGCATTCCGCTTATAGAGCACATGGGTGGCCCGAGCCCGCTGGGGGCAGGGCGGCGCTTCTCCTCATCACGTCTGTCACAGTGGACTTCCGCGGCGTACGCTCAGCCATGGGCAGGGAGTGTGTCCAAAGAGCAGCCGGGTATAGGGAACCTAAGGCACCGTCACACAGCTCTCCGCTCATCTCCACTCCTGTGCTGCCTCCGGACAGAACAGCGCTCCGCACCCATCGCCCAGGCACCTTTGAAAACGGGCTGACAAATACCCAAGCGCCAGGACTAAATTCCTGGTCGCCATGGCGACCTGGCGCCTGGGATTTGTCGAGCCCTGTTCTAATAGCACCATTTACTGTTGCGTACAATGCAGCGGGAAGCGCGCAAAAAAAAAGAAAAAAAAAGTGGAATTGGGTGAGGGGAAAAAAAATGTAATTAAAATTCCCACCAGTTTTAGGGATTTGTTTTTACAGCATTCCCAATGTTGAAAAATTAACCCATAACTTAATTTTGTGGGTCAGTGCAATACCACATTAATATCGGTTTTCAATAATAAAGAAAAACCTGGATAGTTTTTTCTTGTCATCAACATTTTGACCCCAAGAGTTCTGCGAGGGCTAATTTTTTGATGAGACAATCTGTATATTAATACCATTTTGGGGTGTTTTTATGACTTTCTGATCACTTTTAGGATGAGGTGAAGTGACCAAAAAATAAAATTAAATATAAATAAAAAATCAGCGACCGCCCGCCCCGTTATGCCCTTTGTGATAAATACGGTAGTTTTATATTTCAATAGTACAGGCGTTTTGTTAAATGGCAATCTTATGTGCCTTATTTTATGGAAGTGGGGAGGGGTGATAAAAAAAAAAAAAAAAGTTTTAAGCTAGGGGATCTAAACATGCAGTTATGAAATTTAATGCATTGCTGAATAGAAAATTCTGTATATTCCAATGCAGTGCTGCCACCTGCAGACCTGCTTAGGGAAATACCTGCGAGTCTTGTACAGGTTCAAGCCTATTACCACTAAGGCCTCATGCACATGACCCTTTGTGTGTTTTGCAGTCCGCAAATCACAGATGGCGCCCGTGTGCGTTCCGCAGTTTGCTGAACTGCACAAACAGCCATTGATCTAACTGCCTATTCTTGTACGTTTTGCAGACAAGAATAGGACAGGTTATATTTTTTTTGCGGACCACGGAGTGAAGCAACGGATGCGGACCGCACACAGTGCTGTTCTCATCTTTTGCAAACCCGTTGAAGTTAATGGGTCCACATCCAAGCCGCAAAAACTGCAGCTCGGATGCGGAGCCGAACGGTCGTGTGCATGAGGCCTAAGGAACACTTTCCTTGATCTCAGTGCTGTGCTCCTGGGTCTGCTGCTCTCAGATGCCGTGGTGACATTTGACCACAGCATCTAAGGGGCTAAATGTCTGCAATTTACACACCCGCCCTACATGTATGGTGGATGTTAAAGGGATTAAAACAAAAGCAATCCATTGGTCAGCTGGGGAACGGTAAAGACCTCCCGGCTCTCACCGACAGATTGTTAGTAAAGCCAACCATTACACAGGCCTATGTGTGCCTTCCATACAGCCCAATGCAAAGAGAACAGGAGATCAACAATCGCAATATTGATCATTTGTCCCCGATTCAGTTTGCATAATGTCAGCAGCACATCCCATATAGACAGGGCAATGTCCTGCCACAAATGAGTGTTTGCTCATCTGTGGGGCGATCACCAGAACCTTAGCTTTTTAGGAACAAGTGCTTACAGGAAAGTTTATTCCCGACAATTGTCCCGATCCTTGGCCCAAAGTAGAGTAAAAGTCCCTTTACACAGGACGACAGCGCAGCAGATGATCGGGAAGGGAGTGTTCCTATCTGACAATCTGCGGCTCACTGGTGAAGGAGACCAGTCCATTTACATGCAGCGATCTCCTCCAGAGTATGGGAAGGAGTGATCGCTAATGCCATCATTCTTCCCCATACTGACTCATTTCCCAACAGCAGATGGCATTTACGGCGATTTTTGTGTGCGCACAATCAGATTACCTCATGAACTGGTGTTTCGCTCGTTCATTGGGTAACCAACGGTACATTTACACCTCCCGATAATCGCTAACAAGCGTTCCTATAAACACTTGTTAGCCATCATCTTTATGCTTCACTGATCCCTTCGTTTTTAGAGAAACAAGTCACTGCCAGACATGTCTGGCAAGCAGCAGTCTACCATTGCCCCATTGAAAACATGCATGCTTGGCCAAGCAGAGAACACGCGTACGGGAGAGTCAGGAAGAATAGTAGACAGCCCAACGCAATTAACCTCTAAGATAACAGCTGTTACATAGGACGTACCAGTAACTTTTGCTTTGAATGGACTTCCAACAATATGATAAGGTCCACCATATTTTATGGAGATCAGGTAGCTACCAGGAGCCATGGGTGTGTAAGTGACTCTGTAGCCCTCTGCACACTCTTGGCAATCCATTTTGACTTTGGATGGTCCATCGATGGTCACAGTCAGAGCTCCAGCTCCCGCTTTTGTGGTGTTCACTATAAACTCTGCAGGATTTCCTGGGGACGAAAAACAAAATTTAAATGTGCACTGCTGGATTTTCTCTACTCCAGTAGAGAACAGGGGATTACCTTGCGGTAGTTGGGCATTAGGTCCAGGACTTACCAGTGGTGCCACCTTCTAATCCAGCTCCATATGCTGACACCATTCCTGGATCTCCAGCTTGCCCCGGCTCTCCAACACGAACTTTAAATGGACTGCCAGGGATGTGGGAACCATTGAATTTAACATCAACCAGATACAAGCCGTTCTCACGAGGAATGAAGCGTACAGCATATTTATCTGGAAAAAAAAATAAAAAATCTAAAAGTTAAGGCTTATATATTTCATCTTCATATATTGTTCAAGTACAAAGTCCAGGAGGCGCTCCCGACAGCGACTGACAGCCTTCCCGCTATGACTGTCTACACTGTCACCGACAGGACTGCCTCCTCGACTTCAAAGCACAGAATGAGCAAGAATTTAAATGAATGAATTACAACTAAGGGCTCATGCACACGGCCGTTGTCCTGCAAACAGCAGGTCCCCTATATATGGGCACCAGCAGTGTGCACACCATCTCAGACGCAGGCCCATAATGCGGGGCGGGGACGTACTCCGAAGGTGCAGAACCCCATGGGAGTACTAAAGCACCCTGCCGCAAAAACAAATTAAAAAAAGCCAGTTGCGCCGACACTACTGACCCCCAAATGTTTTACCAGACTCACCTTCATCAATTTCTGTCACAAAGCATTCCTCCAATGCCCCTGAAGGGCTGTGCACTTTGGCATCGATAACCCCTTTGGCACCATTAAGACTTACTGCAAAAGAGGCTGGCTGGTTGACCTTTAACCCTGACTCCTAAAAGCACAAAGAGTTTAGAAACACGGCAACGAGACATTATGTCCAAACATCCATCCCAGCGCAGATCACCTACCTGTCCCGCTCCGGTTTAAAGAGGGTGAGGATGCTTATGAAGGAGAACCTGGCGGTGGCATACTGTGATGTGTAATGGATCAGGAGAGATGACTGACTGACTCCACTCATTTACCATTGGTGGTGAGCAGCAATAAAGAGGCTTCTGACAGCTGTCAAATGCAGGCAACATTTATTTCTACAATGATGGTGGCTCAGTCATCCATGCAGATGCACTCCAGGTAGCTGATGAAATGGTTTGCAGAAACGAGATGCAAAAGGAAAATGACAAAAAAAAGCAGCCCAAAGAGAAGCGAGAGCCTTCAGCGATGCCACAGTAAGCCAAAGCCAGGGTTCGGATCCATTTTCCTCTCCCTCTTTAAACACTGGCAGGTTTGAAGTCCAGATTTGCTTCCTGTTAAAAGCCTTTAAGAAAGACACGAGAAAAACACATGGAGAGCCTCCTGAGTCAGCTGGGAACCTGCTGTAGGAAGGGGAGCACTGGGCACATCTGTCCTACTGACCGGAGAAAGGCTATGGAAGCAAAATCTAATTACGCCAAGTAAATGGCAGCAGCTCTACTGCACCTGCCAATAGTAAGTGGACAACTAGCGGATGATACGCTACCTAGGACCACAAGTGGTCCATGATTGAGCAATAACTAGATTTTACTAGAAGAGTTCTACTAGATGTAACCAAGTCAATGCCAAGGCAAACCACAACGTCCACCTCTGCACTGAGCTGGTCTGAGATAATGAAAGGTGAGGGGGAGGGGGTCTTGACAGCTGCTCAGGAAACAGATTCTCTGCCCAACCAGTAAGGGCTTTGGTTTTTCCCAGTGCCTCACCTGAAGACTAGTAACAGTGAGTCGGCGAGCGTCGTCTGATGTAGAACCCACTGGAACAATAAATGGACTGTCTGGGATGTGCTCATCATTGAACTTGACGGAGACTTCATAATCCCCTGAAACAAGCAAATAAATTAGATTTAGTAGGATGTTCTTCACCAAGGGCTCTTGATTTATTCTTTATTTATACAGATTAGATCCAGATAGAACTTATAAAAACAGAATTATCCAGCAGAACATTGAGCTTTAAAGGGGTTGTCCAGTTTCCAATATTGATAACCCTATCCTCTGTCTAGGTCTGTGATGACTAAATAAAACTCCCAAGATGTACACTTGCTTGGCTTTTCTCAGAACTCTACAGAAATGAATGGAGCATGCTGGGAGTCGTAGTTAACCACAGCTGGAGTGCCAGAGGTTAGCCATCACTTGTCTAGGTCTTCAATATCACTCGTATGGGTGCCGTGTTCTCTTCATAGTTTACCTGGTGGCCATCGGCAATGCAGCAGTGAACACTAACGTTTACAGCTAACTTGAATGGGACAGAGTAACTACAACTGCTGCTTCCCATTCGATGGAGAAGCTGTAATTACACCACTTATCTGCTTGCTGTCAGCATTGCAGCTGAAAACCGTGAAGAGAACGCGGTGCTCATACGAACGCTGCGGTCTCTTCAAACGGTTCATCGTGAGGGTGCGGGAAGTTGGCCCGCCGCCGATCTGATATGGATGACCTAGCCCGAGGATGGGTCATTAATATTGGAAACTGGACAAACCCTTCAATCACAAGCTTTTAGGCTGAGGAGACGGCTTCGAGAGCAAGGATTAAGCCTGATGAGATACCAAGCTTGACACTCCATAATGAATAGACTGACAGGTTTGGAGGAAAATCATCTGAGCCTCCATCTCCACAAAACCCCCTCTACAGGAGGCGTAACCTACCGGGCTCCTGAACGATGTAGGACACGCCACATGAGCCATCTTTCCGATCCTCAAAAGCAATTTCCGCTTTGCTTGGACCCTCCACTGCGATAGATAGACCTCCAGCACCAGCCTCTCTTGTCCAAATACTGAACTCCGCTAAAAAAAAACAACCCCAAAACATAAAATGTAATCAAATTTGTTGAAATTTAAGGAAATATTTTTTTTTTTTATTCCCTGGTGCTTTCATCACACTGTACCTGGAGTTCCAACCTCTGCTCTCTCCAGGCCTGGTCCACCAGCTCGGACTTTATGTGCACCACCTTCACCCAAGGGTCCTACGGTGAACTGGAAAGGACTTCCAGGAACATGCTGCCCCTTGTACTTGACACTGACTGTGTGAACGCCCATTTCAGTAGGGACAAATCGGATGCAGTAAGTGTTGTTTTCGCCTTCCATTATTTCTGCGTCATGAACCTTGCCAGATGGACTTGTGACCTGAGCAGTCATGTCATGAATGCTGATTTCTGTCAAGCAGAAAGAGCATATTATATATATATATATATATATATATATATATATATATATATATATATATATATATATATATATATATATATAGTGTTATCAAAGAGTAATAGCAGATCGGAGATTTAGGAATGCAGAGTATCCTACAAATGTATCAGCCTTCACAATCTAAATCAAAAAGCTTACAATGACAGCACTTTACTTACCAGGTATTTTCAGGCTAAGATCACACTGACTTCCAATATTTGCCACAGATGGTGCCGTTCTTCTACGAGTGATGCTCTCCTTCATTCTTCCTTCTCCTGTGACTTTGACACAGAATGCACTACCTACAGAAAATAATGACAAGGCATTACAACTAGTCTCTCAATTCAAGGTCAATTATCTCATCTGATCATTTAATCCATCACTGTAGAGAAAAATCACTTTTGCTCTAAGGAACCTCCCAAGGGAGTGTTCTGCATCAGCGCAGGTTATGAGATCAGTAAATCTTGCAGGATGATGGAAGCCAAACAGAACGTGGCAGCAGAAATAGGAACATGTAGGCCATTCATAGTTAAGACAATCTTCAATCTTCGTTGTTTTGTGGTGTTTATAGCTGCTATACATGTCATTTTCTGTCTTTAAGGCAGCCCAAGATGTGCCAATGCAAGTTCGGAGCATTTCACTCTGAATCGGCAGGTTTAAGCCTTTCCTATCAAACACCAGTCTTAATAAAACTGCCCCTTAAAAAGGTTATGTACACCTTCAGAGGCAATTTTTTTTTAATTTTTTTATTGCAGGTTACTCTTTTGGCTAAAAAAAAATAATTTTCATTTTTTTTATATATTGAGCCATTCTGTCACAAAGGGTTAACTGTTTCTAGCTGTGTGACTGGTAGTTTCACTTGTGCAGGTAGTCTAATAAACTCTCTCTAAACTGAGGTCATAAACCCTGATAATGTGGCTTAAGTAAGATGAGAACTGAGCTATAATGAGTGTTTATAAAGGTCAGAGAGCAGAGCAGAGATAAGGAGCCCATCAGCTCCCCAACTGACAGAAAAAACGAGATTTTTGTGAACTCACCTGTAAAATCTCTTTCTCGCGTAGTTCATTGGGGGACACAGACCGTGGGTATAGCTGCTTGCTGCCACTAGGAGGCGACACTAGGCTAAGAAGTGATAACTCCTCCCCCGCAGGCTATACCCCCTCCAGCCTGGAGAGAGCATATCAGTTTGTGCCCAAGCAATAGGAGTAGGAGAAAAAAATCAATAATGAAAATACAGTACACAACCCACAACTGACAAACATCAGTCGGAATGCACCAGAACTGAGGACCATACTGGCCCACAAACCGCCAATATGAGCGGCAAACCGAAACTGGGTGGGAGCTGTGTCCCCCAATGAACTACGCGAGAAAGAGATTTTACAGGTGAGTTCACAAAAATCTCGTTTTCTCGCTAGTATCATTGGGGGACACAGACCGTGGGACGTCCTAAAGCAGTCCACGGGGAGGGAAAAAAATCACACGCCCCTGGAGAAAAAACGCCCTCGAGGATGCGGCAGCCGCTGCCGCCTGCAAGATCTTGCTGCCTGGAGCAGCAACAGATGATGGCTAGGAAAGACCCCCGAAACACTCGGAGAACTTGCCGGAAGACCAAGACGCTGCCCTCTAGAAGCGATGTCTGGAGTAGATGAACCCGAGAAATGACGACCGCTGGACGGCCAGGCCATCACTCCGCTAGGAAGCAACCGACAGGCAGACATCCCAGGAAAAAAAGCATCCCGTTGGAAGACGCCAGCTATGACAAGGACCTCCAAGAAAATCAGGCAGAAACCCCATACAGCGGAACGCGCCAACGCGCCAGATATGGACCAGCAAATCTCCGAGGCCAAAATAGATGGCTGATGGAGAGCCCGCCCTTAAAATACGAGGGAGAAAGAAGAGAAAAACCATGTCCGAGAAGACCCGAAAAGCGGTGACCTTCCGCCAGAAGAAAATTCTGGCGGAGCACTGCCTGATGCCAATGACAAAGGACAAATGGACGTACAAAAAGAAGAAGAAGAAGAAGTCCCAGAGGGGGGGCTTGTTTGTTCCTGAAACGCCCTCAGCGATATACCGATCGTCGGGGCGAAGTCGGTTGTAGACCACAACTGTGGGAGCGGAACCAAAATCCAGGTTCGCAGGATCCTCCTCTGGTTAAAAGAAACCGGTAATGGAAAAAAAACCATAATTGACATATATTGACTTCCGGGCAGAGACCAAGATAAGAGAATACTCTCCGTGGAAAAAAATAGATCCCGGATTCCATAGCTATACAACCCATTGCCACCGGTCGAGGAGACCGAAGGGAAAAGGTGGTCAGCAGTCCAGCTAGAGGAAGGACAGGAAAGAAAAATAGGGGTGTTCCGTTCAAGGAACGAAATCCCTACCAGTGGTGACAAGGTGAGACAGTCACCCGCTCAGCCTGGCTTGGGGGGACCGTAGTCCACCCCCGGAAGGAGCAGTGAAAGGAATGACCACCATCGCTTGATGTGACACAGAAGTAACCATAACTGAAGGAAGGAATCACTGTAGTGGTAGACGAGTGCCACAGGGACCAAGTAAACATATCTGACGGACAGTATCACCGTAGTGGTAGACGAGTGCCACAGGGACTAAGCTACCCAGTCGAGCGCGCCCAAGTAAGGTGCTGATAGCTATGGCACTGACGCCAATGCAAAACCCGAGATGACGACACAAGAACAATAGTCGTCAGAGCAACGGACAGTTAACAGTAATGAAGACCAATGAGAGGTCAGGGCAAGCCCATTGCCATCAGGGACTGACACTGTACAGATCTCCTGGTAATGAAATACACCCTTGAGGAGGAGCCCATACAAAGGAAACTGCCAGAGTAACGCAAAGGCCACACTCCAGTTGAGGAGGATGCCACACCGTACAGGATACCAATCCCAGAGTCGGAAGAAACCGCCGTCTGACGAAGGAACTGTGCAATAGGAATGTTCAGTAGGAACCCTAGCATGTAGCCTCCCCCGTGGAGATGCAAATACCCTTTGTACAGTAATAGCTACCGCCTGCTCCTCCCAGCGTAAAACTGAGGGAGAGGCCTAAGGACACCCCGAAGTAGCATGGAACCAAGCTAACTCAGTCAACCAGAGCCATTCTGAGGCATTCCATCTAAAAAGGGGGCAAAACCAGAGCAACCGCCGAAGCAGTGTCAGGGTAGAACCCCTAACTGAGGGGGATGACCCTCTGCCATGAGTTCGATCTCCGGCCCTTGTGAGAACTACCCTTGCTTTTTTTTTTTTTTTTTTTTTTGTTTTTTTTTTGTTTTTGTTAGAAGTGGGATCTGAACCCACACCTCCATTTGGAGACCCGAACACCCATACACGGAAGAGATTAACTCTTGAGTCTGGCACATTAGACCACTCGGCCATCCTGACTTAGAGAACACGCTGTAGTAGTCAATGCAGAATGCCAGCAAAACACCCTCACCTAATGAGGAAGAGTGGTGGCCCAGAATACAGAGTCAGTGCAACCTTGGGCTCGCTGGGTCGTAATCCCAACATTTGTATAATGGCGTGCACCCACACGCTGTAGAGGACCAAGTTCTGACCGACCTGAACGGTGGAGGCCCATAGGGATGGGAATCTAGGGCACCTGAAGAGCTGCTGAGCGACTCCCTTAAGAGAACCAGGAACGACCTATCTGCGCCAACCACCAGTACCAGAAGAGACGGGAGGATACAGTATGGGAGCAGTCCCAGTATCCATATACCTCTAGATGAAGAGTACCAGGCACCAATGGCAACGACTGTTGCTGCGGCCCACCCGTGAAGGAAGCCACGGCATCTAGTGCGGAGGCTTAGTTGAATTAAAGCATGCATAGATGCTCAGAGATTTCCCGTCAGATGTAGAAGGGGGTAATGCCACGACTGTTGACTAGTATTCAGTGGTAGCGCAATCCTCCGTCAAGGAAGGAAGGTAGGGAGATAAACAGAACCGCAACCAACGGTAGTGTAACAACCCCCTCCCTGGAGGGGGTAACGCGTACTGTAAGCACTACCCTCAATGGAAGTGCAACCACTCCACCTATGAAGGGGAGAAAATATATATAGGGAGTACTGTATCCTGAGGTTAGCGCCAGTACCTAACCTATGGCAGGGGGTAATGCACCCAGTAGGAATTGACCCCTATGGCAGAGAATTACACCCCTATCGAAGAGGATAATGCATACGAATAGTCCCGTTCCCGGTGGGTAAAGAATTCCTCCACCTAAGCAAGGTGGTAATACTTACAGCAAACATTGCCACCCGCGATAAAGCCATAACGCCTCCTATAAGAGAGGCTAATGCATAACGCCAGTACTGTACCCAGTGGAACAGCAATCCGTCAACAACCGAAAGGGGAGACGCAAATGGCTGGCACTGACCAGTGCAAGTGCCGTCAGTCCACCTGTGGAAGGAGGGAATACAAAGGGTAAGTACTGTATCCAGTAGCAAAGCAAATGCCGCCTAAGGAAGGGGCAATGCAGACAATCAGTACTGCCGGTAGCATGGATGCAGTCTAGAAGGTTCATATCAGAGTCCGCAGAACTGTTCCCTGTTCCCTCAGACCAACCCCTGTCAGAAGGGAGGGTTCTGAATATCACCCTAATGAGGAAGGATGGAGGTGCGGAGGAGACCGAGGAGGAATGTCCTGCTCGTGCGCAGCTCTACCTCTTAGCATCCAGCCATGGCAGTTGCAGGCTGTGACAGCGGCGATATAACCATCAAAACACCCAGGAGGTAGAATCGGCATCCCTACCTGACCGCTCACAGGATTGTGTGGGCGAACTCAATCGACCCACAATCCAGGAGGGTGGATTGGGAACTGCCAGAGGTCCTCCATTGGATTGCGCATGTGGATTAACAACCAAATGACCCAAGAGGGTGGATTGGGAATCCAGCAGCCGTGTTCCCCTGGCTTGTGCAGGTGGAGCATTATCAACCAAACGGCCCCGTAGGGCGGAATGGGAATCCTGCATCTGTGTTCCCCCCGGATCCGTGCAGGTGGAGCATTATCAACCAAACGGCCCCGTAGGGCGGATTGGGAATCCTGCATCTGTGTTCCCCCCCCGGATCCGTGCAGGTGGAGCATTATCAACCAAACGGCCCCGTAGGGCGGATTGGGAATCCTTCAGATGTGCTCCCCCGGATCCGTGCATGTGGAGTATTATCAACCAACGGCCTCAGCGGGCGGATTGGGAATCCTCAGATGTGCTCCCCTGGATTTGTGCAGGTGGAGCATTAATCAACCAAACGACCCCGTAGGGCGGATTGGGAATCCTTCAGATGCGCTCCCCTGTATTTTTGTAGGTGGAGTATTATCAACCAAACGGCCCCAGCGGGCGGTTTGGGAATCCTCCAGATGTGCTCCCCTGTATGTGTGCAGGTGGAGTAATATCAACCAAACAGCCCACGGGCGGATTGGGAATCCTGCAGATGTGCTCCCCTGCATTTGTGCAGGTGGAGCATTATCAACCAAACGGCCTCAGCGGGCGGATTGGGAATCCTTCAGATGTGCTCCCCTGTATTTGTGCAGGTGGAGCATTATCAACCAAACGGCCCGTATGGCGGATTGGGAATCCCTCAGATGTGCTCCCCTGGATTTCACCTGTGGTGGCCTAAACACCAGACGACCCAGAAGGTGGTCTGGGAATTCTTCATGTGTGCATTCTCAACTAAACAGCCCCGGAGGGCGGAATGGGAAACTGTGAGCAATCCTGCCCTGTCCAGATAGGGCATGGGCCCAGCCCCATACCCCACCACCAGGGTGGACATGCCGGCAGGAAGGGGTTAGGGTTAACTTCCTAATCTAAGGTAATTGGCATGCAGAAAGGGGACACTCAGATAATGCAGTGCCGGCTGCAAACAAACGACTTGCCACAAAGGGTTAACCCAGCTCAGAGGACCAGATGCGGAGCTCAGCGGGGCACCTGGGGGAGGAGCGACAGCTAGTCGGTGAGAATCCGCGCCAAAAGGACGAACCCGCCCCCTCCATAACTGGAATGAAAGTTGCGGCCTAGTAGGCCGCAAAAGCCGGGACATAAAGTTCGGCGCACAGCCGACCGGGCGGTACTGCCAGCCGGTTACCACAGCGGGGCCTGAAGAGCAACCGCCGATGTCTGCCCACTGATTTGGAGGGGGAGTGTCCACTCTCGCTGCGGGAACCCATCCCGTGCCGCTAAAACAACTGCACGGGCTGAATCCCGGTAGGCCCGAAGTGGAGCCAGGGGCTAAATTTTTGGCGCCGGCCAAACGAATAGCCGGCCGGGAGTGGAGTGACCGGAGCGGCGCTCTGTAAGTGCCCTGGCTGAACATCAGCCGCGGGAGCTCACCCCGCAGGCCGTACTGAGGAGAACCCAGGCCCCCCGTATGGACAGAAGCCCAAACCTACATTGGGCCTGAGGTAATGTGGGGCCCTCACCATGAATGGCCCACCTGAGGAAAAAGGTCCTCCATCTTATGATGAGGTGACCGGGGGGGAAGGGAGAAGGGGGAGGGGAAGGGCCGAGGTACTTACCCAATACGGACTACTCACCCCATCTTCATCCTCTTCTCTTCACCCTTTCTCAGAGTACCAGCAGGGTCACCTCTTCAGCCGCTGGCACACGAAGTGGCAGGAGACTGGAATGGCGGAGGGTCTCGCCGGATTCAGGTGACCCCCTTGGCTGGCGGGAAGCAGGGGAGCTGGGCTGCCCTGGTCCACTTTCGTTTCTTGGGGAGGGCGAGCGGTGAGGGATTCCGACACCGGCCTTGCTCCCGGGGTAGACAGAGTGGCTAGGCGACTCTGTTTCCCCAATCTAAAAGAGGAAAAAAATAAAATAATAAAAGTAAGCCGCCCTGCAAAAGCAGGGAGGTCTGCCTCCTACGACACTAAGCTAAAAACTGATATGCTCTCTCCAGGCTGGAGGGGGTATAGCCTGCGGGGGAGGAGTTATCACTTCTTAGCCTAGTGTCGCCTCCTAGTGGCAGCAAGCAGCTATACCCACGGTCTGTGTCCCCCAATGATACTAGCGAGAAAAGAAAATCCACAGGCTGCTACTAGAGAATCTCTGCTCTGTACACAAAAAAGGACTCCATATTTTTAGTAAAGACCAATTAAACTATTTTTGTAGCTCAAAAAAGGAGTACAATGCAATATAAAAAAATAAATAAAAATTGTTCACAAAGGTGTGCATAGTCTTTAGTGTCTTAAAATGGGTTAGCCGGTTTGCTACACTGCTGACCTCGGTCATCAATATCAGATTGGTGGGGCTCTGACTACTGGCACCCCGGCAGATCAGCTCTTTGAAGAGAATGCAATAAACATTGTAGAAGCAAGCAGCTGTAAGGCTACTTTCACACTAGCGTTGTTTGAATTCAGCGTTCAATTCCGACACCGGAACTGCCCGCCGGATCCGGAAAAACGTGTGAAAACTGATTACATTTGAATCCTGATCAGGATTTTGATCACAATGGAAAAATGCATTGGAAAAAACGGATCCGCCATTTATGGACTAACTTTTTTTTCACATTTTTCGGGTTTAACATGCAAAAGCCGGATGCAAATCAATGGGAAAGAGGCCGGATCCGGCGTTCAGTCAAAGTGTTCAGGATTTTTGGCCGGAGGTAAAAATACTGCATGCTACGGTTTTCTGAAAAGCCTGATCAGTCAAAAAGACTGAACAGAAGACATCCTGAGGGACGGACTCTCCATTCAGAATGCATTAGTATAAAACTGATCAGTTCTTTTCCGGATTTGAGCCCCTAGGACGGAACTCAGCGCCGGAAAAGAAAAACGCTAGTGTGAAAGTACCCTAATTGAAACTCTTCCGTTCCATTTGCTTCAGTGGGAAGGCGCAGACTGAGTGCAACTGCTCCTTCCCATTGAAGTGAATGAGATGGAGGATCTGCAATTACACCTGCAATGTCAAGCAAATAAACAGCGAAGAAAATGCAGCACTTAAACAGCTGACTGCCGGGGTGCTGGTTGCTGGACCCCCGCCGACATGATATTGACAACCTATCCTGAGGATAAGTCATCAATATAGGAAACCAGCCAACCCCTTTACCTTTATACTGTATGTACAAGATACCTGGCACATGCTGGTCAGCAAACTTTATGTTGATGATATAGTTTCCAGGCTCAGTCGGACAGTACGTTACTTTGCACGTTCCATCTTCTAAGTCTTCTGTGTTGATATCTACTTTACTGGGACCCTCAATGGAAAGGCTAAGACCTCCATAACCTGTAACAAGAAGTCAGCAGAAGACTGGTCAGTTTGGAACAGTTTTCTTATTTTAAAAGAAACAATTTGGAATTAAAGTTTTGGGCAACTTACAATTTAAGGCTACTTTCACACCTGCGTTCGATCGGATCCGTTCTGAACGGATCCGCTCATATTAATGCAGACGGTGGCTCCGTTCAGAACGGATCCGTCTGCATTATAACGTAGAAAATTTTTCTAAGTGTGAAAGTAGCCTGAGCGGATCCGTTCAGACTTTACATTGAAAGTCAATGGGGGACGGATCCGCTTGAAGATTGAGCCATATGGTGTCATCTTCAAGCGGATGCGTCCCCATTGACTTACATTGTAAGTCGGAACAGATCCGCTCGCCTCCGCACGGCCAGGCGGACACCTGAACGCTGCTTGCAGCGTTCAGGTGTCCGCTCACTGAGCGGAGGCTGAGCGCTGGCAGACTGATGCATTCTGAGCGGATCCGCCTCCACTGAGAATGCATTAGGGCCAGACTGCTGCGTTCAGGGCCGCTTGTGAGCCCCTTCAAACGGAGCTCACGAGCGGACACCTGAACGCAGGTGTGAAAGTAGCCTTAGCGTTCAGTTGTAAAGATTTGTTGGTTCTCACCTGCTTCTCTCGTATCAATGATGAACTCCGCTGGCTCAAATGTTCTTCCTTCAGTTAGGCCCTTGCCAGAGACAATCACGCGACTTGCATCACCGATCTCTGACTGGCTGATCATTACAGTGATGGGACTATTGGGGATATGATGGCCATGTTTCTTGATGCTAACAAGGTGTTCTCCAGTCTCCTTCGGCACAAAAGATATCCCTACAGGTAAATAAAGCAAAAGGGGTGAAAACAAGGCACAACCATAAAGCTGATCTTAAAAAGTTAAATCAGCCAGATCCAAGACTTGCCTATATGTCCATTGCGGAGCCTCTTGAGAAGACATGGTTCTTCCCTTCCAGAAGGAGAGGTCACAGTAGCAGTCAGTTGACTTATATCAGTCTCAGTAATATTGAGTGGGATATCAGCAGCAGAACCAACCTTGAGCTGGGACATGCGCATGGTGTCATCACCTAAGGGGAAAAAATAATAATTTACAACAGTGAACCTCAAATTCTAATCTCAATGTGACTTAAAGGTTTCATTAAATGAACACCAACCAGTGATTTTGGCAACAAAAGGGCTTCCGGGGATGTGCTTGTTGTTATATTTAACAAGGATGTTATAGTCTCCAGGGAGGACGGGAAGATAGGACACGGTACATGTTCCATCCTGGTTGTCCGTGCAACTGATGTCTGCCTTGGAAGGACCTTCGATGGCCAGTGACAAACCACCTATGTGCAAATAACATTTGTGAAACCTCTAAGACATTTCCACCCCTTATATAGTCATCTCCAGGTACTCACCTTCACCAGCATCTTTGGTATTCACTGTGAACACAGCAGGCTTATTCACTGTGCCATGTATCAATCCTGGGCCGTAGGCGGTAACATGGCCACTGTTGACATAATCCACGTAGAACTGCAGGGGGCTTCCTGAAAAGCAAATGAAATGGTTTAGGGCGACAAGATCTGATCACCATCAATACAGTTTAGCATGTTAGGTCTGTGTGGCAATCACCTTCGCCACTCACTGCCACCTAATTTGCAGGCCACTGCCGTCAGGCAAGATCTGTCCCTAGTAAACACAGAAGACGGCTAAGGCTACTTTCACACTCGCATTTTGGCTTTCCGTTTGTGAGATCCGTCATGGGCTCTCAGAAGCGGGTCAGTTTTGCCCTAATGCATTCTGAATGGAAAACAATCCGCTCAGAATGCATCAGTTTGCCGCCGATCAGTCACCATTCCGCTCTGGAGGCGGCCTGCAGAGTTTTGCGGTCCGCTTGACAAAACGGAGCCAAACGGATCCGTCCTGACACAATGTAAGTGAATGGGGACGGATGCGTTTTTCTCTGACACCAGAAAACAGATCCGTCTCCCATTGACTTTCAATGGAGTTCATGACGGATCAGTCTTGGGTATTTTACAGATAATACAAACGGATCCGTTCATGACGGATGCATGCGGTTGTATTATTGTAAAGGATCCGTTTTTGCAGATCCATGACTGGTCTGCCTAAAACGCGAGTGTGAAAGTAGCCTTACAGGAAATGGGCACGTGTCAAAGCTAGCAGAAGTCAGAAGCAGTTCTTTTATCAGACTCGCAAAGAGCCGCAGTCCATTCTGTGAAGCCTCTTGCATTTTCATTCCATGTCCGTTCAGGTTTTTTTTGCGGACTGTATACAGAACCATTCATGTCAACGGGTCCGCAAAAAGACAACACAACGGAAGGTACTCAGTGTGCATTCCGTTCCGCAAAAAAGTAGAACTTGTCCTATTATTGTCTGCATTACGGACAAGGATAGGACTGTTCTATTAGGAGTCAGCTGTTCCGCTCCGCAAAATACGGAATGCACACGGAAGTCATCTGTATTTTTTGCAGATCAGTTTTTGCGGACCACAAATTACATACGCTCGTGTGCATTGTCGGGTATATAAAGCAAATGCTTTATAGAAATATAAAAAATAAAATAAAAAGCACAACAGCATGAGGCCCAAGTCTGATTTCCCCCTCTCCATCTGTTCTGAGCGCTGAAGCTTAAAACAGTGGGAAGTAAAGACAAGATAGTCACAGCAGTACAGGGCTGGCGGACTTCACAGAAGGGAAATTACACCTTCTGAGAGAAATACATCTAGCTGTGCAGCTAAAACGGGAATAAATACGGCTGAAAGACATTAGGAAAGCCAAATAAGACCTGTTCCACCCTTCAACTGCCACCAGCTGTATTTTCTGTTAGAAGCTGTGACAGTTACAGGACACACCCCTGAGCTGCCAGATTGAAATAAATCTAGCAGAGCAATGAATGGGGAGAGCTTTGGATCCATGTGAGGTACGGGGCTGGTTCTAGCCATTTTAGAAATCGTCATGCACTATAGAATGTCTAATTTTCAGTTTTTACATAATTTATAGGATAACCTATTTAAGTTTTTATAAGGAAGGTTAACCACCCACAGAGCCCTTACATACACTAATGTTCAGAGCAACTTCAATCCATGTCTAGAACTGAAGACCTACCTGGTATGTGCATGCCATCATACTTGATGTCCATCTCATGAAGGCCAGCTTCTGTAGGAGCATATCTGACCGTGACTGTTCCATCTTTGTTATCTGTGATGTCAGGTTTGGCCACTTTCCCAGAAGGCATACGGACTTCTCCTACATCAATGAACAATATGGTATGAGTTGAGTTAAGAGTTTACAGACCGAGTCCCCAAGAGATCTAGAAATTAAGTAACCCATGCAAACGGCAATAATTCACCTGTGATCTCTCCTTTTTTGATAGTGAAGGGAATAACCAGGTCAAATGGTCTCAATCCTGCAACATCCAGTCCATTCACTCCCATTACAGGGCGATCTGTAGCCTAAACCAAGGAGAGTCAAAAAAAATGAGCAAACCTTTAATAAAAATGAGAAGAGCATGAAAGGGAAGGTGGAGAGGACATGCTTCAATGGGAGCAAAACAAACCCAAATTCCAATGCAAGTTCATCATGGCAAAAAATAAATAAATTAAGACGCAGACATTTTAGGAAGGAAAAAAAATAAAAAAATAAGAGTCTTATAGTCCTGAAAATACAGGACTTAAGACTCACTTTTTTCCCCCTTCCTAAAATGTCAGTCTTAGTCCGCAGCCAGGGTGGTCCAGCAGTGCCAAACTTCCTTAACCGCTTCCTTGATGATTAAGCACATCAAGAAGAATGTGCCTACAGTCGAAGGTCCTCCCTGAGCTGCCAAATGGAAGTTCAGTATTGCAAGGACCTTCCATGATGTCACAGATGGTCGGTACCAGATGTGAAGTGCATGAAAATGAATAAAGCCGTACCATATGTCTATTACCTTATGTCTTTGCATGTAGCAGTGCTGCGTTTGTCAGGTGTGTATGCAGCAGTGCTGTGTGTTCAATTAGGTAAAAAAAAGGTGAAAAAACTAAATGTTCAAGACCCATCCTATCACTCACAGCTCCAGTTTAGGCCTCATGCACACAAGCTAATTTTCTTTCCGTGTTCATTCAGTTTTTTTTTTGCGGACTGTATGCAGAACCATTCATTTCAATGGGTCTGCAAGAAAAACGGAAGGTACTCCGTGTGCATTCAGTTTCGGTATTTCCGTTCCGCAAAAAAAAAAATAATAGAACATGTCCTATTATTGTCTGCATTACGGACAAGGATAGGACTGTTCTATTAGGGGCCAGCTGTTCCGCAAAATACGGAATGCACGCAGACGTCATCCGCATTTTTTGTGGACCGCAAAATACATACGGTCGTGTGCATGAGGCCTTATTCTCCCTGCAGTCTGCCGAGGGGTTGCATTGTACACTGGGAGTAGATTCTTATCCTCCCAGGTACAGAACCCCAGCTGTGTGACGGCGCAGAGATGTATCCCGTCCACAAGGCTATGTGATGCAAAACTGATGAAAGAGCAATGGAATTTAGGATTTGAAACTATTAAAAACACACAAATAAATTGCAAGATGAAGAAAGTCTTTGCAGTCAGTTTATCCAAAAACTTGGCAAACCTGGAAACATGAATTCTGCAAGAGACCGTTACACATTTTCTGAACACATGAAAAAATAAAAAGGATGAGACGGACGAGTGGATATAAAGGGTTAACTCCTTCCTGCCACGCAAGATGTGGTGGCTGGAAATCTGACAGACTTTGATGAGATGTTGGTAGTGAAAAAAAATAAATAGAAATGGGAAGATATGGCAGACATCTGGAATTTACAGAGTGGAGAGAGGTATGAGCCCAGTAAATGAACCCCCTCATAACCCACCCACACCCCCTCCCCAAATTTAATTCCAGTGGAGATTGAGGAAAAGGCCATCTCTGGAACAATAGATACAGGGAAGGAACTTTCCTTGGAATTCATCCAGAAGCGGAAAGAAAAGTATTCACGCCACGATAGCCTTCTACCAGCAGAGCTGTGCGTCTAATGCTGCGGTACGTGCTGTCAGTGTGATGGCACATGCAAGCAAAGCACTACATTACAGCTAAACGTACAGGAAGAACCCACAGTAACCACTATGCAACCCCTTGCAATTTATCAAGAGCAGGTTCCTAAAGACTCAAGTGCGGTTACATCTAGTTAGAATACTACGTGCTAGAGCCATCAGCAGGTTCGGCAGGTCCTGAATTCCAGAATTCCTTCCCTGTCCCACAACCTTCCAGGATGTTTTTTCCCTCCATGAATGATACAGTTACTGTTAAAAGACAGGGTACCCAGGGTTGCTGCATGCCCGGGTATGCGTAAGGTGGGGCTAACTGCTGCTGAGCCATCTGCTGAGGCATCATTTGCTCGCCGTCCAGAGCCTGCGTTGGGAGGTGCAAGAACATATTAGTCACATTCTACAGCGGAAAATTCATCAAGACAATGGTGGATGGAATGAAAAGCTTCAGTGGGTCACCGATTTTAGAATAGTCAGGACTTGTAGGTTTCAAAATGTTGTCATATTAAGAGGGAATCTGTCAGCAGTTTTGTACCTATGAAACTGGTTGACCTGTTACATGTACGCTTTTGTAGCTGAAGACATCCGTGTTGGCCTTATGTTCATATGTGCCCGCATTGCTGAGAAGAATTGTTTTAATATATGCAAATTAGCCTCTAGGAGCAATGGGGGCGTTACCATTACACCTAAAGGCTCCTCTCTCTGCCACTGCTGTGCCTCTCCATTTCAACAGGCAGTGAAAACCTCACCACGCCTGGCAGTGTCAAAAAGCAGAGGACGTGGCAGTTGCACAGAGAGCAGAGGCTCTAGGTGTAATAGCAACGCCCCTGTTGCTCCTAGAGGCTCATTTGCATATATTAAAACTTCATTTTTCTCAGCAATGCGGGCACATATGGACATGGCACCAACACAGATGTCTTCAGCTGCCAAGCACACATGCGACATGTCGGCCAGGTATCTGTCTCCTGACAGATGCCCGTTAAGTTTTCCATCAACACTCCAATCTTTACTTTAGTAAAGTACAAGGACACCAAATCCTATCTGTCCTGTTGGGATAGACCTATGCATTTCAGAAGGGTATATTTTAGATATCGGATATGAGAGATTCATGCATGCAAGGCCACATCTCCACTCTTGGCCAGGTGCGACAGCAGTGGGTTCCAGAGGTGGGACCTGTGGATATGCCACCAGTGGCTCAGATTGGAAAACCACTTTAGAGTGGGGTGGGGGTCTTACACTCATGACCCCCCCCCCTTTATCAGCCATGGCAGACAGCTGCTAATATAAGGGTCATCTTACCAGGATTACGCTAAAAGCTGACCATAACACTACATGTCTTTTAGACCAGTGGCGTGTTCTTTTTCTGAGCTGTATTATGGTTCAATGTATCCCCTGCGTGGGATGTATCCCCGATTTATCCTGATGTAACATGCCTTAACTGTTAAACGTTAAAAAAACAAAAAAAAAAAAAAAACTGACCATAACATCAAGTGTTACCCGAAACATGCAATGTTGTCGGAAATGGCCAAGCACCTGATGTGTATGGGGGGGGGGTAGATAAGGAATAAGGCAATTTGATTTCTACTGCCCAATCTTGTTCTTGGGAAGGTAACGAAGTTGTCAGAAGTGCCCTGGCAGTGGCGTTCTCCTTTCTACCCGTTCAGGAAATCTGAATGCTCAACCGAGCGTCCATTTGTACAAGTGCAGTTGGCCAAATGAGTATTCTGCCGACAGCTATCGAACACTTAGACAGGTAAAGTCCTTCTACGCTTTCTAATCAAGTTCTCTTGACATTTCCATAACAGATTAAAGGTTTATCTTCAAAAAAGTGTAAAGATTAAAAGAAGTTTCCCCTCATACTTACTGTAACTTGGAAGGGGCTGTTCGGGATGTGCTCCCCACCAAAGCGCACACAAATGACATATTTGCCAGGCTGGGGTGCCGTGTAGAAGATATCAAAAGTTCCATCTTCGTTTTCTACAACATCTACATCCACTTCAGTGCCGTCTGGTGTGCACACTGTACACGTCACTTTACCCTTTCCGGCAGCCTTGGCATCAACTGTTATTACAGTCTCTTCACCAATCTGGATAGTGGGTCCAATGCCAGCACCTGCATGGAACCAAGATGTTGTGGGGAGAGTAGGAAGGTACATAGTAAGAGGGGTGAAATTAGTTCATTATGGTTCTACTTTCCCAGCAAGTTCCATGCGCCACCACCCTAAAAAAAACCTGGCCAAACCCTTCGGCATTCACAGCCAGACCCCCCTCAGTTCTACAGGAAGCTCAGTTCTCAGGAAATTTTTATGCAAATAGAAGAAAGTCATCCTCACAGAAACGGAGAAAACAAGACCTTTGGGCAAGTTATGGGTCACTCAAGACTAGTGGTCTGGAGCCCAGATGTCCCACAATGACCACATGGACATGTTACCTCTATCTACCATTCACCCCAAGAAACAAGTGAAGATATAGTTAGTGACCCCCAAATTCTCAAAAGTAAAAGGACCCACTACCATTTAAAAAACACCATGTTGGTTGTGATCTCACAAAAACAAAACCTTGACACCACGAAGAGGTCCATTGTACCATGAGGTCTTCAATGAAAATGCAAAACCTCCCAAAACTCGCTGGAAGGCTTCGTGTGCAAGTAACAGAAATGGGTTTAAAGGTACCCCCAAAAAGGGCAATGGGATGCCAATCAAAGAGAGTACAATAAAAAAGGTGCAGTCTATTGCATGTTTCTGTAAGAAAGTGACTAGGCCATACTTGTAAGAGGTTACCTCCAGAATTGGTGACCTAACAGTGTATTTGTGAATAGAGAGAAACAAAAATTTCCTGAGGGACTGATTTCCAGAAGAACGCAAGTGCTGAAGAGACGAGCAGGAGAGGGTGGAAGAGGGTGCAGAGCAAAGTGGAATTAGAGATGCAGTTAAAAAGGTTCAGAGATTGTTGAAGAGGAGCCATACAAAGCAGGCATGCAAAAGCAAAACAGAAGAGACTTAAAACCATGGCGTAAGGAACCCCCTTCCCAACTCACACCCTACAGTTCATGGTTAGGGAGTGTGGCCTAACCTAAAACAGCTCTTAGGATACATGGCGCCATACATACAATTATTAGTTGAAGCCTCCAGAATCAGTGGCCAGATACGTTCTTTACCCATTTAGGGCAGAGATTTAGCCCCCTACTAATTGAATGCATAGGCTTGCGGCCAATATGGAAGCGTGCCAACATATTAGAACATCACCCATATATAGGCATGCTGTGCCAGCTGGATGTGCCCACCGCCTGTACTTAAATTAATGGCAAATTACATAAACCGAAAAGACTCCGCTATTAATGGGTCTCAGTTCAGTAAGGGGGGGGGGGGGGGGGGGGGGGGTTGGCGCGGGACGACCATCTGCATAAATTTGGGACTAAATCAGGAGGATCCAAGTTAGGTAATTTGCTGGAGCATCAAAAAGCTCAGCATCCAAAAAAGGACTAAATACATTGGTGGCATCTTCTCGCAGACAGTATTATATAGAGTAATACATGCCACACTCCATAACCACAAACCAGCTTCATATCAAATCCAATACTGCAATATCTGATCCCCGTATATCCCACTTGTTTCACCGCCACCAAGATGCAGGTTACCAGGGTTTTTAAAGGGAATCAATCAAGTATGCTGCCCTAGGGGAGGCCAGTATGAAGTAGACAGGGACCTTGATTTCAGCAGTGTCACTTCTCAAAATGGGTTCGATAAAATCAGTTTCTCAGATGCCGAGCACCGTGTGGGCCTAGAGTCCTCTCAATGACGCGCACATCCTTATTCATCTGCGGCTCCCTCCGTCTAGCTGACAATTTGCAGCTTTCTATGCACAGTTAGGGTACAGTCACACGCTGCAGATTTTGTTGCAGGGTTTTCTGCGACTGAAAAAAATCTGTACCATTCACCTTAATAAGGGTTGCAGATATCCATGTTTTCAATCATGGAAAACAAGATCCGCAGAGTGTGAAGGCACCCTAAGGGCTCATGCACACAGCTGTTGCCCAGCCATGCCTGTATTGCGGGCGGCAAAGAGCGGGTGTGCAATATACAAGCACAGGTCGTGTGCACTCACCGCATTACGGATGCTGACCCATTCACTTGAATGGGTCCATAATCCGGAAGGTCCGGTGCAGAACGGAGGCGTGGAAGCACTACGGAGTGCTCCTGTAGGGTTTCTCTCCATGCCTCCGCACTGCAAAAAAATAGAACATGTTCTATTTTTTGAGGTACGGATGGATCATGGACCCATCCAACTGAACGGGTCTGCGGAAACCGCTTGGATGTTTCCCATGCATTGGGGACAGCAAATTGCGGTCCCCAATGCACAGAACGGCCAGAACACATTAGTGTCCATGAGCCCTAATAGAAAGTGGTCAATAAGCAATGGGAGCTGGCCTCATAAAATACCAGGAATCCAGCACTCAGGACTCCTGGCTCCACTCACTGATTCAGACTTTCTGAAAACGACCCCCATATTGACAAGTGACAATGAAACCAGGGTCTCCGTCACCAACTTCCACTGCCCAAGCATAAACCTGGCAACAGATTCCCTGTTAAAAGCTGGAGAAAGGCTGGACTGCTCTTCAGTAGACAATCAAGTCACGTTGGTGGACACCGGCCATTGCAGTTACACCGAGAATGGATTTCATGCCTACAAGAGAAGCCACCTTCCCAGCCCATCTGCACAGTCACTTTGCCGTCTGGGCGATTCACAGCTGTTACATTTGCAGCCAAAGGGATAACTCAACCCAACAGACCGAGGCTAATCTTTGGGATTCAGGTTGGCGCAAGTTTTATAAATTTGTCCTAATGACCAATTATACTGAATATTTTCTAAGAAAACCATTCATCTGCTAAGCATCTCCGGCTCGGGAACACGTTGCCACGTAAAGGACGTTCAATGCAAGAACAATGTGGAAAGAATGCAATGCTCTTCATGCCGATCGCGATTACAAGGGCCGGGCTATGCCCATATAGTAATGCTTAGAACAACTGTGAATGCCAGGACCTGGACTGCCAGAAAGATCAGAAAAATCATGTCCAACTTAACACGGGAGACTGAGAATAAAAAAGGTTTAGTCGAGACTAGCAAGCGGCTTACCTAGCCCGTGACCTCCGATTGACACTGAGGTGAAAGGGCAAAGAGCAAGGAAAGGTAACGTGAGACAAGGTGACAACGTGAGGGTAAAGTGCATAACAATATACACATCAGCAGAGATCAATTTACATCACAACATGTTACGCCATAAACCGTGTGCAGCGTTGAGAAGGGTGTACGTATAAAGCAGTGTGAGGAGAGCGACGGGAGGAGTCTTAAAAGGCATTCCACGCTCTGCCCTGCGCTACGCAAAGCTTTTCGGAGGGGTCCACGAATCTGTCTTAGACCAGCAGATAGCTCAGGTAGCGGGACTACACGATCCAGTACTCTGCAAAATGGGACCTTCTCAAACTGCATTTGCTGCTCGAATGTATGGCCACAGTAGAGTAAACCTGGAATTTTCTGCGAAGAACCGCAGCAGATACAGTAGCCACATAGTGGATGAGGTTTAAACAAAACTCCACCCAGACAGAATTGGATTCCACGTACAGATTGACACGGGTGGTAGATATTAAACTCGCAGCAGGTCAAATTTGTTACTGTGAATTTCACCCTTTAGAATATCGGGGGCAATTTCTGTACTAAAATCCACACGATTTGGTGGGGATTTTGGCCAGATATTCTGTTGTGGACCTCCTACGTTTGGCCATACAGGACTTAGAGGGGTTCTCCGGGCTCTTAATATTGATAACCTATCCTCAGGATAGAACAACATCAGATCGACAGGGGTCCAACATCCAGCACCCCCGCCGATCAGCTGTATGCCGTGCAGCCTCTCTTCCCGTTGGCTGCAGCTTTGCCATAGACTGCAGCGGTGGGCAGGAAGCGAAGACTGAACGTGCCAACTGCATGCGCCATCTCCTCGTACAGCTGATCGGCAGGTGTGAGATCCGATATTGAGGACCTATACCGAGGATGGGTTGTCAATATTAAAAGCCCGGAGAACCCCTTTAAACTGCTTTCAAGGTAGGTCATATACGGAAGAATCAAGGCACCTGATCTTTATTAGAGGGTGGAATACCATATACAACCAAAGAATCGCCTACCTGTCACTGTGCATTTGCTGGCATCGCCTGTTGGCACGGCACGGATGCGATAAGGTGAATATGGAATCTCATCGCCTCCGTATTTGATGAGAATAGTGTAGCGCCCAGTCATGTCAGGCACATAGGACACAGTGTAAGTCCCATCTTGATTGTCACGGATAGTGGCCTTCTTGGGTTTTCCTTCAGGATCCTGGAAATAAATGAATACATTTAGCATTGAGCTAATGGGGTCTTTATACTAACTTTTATTTCCAGTAGTTGAGCTTCTGTCAATCTCCAGAGGATCCGGATGCTAGAATCGCCAGAGCGCATCTTGGGTTCTGTTCACATCTGCATCATGGCTTCATCATAAACCATATCCATGCACAATGGACACCAGCAGCGACCAACAGACCCCTAGTGACTTAAAAGGTGTCCATTGGGTTCTGCCACAGTGCAAAAATAATGGATGCTCCCGATGCAGATGTGAACACCGCCTTACAGTCCCTTCCATTGGGCATTTCTGAAGGCACAGTAAGGATAGTGCTTGACACCAAGATGAAATCCATCGTGACCCCATTACAATAGGTGGTCTTCGGTGCATAAAAACTCAAAGCCCATTACAGGGTGTGTTCACAATTTTTGATATGCTGTGCCCCGCGCTACAAGTCACGACACTTACCGTTATCTGAACTGCAAGGAGACCCTCTCCAGCATCCTTGGCATCAATAGTAAATTCCACAGGCAGACTGGCAGGGACACCGGTTTTATCCAATCCTGGGCCACTAGCTTTTACCTTACTGGCATCATGAGTGGGCAGAACTTTTACTTTGAATGGACTACAGAGAAATGGAGGACAATAAAAATACTTTATTATTCTTCACACAGATTATAGGCAAGCAAGGATTAAAGGCTTTGTATACTGATGAGCCATCTGACTCCCAGCACCGCCACCAATTAGCAGATTGAAGGGGTGGTGGAAGCACTGCCTCTTACTTTGCCTGTGATTTCACCTCCATTGGTCAAATGGCCTTTGTGAAGTTCAGGCCCATTCAAGTGAAGACGACAGAGTTACAATGTCAAGCGCGGCCACTACACAATGTATGGTGCTGTGCGTGGTATTGTAAAGAGGCCACAACTCTCAACCATGCGCTGTAGCCTCTTTAAAGAGCTGACTGGTAGGATGGCAGAACTTGTACCTCTATCAGATATTAACATCTCTCACTTGTCATGGAGATAGAAGCCTAACTAACCTGCGTGGCACTTCTTCATCTCCATACAGAACTGCAATGTTGTATGGTCCTTCACGGGTGGGCACATAGTTAACGGTCTGAACTCCATCTCCATTGTCAACAATTTCCACAGGTTCAACAATTCCTACAAAACAAATGAGCTGAAAATACCCACCAGGAACACAAAGAAAAGAACTGCATTTACGTCTCTGCAGCAACTTACCTTTTGGACCTTGGACTTTAACTTGCAATGGAGCAACCCCTGCTTTACTTGTGTCTACACTGAAGGACTGTGGGACATTTGCCCTTACAAGACCTGGGCTCAGTCCAGGACCAGAACATTTCACCTTGCTGCTATCGATGACATCAGTAACGGGAACCTTGAATGGACTGCCTGCAAAATCGTAAAGGCATCAGTGATGCAGGTGCAAATATAGTAATATCAGAGAAACAAAGTACATCAATTAAGGAAAGCCAAAATCCCAACAAGTCTCGTCTTCCACCTTGACCCCACTCATCTCAGTGCAAACAGAAATTTCACATTTTCAATACATGACCCCTTGAAACATTTGAAGTGAGAGAAACACCTGCAAGACTATTTTACAAGGCCATGAGCAAGTTTCCATCAGTTTTAGTTAGGTTAAGGGTGTGACCATACGGCAAGGTCATAAAGCGGTTGCATTATGGCTGTACAAGCTGCAGCAGACTAATTACGACTGCGCTGTTTAGTCGGTCTGTATTGTTAGAGAGGTTATCCAGGAATTTCAGATTGATAACCTATCCTCGGTATAAGTCATCACTATCGGATCAGTAGGGGTCCAACACCATGCATCCCCCACCAATAAGCTGTTTGAAGAGGCCACGACCTCTTATACAATGGCATCACTGGCCTATCAGTCACAAGGCCGACAGTAGACGCAGTTCAGCCCCATTCAAGT
The DNA here is from genome assembly GCF_014858855.1 of Bufo gargarizans. Classification (NCBI taxonomy): domain Eukaryota; kingdom Metazoa; phylum Chordata; class Amphibia; order Anura; family Bufonidae; genus Bufo; species Bufo gargarizans. The sequence continues at coordinate 173,603,145 of NC_058088.1, read as the reverse complement.
GAATGGGGCTGCGCTTGGTGAGCTGTAAGGAGTGTGGTGATCACGGTAGCTCCGGAGAGCGCAGCGACTTCCTTAAACAGCCAATTAGCAGGGATCCTGGTAGGACATCAATATGAAAATCCCAATAACCTGTTTAATGGACACAGGGCAGACTCCATACAATACAGACCACGGCCGTGCTAAACCGTGACATGAACACACCAGGTGGTTGTACCCTATAGCACTCAAAACTCAAGTCTCACCTGGAACCTGGTGTCCACCATATGTGACATTAAGGCTGTAAGTGCCAGGCTCATATGGGATATATTCCACTGAGCAGCTGCCATCTTTATTGTCTGTGCAGGACATCTTTGCTTCAGATGGACCTTCAACAGCCAAGCCGAGACCCCCTGTACCAGCACCCCTAGAAGAGAAACAAAAAGCCTCCAGCAGTTATACACCAATTAAAAAACCCAAAAAACTTGGTGGGGTATTTCAGCACAAAAGCCTTTCCCAAAAAATTACTAGAAATCCTGGTCCTCAAATAACCATATACGAATATATGATGGAGAAATCACCTTGTTTCCACAGTAAATTTGTTGGGCTTGTTTGTTGTTCCACTTTGGATACCAGGACCATGGACTCGGACTCTAGATGGGTCACAACCTTCTGTCACGGGAACCCGGAATGGACTCTTGGGTACAGGACTTCCATTGTAAGACACATCTACAGAGTGAACACCTAAGTGGATAGAAAACACCAATAAGTAAAACCATATCCTACCAAGCTACCAACAGCATGGTCCTATGATGAGTAACTGCATAAAACACCTCACCTTCTTCATAAGGAGTATACTCCACTTTGTATGTACCATCCCCATTATCCTGTACGTAGGCTTCAGTGAAATTGCCAGAAGGATTGGATACCCTGGTCTTGACATGTGGACCTCCATTTTTGGTCAGAGCCCGGGCATCCACACTGAATTCTGTAGTTGCTTCTCTGAAAACACCTGCAAGGAAGGAAAAAAATAAATAAATATTTAAAAGCAAATGTCATGTCAACACCCAAACCAAAAAAGAAAAAAATAACTTGTTCTCGCACCTTTTCCTTCAACTCCAGGTCCAAACACCTTAACACCAGATGTATCAACTGCTGGAGTCACTTGCAGTTTGCTGGGGAAGTTGGGCACCATTTGACCACCATATTTGATAGTAATGGTATAGATTCCAGGGTAAAGTGGAATATAGGTAATAGTATATGTTCCATCTCCATTGTCTTGGATATGGACCTCAGCCTGCATGCCAGTGTCTGAAATTATTTCAATAGTCAACTCTGCATTGCCAGCATTGGAGCAGTCCACGTTAAATTTGCCAGCTTCGCCAACCTGGGCATGTTCTAAACCAGGGCCTGAACAAGTCACCTTGGTCGGGTCAAAGGAAGGCTCAATCTTCGCCTTGAATGGAGATCCCGGTATATGGGTATCGGCAAAAAGAATATTGATGTTGTAGTCGCCGGGTTCAGTAGGCAAATAGGATACAGAGCAAGTTCCATCGCCGTTGTCTAGGCATTCAATCTTCGCTTCACATGGACCTTCAACAGTCAATCCAAGTCCTCCTTGGCCAGCACCTTTAGTGTCTATGGTGAATGGGGTTGGAGAACCTACACTTCCTCCCTTTAGCCCAGGCCCATAAGCCTTAACCTAAAGCACACATAAAATACAAAGTTAGTAAAAATCAAGGCATGGAGGACAATTCACCATTTCCAAGTTCTCAAAAAACGTTCCATTCATCCGAATAGCAGAGTTATGGTAGCAAGCATAGATTTCAGCAAGCCTCATTCAGTTAAAATGGGACCATGAAAGACATTTCTACAAAAATTCTGTTGAATGTGAACTCCAATACAGTATAATAAAAAATCTTATCAATTATACTTATACTTAAAGGGAACCTGTCAGCGGGATTTTGTGCAAAGAGCTGAGGACATGGGCTGCTAGATCGCCGCTAGCACATCTGCAATACCCAGTCCCCATAGCTCTGTGTGCTTCTATTGTGTAAATAAACAGATTTGATACATATGCAAATGAACCTGAGATGAGTCCTGTCCCTGACTCATCTCACATACAGGACTCATCTCAGGTTAATTTGCATATGTATCAAATCGGTTTATTTACACAATAAAAGCACACAGAGCTATGGGGACTGGGTATTGCGGATGTGCTACCGGCCATCTAGCAACCCATGTCCTCAGCTCTATACACAAAATCCTGGTGACAGGTTCCCTTTAAGGCTAGGTCTACACGACTACATTTGTCGAGCGACACTTAGGGCACAACTACACTGCAAATGATGTCGCGCAACAATATTTATAATGATGGTCTATGGTGTTGCACTGCGACAGTCAGGGAAAAATGTATTTCAAATTGATTTTTTGCGACTGTCGTGTCGCAGTGCAACACCATAGACTATTGGCAATGTATCTCAGACATTGGTGGCATAAGTCAGATCATAATGGGTTCTGCAACCATCTCCAGAACGTGCCCCTGAAAGTGAAGGACCGCTCTGCACACTCTACATTCACTTCCATGGGAGTTTAAAAAATAAAATAGCTGGCGGTTTTGGGGAGCTCCATAGAGTTCTGCGACTGCCAGAAATACCCATAGAAGAGAATGGATAGCATTGAGAGACTCTCCCCTTCACTTTTGGGGGAAAGACCTGTTCTGGAGTCAGGAGAGGGCCCTAGAGGTCAGACACACACACACTGATATGCCACCAGTGTTTTAAATGAGACAATCCCTTTAAGTACTCACCTTTGAAGGATTTGTTGGTGGAACTGCTTCAACAGGGAAAGGACTGCCGGGTACTGGTACTCCATCGTATGTAACCTCCACTTCGTAAGGTCCTTCTTCCCGAGGTATGAACTTCACAGTGCTATTATCTGGACTCAGACCTGGTTCTACTTTGCAAGGAACAGATTTGTTGGATGGGCCGGTGATTTTAGAAGCCACTTTGCCTTGTCCTCCGGCACCTTTAGACTTCACTGTAAACTCCTGGTCCTTTCCAACTTCCACCTCTGAAGAATAAAAAAAGGTCAATGTCCAGCACAAAAAACTAAAAACACACAGATCAGTACATACAGTGCATAGGCAACCTGCTGAAGACCTCAACTGATCCATAAGATTTTTTGAAGACAGGCATACTATACAATAAAATTATGATCCAATCTCTCCATAAGGAGAGCCTACAAATGTAATAGTCTATAACAGACAGGTACAGGCAAGTTTAGCGTTAATAGGTGCTTATGACTCATAATAAAAATAAAAAATTTGGATCTCCACGTTCAGTTCTGTGCATGATACATACTGTCTCCAAGTCCAGAAACTTTGATCTTGCTGAGGTCCAGAGTTTGGGCAATGTTAACAGGGAATGGGCTCTTGGGAATATGGTCTCCTCCATAGGTCACATTTACACCAATATTACCCTGAAAAGGAACCAAAAAACCCCCATGAACATCTGGCAACAGTAACAAAACCCTGTAACGTCAGTACACTACCTAAACGTTGGTCGTTACCTGCTGCACTGGTGTGTATTTGACAGTATACGAGCTGTCAAGGTTGTCAATGACTTCAAAGTCCTTCACAGCGTCTCCTTTGGCCGGGCCGGTAAAGTTCACATCTAGTTTCGCTTTGCCAGCTGCTTTGGTGTTCACTGTGAAATGGGTAGGCTTGCCGATTTCAACACCTAAGAAATAAAAATGCAAAATGTGGTTTGTTGAAGCCACTCTAGAAGAGTAATACAAGACGAATCTTCTACCACTATAGCTTACCACTCTTGTTCAGTCCTGGCCCCTCTGCCTTCACTTTACTAGCATCATGAGATGGGTCAACCTTAATGCGGATGGGGCTCATTGGTGTGGCCTGAAGGAAAAACAAAAAGAAGACATGAAGATACACACGTAAAACACTGGTGGCCGTGGCATCCACCGATGGCAGATGTTTTACAAAACAAACACTTGCCAATGTCATTTGGGACACAGTGTACACAAGCCTTTACACCTTTATATATTTTTAGATTTTCTTGGTTTTGCAGCAAAAACAGGCCCCCAAAGTTCATGCCTATCTGTAGCGCTTCTCACTGCAGTGCATACAGAATCCGTACACTGTAGCCATACAGGTGGTGTACGAATCCTGTGTTCTGCAACCCATGCTGCAGTGAGTACAGGACTGGTGGGAGTACACAGTTCATGCCTGTGCCCTCTATACTGACAGGTTTGCATAGGACATCAGTGCAGGGATGCCCGGCAGACCTGTCATCAAAAGGGGGCGAGAACAGGCAGGAACTCTGCACAGGACATAGCTGCCCCTGCCTGCCTGCACTGCCTTTGCTAAAGCCTGGCACAGTATATCAGTGGGGGGCATCCCTGCACCGATATGCTATGCAGACGAGTGCAGCAAGGACAGACAGCAGTGATGTGGGCTCCTGCCAGTCCCGTGCTCACTGCAGAGAATATTGCAAAACACCAGATCTGTACACCGCATCCATGGTATACGGATTCTGTATGCGCTGCATTGAGAAGGGCTACAAAAAAAAAAAAAGTTCCAACTTCAGGAGCCTGTTTTGCTACAAAACCAATAAAATGTATTATTAAAAAAATAAAAAATAAGTGTAAAGCCTTTTCCAAGTTAAAAAAAAAGGGCAAAGGTTTATACACACTAAGCCATGCCCTCGGGGCAGTTCCTGCAATTCCCTTAGGAAACATACACCGGTTAATTTGCACAAATCCCACCCTTTTGCATTACCATTTTTTATACATATGATACAGGGCAACTTATTACTTGTAGTACACTTCTGGAAGAAGCAAATCTTAAAAAAAATGCATGTTAAAGTGTTATTCCGATCGCAGCCATTCATCAGAAACCCTCATGCATTAGTCAGAGCGGGTAAAGTCACAAAAACAGCCGACCAGGCTGAGCAATGCTGCACCCATAGCTCCCATTATACTGGAGTTTATGGAAAAAGACCATCGCTATGCCATCCACAAACATGAAAGGGGTTTGGGATTTTACTAATGATGACCTCTTCTCTGGATAAGCCAATAGTATCTGATTGGTGGAGGTCCGGCACCTGGGACCCCCGCCGATCAGCTCTCCGAGAAGGCACCGGTGCTCCTGTGAGCACTGCAGCCTTCCCTATGCCAGTGATGACATGTTGGGCGGTCACGTGGCCTAGGCGCAACTCTGCCCCATAGAAGTGAACAGGGCTGAGCGCGATACCAAGCACAGCCTCTATACTAAGTATGGACACTGTGCTCAGGAGTGCCACTGCCATCTCAAACAGCTGATTGGCAGGGGTCCCGGGTGTCAGACCCCCACAGATCAGATACTGATGACCTACCCAATGGATAGGTCATTATATCAAGATCTCGGAAAACCCCTTTTAAATGGGATGAAGATGGAATATCCCTTTAAAAGATGCCAACGACGTAGCGCTAGGTTTCTTGACCCGTATAAATCTCATGTATAGGAGATCAGTTCTCTTCAAGGGTGCGGGGTCGGAAATGAAAGCCAAAACCCAATGCAGTCCCTTAGAAGATAAACTAAACTAAATTGACCTTTGTGCCAAATTCACACGGCATCTGAAGCCAGATTCAGATTCCCCAGAGCGACGTTAACTGGACGGATGACGAGCATAAGTACCTGGCCTGCAAAGAGAACCATGATGGTATAGCTTCCAGCTCCTGGTGGGGTGTACTTCACCGTGAACGTGTCGTTGTCATTACGGATGATGTCAAAGTCTATGTCGGCTTCAGCTGGACCCACAACTCCAGGAGCACATTTGATTCCAATGCTCACATCCCCTAAGGAGAGATTTGTACAGGACAGTCAATCACTACTCTCATCTTGGCAGCATATTGTGGATGATGTAGTTGTCGACTGAAACCTACAAGCATACCGACTTGGACACTTAATAAGACTTCCCTGCGTACACAGACATCACAAAGAGCATTATGGGCAAAGCCACTCAAAGCCCTCAAGGGTAATATGGACATGGCAGCAGCTTTCCTGATGAACATGCAACTGCCATATGGATCCATAATACAACCGTGAGAATATGGCCTTCTAGATGGAAGAAATAACCCAACACAGGTGTACACAACCTTGCATCTCAGGGGCCACATGACTCCATTCTGTGTGGCCCCCAACCATCTGGTCACAGACATGCTTGTTGTGTCTGGTCATTGCAAGAGTATTTTTCATGTCAGAAAGAAAAATAGCATGTTGCGTCGGGAGCAGGGACAAGTACGTTACAATGGTCCACTGCAGCCATTTCTGGGACCCCCATATGTGCGGCACTCCAGGACGGAGCGGATGACGTGCACAGGTGACCATCTTTATTGTAGTTTATGGGAGTAAGGAAACACTTTTTAGCAACTCAAAGTAAAACCAAGACTACTTTCCGGTATTGAGATCCACTATAGGGTCTCAATACTGGGGGAAAAAAACGCTTCCATTTTGTCCCCATTCCTAGTCAATGGGGACAAAACCTAACTGAACAGAATGCTCCAAAATGAATTCCGTTCCCATACCGGAGTGCAAACTGCGGTTTTCTTACTGTCAAGGGATGAGGAGCAAGACGGATCAGTCATAACCCACAATGCAAGTCAATGGGGGCGGATCTGTTTTCTCTGACACAATAGAAAGACTTATCCGTCCCCCATTGACTTTCAAAAGGAGTTCATGACGGATCCGTCTTGGCTAGGTTAAAGATAATACAACAAGGATCCGTTCTTAATGGATGCAAATTGTTGTATTATCAGTAACAGAAGTGTTTTTGCTGAACCCTGCAGGATCCAGTAAAAACGCTAGTGTGAAAGTAGCCTTAGACACTCATTTGGAGCGGGAGCCATAGCTCCCAAAAGGTGAGAGCCCTGGAGCCACCACCTATCAGACATGCCCTTAATGTCCGATACGGTAATACAGCCCTTAGACAAGAAACGTTGTGCATACCTGATCCAACGACTACATGTCACTCACCTTGTCCAGCCTCTGTACAGTCCACAGTAAAATAGGTGGGCTCATGCGCTTTCAAGCCGGTTTTAGCAACACCAGGTCCATAAACCTTAACTTTGTTGGGATGGCTGCCAGCACCAATAGTCATCTGACAACAGAAAATGACGGTTTTTTAACTATCCAGTATGTTTCACCAGTTTATAACTTATACAGTTCATTACGAGTCAGGGTGAATTCACAACAAGGATGTTACGCCTGAACTTTAAATCCGCAGCAGATTCGAGGCATCCTGCGGATTCGCCTCTAGGAGCAATGGGACAGTTACCATTAAATCTAGAGGCTCTGCCCTTTCTGCAACTGCCGCCTGCTGCACTTTGACAGGGCCAGGCAGGGAAACTGGTAGCATGCCTGGCCCTTTCAAAGTGCAGAGAGAGCGGAACCTCTAGGTGTAACAGTAACGCCCTCGTTGCTCCTAGAGGCTCTTTTCCATATATTAAAACTTCATTTTTCTCAGCAATGCTGGCACATATGAAGATGAGACAGACACACATGCAACAGGTCAGCCAGTTTCACAAGTACAAAACTGCTGACAGATGCCCTTTAAAAACATGCAGATTTCATTGTGGATTCAGGTGTGTAATTTTCACGCCGTGTGCGCACATACCTTTAGCTCCTACACTTACCCTGAAAGGACTATTAGGAATGTTCACTCCACCCCAGGATATTACAGCTGTGTGTTTTAATGGTTTCTTTGGTGTATAGCTGCAGCTGTAGGTTCCATTGCCATTATCCTTGGTGGTAACGTCCACAGGGTTTCCTTCTGAATCCTAAAAAAAATAACCCCTGTTAGAAAGAGTTCCAGGAACTTGAATGCTTCCGATGGTAGGACAGCTACTTACCTGCACAGACACTTTAAGGGGCGCCTTTCCTCCTTGTTTGGCATCAACTGTGAACTCTGCTGGCTTATTGATGGCAAGTCCAGACTTCTCCAGACCAGGGCCATAGGCTTTCACCTTTAGGAAAAAATTCATTACATTTAAAATCTGAAGGCATCACCATGAGCTTCACTTGAAGAGTTCCACTTCAATAAACAGGTTACAATCAAGGGGCCAAAATAGTCTTACTTTCTCCGGATAGAAATCTTTGGGGGCTGGTTTGATTTCTGCCATGAAGGGGCTCAGCTTGATGTCTTCATTGTTGCACAGGACATGTACGGCGTATTCTCCAGCTTCCAGAGGCCAGTATCGCACATCACAAGACCCATCGCCTTTATCATCACACTCAATCTTAGCTTGTGAGGGACCTTCCACAGAAAACCCTGCACAAAGGAAGTTTAGACATAAGACGGGCCGACACCAGCCTAGGGGTCCTACAGGTTTTCAAACCCCTTCACATCATAGATTTGGGGGATCTGCAAGTTGGTTACAGGGATGCCCATTACTGGGAACTTCAAAATGAACCCACCTAGAGTGCCCACATCATCTCCAATAGCTTCAACTACAAAGTCAGCTGATTTTCCAACGACGCCTCCTTCTAGGCCAGGACCCCATGCTCGTACTTTCTGCTGCCCACATTCTGTGCCAACCTTGACCTCAAATGGACTAAGGATAAAGAAAACCATTTTATATACAAACATAATGCAAATTTGCTTTACTGGCCTAATATTAAGGGTCTATACATCTACGGATCCCAGAGCTCATGCACCAGGTGTTTATTACTGACCTTCGCGGGATGTTCTGTCCTCCCCATGTGATGGTCACTGTGTAGTTTCCAGGAGTTGCTGGATAGTATTCAAAATAATAGACACCATCTCCCAAGTCCTTCTGTTTAACACGTTCCTCTGTTCCCTCTATGAAGAACAGATTCCATTCATAAAGCGTTCCCAGAATATACTGGCGCCAAATAACCAAGTGAAGGCTATAAACTATGGAGGCTTTGCTTGTGGAAAGAACTGTAAGGGATCATGCAGACAGCAGTTTCCTGGCCGTGCCCATATTGCATCCCACAAACAGCAGGTCCGCAATAGACGGGCACCGGCAGTTTGTGCATGGGTCTGCAATCTGGAAGGTGCGGTGTAGAATCGAAGCACTACGGAGCACTTCTGTGGGGGTTTCTATGCCTCTGCACCACAAATATTGAACGGGTCTGGATCAGTCTGTGCCAGCCGCACAGATTGTGCGGTTCCCAATGCACGGAATGGCCGATCAACAGCCATCTGCATGAGCCTTAAAGCTTTCCTCACTGTCCAGAATTCATGTAATCGACTGTGTGGTGCAATCATGATCGTCTGGTAACCTAAAGGACGTTCCCAAGTGTCTACAGGGCACAGAAGGGTCTCGGACACATGCAACGCTTACAGTTTAAAGGGGACAATGTCATCTGGTGCTATAAGGGGTGTATGGAGTGCCTACAGCACAGAGTCTCTGCCTATTCTGTACTTCAGTCGGACAGTTCAGTTTTTGAGACATTTCCCTGCTGGTTTTTCAGCCAAAGCCAGGAGTGGATCCAGCAGCAAGAAGACATAGGAGTCCTGCCTTTAGATTTCCAATTCCATTTAAATCCACTCCTGGCTTTGGCTGAAAATCCTGCCTCAAATCCTCCTCCAAGAACTGTGTGAAGCTGCCGTTACTTTATTGATAGAAGATTTCAAACTATCTAGGACAGGCACCAGGTTTGCTTACTTTGAGACAGAATTGTATCGCCAATAAGAGACTTCTATGGAGTATGAAGCCATGATCACTGCATGTTTAAAAGGAAATCTGTCACCAGCGACGTCCCTATCAAACTGCTTGCATAGACATAGCTGTGTGTCACCCGATTTAAAAACTGTCCCCGAGGTAGCATACTTTTCATAATTTGCCAATTAGACCTTTGGTGCAACGAGGGAGTCCTTGTTGCTCTTGTTTTACACAAGCTCCACTCCCTCCCTCACTGCCTGGCCCTCTCAAAGCAGGAAGGGTTGGCCACAGAAAGGAGTGGAGCTTGGGTGCAACAAGAGCAAAGGCGATGCCCTCATTGCACCAAAGGCCTACTTTTTGTATTAAAAAAAGTAGCACAACTCTGGGACAAAGTCTCGGATCCAACAAGAGAAAAATGTGTATGCCAGGCATGTCCAAACTGCGGCCCTCCAGCTGTTGCAAAACTACAACTCCCAGCATGCCCTAATAGCTGTAAGCTATCCAGGCATGCTGGGAGTTGTAGTTTTGCAACAGCTGGAGTGCCGCAGTTTGGACATGCCTGGTCTATGCAAACAGCTGGATAGGGAGATCACTGGTGACCGATTCCCTTTCCAAGCGCTCCTCAGTTCATGAATATGAATATACAAAATTGTGTTTTTAATATAAAAATGTGCCTCCTGGAACAGTTACTGTATTCACTCCTATGGCTTTAGATATTTTTTTATTTTTTATTTTTTTATGTACAGATTGAGGCTCTAAAAAAAAAACAAAAAAAAAATATAAAAAACAAAGGGGGGGGGCGCATTTATTATCCAGAAATATGCTTATATTAGGCGTATTGTAGGTGCTTTTAGACCCCCTATAGGGGGTCTAAAACGCAGGTCTTAAGAAATGACCCCCAAAGTGCTTCCTATAAGAACTTTTCCTTCAGACGCTCTGCGTTTCATGGAAGCCAGCAAAGGAATGGGAAGGGTTGTCCTCTGGGGAGCGATCAGGCCAGCCAACTACAGTAACTTGGAATTTGTGAAGGGTCAGCACTAAATGCTCCGGGCTGTTAAGACAAAGGAATTCCTGACAGGACGAGGTGGTAACGGCAGCTCAGACTGACCCGGCCGCAGTAGAGGCCTGTATCGCTAGGGGATCTAAAGGCTTCATTGTACTTCAGCTACCAGCCAGGAGAGGGCACCTTGCCAGATGTAGACCTCTCATTTTCATACAGTCCCCGGAGAGACTGTTTTACACGTACAGATTAGGAACTTCAATACCAGAGGAAACAGCCGGCCCGACTCAACATCTTACTCACTTGGTCCCTTGACCACAACTTTGAGTTCTCCACTTCCGGCTCCTTTGGTGTAGACCTTGAAGTCCGCCGTCTCCTTTACACGCACACCCTTTGGCTGCAAGCCACGGCCCACAGCGCGACAGGCACTAGGATTTGAAGCTGGAACACCAGTACAGACATTTTAGAGTCAAAGAAAACCTTACAACGACTACACATCTTGGGCTACTTTCACATCTGCGTTTTTCTCTGGTTTTGAGATCCGTCAGAAGATAAGAAAAAAATAAAAATAGCTCAGGTTTTGTCCCCATTTATTGTCAATCGGGACAAAACCGAACAAACCGAAATGGAGTGCACCAGAATGCATTCTGTTCCGGTTTGTTGCAAGCAGTTCTTTGTGTGCGGCATGGCAAACTGAAAAATGCCGGATGCGGCATCGAAAACCATGCAATTCAACGGTACCGGATCCATTTTTTCTCAGACATGAACAGATCTGGCACCAAAACCAAAAGTCAATGGGTACCAGATATGTTTTTCGTGTCTGAAAAAAACTGATCCAGCGCTCTTTGACTTACAATGGTTTTAGTGCCAGATGCGGCATGTTCAGTTTCGATATAATACAAACTGACCTGTTCTGAGCGGATGCAGACGGTTGTATTATTCTAACGGATGCGTTTTTGTTTTGGCTTAGAGATCCCATGCCGGATAGCAAAACCGGACAGCAAAGACGCCTATGTGAAAGTAGCCTTAGAGAGCCGTCGGACAGCTCCCAACATACACACTGAGGGTGCATGTGCTCTCAATTGGGAGAGAAGGGTAGGCTGCTATCCGACAACTTTGGTGACAGCTTATATTCCGAGCTCAGGCATACTGGAATTCAGCTGCTTATATCTCAGTAGGTCGTCCGTGTAGGGTCGGAAGCCCCCCCATGCACATTAGGTAATGGGCCGATCCTGTAAATCTGGCCATTGCACTAACAATCCAGTGTCTAGTAAGATTAACCAAAAAGGATGATCTATAAAATACACACATCCCAAAATCATGCGTCATTCTTACAAGATCGGTTTGCTGCAAAGTATTCTAGGATTCACGCCCTCGCCTATCCCTTGGTTGAACTTTATAAACTTATATAATTTTTCAACCGTATTAACTATAACCATTTGGTTAAAAATTTGCACATTTTTGTATATAACAAAATAATTTTTTTTTAAAGTGCAAAACAGATAACATTTTCTATAAGACATGTATTTAGCACACGACCTCCAGCACACTGCATGCAGATATACCATAAATCCTTCACGTCCCCCAAACTAGCAGAGAAGACACTGCAGCAAGAGACAGGAGAGATCCAGCAGGCTGACCACCTCCCCAGATGAAGGCACGAGAAAAAGAAAGAAAGAAAAAACAAGAAATTTCTATAGCAGAAAATTGAGAGAGAATCAGATTGAAGTCAGTGTCTTAGATGAAAGGTGGTACCGATGCCTGGTGGCGAGGAGGGGACTGCACCACAGGAGGCATGCGGCAACCTTCACACCAAGTTGCCTGCAGGTGAACAAAGTAGCAGGAAGGTGCAAATGGACAGAACCAATGGCATTTCTAGTTGTATAGGAAACATTTGTATGTCTAACAAGGCTAAACGTACATTTATAAAAGAGATAGACACAACTGGTGGCAAGCAAGCATTATAGTACATGTTGTAGGAGGACAAGAAAGCACGAGAGAAACCCTCCGCCCTCTTTGCAAAGATCATTTACCCTCAATATGTCCTGGATCTTCAGAATAAGGGCCCTTGCACACCACTGTAGGCCCTCCTGTGTCCATCTACCTGGACAGGACAAAGCGGCAATCCTCTGCACCACTGCTACTAAGGAGGTGGACCGAGACCTTGAAGAGGCTTGTGCCATGCTTCTTCAAACCGCTGATTGGTGGCATGTTGAAAATTGGACCCCCATTGGGCTGATATTGATTAATTAGGGCCCTTGCACACGACCATATGCCCTCTGAGATACAGTCTGAGCGGGCCATATGTCCCGGAGCAGCATTGATCGTGCGCGCGGGAGTACACAGCATCATAGATTACAATGATGCTGTGGAGGTCGGGCCGCCCGGGGTGCTACTGTCCTGCACTCATATGATTTTATGAGTGCGGGACAAAAGCCACGCGGACGGCCCGACCTCCACAGCATCATTGTAATCTATGATGCCGTGTACTCCCGCGTGCATGATCAATGCTGCTCCGGGACATATGGCCCGCTCAGACCGTATATCTCGGAGGGCATACGGTCATGTGCAAGGGCCCGAATCAATCAATATCAGCCCAATGGGGGTCCAATTTTAAACATGCCACCAATCAGCGGTTTGAAACATGGCACAAGCCTCTTCAAGGTCTCGGTCCACCTCCTTAGTAGCAGTGGTGCAGAGGATTGCCGCTTTGTCCTTTCCAGGTAGATCGACACAGGAGGCTGCAGCTCTCACACAAGTGTCACAGCCATTAAATGGGTTGTCCAGGTTTTAATATTGAGGACCTATACTCAGGAACCCTCGCCGATCAGTTGTATGACAGTGAGCGCGGGCCATCTCTTCCTGCTGGGAGATCTCATACAGCTGATTGGCAGAGGTCTGACACCCGGCAGGATTGGTCATCAACAGGGATGAGCGAACTCCTGTTTAAGTTTGGGGTACAAGGCTCGGGTTATCTAAGAATTCCGTTATGGATTTGGCTACCTTGGACCATAAGTTATGGTCTGTGGTAGCGGAATTCTGAGATAACCCGAATTTTAAACCAGAAGTTCGCTCAACACTAACCATCAATATTAAAAACAGATTGTGGGTGTGTAGAGACGACCCAGCACTGATCTAACATTGATGGTCTACCACAATTGTGGATTTTGCTGTTGACAAGCAGTTAACACACTGCAATACTACATTTAATCGCGGAGCACAACATCCCTTTTGAAGCCAATGGGGGAAAAAGAAAATCTGCAGAAATCCACAACACAATGGGGACATGCTCAGGATTTCAAAAATCTGCACCGCAGGTAAATTTCAGTGCAGAATGTCTCTACAGCATGTCAATCAGATTTGTGCAAATCCTCAACTTGCCCGACACCATATTCTGCTGCAGATATTCCATGAACAAATCCACAGCAAGTCTGCCCCGTGGCCACCTGCCCTTAGGATTACATTCAGGCCAACGCTTCGCTTGCGTGTATGGAAGCGGTTCTTACCTTGACCAATAGTGACGGTGTAAGGACTCTTGGGAATCTGCACACCACCAAATGTGATATAAATGGTGTAGACTCCTTCAATGGTGGGCTTGTAGGTGCATCGGTATGTGCTGCTACCTTTATCCTCCAGCTGCATATCTGCTGTATCTTTCCGACCGTTTGGGTCCTGTATGATCACTTCTACTTCACCCATACCAGCACCTAGAATGAAAAACAGACTCCGTATGAGGGTATGCTGCAAACAGAAGGTCAGTAACTAGTGTCACAGTAATGCACCTTACACATGTCTGGCTACCCTTCGCCTGTGAAGCAGGGGGAACCTTAGAGGAACAGAGCCAAAACTGATGCCATAGTCTATGGGATCATACCCATCCATCCGGCCGGATGTCAAATAGCACCAGACAGAAAACGCTGCATGCTCAGTTTTTCTGTACGGCGCCATCAATGTAAAGACGTCGGATCCATGCAGTACACATCAGTTGTGTCCGGCTCGACATGCAATATGCTGGATGGAAAGGTATGATCCCATAGAAAACGATGGGATTAGCCCAAGGATCCCCGTGCTTCACAGCGGAGGGGGAACTAAACCATTAGATTAGAAAAAAAATAAAAAATTATAATAGATAGATAGATAGATAGATATATATATATATATATATATATATATATCTATCTATATCTACATGAACTAGGAAACAAACACCTTTTCATCTTTTTAGCTGCACACCCGCCAATTCCCAGGCTCCTCTTCTGCCATCCACACAGCTTCTCAGACCACCCGATAGTCCGAGACCCCGCCACCGTTGGATCAGGCAGCACTGCTCACATGCATCAGCTAATCTGAGGTGCGGCGATCTTGGATGACAGAAAAGACGCCTGAAATCTGTGCAAGTGCAGTTAAGATGAAGAGGTCACCATGCAGATGTCCAGTTCTTTCCCCAGTTAGGGCTCATTCACACGTCTGTTCTGGGTCTGCATCCGTTCCGGAATTTTGTAAAAAAAAAAAAAAGAAAGAAGAATGTCCTATACTTGTCCGCAATCGCAGAAAGAATAGGCATTTCTATCATACGGCTGGCCATGTACGTTCCACAAAACGTGGAACATACATGGCCAGTATCAGTGTGGACGGGTGAATGGACTCTAAATTAATTTTTTTTCCCCCTTGAACCGGATCATCACTTTAAACAGTAGGAATATAACCATGTAGGAGACAAGGGATCTCCCCGCAAAAAAATAAAAAAAATTGCATTTTCAGACCACATCTTTTGAATCTTCAACCCCAAAAAAATTAAAAAAATTGGTAGATCATCAATGTACAGAGAAAAGCCGTATTCTCTTGTGTACTATACTTCATGTACACGGGTCCGCCACTTAATTTACTGCCCTGGCTTCTTGAAAAGGCAGCTCATAATCAAGAAGTGATTGCAGAGAACTCGGATGGATTTTCAAAGGAGACAGCTGGTTCAAATAAGATGCCCTAGATTAAGATGCTTAGTAAATTGGCTGCTATAGACTACAGGATTAACAGCTTTCAACAGTGCCATACGCATCAGATCACAGTGGAGTCTACAGCTGCTTCCATAGACACACAAGCTGCAAAGAAATAAAACTATGGTGCCAATTTCTCCTCTAAGCGTTCCTCCGTACCTGCAGTGAAGATCTCAAAGAAGGTGGTTTTGTTTGCAATGTTTCCAGCAGGCTCTAGACCAGGTCCCTGTGCAGTGACTTTACTAGCATCCCCATGAGACTTGTCCACAGTCACCTCAAATGGGCTCTTCGCAATGTGCTGTCCAGCAAAGAGGACAGTAACCTGAAATAAGATAATGAGAACGGCATTAAAGTCAATCACTACAGTAAGGGTCCATTCACACGGCCGGCACTATAATAGAAATGCCTTTTCTTCTCAGTGTCTGCAGACAAGAATAAGACAGGTTCTATTTTTTTGTTGCGGGGCCGCGGAACGGAACCCTAATATATCTCTATCTCCAGAAAACGGACGGCACTCCGACAAGATGATGGTGAAAGGTTCCTTTAAGCAACCATACGGTGCACCGTATGGTTGATTAAAGGAACCTTTCACCATCATCTTGTCGGAGCGCCGTCCGTTTTCTGGTTATATTGAGTGGGGTAAGAGGTAGATTCCCCTGGAGCGTGCACCCACTTTTTCCTGTTTGTAGTCAGTGCCGCCATAGATTTTGGTGGCGATTCTCCCAAATGCATCCTGTGTGGACGTAGCATAAAAGAAATATAATATATATCCCCACCCGCAAGTCTTACCTTGTGTAAACCAGTCACTTTAGGAATGTAATACACTGAGAAGGTTCTGTTCTTGTCGTTGTTGGCAGTGACTTTAGCCTAAAAGACAATGAATAAACCATCTGCGTATGCCCGTTTCATGTAGGTCACCTACTGACTAACAACTGAACCTATACACAGAAGGCTACGTTCACATCTCCATTTCAGGGATCCGGTGCAAGTGCTAGCCAAAAAAATAAAAATTGCGTGCAACGTTTTTTGTCCGGCTGAAACACATGATTTATGCCGGATCATCGCCAGACCTTCTTGCAGGTAGGGGGGATCCCGCAGACTGCTGGATCTCAGAACAGATTTGTGAATGTAGTTGAATTGAAACAGTTTTTTTAAGCTCACATTATACAAGACTTCACATCTTACCTCCTCTCGGTGTCCTGCAGGATCCTCCACGTAAACGATGACTTCTCCAAGCCCAGCGCTGATGGTCTCTACAGTGAACTCTGCACGCTTTTTCACCATGTTACCAGTTGGCTCAATACCTGAAGAATTTCATACAATTTTATACCAAGTGAGCGCCATGTCAAGTCCAAAAACACTTCTGGGGAAAAAGAAAAATACATTTTAAACCCACACACCTGGCCCGTAGGCTCTGGCCTTCTTGGGGTTCAGCTTGGGCCTGAGGGGAGCTCCAGGCTTCAGCTTGGCCTTTGGGAACTGGGACAGGTAGGTCATGACTGAGTGCTCATCTACATTCGGGTCTACAATTTCCTCAGGAGTGATCACCTGCAGAAGATAAGCCGATTAAGGACCAATGTACAGCAAAACAGATTTATACAATATAATCATGCCAAAGCAAGTCTAAAAAGTGTTCAGTGGAAGAGAATAAAGACACAGGGTCACTTATTAACAGTTGTATGGATCTTTTTGGCACATTTGATAAAAAAAAGGAGTGTCAAAGGAATGGCTGGGGCTGGGCTAAGAATCCTGCCCCGGCAAATTTACAAATTTTACGTTAGGGGGAAAAAAAAAAAAAAAAAAAAAGTAAAAGTTGCCAAAAACTACGCCGACAAGGGCTGGTGTAGATTTTCCAGCAACCACAAGGACTACCAAAGATGCGCCTGTTTTATGATGAGGCATGCGCCCAGTCATAAATCAGGCACATCTTCCGGCACAAACACTGGTGTAAAATGAACAAAAAGGAATAGAAAAAAAATAAAAAATTAATACTAATAATGTATGTCAATGCACATTACTCTGGAGATGGCCGCCATCGATTGAGTGGAGCCTTAAGATTTGGGAAAATGTCAATTTACCTGAGGAATTCCCAACCAGTCGTCAGCCTGTTGCATGGCTTCACGTGCATTGTCCACGGGCTTGCTGGTGTCCCAAGAGTCCCAGTCAGGGCACAGACCTGGAAAAAAAGGTCAGATCCGTCAGTTTACACTGCCACCATCATCATGATGGCCGATCCAAAAGGTGCACATATTCCCTACAGCAGGCATCCTCAAACTGCGGCCCTCCGGCTGTTGCAAAACTACAACTCCCAGCATGCCCAAACAGCCTACAGGTATCAGCCTACAGTAGGGCTTTGTGGGAGTTGTAGTTTTACAAAAGCTGGAGGGCCGCAGTTTGAGGATGCCTGCCCTACAGCCTACGATGTCCTAGTGGTTCTGATGCACATCATGGCATTGATAGGATAACACATCATTCATTACAAAGAAAACGACCGCCTATTCTCTGCATTACATTTATAGGGTTTCATTTTCCTGTTCAGCCCTCTATTTAGACTTAGGGTCCAGTCACACGTCTGTAGTTCTGGCTCCACATCCATTCTGCAACTTTGCGGAATGGGTGCAGAGCCGTTCATTTCAATGGAGTCTTAAAAGACTGAGCTGTCCGCATCCGTAGTTCCGTTCCACGGCCCAGCAGCAGAGATGGAGCATGTCCTATTCTTGTCCTCGATTGCCATCATAGGGCAGGTCATGTGCGGTCTGCAAAACACTTACGGACGTCTGAATGGACCCCTAGACGTGGCTATGAGCAATTCAAGGCACCCACCAGGAGCGCAGCTGTCGACAAGGGCACCCAGAGCTCTGCCACTTTGCCAGTCCCTGCTGAAGTTGGTGACGGGGAGCTGAGGCAGTTTGTTCTGGATCCATCCCAGGAGCCTCTGTTTTGGTGTCTGTTTCTTGACCTCTTCATCCTCCTCTTCATCCCACATTGGCATGGAGATTGAATAATGCAGAATAAGGGTCCAGATAAGACCCAGGATGAGTTTGAGGTTTCCATCCACAATGGCTTTACTGTCTGCAGGAGAGAAAGAAAAATAAATAAAAAGTTAGTTATTTTTTTCCCCCCTAATATTGCCAAAAATATAAGAAAAAACAGGAAGCCATTATTAGTGCGATATTGAAGTTTTACCGCTAGTCGCTATAAAGCACTTGCAGACCCAATATTCAGGACCTATCGTCAGTCTGCCATTCACAACTAGAAATATTTGCTGTTTCAGCATGTCCATCTGTCTCAAGGCTGTACGCTCAGACAGTGTTTAGTCTTGTTGGCAAGATTTCCATAAATACCAAAGCGATAAATCCTGTCCAAGACCACGGATAACAGTAGAATATTTAGGCTCCTCGTCTTTCAATGCAAGCCTTGCTTGACCTTGGTCACCGATCCATCAGGATCAACTGCTTATACACCAGTTCTCCCTAAAACCGGCCATACACATCAGCCTCTGTTCGCCATTTTACTACCCTGTTCCAGGATGAATGCCAGACGAAACCCAGCATTTATACCGTAAACCGACCGCGTGGATCGAGATAGTCATGGTGATCTGGCAGCATACAGATGTGTCTTGCAATGCTGGATGTTGGATCAGGCAAGTGGATTCCCTACGCAACGGATAACGCAGCCTAAGGGTCCATTCACACAACCGTATTTCTGGGTCCGCATTCCAGAACAGGTGCGGACGCGTTTATTTTTTAGTGGGGCCACAAAAGATGCAGACAGCACTCAGTGTGCCGTCCGCATCCATAGTCCCGTTCCGGACAAGAATAGGTATTTCTATCATAGTGCTGGCCCCATGCGTTCCGCAAAATGCTGAACGCACACAGCTGGTACACGCATTTCGCGGATCTGCAGTTTGTGGTCCGCAAAACACTTAGTTGTGTGAATGGACCCTTAGACTAGCCCTCTAATGTGTATTGGGGGGGGGGGGTCCTCCGATGCAAAAGGTTAGGGGAAATCCGGATCAAGGATGTTAACATGCTCAATCCTTGCATTCTCAGGGAGATAGGTTACTGCTAGAGAACACATGCACACTCAGCCTGAGCCAAGTGTGCATGTATATGGAAGAGGGTCTGGAGGAATAGCTAATGGCCATACAAGTGATCAGTAAGCCACATTTACAAGGGGTGACTGGGCGGGCAGTTATCAGGAACTAATAGTTTCTCCTATCAGCAGGCAATTATTGGGAATGAGGCGATAAATGCATTTATGTGCAGAAATCACCTGTATGGGGACAGGCAAAGGCTGCTTAAAGGGGTTGTTTTATCTGAGACAATGGGGGCACATCGCTACGAAATGGCCCCATTGTCTGATAGGTGCTGGTCACGGTCCGGCCACCACCAAGCGCTCTCCCCACCCAAGTGAATGGGAGCGCACTGCACATGACCAACCACCGTTGCCATTCACCATTAGGGGCCTGACGGAAATAGCCAAGCCAGCGCTCTATTTTTGGTGGCCCCATAGAAAATGAATGGAGGGTGGCTGCGCATGCATAGTGTGCCCTCCTTCACTTTCGGGAGTCAGTTCTCGATATAGGCGAGGTTCCCAGCGGTGGGACCTGCACCTATCAGACAGACAATAGGGGCATATCCTAGCGATACCCCCTATTGTCTCAGATGAGAAAACCCTTTTAAGGATTCATTGAGGGAGATTTATCAAACTGGTATAAAGTAGAACTGGCTTAGCTGCCCATAGCAACCAATCAGATTCCTCCTTTCATTTTCCAATGGAGCTGTGAAAAATGAAAGGTGGAATCTGACTGGTTGCTATGGGCAACTCAGCCAGTTCTACATGTCTACCCCACTGTTTCCAGGCACCCAATCAACGAATAGTCGCCTGTTCATACACAAACATGAAAGTGAAAACCATAAGAAGTCACATTATATACAAGCACAGACTATACAGAACTACAAGAGCTTACAACCCAAGAAAACCATCTGTTCCTGCACAGGCTTCCTATACCCAGCCAGACCCCAAAAGGGAGGGAGGTTGTCCAACATCCACGTTTAAGGACTACTACTACTAATTGATTCCAGCTACGTTGTGAAGCCGCTTTCCTCTGCAGCACATCACAGCTATAACAAAAGGAAGACGCAACAGGACGCTCAGCGTAATGCATCCAGCACATGCTTATCTGTAGGCCAGAAGTGAAGGTCTGAGGAGGGGGGGGCCGTGTCTTCCAGAAGTCTGAGGCTCGAAAATCACAACTGGAACTCTTAACAAGCTCTCAAACAAGGCGGGAAGGGAAGCCAAACTGCCGAGGCAGCAAAGGGAGAGAATCCAAGGTGGCCCTAGCGCATCCAGATTACAAGAGTATGGCCAAGTTCACATCTGCTCTGCCTGTGTTTTTACGTTCCTGAAAAAAAAAAAATATAAAAAATAAAATAAAATACTGGAAGAGCTGAATTCGGAATAGGACTGACACCAACTGCACCCATCGACTAGAACCGGGTCACCTGGTTTCCGTTACGGTTTTTCTCAATCATACTATAGTTATATCCCAAGACTAGTTGGACCACCCACATACTCCTGGTCTAAAGAGCCTAAGACTAGACTGAAGCGGAAAATACAAAAATTACAGTTTGTAAATTTCAGACACTTTATTATTCATATAGACAACCCTTTTAACCAACACCAAAAGGGTACAAATCAATAGGGGCCTCAGATTTTCCCAGTTAAATTCTAAATTCCATTTGGTCACATCGCCAATTAATTCCATTTACACCTAATTTACACAGCGCCCAAATATAACATGGGTAACTGATCAAAAATTGGCACCAAATCTAATTCGTGATGGGTCTGCAACCATTTAGGCCTTATCGGAAACTTCTGGGTAAAACAAAATTGTCCCCTTTAAGGAGACCAGGTTCGTTACACAAGTCTAAAGGCCACCTCTGACACGTCCGTTTTAGGCTACTTTCACACTGGTGTTTCTGGGTCCGCTTGAGAGATCCGTTTCAGGGCTCTCACAAGCGGCCCAAAACGGATCAGTTTAGCCCCAATGCATTCCGATTGGATAAGGATCCGTTCAGAATGCATCAGTTTGCCTCCGTTCAGCCTCCATTCTGCCCTGGAGGCAGACACCAAAATGCTGCTGGCAGTGTTTTGATGTCCGCCTGACGATGCAGAGCCAAACGGATCAGTCCTGACTTGCGATGAAAGTCAATGGGACGGATCCGTTTTCACTGAGAATATGGTGCAATTAAAAACGGATTCGCCTCCCATTGACTTTCAGTGCAAGTCAAAACGGATCCGTTTGCATTTTTTGTTCATGGTAATGCAAACGGATCCGTTCTGAACGGATACAAGCATTTGCGTTATAGGTGCGGATCCGTCTGTGCAGTTACCAGACGGATCCACACCTAACGCAGGTGTGAAAGTAGCCTTACTAACTACACGCATTCCCCCATGTAACAATTCTGCAGCATCTATTTGTAGGACTATGTTGTGCTAGAAGTTATAAGTTAATTGCCAGCAGTGTGCAATGAGGGTCCAGCTAGGTGTTACCAGTTGAGGGTGTGTCCCTGTACAGTCTGATGCTAGTAGCACTGATTGGATAGTATTAAACTGACACACCCGCAACTGGTAAACACCCATCTGACACTTCACTGCAAACCATAGCTTCTGGTAGGAATAAAAGAGGAATGAGAGTCCCAACAATAGATGCTCAAGAATTAGGACATAGGTCTGTTATAGTAACTACTTGCATTACCCATCAGGAGAGGTGACAGGTGCTCTTTACTTAAGAGTCACATTAAGAGGCCCATAAGACACTGCCATTTTCAAGCTCTCATTAAAGTCTGTAATCATGAAAATGGGTAAATGGGGTGATCCCAAGATTAAAAATAAATAAATCCATATTTAGCAACGCATCATCTGGATTTGAATACTTTTGTAATTGAATGTAATGAAAAATTTTGCATAGCCCCCCCTAGTTATTTAATCAAGTTATCTGAATAGCGCCACCTGCTGTTTATTTCTATCTGTCCACCTCACTGGGGTGGTCACACATGCTCAGTGGAAATCTTCAAATGCCTATCTGATAGAAGGGGTGGCAGTTACAAGGAGAGAGCTGCAGCAGAAAGGACACCTCCGGAGCTGTCAGCTTGATATAAATCTAGCAGAGCAATGAATGGGGAGATCTCTGGATCTATGGGAGGTGCAGGGCTGGTTCTAGCTTTGTTAGGAAGAGGTTGTGATGTACTACATGACCCCCCCCCCCCCCCCCCCCTTTAAGCTATTTTCCATTTCCCCTTAATTCAACCAGTGCTGAAGGACATGTTTCATCATGCAAGGAATTCTCCCAGCCGGACTGTCCCAAAGCAGAGGCTGCAAATGTTATAGAAAGTGGCTGTAAACTGAAGACAGAGGAAACGTCTGAGATGTCTGACTCGTGAGTTCATGTGACTTCACAATATAGGATTTTTCCCGTATAAGGCCTCCGCTACTGGATTACATGTTTCCTGCCGCTCCTCGCTCGCTGTGGAACCGGCCCAAAGTTTTCTTCCGATACCAAACCCAAACTTTCCCAGGCTTTGAGAACAGGACAGTTTGCCATGTATCCAGCAAAACAGAGCAAGCCAGACACAGGCGGGACAAAAGGCAAAGACTCATCAGTACGCTTGTGGAACTACAACTCTCAGCAAAGGAAAACATCACTCAGAGCACCAACAGGGTAATCCCACCACAATCTGCCTAGGCATGCAGAGATGTGCTAGCTATTAGATTGGTGAGTAATTGACTGCTGGGACCTGCGCTGATCATAAAAATGGGGACCCCTTTCCCCCCCCCCCCCCAAAGTGAACGCAGCAGCAGGTGGAGCATGCACATTGCTGCTCCATTCACCTCTGTGATAAAGGCCAGCACTGGTGGTACGCGGCCATCTCTTGCAGTCCCATAGAGATATGAGCAGCAGTGGACATGCTCAACCGGCAGCTTCAGTCATTTTAAGGGGGGGCCCTCCAGGGAATAGGGTGCATAGGTGGTTCAGACCCCCCACCCATCTATTAGTGATCACCCTGTGGGGCTACAAGACATGGCGTCAATATAGGCTCAACCCCTTTAAGAACTGAAACGCATTATACAACTTAAAAAAGGGTCATTCCAGCTGCAGACTTTTACATGCATGTTCATACACATGTGAAACTGATTACACTTTAGGGCTACATACACGTCACCCAGTAGTGCATGTTAGGGCCCTTTCGTATAGGCCGATGATCGGGCACACCTTCGTTCACCACCACCGGGCACCTGACAAAGGAGCAAACTCCTATTTGTCATCAGTCTTTGGCGGATATAAAACTGCTTGTTTATTGGCAGCACATATCCCTTTGTACATATTCTGCATGTAAATGCCACTTAGGGCTCATGCGCCTATAGTTCGGGGTCTGCAAGACATTGATATGTTTCTCCCCCCCCCCCCCCCCCCTTAGCTTAGATTTGTTTAAGGCTGAATTCACACATTGCAGATTGGCTGCAGAAATCCCCGCTACCGTTCCATCCATTCGAATGGGGCTTGCAGAAAATCCCTGCACAAACCGCCCCCTTAAGACAAGTCCATCTCAGTTGAAGAAATTTCTGCAACAAATCTGCAGCGTGTGAACTCTCCCTCAAGCATCTGCTACAGGCGTACGCTTGTCAGTCCAATGAGCAGCAGCACCAGCCATAGAGGGTCAGCACATGGGGGGGGCGCCGTTTGCGAAACACAACCCACTGTAAAAGCACTGCAGGGCAAGTGTCATTGTGTGCACCACAGCCAGCATGCCAAGCGTTAAACTTCACCAAGACATGATGAGCAGGCTGAGTCAGAGGGTCCGAGGCACAGCCCCCCAGATCCCCACCCCTCGTGCAGCCACTTCCATGGCTAGCAGGCTTCTCCGCTAATCGCTGCAGTTTCCAACATTTTTTGGCCATATATGGCAAACCCCAGCAAGAAAGCTGCTGCCAGGAATCTCGGCTCCCTCCCTCCCTGTACAGTCTGGGGGATGGAGCAGGGAAGGAGGAGATGATTGGGGGTGGGGGGGCAGCTTCATGCCTTGGTCACAGCCCCACTTCCTCGCGCAACAAGAGCCTCCAAAACAAACCTAGTGAACAGAGTGAAATCATACCTTCCCCTAGTAAAGGTCTGCTCTGCGGTACGAGCGGTGCCAAGCCCTAAACGGGCCTGCAGTCTCCAGGATGTACAATATTAGGCAGTGCCCCACTGGCGAGAAGGCTGAAGAAATCTGCAAGGATAGAAGTGCCCATTCTTTACCCCATCCATGGGCAGCATTTTACATAAAGGACAGTAGTCTGCAGTCCAGGCACGTTCCATCAAGGACAATGAAGTATGGGAAGATTCCACGAGAATACGTTCTCGCGTCTGCAGATCCCTGGCAACATCTTTCATTGAAGAGGTAGCGCCGAAGAATCCAGAGCAAGGATAGGCCCAATGCGTCAACACCCAGCACCTCCTGACTCCAGCAATCACTC
This sequence comes from Bufo gargarizans, assembly GCF_014858855.1. NCBI lineage: Eukaryota > Metazoa > Chordata > Amphibia > Anura > Bufonidae > Bufo > Bufo gargarizans. The sequence continues at coordinate 173,577,966 of NC_058088.1, read as the reverse complement.
AAGTGGCAATTCCCCAAGTGCTTAATTGCAGGGTGCAATAAGTGATGATACCAGTGGGGCAACCTGGACAGATTAAGGCCGCATTCACATCTACGGTAGCATATCCGGCAGATCACTGGATCTGGCGTTGCCGGATTCTATAGTTCACCGTCTGATAGAGGTCTGGCGGTGATCTGGCCGCTTTCAGGAGTAAATGCTTAGTTTTGGCCGGACAAAAACCAAAAAAAAAACCAAAAAAAAACAACAGCATTTGTACACAACAGTTTCGGGTCCAACTGACATTTTTTGATGTGGCCTTAGGCTACTTTCACACTCGCTCCATGCAATTACTGCAACATGTGACGCGTTTCAGACATGCATGTATGTTTGAAAAAGGCTCATGCCAAAACGAGTCACATGTATTTTCACCGACTGGGTAAAGGGTTGAATTGCATGGAACAAATGCCAGTCTTTTTGAACACAAGTGGCCCGGGGCAGAGGTGTGGGCACAGAGACCGGCCCAGGGCAACCATTCAGGACAGATTAGAAAAGAGGGGGGGGGAGGGAAGAGACAGATTAGTAATGTGTTACAGTAACAGGGATGAGAGTGAATCGGAGTAAGAGCTTTAGCCGTTCCCACAGCAAGAAAATGGCCGATCATCAAGATGTTTTAGGGCATGTTCACACAGTAAATCCTGTACAGATTTCGGGGCACACTCCATACAGTAATCCGTCAAATCCACGTGGAATTTGAATCCATATTGTAGTTGTATACGGCCGCGCAGATTTATCAAGTCTGCACCAAGAAACACGAGATTTATCCATAGCATTTAGACTACGAACTTGAGGGCGACGCGTTTCTGCGATGGACATCTGCTGAGGAGTCCACAGCACATAGATGGCAGATTCTCTCCTCTCCCCCCCAAGCGTGGACATCACTTAGGCCCCTTTCACACGAGCGAGTTTTCCGCGCGGGTGCAATGCGTGACGTGAACGCATAGCACCCGCACTGAATCCTGACCCATTCTTTTCAATGGGTCTGTGTATACGAGTGCTGTTTTTCACACATCAGTTCTGCGTTGCGTGAAAACCACAGCATGTTCTATATTCTGCGTTTTCACGCAGCCCTGGCTCCATAGAAGTGAATGGGGCTGCGTGAAAAACGCATTGCATCCGCAAGCAAGTGCGGCTGCGACGCGTTTTTCACTGATGGTTTCCAAGAGATGTCGTTTGTAAACCTTCAGTTTTTTTATCACGCGTGTGAAAAACGCATTGCTCCCACGTGGAAAACTACGCAATCGCAGACAAAACTGACTGACCTTGCTTGCAAAATGGTGCGAGTTTCACTGAACGCACTCCGAATGCATCCGGACCCAATCCGTCACGCTCTTGTGAAAGAGGCCCTAAGCTACTTTCACATCTGCGTTTTTGCTGGATCTGTCATGGGATCCTGTTGTATTATAATCCCAAATGAACCAGACAGATCAATCACCAAATCCACTGCAAGTCAATGGGAGAGTTTTTTTGTGGATCCGGCACCACTGACTTAGGCCTCATGCACACGGCTGTTCCATACATTGGGGGCAGCAATTTGCTGTCCACGATGCACGGGCTACATCCATGTGGCTGCCGCAGATTGATTCAGGCCCATGATCCATATACAAAAATAAAGTGTTCTATTTTTTTACGGTGCGGAGGCATTGAGAGAAACCCTATGGTAGTGCTACAGAGCGCTTCCGTGCCTCCGTTCTGCACTGCACCTTCTGGATTGCAGAGCCATTGAAGTGAACGGGTCCGCATCTGTGAAGCAGTGTGCACGCGGCTGGGGCCTGTGCTGCAATACGGGCACGGTTGAGCAACGGCCGCGTGCATGAGGCCTTACATTGCGTTTCATGCCGGATCTGTTGATTAGTATCCCATGACGCACTCAAAAACCTTGCTTGCTGTGCGTCACGGGAACGCAACGAAATAGAGTTCTACTACTGCAGCGATCTACAGAGGACACGGCCCCTTCCCATCTACCTGGTTGTGCAATACCCAAAATTTCATACAGACAAAGCTAAGGTAACAGCAGAGCCTCCTGCAGGGGTAGATTTACTGGCTGGTATGCCCGACAGCGCCTACGATTTTTACAGCTTTTTTTATGATAATTACCTCTACCATGGACTTTTGAAGGCAGCCATTATAACTAAAGGCATGTGGTCTGAGCGCATGTGGACTCTTGGGGGGGGGGGGGGGGGGTTCAGATGACAGGACCTATATGGCTATATACGGGTATGGACTCTCACGGTTTCGTCAAGCATGACAGCTCCATGGAACAGCTGCAGGAGGAGGCTTATAAAGAGGAAATAAACGGCATTCCTGGCGCCGATACATGAATACTTTGTATGTACACACTGTCACCACGGGAAGCATTCAGACTTTTCTTGCAAGTTCTTACAAGATTAGGGAGCGGCATTAAAGAAACAGCACAGTAAGTGATCGTGCAAGCGGCGCGTCCTCGGGGCTCTTACAGGCTCCTAAGATATCACTTCTGATTAAGTGATGTGCTGGAATCACACGGCGCCAGATAAAACGCTCCGGACCGTCTCCCTCCATTATCTGAAACAAGAGGGGGGCCTGCCCTTATGCTAGCAGCGCCACTCTTGTCTTTAGGCAGCGTATGGTACTGCAAGCCGGCCCAAATCAAAGTCTCCGACCCTCATGCACAAAAGAACCAACTAGCTGAGGCCAAGCTCTCCTGCACACATTTAGGCCAGGGCTACACGATGACGTGTCACACGACACATAGGGTACAACCACACTGCAACGCATGTCGCACAACAATTTTTTTTATAATGATAGACTATGGCGTCGCACTGAGACTGTCACGGGAAAAATCCATCTTGGGTCACCGTAGACCATCATAAAAATTTGCAGCGCGCAGTGTAGCCCTTGCCTAACACTTCTAACCCCCATTCTCAGTCATTGTGGCCTCCATCTGCCTGGCATTCTATATAAGAGGACACTCCCAACGTCATTTAATTTAGGCCTCGTGGACAAGGCCACAAGTGTTTTGCAGTCCGCAAAGAGCGGATCTGCAAGAAACTGATCCCAACCATGCGCATACCGCTTTTTTTTTCCCTCGCTTCAATAGAAATGTCTATGGGGTGTCACATGGCGGTTTCTACTTCATCGTAAAGTGCTCTCGAGCTCCGTGCTGCCATAGGGTGCCGACTAGGTCAACCGCCCAATGGCAGACATGGAAAGAATCTTGCATTTTATACATTCACCGCCGTCCACTACACGGAAGCCGCAGAATAAGGAAACTGTAGTGAACCCTCATGGGATTCATCTACATTCTCTAAAATTACCTTTCTTTCCAAGGCTCATCCTGTCTGGAGCTTTCCACCAGGCAGACAAAAGCTCTGACCACTATGGGGCGTTATGATAAGTTAGTCGCTGAACTTAACCTATTTTAAATAAAAACGCAATAAATAAAAATATGGACACTTTAAAAAGGGTTGTGGACCTTTAAAGGGAAGATTACTTACCTACTTTCCGCTCCTCCTTCTCCAGGCCTGCAATGCTCCGTTGGGGTCCCCTCGCTGTAAACATCCGTTTGAAATCTCCGTAGCCAATCACAGGCCGTGGTGGTGACCGCAAGGTCATCCAGTCTCTGCCACGGCCAGCGATTGGCTGTGGCGATGTCAAACCAGATGTTCACAGCGAGGGATCCCCACGTAGCATCACAGGCCTGGAGGAGAATCAGATACGCAAGCTTCCCTTCACAGATCTTTCCAAGAGTTGGGGAGGGGAAGTTTGCAAAAACCTCCCCCATTCTTGGACAACCCCATTTAAGGGTTCAGCCACATGCAGATTGCAAAGTCTGACGGCTAAATTTATATGTTTTCTATGCCATGGAATTAAAAATCTGCACCACAAGTCAGTTTACACTGCAAATCTCCTCTGCTGCATGTGGATGAGATCTGGAAAAATGTCACTTTGTGGTATTTTACCGCACCAGCAATGAAAAACATGCAGCATAGCAGGAACATGTGAACATTCCCCAAACTCTTCGGATCCTCTCTCTCCAGAGGATATAGGGGTTTAGCAAAACTAGCTTTGAGTTTTTCCAGTCTAAGACTCCATGATTCGGTCCTCTGCTTCGGTGCCGTGAACCAGTTTAAAGCTTCTACCCTGCTACATCTGAGCAGACCCGGGTTCCTCACCCAGAGCTGAGGGATACAAACCATGACGAGCACAAAGGTTTCTATTCAGGATGCAGCAACTGTACAGCCCCGGGGGCTGCAGAACAAGTTTGGCCTTTCTACAGCGGAGGCCGAGCAGAGCGCTTATACAGATGCAAGAATCACAGGAGGGCTGCCAAACAGGGGCCGACACAACCAGGAGCGAAGGCTCTATAGCCGACGGTAGGAGCCAAAGGGAAAACAAAGAAAACTACACGCAAGTTCAACAGCGTGAAGACAACCAAATATTTGTGTCTACCAAGTCTCGGCACAATAACCAAAGGCATTTTTCAAAAATGGCTTCTAAAGCAGTGCTTGCTCGATGTGCTCTCATATTCTGTAGATCGGAGTGGGTTAAGCACCTACGTGACATTGGTTGGTGGTGATATGCCACTAATGCATGAAACCAGAACTAATATTAATCACTTATCCACAGGACAGGTCATAAATATTAGATCCCTGGAGGTCCAACTACTGGTTCTCCTACTATCCATGGTGTGACTAGAGCGGCAGTGCACATGTACCGACTACCGCACTCTGGTATCTCTCAGAGCCATAGATGTGCACTTCTGCTCCATTTACACAGGGGACTCAGACACCCAGCATTCAGTTATCACCCATCGTGTGAACAGGTGATGAATGGCTTGAATAGGAAAACCCCTATCAAGCTATAAAGAGTGGGCACGTTGGCATGTCCTTCACAGAACAGTAACACTAGCAGCCTAACCTACGATGAAACGCCAAGGTTCAAAACAGGAAGAGACCTTTTCCGCCTCATCTTATCTCCTCTGCCATGAGTTTCCTGTAGGAGCAAGAGAACCTACAGACAGATGGCAAGACATGGATTACAGGAGCTTCATACCATCATGAAAGTATGGTGGACATAGAACAAAAAGCAACAAGCTAGGCAAGAAAGCTGGCCATGGGCAGAAGAGGCATCTACTGGTTCCAAAAAGGAAGCCTAAAATTATTGGAAAGTGACTTCTTGCCATGAAAATGCTAATATTTTAGTAAAGACTGAACCCACAGGTCAAGGATTGCAGCAGGAACTTTGGTGAAGAACCCTCCTTGAACACTAGCTGGTAGACCAATAATTGATTATGGAGGTCATAGGGTGGCATTTGCAGTTACAACAAAACCATCCAACTGCGAGACCTCCCAAAGTCCAGAAGAACGGAGGATATACATGAGAAGTTATGAAAATGTGATCACTTATGATGGTCTTTTGCAAGGCACTTAGAGCCTCAGATGTTTCGCACCAAACAAAGACTGTTTTCACTCTTGTTCTCCGCAGCATCAATAACGAGAATAAAAAAAATAAAAAGCCTCCGCCGACCACACCCTGTACAGTGCGGGGAGCCAAGTATCTCTACAGCTCGCTGTGTACAGATTAAAGCTGGAGCTGTAGGCACAACAGACCCGAGCAAAAGATACCGGACAGGGAATGATCACTCAGGAACATCTCCAACCTGAAAGCTGCAGAAAAGCAGATGGAAACTGGAAAGTGTTATCCCCTTGTGTCAAGTCTTCTTTACAGTCAACGATGAAGGCTAATCAAACCTGATGATTTTAGCAGGAAGGTCCTACTAATGTGCAGGGTGTCTAGACTATGTGCACGGTGTCTAGTATAGAGGGTTGGAAGGAGGAACCTTTAAGCTGGCCATACTCCTAGAAGTTCGCTGAACCCACCTATTTCAATGGGTTTGCCAACAACCACCATCTCTGACTACTTTCACACTAGCGTTAAATATTTTCCGGTATTGAGATCCGTCATAGGGTCTCAATACCGGGAAAAAAAAAAAAAAAAAAAAAAACTTCCGTTTTTGTCCCTATTCATTGTCAATGGGGACGAAACGGAACTGAACAGAACAGAACAAAACGCTCCAAAATGCATTCCGTTCCATTCTCCTACTGGAGAGCAAACCGAAGTGCAGGGCAAGACGAATCAGTCATGACCCGCAACTGCAAGTCAACGGGGACGGATCAGTTTTCTCTGACAAATGAAAACTGATTCGTCCCCCATCGACTTCAAGTGAAGTTCATGACGGATCCGTCTTGGGTATGTTAGAGATATTAAGCGGATCCGGTTGTATAACAGATGCAGATGGCTGTATTATCAGTAACAGAAGGTTTTTTGCTGAACCCTGCCAGATCCAGCAAAAACGCTAGTGTGAAAGTAGCCTAAAGGTGTAAGGGCCTCCTGACAGCAGATGCTTTGTTCTTGTGGGAGATGAGCAGCTGCCAACAAGGTATGAACAGGCTTTATACAACAGTCATTGAAGTAAACCAGCAAACTTGGCTCGTGTTTTAGGTTTACTGGCAAGTCAATAGGTACGGTTCTCGCCCGAACCAGTGTTTGGACAAAGCGTATATTGTGTATGGCTGGCTTTAAAGATTTTAGAAGAAGGTTCAAAAGATGACAACTGCTCAAGGAGTTGATGACACTGCCACCTATAACAATTCCCTGCCCCAAGGCTGGCCACACACACACACACACACCACATCTGCTTGTCCAAAAGTTAACTCCTCTCCGTCTATACATAGGTATGTGTTCGATAGGGAAAATGGAAGTAAGGCTAGTTTCACACTTGCATTTATTGCATCTGCAAGAGAACAGGCTACTGGAGTTCACCAGATTTGGCCGTTCACCACTGGACCACAGTGACGATAATGAGATCTGGCCGGAAATGTGCCGGATTTGTCTTGCAATCATGCCAGAAACCTGCCAAATTCCATTACAGTCAATGGGGCCCGGTGATGAACGACTGGGCTGGATCTGGTGAACTCCAGTAGGCCGTTCTCCGAGAGATCTGATAAATCCTAGTGTGAACCTATCCTTAGCCGTCAGGCACCTTTGGCAACTGCTCATCTTCCCAAGAACATATACAGTAATGTGGAAATCCAAAGTTCCGATCATCATCTCCCAACATCTGGGAACACCTCCAAATACATTAGAAGAGTGATTGTTCCTGCTAAGATCTTACTCTAAAGTTTCAGTTTAAAGGGGTTGTTCTGGATTTTCTTTTTTATATTACCTTACACCCCCAAACCAGTGGGACCTGTGATACTCACTCCATTCAGGCTCCCAGGCAGTCTTGTCTGGGCTTCCTGGTACCTGTATGGATGGGATCACGTGCACCTCTGCAGCCAACGGTGGGCCTCAGCAGTGACATGTCCACAAGTAGCACATCACTTGCTGGGTCATGCGCCCATTTGGGACACCTCATCACTTTACTGGCTGCAGCAGCACAGGGGACCCCATGCATGCGGACTTTGAGAGGAAGGAACTGGAAGGGCAGTGGAGAGCGCCCAAATGGAGAGACAAAAGCAGTTAAAAAGGGGTAGTCTCAAACAATGGGGGCAATATCACTAGGATATGCCCCATTTTCTGATTGGGACCTGCACCTATATTAGGAACTGAGCCCCACAAAGTGGTGGCTGGAAGACTCTGATCCAGCCACCACCAAGCCTTCCCCCAATAGAATGGAATGGGAGCACACCGCGCAGGACCAGCCATTAACTTCTATGGGACGGACACAGCTAGCGCTCCGCCGTTGTCAACCCGCAACTATAAGACAATGGGGGCATATCCTAGCGATATGTCCCCATTGTCTGTGATGAGACAACCCCTTTAAGTATAATTCTTTACAGGTCTGCAGGGTGGGAAGGAAGGGAAAAATACATAAATAAAAAGGTTTAATGTGCAATCGGCAGACAGCATGTTATAGAACAGAAGCTGAGCAGATTGATAACTTTGTGACCGGAGATACTGGAGGGCATAGCGGGAGAACGGAGCGGCGCTCTCCATGTCTGTATACTTAGTTCACAAGGTCATAAATCGGTGAAAGGTCCTCTAAGTTGTGTTGGAGAATCATTAAGCAAAAAGTATAACTTGTACATTTAAATCTGCTTGCTCTGAGCTCAGATGTACACAGGGGAATCTCTGTGACAAATCGCTGTATACACACTTACACAGAAAGTGCCATCATTGATTACACGCCCCCGTGTACAAATGAAGTCAGAAAGCTGAGCAGAGAATTTAGTTAGTATCAATCTGCTCAGCTCCTTCTGCCTGCACATTGCACTGCGTTTCGTGGTGACAGGTTCTCCGGCAAAAGTACATTGCATCGTTATTTGTACAGACCTGGGAAAGCTGCATTGTTTTTCTTGGGATAAGCCGCAAGACTCCATTACAAATTGCCATTGTTTCAAAAAGGTGACAGCCTGTACGCGGCGATTCTCGAAAGGAAACCTAGTTGCAGCAAGTCAGACTTAAACCCGTGCACGATGCCAAAAGGAGGGCTCTGCGTGCCAAATATATTCAAACCGTGACTACTAATGCAAAAGCCAAACCAAATTAATTACGACGTCAATGGTGAAAAAGAGCAGCCTTTACTTTACTACAGGAGGGGGGCACAAATCAGCAATTACAGGGGGGTGTGCTGGTTTCTAATCAGACTCCTGTGGGTCCAGACTGGAGGGGAAAGGGGACGCCAGAGGCTGCTGTTGCCATGACATTGGGATAAAACGACCCACTCAGCAGATTATTCAGCAGCTGCCGCACTTGAAAGAATGCCAAGAGCCTGGACTGGCACCAGAGCAGAAATACGAAGGGGAACGCGTATAGACAGGGGGGGGGAAGCATGCAACCTCCCAAGTATCACATCATATTAAACAATGGCCGTTCTGCAATTTCCAATACTTATATAGCAGACAGTGTTAATTGGGGTACGGCCACACAGTCGGGTTTTGGCACACTGTTTTGGAAGGCAAAGCTAGGAGTGAATTAAGTCGTATCTGTCCTTTATACATTCTTTCCTTTTATGATCCACTCCTGGATTTTGGCTTCTGCATGTGGAGAGGGGACACCTATGGTGGAGGTTTCTCTCACCTGAAGGCAAAAAGGATTGTGCATGTTGATATCCGCAAGCTAACATTTGCTGTTGGGGGCACGCCCCATACAAAGACAGTTGGCAAAATCTGAGGGTTCTGATGACCTACATCTAAAGCTTCAGTCACACGTCAGCGATTCATAGACGTCTGCTGTGCCTGTTCTCCACATCTACCCATTCGTATTCATAAATCCGTGGTTTTAGCACGGAAGCACGCGCCATTTAGCCGTCAGACCCATTACAGTCTATGGGTCTGTAAAAAACACTGACGCCATCCGTTTTTTACGGACCATTATGAGGAGATGCACTGAAAGTTGATTTTGAACTGTACAGTGTCTGAAACACCGGTGACACATGGGAATTAAAAACACCCCACACACAGATCCGTCACTGACCATCTTATCCAGCAGGATGCCGGCTGCCATTTACAGCAGCCTATACTGTGGTTCCGGCAGTTACGGACAGTCGTCCAGCAGTCTGTACTGTTTCGGCAGTTACGGACAGTCGTAAAATGGACTGTCCGTAGACCGTTTCATAGAAGGCTGCCTGTACCCTTCTAATTAAATTCCCCACTATGTGTGCAGCCGTGAACATCCAACCAATCTCATGTTCCTCCTGGAGATATCACGCTAGGCGATCCACGTGCACGTCATTCCCTCTAACTAGGGCGGTCTGCCGGCAGAAAACACATTAGTCTTCCAGTTGGTCACCGTTCCTTAGACTTAATACAGCACTAAATTCATTCTCCTTGGCTTCAGAGATCACATGTGTTCCTGTTCCCACAACATGTTGCCGCTTTCCTCCTGGCTCTTACATTAGAAATCCTAAATGCCAAACTGTACACTGCAAACTGTCCCCCCCCCCTTCACACACGTAGAACAAAAGCAGTTTCCGGATACGAGAGGAGTTTTCCCACTGACAGAGCCGCCATGCAGCAGGAATTATTCCTCTGCTAAGAGGTTTATTCTTCTCCCCTTTGGACTCCAGCACCAGATCTACTTGGCATCTGGTTCAGTGTATACCCATGGGCGCTCACTTGGACCATTTCACACTTGTCAAGTCACTGAACAGACCTGATTGGAAGTGACCAACCACCCAAAGTTCAGCCTATACAAGACAGAGGTGCAACATCTGTTACCTGCCACTTACAATGCTGTTCCAACACCTCTCTCGAGGCAGTTTAATCACATTTAATACCTTCTGCCATGCAAATGCAATCAACGCCTGACCACCATAACTAAAGCAGTATTAAAAGGGGATATCAGTTTGTTTTTTTGACATCTCATTGCCCACATTGGCAAGTCTTACAAGACCTGGATTCCAGACCACATGCCATACTCCTGACATGTGATCCTAGCCCAGTTTCAGCCCAATCTATACCTGGTTTACTTGTGCGTAAAGGCTGCACTTTGCAGTTTCAGGCATTATCCCGATTTCTTTTGGGATGTGAAGGGAGATTAAAGATGCATACCACTTAAAGGGGTCAGTTTCTTTTGTATGTTACATATGTATTGTGGTTCTTTTTATCCTGTGTATTTAAGCTGCTGCTATTGGTTTTTACTATTTAATATGTGATGAATAAATTTGGATCATTTATAGGCTGTGTATTGCGTTTTGGTGTTGAGGAGCTTTTCCTCTATAAGCACATCAATTACCTAGCTTGGGGCTAGTGAATTCGTTGGTGTAAGGCCTCATGGACACAAACGTATTTTCATTCTGTGTCAGTTACTTTTTTTGCTGACCGTATACGGAACCATTCATTTCAAACGGTCCGCAAAAAATAAATACGGAAGTTACTCCATGTGCATTCCGTTTCCACATGTCCTATTATTGTCTGCATTACGGACAAGTATAGGACTGTTCTATTAGGGGCCAGCTGTTCCGTTCCGCAAAATCAGGAATGCACACGGACGTCATCCGTATTTTTTGGGGGGATCCATTTTTTTGCAGGCCGCAAAATACATATGGTCATGTGCATGAGGCCTTATAGACAGGGGAGTGTAGCGCTCTCATGGGGGAAGGAGGTCATCCAAACTTTTCGCTGATCGCGAAATATATATGGTCATGTGAATGCACCCCAATTAAGAGAAAGCCAGTTGGATGACTATCGGAAAAAACAAAACAAAAAAACAAAAAAAAAAACAAACAAACATACAATTCCAGTTGCCCTGACTTATTACTACTAATATACCATGACCTGGATGAGAACCTTCACAAGACAACATCCTTTTCGGTGGATACTAGTCATCACTTCTAGCCCTCTTTAGTAACTACATGTATTCATTTATTTCCAGGAGGAATAAAGGAGGGAATGCATTACCAGAGGCGTTCCCATTTCCCTTGTTCTGTTGACCGTGGGTACACAAACTACTGACAAGGAATATGGTAACATCCAATTGGACATGTATTCAGAAATTGACAGGAGAATCTCACAGAAGAGATCCAGACTGCAGAACTGTGATTTTATGGGGAATACAGGCATCAAAACTGACATGTCACATGAGCCGGTGGGTCGTCTTGTAGGAGGACCCCTCACCTCCGCCGATAGGTCTGCTTTAGTAAATACTTGTATTCTGTATGAAGTTATTTTTGAAGCATTTTAGCGTTCCTCTATTATTACGCCTAGAAACATAGTAATACATTGACAATTGGGTGTTACCATTCCCCTAGTTAGAGGGGTGTGTTCCGATACGCATTGGACAGTCGGACTTCGTAGGAACACTCCCCTAACCAGTGGTCGATATATTCAGTAATTTCTAGAAGGAACAACACAAAGCAGAGATCATAGAAAAGATGCTCCAGAATTATTTCAGGGGGAATACAAGGGGAGATAAATAGATATATCTCTATCAGCAGCTTTCCTTACCCTTTATGTTCTTTACATCTTTGTGTCAGGCTCCGCCCCCTTAGGGGTAGACATGACCTAGTTTTGCTCAGTGTCCCTTTAAGGAGTTGCTTTTCAAGCCACCATATAATAGTCTCCAGTCACTTCGGAACTACACCTCCCATGATCTCATGCCGGTCACCATGCTGAGAGTTGTAGTTCTACAACAGCTGTAGATATTGGGCTCCGCTACATTGTTTCCGATTTCTATTACGGGTACAACTGCATAATCTGCTGCACTACTCCGACAACTGACGAGCCCATTATAAAAGTGACTGGGACCGGACAGGAGCCATTGCAACATAGATCTGAGCCAGTAACACCAGTGTGAACAGAGCCTTACCGAATTTAGAGGATTAGGCACTGGGCGGTATGTTCTGTGAACGGAGTAACTAAGCTGACAAATGGAAAAGCTGCGTCTGTTATACAATTATCCCTGGGACAGCAACCCAACACAAGTCACTGGGCACTCAAGGGTTAACCAAGTGTGCAAGTCCAGGCACTTCTTAGTGGTAACACAAGAATGCAAAGCGCCGGCTGCTAGAGTAGTGGAGAATGGGTGTGGTGGTGCGGCCATTCACTCCCAGTCTGCCCTCGAATTGCAGGACGGGCAGGCGGTCCGAGGACAGAAGTGGGGTAGCCCACCAAGATGAGAGCGCACGGACACAGGAAGTCTGCAAGTGTAAGGAGAGATAGAAGACCAACGCTGTGGAAGGAGGAGGAGAAAACCAGACGTCTACTACAAAGCAGAGCAAGTTAAAGGGGAACTCCACCTTACCTTCTCATGCGATGGACATGGTTACCACTTTTTGTGGCGTCACTCACGAGTGGCAGTATAGCTCTATGCATTAAAGGGGGTTCTCCGGGCTTTTAATATTGAGGACCTATCCTCAGCATAGGTCATCAATATCAGATGGGCGAGGGTCCGACACCAATCAGTTGTATGAAGGGAAGGAGCGCGCAGTGTGCCGTCCTCCTTCCTGCTTGCCATAGACATACAGCGGCGAGCAGGAAGAGAGATGGTGAGCACTGAGGATCAGTGATCAATATTAAGAGCCCGGAGAACCCCTTTAAGTACCTATGATGCTCTACATTTGGGTCACGAGACTGGTGGTCCGGCCAGGAACTTGCAACCATAACAGATACTAAAGGACACCCATATTAGTCCTTGCTCACATCTCCATCAGAGAGCAGCCTGATGGATTTCACCAGCCCCAGCATTGCCGGATCCTCCAGTTCATTGCCGAATCCCCATTGACTGTCTGGCGTCAGACAAAAACCGCGGCAGGCAATGGTTTTTTGCATAAAACCGGCACTGGCAGCCAGGTCTGCTTGACAAATGTGAACGAGGACTTGTAATAGTCTGAAGGAGGCCAAACTTTGGCACTTATTGCTGTATTCACCAGCAGAACATTTAGCGCCGTGCGTGAGGCCCGAAAAGTTATGTTTAATATATGCAAATAAGCCTCTAGGAACAACGGGGGCATTTCCCTAAGGCCTCATGCACACGACTGTTTTGGTCCGCATCCGAGCCTCAGTTTTTGCAGCTTGGATGCAGACCCATTCACTTCAATGGGGCCGCAAAAGATGCGGACAGCACTCTGTGTGCTGTCCGCATCCGTTGCTCTGTTCCGCGGCCCCGCAAAAAAAAAATATATATAACATGTCCTATTCTTGTCCATTTTGCAGACTAGAATAGGCAGTTAAATCAATGGCTGTCCATGCAATTCCGCAAATGGCAGAACGCACAGACGCCATCCGCGTTTTACGGATCTGCAATTTGCGGACAGCAAAACACAACGGTTGTGTGCATGAGGCCTAACTCCTACAGCTACCAGGCCTTCTGCACTTTGACAGGGTCAGGCACTGCAAACATCTCGACAACTGTCAAAGTACAGAGGCTGCGGCAGTTGCAAGGAGTCTAGGTGTAATGGTAACGCCCCCGTTGCTCCTAGAGGCTCATTTGCATATAATAAAACCTAATATGAACATGGGACCAAACACAGATGTAAAAGGTCAGCCAGCGTCATAGGTACAAATCTGCTGACCGATGCCTCTTACGTCTGACACGTCTTTAAGAGGTCTATGCCCAGAAAATTATTTTTTGGGCACAGCACGTTTTCTGTTAGTAAATGTGTTGGGCCATGAAGTCCAAACTCCTTCCTTCACACTCATTTGTACAAAAATAGCAAGTTTGCTGGGGGAGGTGGAAGTCCCCAATTTTAGCGCACCTAAATGCGCAACTTTTCTACACCCCAAGGGCTTATGCACAATCACTCATTTTTTTTTTTTTCCGGCCTGTATGCGGAACCACGCGCTTCAATGGGTCTGCAAAAAAAAAGAAATTACTCCACGTGCCTTCCATGTCCTATTCTTATCCGCATTACGGACAAGGATAGGATTGTTCCATTGGGGGCCGGCCGTTCCGCAAAATGCACACATCCGGTATCCATGTTTTGCAGAACTGCAAAACATCCAACAGTCATGTGCATGAGCCCTAAAACTAGAGTAGCTGTTTGATCCATTCCCCCATAGCCATTGTGAACATGCGCATGAGCCTTAAAAAGGGGTATAATACTCCCCTAAAATGCCCAGGCATCTCATACAGGTTATACTTATCCCACTCCCTGGCACTCACATCACTCCTGATGCCCAAACAACCGCCACTGCATCTCTCCATCACGCGGATCAACACATCCAGCGATGGTGGGCAGCCAATCGACAGGAACGAGCCTCCCTAGTATCGCAGGAGAGTGGGCGGCAGCCGTATGAGCATCAGGAGCGATGCAGGCGCTGTGGAGCGGGGCAAGTATAACCTGTATGGAGGTGCCCAGGGCATTCAGGGGGGCATTATAGGGATTGGACTAACCTTTTTAACTTAGTCAAATTCTGAGAATTCCTCGAAATCTTCACGCCCATGTCTACAGGGGATCGTATCTGAGCGGCATTGCTCACAGGCTCATAAGACGGAGATTCTTGTCCCATCATGTTTTACAGCCAGATCTTCAGAGTAACACTCGACGCTCTCCAGATCCACCCACCTTTAATGAGCTGTGATTAATCCCGTCCATTACCAGAAAACTCATGGGGGGGGGGGGGCAGGGTGTTAACTATACCCTGGAGGCACAAATACTGCACAAGCTGCTGAAATAACCTGAAGGGAACAGAACACGGAAAACAGGAGAATTCCTTTAACTCATGGGAAGACCAACATGGTGTTGAGGTCCAGGACGGTCATCAAAAGGAAGTTATGGGCGGTGGCAGGGCATGGGTTAATAATGAGCCTTCTCTGTCTGAACATAAGGAGGGGAAAGAAAAAAAAAAAAAACACATAATAGGTTTCCTGGCCAGAAATGCCTGGTCTGGAGATCCTAAGGAAATGCTATAGCAACCACATTCCTGGGGTCTGCTGGGATCGCCAAGGGCACGACCCCTGCGCTGCCCAGATTGGGGCAATTTACTTCGAGGGATTCCAGGGATGATAGACATTCTTCTGCATCTGAAGACCACGAGGCCGCACTTCCAGACAAGACTAGCTTTGAAGCCAAGATCTGCCTTGTTATTTGTACTGTAACGCCATGTATGTCATCACCGCAACAGCTACGAGGAACACGTGTACACGGGCAGCGATCAGTTACAGATGCCACTGTACACAACAGAATGCCACACCAAAGGGCATCATTATACAAGACACTCGCTGAAGAGAAGACCACCAACCGCGTGATCAAGCATCCCGCCTAATGCTCCCCGATCAGTGCTAATCCTACACAGAACGCCTCATGGGAGGGCAAGGAACCCCTATACTATACACACACCCCTACTGTAAGACTACACAACGCTAGGTAACTTGGCATCAGTGCCAGCAAGACTGGACACCAACACTGAAGACAGTGCCCATGGTGCATCGGGGTCTAGGGCACCTGCTCAGGGTGAGAGGTCCTGCCATCTCAGAAAGTAGAATTAGTCCACTAGCAATCTACTCCTCAGGTATGTGAATATTACCGCTCCTTGTAGCACCGCACTGTATACAGCGGATGAGAGACCCCGGTGTGTAGGTGTGTAATAGGAGACGTCAGACTGCAAAGGTCCAGGACGTCACCACTGAGACTGGAGACCACCTGCACCTGGGACACCAGCACAACATCTTGTGTACTGTGCACCCACCCTCCTCCTGTCCCTGTACCCAGTGCACCCCCTCCATATCTAGTGCACCCCCTCCTCCTGTCCCTGCACCCCCCTCCACTAGTGCACCCCCTCCTCCTGTCCCTGCACCCCCCTCATATCTAGTGCACCCCCTCCTCCTGTCCCTGCACCCCCCTCCATATCTAGTGCACACCCTCCTCCTGTCCCTGCACCCGCCCCTCCATATCTAGTGCACCCCCTCCTCCTGTCCCTGCACCCCCCTCCATATCTAGTGCACCCCCTCTCCTGTCCCTGTACCCCCTCCATAATCTAGTGCACCCCCTCCTCCTGTCCTGTACCCCCCTCATATCTAGTGCACCCCCTCCTCCTGTCCTGTACCCCCCCATCCTATAGTGCCCCCCTCCTCCTGTCCCTGTACCCCCCTTCTCTATATTTAGTGCACCCCCCTCCTCCGTCCCTGTACCCCCCCTCTCTATATTTAGTGCACCCCCTCTCCTGTCCTGTACCCCCCTCATCTAGTGCACCCCCTCCTCCTGTCCCTGTACCCCCTCTTCTCTATTTAGTGCACCCCCTCTCCTGTCTCAGTGCACCCCCTTCCCCTCCACACGCCCAGTGCACCCCCCTCCCTCTGTATTTAGTGCACCCCTCGGGTCTTACCTATGGACACCAGCTTGATGTTCTCACGGTCCAGGAACTCCAGGGCCACCGACACGTTCTCCAGCTGCATCTGACGGAAGGTGGGTCTCTGGTTGTACTTGCGGTACATCTTCTTCTGGCTCAGCACCTCCAGCAGGGCGATGAGTCGCAGGCCGTCGCTCAGGTCGGTCTGCAGATTGGCGATGCGCTTGTTGACGCACTTCAGGTGCTCGTTACACCAGCGGGTGAAGGTGTTCTGCTGGATCTTCTTCCATGGCGCGTCCTCCGCCAGGTCCTTCTCTGTGGCCGGCATCTCTGCTGGGTCCGCCCCGGGCACTGCTGCTCCTGCTGCCTGCGGTCCCGCTCTGGGTGAGCCTCGGGTGGGCGCTGCTCATTTTAACTTCGGCCGGCGGAGGGGGCGGAGAAACCAGGCGGCTGAGGGGCGGGGCCTAGAGACAGAATGGAGAGAGGCTGTCAGACAGCGGCGGCTCACAGGATGCCCCGTACACTGCGGGACGCCCGACAACACAACGATCCTGACAACCTGCAAGCAGGACCTTCAGCTGGGGGACCCCCAATATGGCTCCCAGTAGCCTGGGAAAGCTGGGTGACCCCCAATATGGCTCCTAGTAGCCTGGGAAAGCTGGGGGACCCCCAATATGGCTCCTAGTAGCCTGGGAAAGCTGGGTGACGCCCAATATGGCTCCCAGTAGCCTGGGAAAGCTGGGTGACGCCCAATATGGCTCCCAGTAGCCTGGGAAAGCTGGGTGACCCCCAATATGGCTCCTAGTAGCCTGGGAAAGCTGGGTGACGCCCAATATGGCTCCCAATAGCCTGGGAAAGCTGGGTCACCCCCAATAGCCTGGGAAAGCTGGGTGACCCCTAATATGGCTCCCAGTAGCCTGGGAAAACTGGGTGACCCCCAATATGGCTCCCAATGGCTTGGGAAAGCTGGGTGACCCCCAATATGGCTCCTAGTAGCCTGGGAAAGCTGGGTGACCCCTAATATGGCTCCCAGTAGCCTGGGAAAGCTGGGTGACCCCCAATATGGCTCCTAGTAGCCTGGGAAACCTGGGTGACCCCCAATATGGCTCCCAATAGCCTGGGAAAGCTGGATGACAGGGGAAGTGCTAAGACAACAGTGCTGGGAGTCACCCAGCTTTCCCAGATACAGACATATCTAAGAAATACCCTGATTTATTGTACATTCATTCATCTGACACCGGCCTAAGGCCCTGTTCACACCTGCGTTTATGAACTCCATTGCTCTGCTTCCTCACAACCAATTTTATGGCGTGCCAGATCCATTACATGGCCACACTGACCCATACTGGGCTCCGGCAGGTTTCCATCAAGGAAGAAAGCCCCCCCCCCCAGGTTTCATTAAAGGGGCACCCCTGCCGATCCGCTATAACCTTGTGGTTCCGGCACTGGACTGATACAGCTGCATCCGTTGTGCAGCTGATGGCGCCGCAGCGCCACTGCCATTGGATCAGCGCTACACCATAGACAGAGCTGTATCTTTCCGGCGCCGCTGATCCCAGAGGAATCTGATATCGATGGCCTATCCTGAGGAATTTCACTGCTCCCTCCTCTAAGCTGTGTTCTCTGACCGACTCCAAAGTGAAAAAATGAGGGGAAAAACGTAGATTGGATATTTTCTGTCAAATCCTATTGTTACCAGAGATCAGCGGTGCCAGGGATGTCTGAGGCTACATTCACAGTTGCGTTGCGTTGCTTTCCGTTATTGAGATCCGGCAGAGAATCTCAAAGCTGGAAAAAAAAAAACGTTTCCGCTTAGTCCTCACGGATCCGGATGTCTTCTGTTTTGTGACCGGATACAAAACCGCTGCAAGCTGCGGTTTTGTGTCCGGTCATAAAAACAGGAAAAAAAACGGATCCGGCACTGAAAACAATGTAGGTCAATAGTGACGGATCCGTTTTTTATGGAGCCTAAAAAAACGGATCCGTCGCCCATTGACTTTTCATGTTTTTAGCAACCCGTTTTTTTCCGTTTTGATTTCACACAATTGCGCCCTAACGGTACGGGGGCATCCTGATGTGCAAAATAAAGACGTATCCGTTTAATTCCGGTATTGAGACCCTCTGCCGGATCTCAATACCGGAATTAACAACGGTAGTGTGCATGTAGCCTAAGGCTGCAGGCTTAGGGCTCATGCACAACACAACCGTATGGATTTTGCGGTCTAAAAAAACACGGATCCGCAAAAAATACGGATGACGTCCGTATGCATTCCGTATTTTGCGGAACAGAACATCGGCCCCTAATACAACAGTCCTATCCTTGTTTGTAATGTGGACAGTAATAGGACATGTTCTATTTTTTGCAGAATGGACATACGGAAACGGAATGCACACGGGGTAACTTCAGTTTTTTTGCGGATCCATTGAAATGAATGTTTCCACACGCGGTCCGTAAAAAAAATAGAACGGACACGGAAAGAAAATACATTTGTGTGCATGAGCCCTTACAGACAGAAAATCCGCACCAATTTCCATACGGATTTCTGTGCATTTCTGCACCAAAAACACTTGTGTTGCTTGCGTTTTTTGGGCTGCGGATTTGATGCAGTTTTGCAGCAGATCTCGGCCTGGCATTGTAAGAATCGCACAAAGAATTGACGTGCTGAGGATTTTCAAAATTTGCACAGCAGGTGAATATCCAAATAGAACGGAAAAGCAGAGTTTGTCGGACCTCATACACTTTGCTGGTACGGTATTACGCTGTAGTTTTTCCGCACAAGAATCCGCAATGTGGGCAAGTAGCCTAAGGGACTGTTCACACAGTGAGATCTACAAAGGAATTTTACCTCTTTATACTGTACATATATTGCCCCCAATGCGCCCTCCGATTTTATATTTTGCCTCTAAAGCGGCCCAAGCATATATAGTGCCACTGGGAAGAACTTTGCAGAGATCCCGCCGGGAGCCGTGTCCTTTCTGCCCCAAATTAATTTCAATGAGAGGCAGCGCTGAGTATCGCGGAGCAGAGGCTTAAAGCCGCGGTTGTGCCGAGAACGGACACGTCCTTCCCTGATTGGGAGGCAGAAAGGACATGGCGGCCAGTGGGTTTTCATCAAAATTTATTTCTGGGGGAACTATATATGCTTGGGGCACTTTGGGGGTAAAATATAATAACTGAGGGCACATTGGGGCAATATATGTATAGCGTGGCACATTGGGGGTAATATATTGGGGCAATATATGTACAGCGTGGCACATTGGGGTAATATATATATATAGCGTGGCACATTGGGGTAATATATATATAGCATGGCACTGGGGGTAATATATATATAGCGTGGCACATTGGGGGTAATATATATAGCATGGCACATTGGGGGTAATATATAGCATGGCACATTGGGGGTAATATATATATATTTACCATGGCACATTGGGGGTAATATATGTATAAGGCCTCATGCACACGACCGTTGTTTCATTCCGTGTCCGTTGTTCCGTGTTTCGTGATTTTCTGCGGACCCATTGACTTTCAATGGGTCCGTTGAAAACTCGGCTAATGCACCGTTTGTCATCCGCGTCCGTGATCCATGGTTCCAGTCCATCCAAAAAATAAGACCTGTCCTATTTTTTTCACGGAAAAAACGGTTCACGGACCCATTCAAGTCAATGGGTCAGTGAAAAAACGCGGAGGCACACAAGATTGTCGTCTGCGTCCGTTTTTTTCCTATCATTTGCATGGCAAACTCGACTTTTTTTTTACTTTCCTTCATGTCTGGTGATCCTCCAAAAATAAAGGAAGACACACGGAAACAAAAACGGATCACGGAACAACGGAACCCCATTTTGCGGAACGGAACACAACAACGGTCGTGTGCATGAGGCCTTACATGGCACATTGGGAGCAATATATGTATAACATGGCACATTGGGGGTAACATATATATAGCGTGGCACATTGGGGGTAACATATATATAGCGTGGCACATTGGGGGTAATATATATGTAGCGTATCCGTTGACTTCAAGGGTCCGCGGTTCGCAGACAAGTATAGCATGTGTTCTATCATTTGAGGGACATACATGCTTTCTGCATCCGTATATCCTCTGCAAAAGATAGAACGCGTCCTATAATTGTCCTGCAAAATGTGGACCCTACTGAAGTCAACGGGTCCGCAAAAAAATGCAGATGGCCAACCGACCGCTTCCGTATTTTGTGAATCTGCGATTTGCAGACCACAAAATGCTTGCGGTCGTGTGCATAAGGCCTTGGGTGAAGGTTCTGCATGTCTTCATTAGTACATGCGCTTTCACGTACAGTGCACGCGTACCACCAGACATCTTCCTTTATTATCCGTGGTTTAACGTCCCTTTCATGTTGATGTTTTGTAATCTATCTGCAATTTGCAGCAGATTTACTGAGCTAACGGGGGATTTAAAGGGCAATTACGGCGTATACAAACCTTACAGACAGTTCTGAATATAATCGCTGCATCCTGACTGCAGTCCTCTTTTGGATATAATTATTTCATGGTGGGAAGGGCAGTGGCTACAGGAGCAGGGAGAAGGCGGCTGCTACCTGACTCTGTGCAGAAAATCACAGGATGTGACTAAGCCGTGAGACAGTGAGGGGTCACTGTGTGTGTACACAGATCACTGAGTCACTGGGAGGAGAAGGAAGGGGTCACCGTTCTCCCCATCTGCTAATGTCTGCCATACATGCTAGGGCTCATTCACACCGTGACCGTGTGCCCCCCGTGTACACGGGGCACCAGCCGTATGCATTCCACTTGAATGGGTCCACAAATCCGGAGATGCGGTGCAAAAAGATAGAACTTGCTCTATCTTTTTGCGGAACGGACGGATCACAGTGTCAGACCCCCGCCTCTGCGCTGCGAATGATAGGACATGTCCTAACTTTCACCGCATCTTGCGGATCGCCGACCTATTGAAGACAATGGGTCCTCACCGCGATGGCTGGTGCCACGGTTTGTGGTCCACAACAAGGGCACGGTGGCCCCACGGTCACGTTTCTGCAGCCTTAGGCCTCTTTCACACTACAGTATGTTGAATTCAGTGTTTTGCGTTCCGTTTTTCACGGATCCGTTGTTCCGTTTTTTGCTTCCGTTGTGGTTCCGTTTCCGTTCCGTTGTTCCGTTCCGTTTTTCCGTATGGCATATACAGTATACAGTAATTACATAGAAAAAATTGGGCTGGGCATAACATTTTCAATAGATGGTTCCGCAAAAAACGGAACGGATACGGAAGACATACGGATGCATTTCCGTATGTGTTCCTTTTTTTTTGCGGACCCATTGACTTGAATGGAGCCACGGACCGTGATTTGCGGCCAAATATAGGACATGTTCTATCTTTTCAACGGAACGGAAAAACGGAAATACGGAACGGAATGCATACGGAACACATTCCGTTTTTTTGCGGAACCATTGAAATGAATGGTTCCGTATACGGACCGTATACGGAACGCAAAAAACGGACCGCAAAACGGAAAAAAAAAACGGTAGTGTGAAAGAGGCCTTAGTCCTCAGTTTGTATGTTCATTACTAGGGATAAGCGAATCGACTTTGGATGAAACATCCGAAGTCGATTCACATAAAACTTCGTTCCAATGCTGTACGGAGCAGGACCTCTGTACAGTATTAGAATGTATTGGCTCCGATGAGCTGAAGTTATTGCTTCCCGAAGTCTCGTGAGACTTCTCGTAATAACTTTATAAATTAGTTTGTAAAAAAACATTTCCCGAACTTGGGTTCAGTTCCAAATGGTACCTTAAAACCGATCCCGAGTTCGGGAAATGTTTTTTTACAGTACAAATAAATTTCTGAAGTTATTACGCGAAGTCTCACGAGACTTCGGGAAGCAATAACTTCAGCTCATCGGAGCCAATACATTCTAATACTGTACTGAGCTCCTGCTCCGTACAGTATTAGAACAAAGTTTTATGTCGACTTTGGCTGTTTCACCCGAAGGCAGCACCTCCCATATAAGAAGTATTTAGCAATAATCTGGCACCACTTCCGAAATTCTTACTATGCGAGAGGGATTGCCTCATACCAAGTTCTCTTCTTGGCATGGCGCTAGATCTATAGCTGAATGGAAAAAATGTGGACAAAGATTGTATGCGCAGTAGAGGCACCGTCTGCTAAGGGGCCTGTGCATAGAAATGGCCCCCAATTCACGTTTCATTCTCCAAGGGTTAAATGTTCAGGAAGCAAACACGAAGAGAAGAAAAGCAGCGTAAGGCCGCTTTCACACGAGCGTGTATGGTCTGGATTTTATGTACCGCAATCCGCTTGTAATGTTAATGAATAGGGTTATTCACATGGGCGTATAATTTCCGTAAGTTATGTGCGCAATTGTTTCCAAATACGCACATTACAAAAATGCGCATGTAAGGCCTCTTTCACACGAACGATATGTATTGTATCAGGATGAGTTCAGAGAAACTCGCACCATTTCGCAAGCAAGTTCAGTCAGTTTTGTCTGCAATTGCGTTCAGTTGTTCCGTTTTTTTCCGCACGGGTGCAATGCGTTTTTCACGCGCGTGAAAAACCCCCCCGAAGGTTTACAAACAATATCAGTAAAAAACGCACTGCATCCGAATATCATCCAGGTTACATCTGGATGCAAAGCGTTATTCACTGAAGCCCCATTCACTTGGGCTGCGTGAAAAACGCGGACTATAGAACATGCTGCTATTCTCACGTAACGCAGAACCGATACGTGAAAAAAATCGTTCATGTGCACAGACCTACTGAAATGAATGGGTCAGGATTCAGTGCGGGTGCTATGCGTTCACTTCACACATTGCACCCTCGCGGAATACTTCCTCATGTGAAAGGGGCCTAAGTCCGGAGGAAATACTGAAACAATACTGATGGTATATCATCTGGAATCTGTGGGTAATCCAGAGCAAGAATATAAATGGATTTCAATACGCTGGCCTAAGGCCACATTCACACTTCAGTGAATCACGGACAGCGCACGTATCCTTTGATTTTAACCCCATCTACCTATAGGACACCCCCCCCTACCTCAGTTTGCACTCTCTAAGCTGGATACCAAGACAATGATCTTTATCTGCCCCATTGGGGGTCAATTTTACGAAGCACACTGCGCCCGTGTGAAAAAAAAAATTGCATACCCTTTTTTGCAACGTCTGTGCAACAATATATTGTCACACGTGTTTTAGCGCCACGTTTGACATTTGGGCGTGGTGCGGGAGTGATTGGGGCGTGGCCAGTGGCTGGAACATTGGCCCTGGCAAATTTACTAACGTTTATGCCTGAAAACAAACATAAATATTGGCGTAAAACTACTCCATTTAGGGAGAGGAGTAGGACAGGCGCACCATGCCAAAGACGTGCCTAATTTATGGCGAGACTCAAGCTACGACAGTCTTTGTAAATGACCCCCATTGTGTCCAAACATGCTCGCTTCCGTTGCCAAATTCTTATTTACCCGAAATGTTTTCATAGATCACGTTATGTATAAGGGTGTGTGTGAACACCACTTTCTCCTGGGCTATGTGTGCCCATGGATGAGACTGTCTGCTGGCAAGGTATGGCATACAATGAGCAGCAATGTAACCTCTCACTAGCCGGACGCCATAGCGTACTGCTCCTGCTGCTGCAGGAAGTGATTCCTTAAATGACACTACATGATGGGGCAGCTACTTAAGCAATTCTCCTAAGTGTTAGTAAAATTCTAAGTACACGCCTCTCCCGTCCCGGACCTCTTGTATTATCCCAGTAGTCCAAGAAGTTTTTGTCCTGAGGAAGCCCCTGTTCTCAGTGATGGGGGATGAGTCATGTGACTGGGAATGCTGTGTGCAGCCGGCTGACCGCAGGGCTTACTAATGTCTTACAGGAGGTCGGAATTTGTTTCAGTTACAAAAGTTTCCTTAAAATGGAAGTAGTTGAGGGATTCAGTTACACATGCCTGTGCTTTGTTCTGATGCTAGTGTGTCAGCGGGTACATACTATTCCCTTGCTCGGCCGGCGCGCATAGCGAGCATTTCTGCAAAGTGACCCTCAGGCAATGAAATATGTGAGAAAGAGTAAAAAATAAGGCAGTTGTACTGCTGCAAGAGGGAGGCAGATCTATGGCGCAGCGGTATAACCGGAGTAAAAGTGAAGAACAATGCTGCGTACAGATGTTACATACATAATGGGTTGTGGGACAGTTTTCATTTGCTTTTTACTTTTGTGAAACAGGCATTTTCCATCGCGCCTTTGTGAATATTTGTCTTTTGTGGGAGGACAGCAAGGAAAATCCAAAAATGGCATCTATACATCCATACCATGTCTTATTGCATATACATGTCGTTAAAAAAAATAAATGCTTTGGCTTCATCTTAAAGGGGTTCTCTCATCGCAGACAATAGGGGCATATCGCTAGGATGATAGGTGCAGGCCAGTAAAGTGGTGGCCGGCGGTGCCGGGTCAGGCCATTACCAAGCCTTCCTATTGACCCACCGAAAATAACTGAGCGCCACGCTCGGCTATTTTCGGAATCCCCATAGAAATGAATGGTAGCGCACCTACGCTTGCACTGACACCGCTCCCATTCATTTCTTTGGGGCCGACAGAAATAGCTGAGCCAGCGTTTGGGTACTTTCGGCGGCTCCATAGAAACGAATGGAGGGCGGCTGTGCATGGGCGGTGCGCCCTTTGGGACTTTGCCGGCTCCGTTTACGAGATAGGGACCCATGCCTATTAGACAATGGGGGCATATTCTAGTGATGACAAAACCCCTTTAATTCATATTCATCAACCACTTCAGGCACTTTTACCCTAAGTTCACACCTGAGCGTTTTACAGCGCGTTCCTACGCGCTGTAAAACGCTCAACAAGGAGAAACCAATGCTTCCCTATGGGAATGGTTCTCACCTGGGCGTTTTACAGCGCGTACGATCGCGCTGTAAAATGCCCGACGCTCAAACAAGTTCTTGAGCTTTTTTTGGGGCGTTTGTCGCTGCGTTCCCGTACATAGACTTTCGGGAACGCGCGACAATGGGCGTTCGCTTGTCTCTGTGTGCGCGATTGTAAACGCCCGTACAATCGCGCATACAGAGCGCTCGTTTCAGAACGCTCACGTCTGAACCCAGGGTAATTGTTAAAAGGGGGCAGGAGGGAGGTTTGTTAGACTAGGACTACACTGACTAAATTCTTACTTTGCCGTTGAGAACCACATGTAAAAACCACAGTTGAATACAGTTATTAGGGGCTGAGAACACATGCATGCTTGGCTGAGCCAACTGGGGATGGGCGATAGGTGGAAGAAATAGCTAGCCATGCATCTGGTAGCATGGTGGCTCAGTGGTTGGCACTTGTGCCTTGCAGTCCTAGGTTCGAATTTACCCAAGGACAACATCTGTATGGAGTTTGTATGTCCTCCGTGGGTAGGGAATCTAGACTGTGAGCCGCGCTGGGGACAGCGAGTGATGTCCGTAACATAAATGTGGTATGTACCATTGGACAGGACATTGCGGTGGTATACCGTCCCACAGAAGTAGTGTCTCTTAAGAAAGAATAGGGGTCATTTATTAAGACCTTCACTTTTTGACTTTTTTAAACTTTCTTTTACACCGATGTGCATCTCGTCATAAATTAGGCCCATCTTTGGTAGTCCTTGCACCTTCTGGAAAATCTACTCCAGTGTTTTCGGCTACTTTTACACCCTTTTCCTCGAGTAAAATTCGTAAATTTTACGCTTAAAGAGGCATAAAACGTGGTAAATGACCTCCAATATCTCCTAACTACATGCCATGTGGGGCACCATCCAGTGGCATTTAAATCAGGACTGGATCTCTCTTTGCTTTGTCTCCTTGACAATAGATTTCAGCTCTGAAGTACGGCCGTCTGAATGTGGCTAAGGCGTTTATTAAAGTCTGACTACAGACCTTGTAATACACTGTGCACCAGTTTTTGTATATAATAAGGCTACTTTCACATTTGCGTTGTTTTCTGGTATTGAGATCCGGCAGAGGATCTCAATATCGGATAAAAAACGTTTCCGTTTGGTCCTCATGAATTCTGGAAAGAGATCCGATCAGGATGTCTTCCGTTCCGGGAGCATTCCGCTGCAGTTTAGAGTCCGGTCATAAAAACAGTTTCAGCACTGAAAACAACGTAAAGTCAATAGGCGACAATATCAGTTTTTTATGGAGCCTAAAAAAACTGATCTGTCACCCATTGACTTTCAATGTATTTAGTGACGGATCTGTTTATTTACGTCTTGATTTCACACAACCGCATCCTAACGGAA
Source organism: Bufo gargarizans (assembly GCF_014858855.1). NCBI lineage: Eukaryota > Metazoa > Chordata > Amphibia > Anura > Bufonidae > Bufo > Bufo gargarizans. The sequence goes on along the minus strand of NC_058088.1, from coordinate 173,550,929 downwards.
CGGATGCATTCTGATGTACAAAATCAAAACGGATCCTTTTATTTCCGGTATTGAGACCCTCTGCCAGATCTAATTCCCGGGATTAACAACTGAAGTGTGAAAGTAGCCTTGGCCGTACAGCCACATTAAAAGGGTTACCTGGGATTTTTATATTGAGCCGATAGGTCATCAACGCAAGTGTGAACATAGCATAACACAGACTGTTGTGTTGTATTATTATATACTGCAGCAGTGAGGCGTTACATTGTAGCAAATGGGATTCTGGAGAGCACTGTTTACATAATATTGCAAAAAACACCTATACAATGTTTCCTAAAACAACAGCATTTCCCCAATTAATATAAAAACATATCCTAACTATGAATGCCAAGAGTGTGCAAAGCAGTAATCAAAGCAAAAGGTGGCTACTTTGAAGAACCTAGAATATGACATATTTTCAGTTGTTTCACACTTTTTTGTTATGTTATATAATTCCACATGTGTTAATTCATAGTTTTGATGCCTTCAGTGTGAATCTACAATTTTCATAGTCATGAAAATAAAGAAAACTCTTTGAATGAGAAGGTGTGTCCAAACTTCTGGTCTGTACTGTATATATCTGCACGAGGTCCTAAAATGCAAAGTCAGAGTTTCTGCTTAGCTCCTGCCCCAAGAGACCAGGAGGAGGCCCTGGAAGTCAGGAGGACATGGTCACAGTCATCATATACAATCCAATAGGATGACCCTAGATTACCTATCAGTATTGTATACCGTTAGCTACTGGAGGCCAGCAGTGTACTGTACGTTGTGCTCTGCAAAGGTCACAATAGAGGAATTAACATGACCATTGAGACGGATAGAGAGGGCGCAGGGACAGCATGAGGTGACATATACTACGTGGAGCCGGGATTCCTTTCCACATTAAGGAGAACCTGTCGCCAAAAAATGCAATGCAATTAGAAGCTGAGCAGATATATAAGCTATACACAATGCTATTAATCACTGATACCCTCTCCATCCTGTACCCATAGCTGTCCACAGGAGGTAGGAAAAAAGCTGAGATAGAAATGTATCAATGACATGTTTTACAGAATTTTTTCCCCACAAAAATATACATCTGCTCAGCTCTTCTTGTTCTATAACATGGTGCTGTCATATTGCATTGCATTGTTTGGTGACAGGTCCTATGTACAGGTGAAACTCGAAAAATTAGAATATCGTGTAACTAACATATGAGAGACTCATTACAGGCAAAGCGAGACTATTTCAAGCCTTTATTTGTTATAATTTGGATTGATTATGGCTTACAGCTTATGAAACCCCAAAGTCACAATTTTGAGGTCCCCTTTGCTCAGGGGGTATGGATGAATTAGCTGACTAGAGTGTGACACTTTGAGGCCTAGTTCACACGAACGTATGGCTTTTATAGTTTTTTGCAGTCCGTTTTTCACGGATCCGTTGTCCCGTTTTTGAGTTCCATTGTGTATCCGTTTCCGTTTTTCAGTATGGCATATACAGTATACAGTAATTACATAGAAAAAATTGGGCTGGGCATAACAATTTCAATAGATGGTTCCACAAAAACAGAACGGATACGGAAGACATACAGATGCATTTCCTTATGTGTTCTGTTTTTTTGCAGACCATTTGACTTGAATGGAGCCACGGAACGTGATTTGACGGACAAGAATAGGACATGTTCTATCTTTCAATGGAACTGAAATACGGAAATACGGAATGCTTACAGAACACATTCCGTTCTTAATGCGGAACCATTGAAATGAATGGTTCCGTATACGGAACCGAAAAAAAAACGGCCCGTACACTCGCAAAAAAAAAAACTATCGTGTGAACTAGTCCTGAGCCTAGAATATTGAACCTTTCCACAAAATTCTAATTTTAAGCTGCATTAATGCAACTCCTTTTAATTAGCATTACTGAAATAAATGGACTTTTGCACGATATTCTAATTTTTCGAGTTTCACCTGTATATTTAGAATTCATAAATGAGAGCAATACTCGTCATTTTAACCAGTGCAAGCTGCTCGCTGTGGTTTTTCAGTAACCCATGCTGGGTAAAGTATTCATACAGTACTGGCACACCCGTCCTCGCTTCTTCCGTTACACCCACCACTTGAGTTCCTTCCACTCACACACCCCTGTACCATATGCTTCCCCATGTTCTGCTATCTGTGTGACTGTGAGTCCTGCCATGAAGCGTGCAGCACCCCCACCCTGTTTTTACTCTCACTGTCACATTTTGAGAGATGACTGACTTCAAAGCTTTTCGTTGGTGACTCACACGCAGCGCAACCAAAGGCACAGTGATCGGCAGTCAGTCACCAGAGAGAAGACTAAAGCAAATACAGCTGCATTCTGCCGCCCTAACGGTGCCACATATGAAACATCACACGTTCTTCATTCAGCACAACCTAATAATATCGCTCCTGAATACACCACCACCAGGAACTGACGGAGGATGGACGGCTTCTGGAATATATAAGGAGACATGCATTAAAGGGGCTGTCCACTTTCGGGTGCCCTGCGCAGGTGGACAAAGTTTTCCGACAGAAAATCCGCAGGTGCAGATTTTATTTGGGTGTGACTTATGGTTCACAATCTGTTGCGGATTTCCTGTACCGCTGACTGAGAGGGTTCCCAATGCTTGGACACGGGTGCAGGTTTACCAATAAAAAATGTACACCCGCGTTTCTGCACCTGCAGTTTTTGATACGGTTTTGACGCATATCTCACCCTTGCATTGCATTGGGTGAAATCCACACAAAAAATAAAATCACACAAACAACATGCTGTAGATTTATAAATCCGCATGAATAAAAAAACATGGGACCAACACAGATGTCTTCAGCTGCCAACAGGTCAGCCAGTTTGATAGGTACAAAACTGCTGACAGATGCCCTTTAAGGCCTCTTTCACACATCAGTGTTTGGTCAGTGATTTCCATCAGTGATTTTTAGCCAAAACAAGGAGTGTGTCAAAAACACAGAACAATTAAGCTATAGGGACCGATGTCTGGGGGGCCACCCAAGGCTTCCTGATGGCCACAAGCCAAGTTCATAAAGATCTGACTCTCTCAGCATTAAGAAATGTAGGAGCATCAGGCACTTACCGCAGGTGCTCTCCTGAATACAACTGTATGGCCGTCCGCAGGACAACGATACAGTTTCAGGGCTCATGCACAGAACCATATGTATTTTGCGGTCGACAAAAAACGGATCCGCAAAAAATACAGATGACGTCCGTGTGCATTCCGTATTTTGCAGGAACGGAACAGCTGGCCCCTAATAGAACAGTCCTATCCTTGTCCGTAATGCGGACCATAATAGTTAACATGTTCTATTCTTTTGCGGAACGGACATACGGAAACAGAATGCACACGGAGTAACTTCCTTTTTTTTTTTGCAGACCCATTGAAATGAATGGTTCCATATACCGTCCGCAAAAAAAACCCGGAACAGACACGGAAAGAAAATGCGTTTGTGTGCATGAGCCTTCAGCAGGCAGCAGTTGGTTATTTGGTTCAGCTGAGGCGGTATGTTGTTCTCCACTGCAGTATTGCAGGCCCTGTCCCTACATGTGTGTTTTTTCCCCTCTCGCCATTCAGAATGCATGCACTCTGCGATACGTTTTTTTGCATTTATCGGCTGGAGAGATCGCTGCTTTTATAATGACATCATACAGCATCACCCATACACTCCTAAGGATGTCTCTAAGATCAACACAGTCCCTCCTATAATAAACATATCATTAAATGAATAGAACAGGTTTGGGTACTGTAGAACTACCATGATATGATATTACATACAACGATAGTTCCCATAGCCTGTGGTTGGGAAGATGATGCCAGGGTAGAACCACATCAAAGCTAGTAGAGCGTCAGTCTGTAGAGCATCTGTATAGAACCTTTCATGAATTGCGGATCCACAAAACATGGATACTGGCCCCTGTGCATTCCGCAATTTTCAGACCGCACATGGTCAGCACTTTGATAGAATAGGACACGGTGTGCTGTCCGCATCTTTTGCGGCCCCATTGAAATAAATGGGTCCACACCCGTTCTGCAAAATTGTGGAAGGGATGCGGACCCGTCCATATGGTCGTCTGAATGAGCCCCTAACATCCAGAGCTGGTGTCTTTTCAGCCACTAATATTCCATAAAACCGCCATTAAAAACTAGATGTGAAAGCAGCCTAAGGGCTCATGCACACGAACATAATTTCTTTCCGTGTCCATTCCGTTTTTTTTGCTGACCGTATGCGGAACCATTCACTTCAATGGGTCCGCAAAAAAAAACTGGTTACTCCGTGTGCATTCCATTTCCGTATGTTTGTATTTCCGTAAAATAAGTCCTATTATTGTCCGCATTATAGACAAGGATAGTACTGTTCTATTAGGGGCCAGCTGTTCCAAAATACAGAACGCACACTGACGTCATCCGTATTTTAGGCGAATCCGTTTTTGCAGACCACAATGTCGTGTGCATTAGGCCTAACAGAGAAAACAGATGTGCTGAGAATGGAGGTTGCGGCTCTGATGATGACACAGATTGAAACTAGAAAACCATACAAATTTCTCCCCTTTTACTATAGGAGAATCAGGTAAAGCCTCGAACGGTTTTCGTATTGACCTACAAAGTCGTTGGAGATTTGACTCTTGATATGATTCATTCATGTTCATTAGACCTTAGATGAGTAGTAAGTGTAACCCTCACATGAGCTATTACTTTATAATTAGGCTGGGTTCATACGATGCAGATACCTTCTTGACTTCTATGGTGAGAAGCCGCATCTTGTGAGGACCATGAGGCTGGACATGTTGTCGTACTACTACGGCTCCAGGCATGAGTTTGATATTTGGAATAGGATTGGATCTTATTGATGTGAATGGTGCCACCTATAGACAGAGCACTGTATTGCGCCTGAGGGCTCATGCACACGTCCGTAAATAGAGAGGAGCCCTTAGAAATCCTTCCTTTCCTAAGGGATTTTGTAAGAAACTGTGAGAAATAGAAAATTCTGTCGTATGACATACACATTCTCACCTAGGGACCCCAAACGGCGACACATGGAGTGCACAATGGGGGTCATTTACGCCGATCATTGATAGCCCCTGCGCTGTCAGAGGATGCGCCTAATTTATGAGGAGGTGCAGGCCTTGTCATACATTAGGTGTATCCTCTGGCAGTCAGTGCGTCCAGTCCTTTACACTGCCATCCCTTAGGGCTCATGCACACAACCGTTGCCTGTTTTGCAGTCTGCAAATTGCGGATCCGCAAAACACAGATACCGGCTGTGTGCATTCCGCATGTTGCAGAGTGAAACGTCCGGGCCATAATATCCTTGTCTGTAATACGGCCAAGAATAGGACATGTTCTACATTTCTGCGGATGCCATGGTATGGGCACTGTGTGCTGTCTGTATCTTTTGCGGTCTCATGGAAGTGAATGGGTCCGCATCTGACCCACAAAAAGAAAATGCGGATCGGATGGAGAAGAAAAATATGTTGGTGGGCATGAGCCTATACTGTTACATTAGCTGTAGGTAAGCAGTGTGACGGTTAAAGGGGTTGTTCGGGTTCAGAGCTGAACCCGGACATACCTCCATTTTCACACCGGCAGGAGCATCGGAGCAATTCATGCAAAGGCATTTTTTGGAGATCCAGTGATGTACCGGCACTGATGGGCGGGATTTAGCGCTGCCCTAGCCAGTAAAACGGCTAGGGCAGCGCATAAGCCTGCCCATCAGCGCTGGTGACGTCACCGAACACACCAAAGTTTCCGCCCGGCAGTGTGTTATTGTAAAGAAAGAGATCGCTTGCTCTGTGCGATGCTCCAATGCTAGCCTCAGGGGGGCTGCCTGGGTGAAAATAAGGGTATGTCCGGGTCCAGCTCTGAACCCGGACAACCCCTTTAAGGCCTCTTGCACACGATCGTAAGGGCTCCGTGCCCATGCTGTGCGCTGCATGACCTGTTACATGTGCGCTTGACAGCTTAAGACATCCGTGTTGGTCCCATGTTTTATATGTGCCCGCATTGCTGAGAAAAATGATGTTTTAATATATGCAAATGAGCCTCTAGGAGCAACGGGGGCGTCGCAGTTACACCTAGAGGCTGAGCTCTCTCTGCAACTGCCGCGCCCTCTGTACTTTAATTGACAGAGCCAGGCAGTGTAAGGCCTCTTGCACACAAACGTAAGGGCTCCGTGCCCGTGCATACGGCAGCTCCACAATACACGGGTCACCAGCTGAATGCATTCTGCATCACGGATGCGGACCCCCATTCACTTGAATGGGTCCGCAAATCCGGAGATGCGTTGCAGAATGGAAGCACTTGTTCTATCTTTTTGCAGAACAGACGGATCGCGGACCCCCATTCAAATAAATGGGTCTTCAATCGACATGCGGCTGCCCCGCGGTCGGTGCCCCTGCAATGCGGACCGCAATTTGCGGTCCACAGCACGGGCACGGAGCCCTTATGTTCGTGGGCAAGAGGCCTAAATGTGATCACAGCGGACCCTGTCAATCAAAGTGGCGTGTGCTCAAGTATCGCAGTGTAGCAGTGCTGCCATAGGAATGAAAGGGGTCCTGAATAACTCATTTGCTGCGACCAATTTTTTTTTCTGATTCACGATTCATGCTGGGTCCTATAGCAGCCCTGCTACGCTGCGATACTTGGGTACGTGACACGTGTTACCCTCAAATTGCCGCAATAGGGTAAAATTTACGTCAAATCCGCAGGGCAAATTCCACCTACAACAACAGAGTTTCCAGTCTGAAACCATCATGGGCTGCCAATTCTTAAGGAGAACCAAATTCTTAAGGAGAAATCAAGGGGGTAAAAACATCACTTTTCCCGTAAATTTGTATATAAACTTTACGATTCCCATATGAGAGAGTAAACATAAGGCTACATGCACACGAACGTTGTTTGTTTCCATGTCCTTTCCGTTTTTTTTTTTTGCGGATAGGATACGGACCCATTCATTTCAATGGGTCTGCAAAAAATGCGGACAGCACACCAGTGGGCTGTCCGCATACGAGTATGTCCGTTCCGTAGCCCCGCAAAAAAGAAAATAGAACATGTCCTATTCTTGTCCGTTTTAGGCATTGTTACAATGGATCCGCAAAATACGATGTCATCCTTTTTTTTTTTTTTTTTTTTTTCGGATCCTCAATTTGCGGACTGCAAAACACATACGGTCGTGTGCATGTAGCCTAAGTCCAAGGAAATTACAAACTAGGAAAACTCTATTTTAGATACTGTAGATGGAGGCCAGCTTCGTGTGGTATTCATTACGCTGCACTTTTACGAACGCCACGCAATGGATCAGGTTTCCCAGTGCATAGTCCACAGGGATCCACAGGGGGGCAGCAGAGCAGCGCAAAGAAATAATCCCCTCGTCCTGACTCCCCCTCCCAGCCATGGAGACCGCTGAAAGGAAGATGACTAATGGAAGTCTCTGCATGACGTTAATTACATGGCCGTGCAATGAATAGAAATGTCTGGTGTAATCTTCTCTCCATGGACCTCTCACCTATCCATTGACTTTAATGTGCGTATTCACACATCAGTGGTTTTCCAAGGGCCATGGGTCTGTGGTGACACCAAGGAAAGCATGCCCTATTTTGTCCGTGATGACACATTCCTCATGCACAGTCCGTGAAAATCACAGGCACAACGTAGATGGCATCCGTGTTTGGTCCGTGGTTTTCATGGATCGTTGCTACAATGTATTCAATAAATTAATTTCAAGCCGAGCAGTTTTCTTGGAAGACAGATGACACATGGAGAGCAAAAAACGGACACACGGACCAAACACGGACATGTTATCATGGACACGGATGTGTGAAAGAGGCCTTCTTGAAAAGCGGAGGAAGCGGTGTACACGACCATATTTTCTTTCTGTGACTGTTTATTTTTTTATTTTTTGGAGCCTGTATAAGGAACCATTCACTTCAATGGGTCCGCAAAAAAACGGAAAAGACTCCGTGTGCATTCTGTTTCCGTATGTCCGCAAGTCTGTTCCGCAAAAAAAATAGAACATGTCTTCTAGTCCGTTTTGCGGATAAGGACAGACACTGTTACAATGGATCCGCAAATAAAAAAAAAAAGGATGCAACTTGGACGTCACACGGATGTCATACTTTTTTTGCCGACCGCAAAATGCATACGGTTGTGGTGCATGAGCCCTTAGGCTACTTTTACATATTGATTTTTGCTGTCCGATTTTGAGATCCAGAAGGGGATCTCAAAACCACAGCAAAATGAATCAGTTTGAATAATACAATCGGCTGCATCCATTCAGAACGGATCCGATTGTATTATAGCAAAAATTGTAAGTCAAAGGACGCCAGATCCATTTTCATGTCCGAAAAAAACGGATCCAGCACTGTTGACTTAGGCCTATTGCACACGACCGTATGGCTTTTTCAGTATTTTGCAGTCCGCAAAATACGGATCCGCAAAAAATACGGATGACATCCGTGTGCTTTCGTTTTTTTCCCAGAACGGAATATCTGGCTCCTAATAGAACTGTACTATCCTTGTCCGTTATGCGGACAATAATAGGACATGTTCTATCTTGGAACGGAAATACGGAAACGGAATGCATACGAAGTACATTCCGTTTTTTGGCGGACCCATTGAAATGAATGGTTCTGTATACGGAATGCAAAAAACGGAACAAAAACGTTCATGTGCATGAGGCCTTAGGCTACTTTCACACTTGCGGTAGCAAACATGCCGAGAGGCGGCCGGACAAAAACTACAGCACGCTGTTTGCCGTGCTGCGCCCATTATAGTGAATGGGGCCAGAGCGAACCTCCAGCTGCACGGCAGGCTGTTCCCCCGCCGTAACAGCCTGCCGGAAAAGCCTACGGCAAAACCGGAAAGGAAAACGGCGATGTGAAAGTAGCCTCTGCGCGTTCTGCAAGCCACATTCAAATAAATGGACTGATTTTCAAAATCTGCCGCATGTGAATGCATCCTAAGGCCTTATTCACACACACGTGATGAAATCTGTGATGAGATGGTCGGTGATTCATCCGTGTAGAATCCTTGTTTGATCTGTGTGTCCGTCTTTTGTTCTCAGTGCATCTCCTATACTGTAAATGGTCTGTGAAACACGGACAAAAGACGGATGCCGTCTGTGTCGGGTCCATAGACTATAATGGGCGTGATAGATCCGTAAACACAGACAAAATAGGACATGCTTCCGTGCGAAAACCACAGACAGTAGTAAAACACGGATGTGTGGATATACACATTAAAATGAATGGGTACGTGCAGGAAATCTGCACTATTTATTGTGTTTTTGGGGCGGTTTTTGGTGCAGATTTTCTAACAACCCCATTGTTAGAAAACCCCAGGTCTGTCTGCGGGACCATTCACTTCAATGCGTCCGCAAAAAACGGAAATGACTCCGTGTGCATTCCATGTCAGTTCCGCAAAAAAAATAAATAGAACATGTCCTATTCTTGTCCGTTTTGCTGACAAGGATAGGTATTGTTATAATGGATAGGGGGAAAAAACGGCTAAAATACGGCTGTCATCCTTTTTTTTTTGCAGATCCGTGTTTTGCCGACTGCAAAATACATACACTTAGGGCACGCGACAGTAAAAACACGGATCTGCAAAAAAAAAAAAACAGATAAAAAAAATCAGTGTGACATCCGTGCTGGATCAGTTTATTTTGCGGATCCATTGTAACAATGCCTGTCCTTGTCTTCAAAACGGACAAGAATAGGACATGTTCTATTTTTTTGCAGAACGGGCTTGCGGACATACGGAAACAGAATGCACACGGATTCATTTCAGGTTTTTTTGCGGACCCCTTGAAATGAATGGTTACACATACGGACCTGGATTCTAGGAAAGCTGCATGGCCACCCAAATGGAAGTGATGGAGGACATATTGGTGGTCACCTAAGAAATAAGTATGAATGTATTCACATATGATTTTTAATGGTTTAAAGCAGGGATTTCCCAACCTGCGGCCCTCCAGCTGTTGCAAAACTACAACTCCCAGCATGCTTGGACAGCCTACAGATAAGCATGTTGGGAGTTGTAGTTTTGAAACAGCTGGAGGGCCACAGGTTGGGCATCCCTGGTTTAACCACTTCAGCCCCGCTAGGTGAAACCCCCTTCATGACCAGGCCACTTTTTACACTTCGGCACTACACTACTTTCACCGTTTATCGCTCGGTCATGCAACTTACCACCCAAATGAATTTTACCTCCTTTTCTTCTCACTAATGGAGCTTTCATTTGGTGGTATTTTATTGCTGCTGACATTTTTACTTTTTTTGTTATTAATCAAAATGTAACGATTTTTTTTGCAAAAAAATGACATTTTTCACTTTCAGCTGTGAAATTTTGCAAAAAAAAACGACATCCATATATAAATTTTTCGCTAAATTTATAGTTCTACATGTCTTTGATAAAAAAAAAATGTTTGGGCAAAAAAAAAATGGTTTGGGTAAAAGTTATAGCATTTACAAACTATGGTACAAAAATGTGAATTTCCGCTTTTTGAAACGGCTCTGATTTTCTGAGCACCTGTCATGTTTCCTGAGGTTCTACAATGCCCAAACAGTAGAAAAACCCCACAAATGACCCCATTTCGGAAAGTAGACACCCTAAGGTATTCGCTGATGGGCATAGTGAGTTCATAGAACTTTTTATTTTTTGTCACAAGTTAGCGGAAAATGATGATGATTTTATTTTTTATTTTTTTTCTTACAAAGTCTCATATTCCACTAACTTGCGACAAAAAATAAAAAATTCTAGGAACTCGCCGTGCCCCTCACGGAATACCTTGGGGTGTCTTCTTTCCAAAATGGGGTCACTTGTGGCGTAGTTATACTGCCCTGGCAATTTAGGGGCCCAAATGTGTGAGAAGAACTTTGCAATCAAAATGTGTAAGAAATGACCGGTGAAATCCGAAAGGTGCACTTTGGAATATGCGCCCCTTTGCCCACCTTGGCAGCAAAAAAGTGTCACACATGTGGTATCGCCGTACTCAGGAGAAGTTGGGGAATGTGTTTTGGGGTGTCATTTTACATATACCCATGCTGGGTGAGAGAAATATCTTGGCAAAAGACAACTTTTCCCATTTTTTTATACAAAGTTGGCATTTGACCAAGATATTTTTCTCACCCAGCATGGGTATATGTAAAATGACACCCCAAAACACATTGCCCAACTTCTCCTGAGTACGGCGATACCAGATGTGTCACACTTTTTTGCTGCCAAGGTGGGCAAAGGGGCACATATTCCAAAGTGCACCTTTCGGATTTTGCAGGGCATTTTTTACACATTTTGATTGCAAAGTTCTTCTCACACATTTGGGCCCCTAAATTGCCAGGGCAGTATAACTACGCCACAAGTGACCCCATTTTGGAAAGAAGACACCCCAAGGTATTCCGTGAGGGGCACTGCGAGTTCCTAGAATTTTTTATTTTTTGTCACAAGTTAGCGGAAAATGATGATTTTTTTTTTTTTCTCTTTTTTCCTTACAAAGTCTCATATTCCACTAACTTGCGACAAAAAATAAAAAATTCTAGGAACTCGCCATGCCCCTCACGGAATACCTTGGGGTGTCTTCTTTCCAAAATGGGGTCACTTGTGGCGTAGTTATACTGCCCTGGCAATTTAGGGGCCCAAATGTGTGAGAAGTACTTTGCAATCAAAATCTGTAAAAAATGACCGGTGAAATCCGAAAGGTGCACTTTGTTATATGTGCCCCTTTGCCCACCTTGGCATCAAAAAAGTGTCACACATCTGGTATCGCCGTACTCAGGAGAAGTTGGGGAATGTGTTTTGGGCTGTCATTTTACATATACCCATGCTGGGTGAGAGAAATATCTTGGCAAAAGACAACTTTTCCAATTTTTTTATACAAAGTTGGCATTTGACCAAGATATTTTTCTCACCCAGCATGGGTATATGTAAAATGACACCCCAAAACACATTGCCCAACTTCTCCTGAGTACGGCGATACCAGAGGTGTCACACTTTTTTGCTGCCAAGGTGGGCAAAGGGGCACATATTCCAAAGTGCACCTTTCGGATTTTGCAGGGCATTTTTTACACATTTTGATTGCAAAGTTCTTCTCACACATTTGGGCCCCTAAATTGCCAGGGCAGTATAACTACCCCACAAGTGACCCCATTTTGGAAAGAAGACACCCCAAGGTATTCCGTGAGGGGCATGGCGAGTTCCTAGAATTTTTTATTTTTTGTCGCAAGTTAGTGGAATATGAGACTTTGTAAGGAAAAAAGAAAAAAAAAAGAAAAATCAGCATTTTCCGCTAAATTGTGACAAAAAATAAAAAATTCTAGGAACTCGCCGTGCCCCCCACGGAATACCTTGGGGTGTCTTCTTTCCAAAATGGGGTCACTTGTGGCATAGTTATACTGCCCTGGCAATTTAGGGGCCCAAATGTGTAAGAAGTACCTTGAAATCAAAATGTGTAAAAAATGGCCTGCAAAATCTGAAAGGTGCCCCTTTGCCCACCTTGGCTGCAAAAAAGTGTGACACATCTGGTATCGCCGTACTCAGGAGAAGTTGGGGAATGTGTTTTGGGGGGTCATTTTACATATAACCATGCTGGGTGAGAGAAATATCTTGGCAAAAGACAACTTTTCCCATTTTTTTATACAAAGTTGGCATTTGACCAAGATATTTTTCTCACCCAGCATGGGTATATGTAAAATGACACCCCAAAACACATTCCCCAACTTCTCCTGAGTACGGCGATACCAGATGTGTCACACTTTTTTGCAGCCTAGATGCGCAAAGGGGCCCAAATTCCTTTTAGGAGGGCATTTTTAGACATTTGGATCCCAGACTTCTTCTCATGCTTTAGGGCCCCTAAAAATCCAGGGCAGTATAAATACCCCACATGTGACCCCACTTTGGAAAGAAGACACCCCGAGGTATTCAATGAGGGGCATGGCGAGTTCCTAGAATTTTTTTTTTTTTGCATAAGTTAGCGGATATTGATTTTTTTTTGTTTTTTTTCTCACAAAGTCTCACTTTCCGCTAACTTAGGACAAAAATTTCAATCTTTCATGGACTCAATATGCCCCTCACGGAATACCTTGGGGTGTCTTCTTTCCGAAATGGGGTCACATGTGGGGTACTTATACTGCCCTGGCTTTTTAGGGGCCCTAAAGCGTGAGAAGAAGTCTGGAATATAAATGTCTAAAAATGTTTACGCATTTGGATTCCGTGAGGGGTATGGTGCGTCCATGTGAGATTTTATTTTTTGACACAAGTTAGTGGAATATGAGACTTTGTAAGAAAAAACGAAAACAAAAACAGACAAAAAATTTCCACTGACTTGTGCCAAAAAAAATGGCTGAATGGAGCCTTACCAGGGGGGGGAGTGATCAATGACAGGGGGGTGATCAATGACAGGGGGGTGATCACCCATATAGACTCCCTGATCACCCCCATGTCACTGATCACCCCCCCTGTAAGGCTCCATTCAGACATCCGCATGATTTTTTACGGATCCATGGATACATGTATCGGATCCACAGAACGCATGCGGACATCTGAATGGAGCCTTACAGGGGGGTTATCAATGACAGGGGGTGATCAGGGTAATCAGGGTGATCACCCCCCTGTCACTGATCACCCCCCCTGTAAGGCTCCATTCAGACACCCGCATGATTTTTTACGGATCCATGGATACATGGATCGGATCCACAGAACGCATGCGGACGTCTGAATGGAGCCTTACAGGGGGGTTATCAATGACAGGGGGTGATCAGGGTAATCAGGGTGATCACCCCCCTGTCACTGATCACCCCCCCTGTAAGGCTCCATTCAGACATCCGCATGATTTTTTACGGATCCATGGATACATGTATCGGATCCACAGAACGCATGCGGACGTCTGAATGGAGCCTTACAGGGGGGTTATCAATGACAGGGGGTGATCAGGGTAATCAGGGTGATCACCCCCCTGTCACTGATCACCCCCCCTGTAAGGCTCCATTCAGACATCCGCATGATTTTTTACGGATCCATGGATACATGGATCGGATCCACAGAACGCATGCGGACGTCTGAATGGAGCCTTACAGGGGGGTTATCAATGACAGGGGGTGATCAGGGTAATCAGGGTGATCACCCCCCTGTCACTGATCACCCCCCCTGTAAGGCTCCATTCAGACATCCGCATGATTTTTTACAGATCCATGGATACATGGATCGGATCCACAGAACGCATGCGGACGTCTGAATGGAGCCTTACAGGGGGGTTATCAATGACAGGCGGGTGATCAGGGTAATCAGGGTGATCACCCCCCTGTCACTGATCACCCCCCCTGTAAGGCTCCATTCAGACATCCGCATGATTTTTTACGGATCCATGGATACATGGATCGGATCCACAGAACGCATGCGGACGTCTGAATGGAGCCTTACAGGGGGGTTATCAATGACAGGCGGGTGATCAGGGTAATCAGGGTGATCACCCCCCTGTCACTGATCACCCCCCCTGTAAGGCTCCATTCAGACATCCGCATGATTTTTTACGGATCCATGGATACATGGATCGGATCCACAGAACGCATGCGGACGTCTGAATGGAGCCTTACAGGGGGGTTATCAATGACAGGGGGTAATCAGGGTGATCACCCCCCTGTCACTGATCACCCCCCCTGTAAGGCTCCATTCAGACGTCCGCATGATTTTTACGGATCCATGGATACATGGATCGGATCCGTAAAAATCATGCGGACGTCTGAATGGAGCCTGACAGGGGGGTTATCAATGACAGGGGGTGATCAGGGTGATCACCCCCCTGTCACTGATCACCCCCCCTGTAAGGCTCCATTCAGACGTCCGCATGATTTTTACGGATCCATGGATACATGGATCGGATCCGTAAAAATCATGCGGACGTCTGAATGGAGCCTGACAGGGGGGTTATCAATGACAGGGGGTGATCAGGGTAATCAGGGTGATCACCCCCCTGTCACTGATCACCCCCCCTGTAAGGCTCCATTCAGACGTCCGCATGATTTTTACGGATCCATGGATACATGGATCGGATCCGTAAAAATCATGCGGACGTCTGAATGGAGCCTTACAGGGGGGGTGATCAGTGACAGGGGGGTGATCAATGACAGGGGGTGATCAGGGAGTGTATATGGGTGATCACCCGCCTGTCATTGATCACCCCCCTGTAAGGCTCCATTCAGACGTCCGCATGATTTTTACGGATCCATGGATACATGGATCGGATCCGTAAAAATCATGCGGACGTCTGAACGGAGCCTGACAGGGGGGTGATCAATGACAGGGCGGTGATCAATGACAGGGGGGTGATCAGGGAGTTTATATGGGGTGATCATGGGTGATCAGGGGTTTATAAGGGGTTAATAAGTGACGGGGGGGTGGGGTGTAGTGTAGTGTGGTGTTTGGTGCGACTGTACTGACCTACCTGAGTCCTCTGGTGGTCGATCCAAACAAAAGGGACCACCAGAGGACCAGGTAGGAGGTATATTAGACGCTGTTATGAAAACAGCGTCTAATATACCTGTTAGGGGTTAAAAAATTCGGATCTCCAGCCTGCCAGCGAGCGATCGCCGCTGGCAGGCTGGAGATCCACTCGCTTACCTTCAGTTCCTGTGAGCGCGCGCGCCTGTGTGCGCGCGTTCACAGGAAATCTCGCGTATCGCGAGATGACGCGTATATGCGTGACTGTGCGCAGCCCTGCCACCTCCGGAACGCACATGTGCGTTAGGCGGTCCGGAGGTGGTTAAAGGGAGTGCGTCATCAGGAAATTCACTGGTACACTAGGCACAATCCCTTGTAGGACTAGCTCAGCTGAATGTAATGATACCTTTCACTTGACGATCCGTTCCTTTATTCTGAAGAAAAAGTACATTGAGTCCATATGCAAATGAGCCATTAAGTGCACTGCCAAGGGCAGGCCCAAGCGGCTCTGTGCACTCTTGCTCCTCCTGCTTCCTCTGCTAGTCCCTCCCTCTTCTTCTTGCAGAGCCAAACCAGAAGACTATACAGGAGATGGAGGGGCTGGCAGAGGAAGCAGGAGGAGCAAGAGTGCACAGAGTGGCTTGAACCCGCCCTTGGTGCACTTAACCGCTCATTTGCATATGGATTAAACGAGCTTTTTCTCCAGAATGAAGCAACGGATCGCTAAGGCTACTTTCACACTAATGGCAGGACGGATCCGACGGGCTGTTCACGCTGTCGGATCCGTCCTTCCGCTATTTCGGCGTGCCGCCGCTCCTTCCCCATTGACTATAATGGGGATGGGGGCGGAGCTCCAGTGCAGAACGGCAAAAGGCCGCCGGACTAAAAGCACTGCATGTCTGACTTTTTAGTCCGACGGCCTCTCGCCGCGCACTGCCGTGCTGCGCCGGAGCTCCGCCCCCCATTATAGTCAATGGGGACGGAGCGGCGGTCCGGCGAAATAGCGTCAGGACGGTTCCAACAGGGTGAACAGCCTGTCGGATCCGTCCTGCCGCTAGTGTGAAAGTACCCTAATAGAAAGGTATCATTACATTCAGTCCAGCTAGCTCTACATGGCATCGTGCCTGGTCTAACAGTAAATCTCCTGGTGACACTCCCTTTAAGGGGGATTTTCTTTGGACATCAAACAACAGAAACTTTGTTGATAAAAATAATGAACATTAAAGTGCAACTCACTGCCAACCGAGCCCATCAATGGGTAAAAGAACATTAGGAAGATACGGGACATCTAGCAACGGAAAACAGGAAGCAGAGATTGTGAAAACACAGAAGTGCATTCTCTTTTTGTTGCTGTTGCCTGGCAGTCTTTCTGCTGAGTGTCCCTTTGGGATTGACAAGGTTTGGCTCATGTCCTGCTTTTTCCTCCTCCTACAATTTACTACATTATAGGTTAAGGATGTCATTAAAATGCCATTTCCTAATGCAAACATGGCTAAAAGGTGTGTCAAAAAGAAGAAAACTTTGAGATCTGGTGGACTATGTAACAGATGAGGAGCTTGTGATAGTACTACTGTCTCTGCCATCTTTTCTGTGACCTTGGTCTGTCAGCAAGTTCCACCTGAAGCCTTCATATCAGCACAGTGCCTAAGTGCTCATGCCCACCACCGTATCTGTTTTGCGGTCCTCTAAACGTGGACCCTGCAAAACACGGATACCGGACGAGTGCTTGCAATCCTGCAAAAAATGCGAATTGGATGTGGACTGAACATATGGTTGTGTGCATGAGGCCTTAAGCGAAACCAGGCATCTCCTCCCTCTAAACATGTATATTGTAATTTTGTTTGGGAGTTTGTGAGACAGACCTAGCTAGGTTAGGCCTCAACCTAACAAAGAGCCCATGTCCACATATTGCATGACCTGTCAAGGTGCACTGTATCACAACTTCCAAATCTTAGACCCCTAATAGACAAGCTTTGCTCTTGTGGTATCACATAGAAGCTTCAAGCTGTGAAAGATGGTCGTCTGCTCACTCTGCAATCCTCACTGGACCTTCAAAAGTTCCTACACAGCACCAGGATAGAAGATGTCTCACTTCTAAGATAGATTGTGCAATCCTCACTGCCCACATCCCTGGACCATGGAAGTCCTATAATGTCCCAGGAGGACCCTTCTATATCCCCAGTGACAAGTTGTCCCCAGTACTCCCCCAGGCAGAGACTGCTAGGAACTAATATCTGTTTCTTGCTCTTTTAATCAATCTCTTGTTATCTGTCTCTCATAGTTAGTTTGACACTCTCCATGGGACAACATCTTCTCCCCACATAGGGTAACTTGGAGGCCTAGCTCCTCGAGATGCAAAGTTGTTTAAAGGTCACATGTCAGCAGATTTGTACCTATGGAGCTGGCTGACCCGTTACATGTGTGCTTGGCAGCTGAAGACGTCTGTGTTGGTCCCATCTTCATATGTGGCCGCATTGCAGGGGCAGTGGAAACGTCATCACCAAATTTCAAGCCTTGACCATTAAAGGGGTTTTATGGGATTTCTATATTGATGGTCTAGCCACAGGATAGGCCACCAAAATAGGCGGGGAACCCACACCCCAGCAGATCAGCTGTTTCGTTGTAGCTCCGTCCACTGTGCAGTGGTTTTTGTCAAAAATAACTGATCTCTAATAGAAATGTCTCAAATGGATGCCAAATATGTATAACTGAAGCACGGGATCTGTTTTTTCTCTATTTCTCTGTTCTTCTGACTGTTTAGAAGAACGGAAAAATAACATTGATGTGAACTCGCCCTAAATAAATGTTCATCAAATTTTCCAGCTACTAGTCCCTGGATTATGCAAACTGTTTGTGCCTATTGTGGAGCTATGAGTGGCAGTCAGACAGATCCGGAGCCGCTTATTTCCCAGGAGGACAATAGGATGGGACAAGAAACATCAATCCAGCCTGGCTTGTATTTCCCCCTATATACATTTTCAGGTATGTGTATGCCAAGCCCCATAGATAATAGAGGACAGATGGGGTCTACCAGCAAATATCTACTGTCCATGGTCCGCTTAACTCCTCTGCTCTTCTTCTTCTGGACGTTGTATGTCCAATGATAGATGAGCACATTCCTGTAAAAGACAACTATTCAAGAAATAACAACGAGCAGGGAACATTTATTTTCACTTTAAACCTCTGGGGTGCTTTTGATGAACTTGCAGAGTCACAGAATAGTGGAAGTCTTCCAAGGCAAAGATCTCTTGTATTTATTATCTTTAAAAACCGCTTTCCCACCACTTGTGCTCCGTAGGCTCCGTTCTTAAGGCTACAGACAACTTTGCAACAAAAAAAAAAAAAGGCTTAGGGGGGGTGTTTACAGAGATTTCTTAAACTCCGACGACGGAACTGCCTGCCGGATCACACTAACGCTAGTGTGAAAGTACCCTAAGCCTCAAGCACACAACCATATCCGTTTTAAGGTCCACAAATCTCGGTCCAAGTGCCATCCACATTTTTTTTTTTTTCCGTGGAACCATTGACTTCAATCTTTTATCAATCTTTTTCAGGAACGTACAAATGGAGGAGGAAAGCAAAAATAATGTGTCCTATGCAAAATGCGGAGGGCACACTGCAAAATACATACAGGCCTTAGGCACCGATTCCATGTCACAACCCTGTTCACAAGCAGATTTTTGGTTGTGTGGTGGGGGAAAAAAAAAATCGACCATGATAATAAGCGTCAATTATTTCCAGCATAAAATGCAGGGTATGACCTTGTTTTTCTGTTGCCTAAATACATTTGGGATTTTATTCCATGAGAACATGCCCTCAGCGTGATGCAGACTTCTGTGGGATGTGTGCCTACTTTGAAATGCGCCTCGGCGTCGGCCGTGGTCTAGTATGTCATCAGTAGGCTTCGTTGCTCTTTTGTGCGTCGATCCCCTCCACACATAGCTTTAGCATTATACTTGGCGGCAGCGCAGAGCTTAGAGCATTTATGTCCTGGACAAGGGAATGATATGAGTCAGAGGATTGTTTAGCGAGCGTCTGCTTGTTCTTCATCTCTGCAAGCAAGACACTGGGCAGAGTGACAGAATAGTGAAGCTCATCATTGTCCTACAGACAATGATATTCATTTGTGCTCTCCAGACTTTTCTTAGGCGCTTGGAATGAAATGTGGTTGTTATCTATTACGGCTTAGGTAGAGATGGAAGACATTTACTTCAAGCCACAAGGGAGCTGGCTAATAGAGAACAGGCGGGAATGACATACATCTCTGCAGGAGACCGTGCACAGTCGCACCGAAAAAGTGAAGCGAAATTCCGTGCATAAGAGAACTTGATGAAGATGCCACGAAAAGAACAACTTCATGGCGAAAGCAATTAAAATCATGCAAACTGCAAATGAATTCCATAAATCTCTGCATGAGTTCTTTTTAGCGTGACAGATTATTCTAACCGCTAGTGGTCTATAGCCAATGTAGAAACATACAAACTTTATGCAGACTTCACTCTATGTATTGCAAAAGGTGAAATCCGCTGCATTAATTGACATGCTGTAGGCTTAAAGGGGTTGTCTCATCTCAGACAATGGGGGCATATCGCTGCTAGGATATGCCCCCATTGTCTGATAGGCGCAGGTCCTGCACCTATATCGAGAACGGAGCCCCAAAAAGTGGTGGAGGGCGCACTGCTCATGCTCAGCCGCTCCCCGTTTATTTTCTATGGGGCCATCGAAAATAGCCGAGTGGTGGGTCGGCTATTGCCGTCAGGCCCATAGAAGTGAATAGGAGCGGTGGCCGGTCATGCACGATGCACTCCCATTCACTTCTATGGGGGAGCGTTTGGTGGTGGCCGGACCGGAGTCCTCCAGCCACCAATGTGCGGAGCTCCGTTCCCGATATAGGTGCGGGTCCCAGCGGTGGGACTCGCACCTATAAGACAATAGGAGCATATCCTAACGATGAGCCCCAATTGTTTGAGATGAACCAACCCCTTTAAAGAGGAGCCATCACCTCTCCTGACATGTCTGTTTTAGTAACTACATGCAATCCCCATGTAATAACAACATTGGAGCATTTATTCTTCTGACCCAATGATGTACCATTCCTTTATTATTCCTGCTAGGAGTTGTAAAATAATTGCTAGTAGTTTGCAATGAAGGTCCAGCTGGGTGCTACCAGTTAGGGGCGTGTCCCTGCACAGTCTGACACTATCCATTCAGTGCTGCCAGTGTCAGACTGTGCGGCAACCCCCCCCCCCCCCCCCAATATAGAGTTATAAGAATAGATGCTCCAGAATTGTTATTACATGAGGAATGCAAGTAGTTAGTAAACAGACATGTCAGGAGAGGGGAGAGCTCCTCTTTAAAATCCTCATCACAGGTCCATTTACAATGCGGATGACATTTCGTAAAATCTAATCCACTTTGCTGTTAATGTAAAATGCCTGCAGATTTTCCAGGCCATATTACACAGGGCAGAGTGTTGCACAAGCAGCAAAATGGATCCGATTTTACGAAATCTCCTCCACACAATGCCGAAAAAATAGTCTGCAACAGATTTTAGGATCTGTGAAGCAGCTCAATGCAGAGATTACAGCAAACTCAGACTCCTGGGCACTTGCAGAAGTAGAATTTGGCAGAATAAAACTTCATATTCACTCTACTCCTTAGGCTAGTTTCACACTAACTTTACACAAAGTGCAGTGTTTTTTGTCTGGCCGATTCTTAGGCATATTTGCCGGGTTGCGGTCAGATCTCTGCCAGTCCCCATTATAGTTAATGGGACTGGCGGGCATTCACGTAACGTCTGGCAATGCCGAATCCAGAGCGCTTTGGCAGGCTTTTCACTGCCAGAACAGCCTGCAGGATCTCTGTAACGCTAGTGTGAAACTAGGGTTATACTAAAAACTCCACAAAAGATATCTTTGTGCTGCCATCTTCAGTCATTGCCTGGTGCTGTCAGCAGTTTTGCATGGTATAAAACTGCTGACCAATTCCATAAAAAAAAAAAAAAAAAAAAAAAAAATGTATTGTACCAATTTGACGCTGCATGAGCGGTCAGTGAAGGGTGACGAGTGCTTCCCTTTAGTATAGCAAGGGGGTACAGGTTTTATGTAAAAAATCTAACAATACCTGCAGGACTTGCAGATGCTGGAGAACACACCAAGGAATAAAAGGTCTTGGTCTCCTGCAAATGTTCTGCACTACCACCACTCCCCAGTTACTACTGTACCTGTGGGGTAGAACCTTTTAACTCTACAATGCCAGCTCTGAGATAACTGCATGAATACAATGCAGCCTGTTGTTTTCTAGCAAAGCTGCATAACCTAAGGCACTGCACTGTAATGACAGGTCATGTATGAGCTCCATGTATGAAGACAGTAAGGGATTAGATGTGGCATGCAGTGCGCTTAGTAAACTGTACATTACAAATACTGTTACTAAATGACATCATGGATCAAAAATGCTAAACTAAAGCCGTGAGCTCTGGAATGTGAACCTGAAGAACGACTGCTGATAAGTTAGGATTTATTGCATTTACATGCACAATTGTCAGGAAGAAAGTGTGCCTACCCGACTATTGCCTGCTCGTTAATGGAGGTGAAGCATTGCATTTACATGCAGCGATCACCTCCACAGTATGAGGACTCGTGCACACTAACGTATTCTCTTTCTGTGTCCGTTCCGTCTTATTTCCGGACAGTACTCAGAAACATTCATTTCAATGGGTCCGCAAACAAAACGGAAGTTACTCCGTGTGCATTCCGTTTCCGTATTTCCGTTCCGCAAAGAAAAAAGAACATGTCCTATTATTGTCCGCATTAAGGACAAGGATAGGACTGTTCTATTAGGGGCCAGCTGTTCCGTTCTGCAAAATACTGAATGCACACGGACGTCATCCATATTTTTTGCGGACCGCAAAATACATACGGTCGTGTGCATGAGCCCTCAGGTGTCCACATGAATAGTTTTACTCGATAAATGAATGTTTCGCTTGTTTATCGGGTGATCTGCGGCATGTTTAGATGGGTTTGTAGGAATCTGCCCCTCAATCGGGCAGTCTGAAACCTGCCTTTAAGCTGCACCGAGACGCACCAAGGAGGGGCCGGATTGTCGTAATAGAAGCATTCCTTCCTGACAGTCTGTTGCTCGTTAAGTGAAGCTCATCAACTCCACAGTATGAGGATGAGCGATCACTAATGTTATCACTCGTCCCCATACATAATTATTACTCCTGGGCAGCAGACTGCTGGTTGGCACAGCGCAATCTGCTGCCCGGGATCAATGATTGAGGTGTCCGTACCTCCGATCACTTCATATGATGAACGAGCGCTTTTCAGCTTTGGAAAGGCCGATTATCGGGAATGAGTGTTCGTAGGAATGTTCGGACCTGATAATCGACCCGATATTCGGGCCATGTAAATCCACCTTTAGTCTTTTATATGTTTTATACACCTATTGTATGGCCAACATCACAACAGGAAAAATATGCAGTAGGCATGTGCACCTCCTGTGCCTCCAGCAAATTCTGCACATACCTCTGATGACATAGGACAATGCCACCAGGGATCCTATCCCCTATAACTAAATGACTTCTATATATGATGCAATAAACTTGTATACATAAAATGGGATTATGATGCAGTTTTATTTGGTGTACTGGAGTCAAATCTGACCAATTAGCTGAGGAGTGTGGCCGACGGAGCAAAACCGATTCATCAGCCGTATTCAAAGCGTGGATTTTGTGCCTAAAATTCACTTCTTGGTCTGACAGTGGAAAATACTTTGAAATACTCTGAAAATCTGTGAATCAGCAATGCATCCTCGTCAGTGTAGCTTGCAGCCTTCCAATGCCCAGAGGCGCTCTTTCTGGAAGAAAGCACCTATGTTTTACAAGTCCCATGCAACCCCTTTAACATACAATAACTACTATCATATGTGGGTTCCCAAAGGAAATAGAATCACAAACATTGTAGCCAGCAGAACAGTTTGCTCTTTATTGCCAATGTGAGTCAACTGTAAAAATCGGCAAAACCACAGCACTTATTTTTGTGTAAAATTGAGTGATGACTTCCTTCTTAACTATGGAAAAGCCCCTGTAACACGGACTGTAATCCTGTGTCTGGTGGGAACCATAAAGAGAACTCAGTTTTCACCTAATTTTTTAAATATATTTTTTACTTGGTGTCTGATGTTTTTAGATGTCTACACCAATTCCTCACTCCTGCAGGTATCACTGCTATAATGACACTAGCCTTCTGGTCATCACGTGCCAGACCTTCATTGTTTTCTGGAGATGTTAGGACAGTAATATCAATATATTTTACCGTTTCTCTAATAATCATTGCTTCCAATTATTCAATAAACAAACTACTAATTTCCCCTTAAATAATAGGGAAGATTTACTAATAGATCTAATATTTAAACAGTGTGAACTTAAACCTAGATGCTCCAAATTTATCAAAGTGGCTGGATGATAAATTTGGTGCATCATTGGACAGTTTTTCCCAACTTTAAGCCACCTATTAAATGGCTTATGTTAATGCATATTAAACCATACCCCTTACTCCTTAAGCCAAGCCCCTTGATGAAAAAGGCACACAAAAAGTGTCTAAAACATGCAACAAATGCAGCGCAAAGCATGTACACAAGTTTTTTTGGTGCAAATTAAGCTTAAATTCTGGCACAGTTAGTGTAGTAAATTTCCCCTAATATCTATCATCAGCACAGAAACAGGTTACAATAAAGGAAACGTCAAAGGCTACTTTCACACTAGCGTTCGATCGGATCCGTTCTGAACGGATCCGCTCATATTAATGCAGACGGTGGCTCCGTTCAGAACGGATCCGTCTGCATTAGAACTTAGAAAATTTTTCTAAGTGTGAAAGTAGCCTGAGCGGATCCGTTCAGACTTTACATTGAAAGTCAATGGGGGACGGATCCGCTTGAAGATTGAGCCATATGGTGTCATCTTCAAGCGGATCCGTCCCCATTGACTTACATTGTAAGTCGGAACGGATCCGCTCGCCTCCGCACGGCCAGGCGGACACCCGAACGCTGCTTGCAGCGTTCAGGTGTCCGCTCACTGAGCGGAGCGGAGGCTGAGCGCTGGCAGGCAGATGCATTCTCAGTGGATCCGCCTCCACTGAGAATGCATTAGGGCCAGACGGCTGCGTTCAGGGCCGCTCGTGAGCTCCTTCAAACGGAGCTCACGAGCGGACACCTGAACGCAGGTGTGAAAGTAGCCAAAAACTGCTGACTACTGTTAAGGAGGAATAAACATTAGAATTTTTATTTACATAGCACCAACATATTCCATACTGGTGTGTAATACACTGTGTGCTGGTTAAGAGTGCAATCCCATGGGTAATTTTTCCCAGTGATGCTCGCAATCTAAAGCTACTTTCCCTTTTCTCTACTGATATCCGTCATAGCATCTCAATAGCGGAAGAAAACGCTTCAGTTTTGTCCCCATTTATTGTCAATGGGGACAAAACTGAACTGAACAAAATGGAGTGCACCAGAATGTATTCAGTTCCGTTTCATTGCGTTCCCATGATGCACACAAAAGCGCTGCAACCGTCATGAAACACAATGTGGCGGATCCTTTTTTCAGACACATCTTGTTCATTTGGGATATAATACAACCGGATCTGTTCTGAATGGATGCAGATGGTTGTTCTATATACGAGATGCATTTTTGCTGAACCCATGACAGATCCAGCAAAAAAGCAGATGTGAAAGTAGCCTAACCTACCTATCTCAGGTAAAGCTTTTTAGGGACCATTTCATAAGAATGAAATGAATATTAGCATATGATTGGAGTACCCTGAGGAATGGAGTACTCCAGGTATGAGCAACCTCTGGCACTCCAGCTGTTCTGATACTACAACTCCCAGAATGCTTCATTCGCTTCTACAGGAGTTATAAGAACTGCTGAGCAAGTGTGCATGGTGTGAGTTGTAGTAGTTTCACAACAGTTGGCATGCTGAAGGTCGCTGACCCCTGGAGTACTCATACTGCACATGAAAATAACAGTATCTTCTGCAGGTTTCCTCCCATATACTGATGGGTTAAAAATGGACTTCCTCTAAAACTGGTGTGTGCATGAGATATGAAAATTTGGATTGTGAGCCATGCTGATGACGGGGTCTGAAGTCAGTGGATATTTTCTTTGAACTGTGCTGTAGCATATTTTAGTATAATATAAATAATACGAATTAAAAAACAAACTATAACATTCAACCAGAGTTTCGAAGGGGATGTTTTCGTGATGACAGTCCCTTTCCATATGCCCTATTTGGGTACGTGAAGATTATCGAGGGAGCGTTCCCCCCTTCCTGTACCAACCAGAAAGGAGACGAGCTAGCGAAGAGAAGCTCTGTCCCTGGCAGGTCCCCCATATTCAGGTATAATATGGTCAGCCATTCATCTGAATGGCTGCCATGTAATAATAAATATTATATGACTGTATGGCTAGCTGCGTCTTTGCTCCGGGTTTCAGAAGCCACACTGGGGTTGAGACAGCCCCTTTAAATCTCTGAATCTACGGCAGTGCTCCCTGACCTTGGGTACCTTGTCAACCACATTCAATATTAAAGGGATTATCTCACAAAAAATCTCACCTATCCTGTTGGATCATCCAAAGAACGAGGGGTTCCTGAGTCCCATCTGTGAATGGAGTGGTAGTGTGCATATTGGTCTGTTGCCCAATTTATTTCTATGGGATTAACAGACCGCCATCTACATTACCCCGATAGAAGTGAATGGAGCAGTGGACCGACAAGCACACTAGAGCTCCATTCAAAGAGGGATTGCAGGGGTCCCAGTGGTCAAACGCCCCACCATCCAATATTCAGAAATGTAGGGGGAGACATTAACTGTTGAGGAACAATAAATCATGAAATTGTGAATATTTGCAGATTTCAGTGTGAGCTTTGAAAATTTTTGGGTGTGTGTGTGTTTGGATATCACTACAATATTGTCCATGTACATGTCCTATTTTGGTCAGCGTATATGGTCATGCTCATGGATCCTATGGTGACCCAATGGATGGGGACGACTGCTTTTATAGATGTGCACTTGGATTGAATTTCTCATGAGTGTTGCGCTTTTGGGCTGAATGGGCGCATTCCTGTTTTGTTTTTTTTAAATAAATATTTCACTTATAGTTTGTATAAGAATAAAAAATTCTTTACATGTCAATCAATACATATACGTGGAGAAATGGCAGAATATTTTTTCTGCACACTGATGCACTTTTCCCCAGGTTTGGTATCGCTATGGACACGGTCGTATTGTGGGCAGGACATTTTTGAGAACGGAGCTAAACAACTGACAATATCACAATGTGTACACAGATCAGACCTGTCAACCGCTCTTTTTTTTTAACTGATCACCAAAGAACGATTAGTGTGCAGCCTACTAGGACATTTACACTATAGTGTGTGGCCTACCGGAAAATTTACAGCATAGTGTGCGGTCTACCGGGACCTTTAAACTATAGTGTGTGGCCTATTAGGACATTTACACCATAGTGTGCTGCCTAATAGGACATTTATACTATAGCGTGTGGCCTATCAGGACATTTACACTATAGTGTGCAGCCTACCGGGACAGTTACCCCATAGTGTGCTGTCTTCCGGGAAATTTACACTATAGCGTGTGGCCTACCAGGACATTTATACTATAGCGTATGGCCTATCAGGACCTTTATACTATAGTGTGTGGCCTACTAGGACATTTACACCATAGTGTGCGGCCTACCGGGAAATTTACAGCATAGTGTGCGGTCTACCGGGACCTTTAAACTATAGTGTGTGGCCTACCAGGACATTTACACCATAGTGTGCAGCCTAATTGGACATTTACACCATAGTGTGTTGCCTACTGGGACATTTATACTATAGCGTGTGGCCTATCAGGACATTTACACTATAGTGTGCAGCCTACCGGGACAGTTACCCCATAGTGTGCTGTCTACCGGGAAATTTACACTATAGCGTGTGGCCTACCAGGACATTTATACTATAGCGTATGGCCTATCAGGACATTTACACTATAGTGTGCAGCCTACCAGGAAATTTACACTATAGCGTGTGGCCTACTGGGACATTTATACTATAGCATGTGGTCTACCAGGACCTTTATACTATAGTGTGTGGCCTACTAGGACATTTACACCATAGTGTGCAGCCTAATAGGACATTTACACCATAGTGTGTTGCCTACCAGACTATTTACACCATAGTGTGTTGCCTACCAGACTATTTATACCATAGTGTGTTGCCTACCAGACTATTTACACCATAGTGTGCGGTCTACGGGGACCTTTAAACTATAGCGTGTGGCCTATCAGGACATTTACACCATAGTGTGCTGCCGAACAGGACATTGTGAAGCCTACCAGGACATTTACCCTATAGTGTGTGGCCTACCACGACAGAGAGAAACCTTTTAAGGATTTTACCACTAGTATAATGGCAGACTCTACTTTCATGGATATGGATGTGTCCTTCAGAATGGCAGCTTTCAAGCCATCAGGTTATTTCTTTCATTTTTAAAATTTAATTGGAGAAGTGAGAGATGGAATTTTTTAATAGCTCCTTGTCTGTCCTTCCATTCTCAACAGTTTACAATGGGGACACTTTTGCAGTCACCATGCAGTTTGATTCCTTCATATAAGCTTGACTAATGTTGCAACAATAGTAATTCTGAGTGACTTATTTATCACCCTGATAAAACATATCTCCCTCCTAAACATCCCATGTTGTGCCTGATACGCAGACCTCCACTTATTTGCCGAATATTATTACAGCACCACAGCATTTCCTTCAGGAAAATGATGACCTCATCACGCTGACAGAACCCAGAAGAGGTCAGGGCAGGGTGCAGCCAAAACATGGAATTTGGGGGAGGAAACTCAAAAGGGAACAAGCCTGCTGAAATGTTCTCACTGCAGCCGGGTATCCAGCTATTTAAAGCTTGAAAGTTAATGCTTATTTAAATACAGGAAGCTTTACTGGTGGGCACCTCAGAGGTTGAAGAAGAATAGGGCAACTGGATATGAATTCGACCAGCTCCAATTCTCCATAGAATTTGTTAGTTCAGATGGTTTTCTGTGGCTTAAAGGGTCACAGAGTTTTCATAAAATATTTGATATGTCATAGAAACATATCAAAAGTTTGAATTGGTCTGAGTCTGAGCGTTGAGACCCCCACAATCACTAGAACAAGGAGAGACAATTGTTTACATATTGCGCTACTGCAGACGGGCACATAGACTTTCTATTGAGAGATAGCATGATATATATGTGAGCACTTCTCTCCCCTCATTCTAGCGATCAGTGGGCATCCCAGCGCTTAGCCCCCACTGATCAAAACGTTTAAAAAGTCTCTATGACATATCAAAAGTTTTTTTTTTAACTCAGTGAAAAGTGCATGTGTATTAATGCAAAAAAAAAGGTACCACACATCACTGACTGAGATAAATATTAAAGGGGTTATCCCATCTTAGACACTGGGGGCATATCGCTAGGATATGCCCCCATTGTCTGAAAGGTGCGAGGACCCGCACCTACAAGGAGAACAGAGCGGAGAAACTTGAGGAGGGCGCACTGCGCATGCGCAGCCGCCCTCCATTCATTTCTAGCTGGCTTGGCTATTTACGTCGGCCCCATAGAAATGAATGGGAGCGGTGGCCGCGCATGCGTGGTGCGCTCCCATTCACTTCAATGGGAGAGGCGGGGAGCTGCGCCTGGTGGTGGACGGACACCGGTAAACCCAGGGTCCTCCAGCCACAACTCTCCCCGGCTCCGTTCTCCTTGTGGGTGCGGGCCCCAGAGGTGGGACCCGCACCTATCAGACAATGGGGGCATATCCTAGCGATTTGCCCCCATTTTCTAAGATGGGATAACCCCTTTAAATGGTATCTGCTCCCTAAACGAAGATACTCAAGTTGAGTGAGCAAAAGAAAATAACCTCTGGTGCTTTGTGCTGGTGGGAAATATTTAGCAGTAAATGTTTCAGCGGTGTTACCCTTCACATACATCAGGTGCCCCAACTATGTTCTGTACAGTACAAATCTCTGGCATAAGCAATGCACTTTGAGCATCAGCCATGCAACTTGCCAAAGGGAGAAAGTGTGTGAAATGTTGGCTGTGCCATGGGATATTGCAAGATTCTCCTCTGCTACAATACTGGAAGCAAATGGTGGCAGATGTTCACTTGTTCATATCAAAAACACTTTAGGCATGACTAATGCACAGAGTGCATCACTTAAGTGGTCATTAACTTTTCAAAAAACTTTGCATTAATCAATAGTACAAGCGACCACAAGAAACTCTGTAATAGGTTTTATCGGTGAGAAATGTCTAGTTCTCCTGTTATTAGCTGCCACTTGATTTTCACTTTGAAAAATGCCCCTTTCGCGTCCTGGACGGGATCATCTCTGTAAAAAGCTCACATTACACATGTCAATGCAAGTCTATGGAGAAGGGAGGGGAAGGAGTGAGGAGGAACTGAGGAGACACACAGAGAAGCAGGACTGCACAACTACATAGCAAGGTTATATCTCATTGCAAGTGCTTCGTTCACAAAATTCAGTATTTCTTTGTAATGTCCTCCATTATCCTGGTGCTTCTTCTGAGTGACTGCGAGACAGTTAGGATGGAAATGTCCCTCTACTTTCTGTTTGTGCAGTGGATAGCACCTAGTCTCCACCTACCATGTCTGAGAGAACTGCAAACTAGATATTCAGCAAGCACAGGGGAAAATTCCCTATAATGCCAGATACAAGTCATATAATGGCCAGAAATAGTGTTATTCTTCATGTACATACACTGTACTACTGATTAATGCAAAGTTTGTTGAAAGCTTAGTGCTGCTTTAAACCAATTAGTTGTATTAAATGGGGGATGTATACTCTTGTAGTTACCTTGTTTAGAAATTTCCTGAATTACCAAAAATTCATCTAGGGTAGGACAGTAAGGAGGGGGGAGATGCAGCTGCAGTTCTTCAGTCAAACAGCATCAGAGAGGGGGAGGGTGGAGCAGCAGGGAAAGCTTTATGATTGGATCGACACATCTCTCTTACATTGCACCAGGTAGAGTCCGTCCTCAGCAAACATTAAAGGATCACATGTGTTCATGCACTGCTGAGGCCATTGACTGGCTGCAGCGGTCATGTGAATAATGAACATCAAGTGATCGCTGCAGACCCAGCAGTGGTTCGGAGCGGCTGTGCTGGACCAGCAGGACATTTAAAAGGTGAGTAAGGTTTCTAGTGCCTCCTCTAAAAAATCCCCTTTAAGGAGGGATTATTTATTCTTGTAAACAATGGGCATGCTTAACCCAAGGATAGAGCTAGTGGCTAAAAGATGCTAGAGTAATCATTGCGGCGGTCAAAGAATGCTTGTCACCATCAGTGGTGCACCTAGCCAAACTGAAATGGGGCCCCGCCCCCCAATGCCAATTTCTTACCCTAACCCCTTTGCCACAATGAAAGCGCTCATTGCCCATGGCCCTTCCGCTGCCCCTACCTGGTGCTGCCTGAGGCGATCGCCTCACCTAGCCTCATTGGTGGTGCACACCTGGTCACCATGGCTTTCAGGCTATTGCTCCCCAGTGGCAGCGTGCAAGCGATAGTCTGAGACTGTACTAATGCTGCGAGGGTCCAGGATGACTGTCTGGTCAGGGCGCTGGAGAGTCACTTTAAAAAAAATACATTATAAATGTTTGATCAATATGCTTGTCCTTACACTCCAAGCCAGAAATGAACAAATATACTATAATTACGTACAGAGAGTAACCAATGAGTACATTATTGTACTATGTGGAGATAAATATTAAGAAAGCCTAAATTAAGATACGAATTTCATTTTTAAAGAAGATCCATCCAGCAGCTAAACCTCACAGAGTCCTTTGCTCATGATGTCATCCTTAAAGTTATACTGAACACTTGGGTTACACAATTACCCATTAGAATAAACATTGCCTTTTACATGCGCTTCCTGTAAGATAAGTGAGTCATGCTTCGTTTTCTTTTTTTCTCTCTCTTCCCCTGCAAGAAAACCCTTGAACATTAGCTGTTCGTGAACTATAGGATCCTTCGGCGCCCTGGCACAGAGTGGGTTAAATGCTTTGCAAAGGGATCAGTCTTCAAAAATTCCCAAATCAATGAGACATTTAGGAAGAGTCCAGGGTCTGCAAGTCTATCTCTACTGGACAGGTTTTTCAAGTGGTTGAGTTAAAGGTGAATGGAGACAGTAAGGATTATCAGGGTTTATTTTAGCTTGCAGTCCTGGAGCTGCACCTTATACTGTAACATATGGAAGTCTTTCGGATTCAGTTGACGATGATGACATTGGAATGTTAATAGAAATGTATGGCTGTCATCTTCAATGCCTGAGCTGTACATAGAGAGGAGTGAAGGTACTGGTCGGTGGTTAGCGCTGGAGTTTGAATCCATTTGGGACAACATCTGCATGGAGTTTTGTATGATCGCTTACACTCCGAAAACATACCGGTATGTTACTCTACTCTCCCATGATAGTGGCACTAGGGTGTGTACACAGCTTTAGAATATGCTGGGGCTATATAGATAGAGGGGGAATGAATGTTTCTCAATGATTTCGATAGGTGGACTCTTTACAAAAACAGAACCATTGGTTCACACTAAGTTTTTGGGACAAGGTTTTTCACCTAAACCAGAAGTGGATCCAGTATGAAGAAGACATATACGTCCTTCCTTTATATTTCCCATTCCTCTCGAATCCAATTATGGCTTTGCCTGAAAAAACTGTAGGGAAATCTGCCTCAAATCCTCCCACAAAAAACTCAGTGTGAACCTACCTTAAGGTGCAACATGTTTGCCACTCCCCACCTCGTCTACTAACAGGAGCAATTTGAGTCCCAATTCCACAGAAAAATGAAATGTGAAAAAACGTAACCTAACCACCCCAATAATTTCCATGGAGAACCTTCTGTCAATAAAGTCATCAAAGGCAATCCATTTCTTCGGTATGGCGAAATATACCGTACGTGACAACAGATGGCCTGTGATCAAACAGGCAATGCCACACCCGACCAAAAGAGAATCCTGCATGAATGGGGAACTACAAGTCCCTGCATGCCTCTGCTCCACATACATTTCTCAACATCTGGAAGTTACTTACAGTTCTGGCTATCTATGGTAGCCACAGGAAACCTTTTAAAGCAGGGGTGCAGCACCAATGAGGCCAGGTGAGGCAAAGGAGGGGGGGGGGGCAGCCGAAGGGCCATGGGCTGAAGGAAAGGGTCTAGGTTACAAATTGGCATTGGGGAGGGAGGCGCTGTATCAGTTTTCGCTTTAGGCAGCAGAACGGCTAGGTGCACCTCTGTTTCAAAGGTTAGGTTTGCGGCACTGTCATCTCCAGGATGTTATGGGTTAAGGGAGGCACCACAAGACGCTGGTCTGTTATAGTCTCTCTATATGTGCATGCTAGTCCTTCTTCCATTCTCTAGTTCTGGGGGGTATAATTACGGACACCACACACAATGTATAAAGAAAGCCAGCCTGAAGTACAAAGTACAGGTCTCCCTGGATTTCCAGTTATGGATGCTATAGGTCCAATTAGGGTCCATTCTGCTAATTTTCCACCATTTAGGTGGGCTTACAAAAGCTAGGGTGTCTAAATACATCATTTAGTTCCCAGCCATCACCATGATGGGATGATGCACTTTTGCAGGTCTTGCAGACAATCATTTCAATCCCTGACACACATTGTCCTTACAGATGGTCATTTTAGGTCCTACCCTTCTGATAAAACTGCTTTGCCTTAACCCAGGTTTGATTCTTGCACAGCAAGAACAGCAGGGAAAAAAAAAAGAGAATAGTAAAACCACCCTCCATTACCTATCTGCCAGGGATCAGGTGCTGGGACAGTATGGAGCTGTTACCATCCATTCCTAGAGTATGACAGCTCAGGGCAGCTGTTCACATCCAGGAAAGTCCATACCTGTCCATGCTTAGAACGGGTATAAGAAATGCCAACCCAGGACCTTGGCACAGAGGAAGAGTCCTGGACAATGATCTTACCTTTCCTTCTGCAACTTTCCAAACTAGAGCAAGGTTGGAGCAGAGCTGCTGCTGGGCTGCGCTTCCCTGTGTGCTCCTCTCAGTACAGGGGATAATGCCTCCCAGTTGCCCTGTCAATTGAATTACACCCCCTTGATGTCTCCTCTCTCTCTCTCCCTCAGAGATTGAGAAAGCCTTAATTGGTAAAATAGCAAAGTGAAGAAGAGGGGGGGAGTTTATGGCAGCCTGCAGTTTAGTAGAGAACCCCGCCTCCCCCGAGCTTTGGGATGAGGTCAGCCTTCATTTTCTCAGAAGCCTGAATTTCTGCACAGCCTCAAGGCAAAAAAGGGGATGCCTGCTCCCAAGGAATTTAACCCCTTCAGGAGTGGTGGGCATATAGAATTTGGCAGGAGGTTGTGATTGCATTTGGGAAGTGGCTTCCCCCCACCTAACAGCTGCATGATATGTACCCAGAGACAAGGGGCAGGAGATCTTCATCCATGTTCAGGAGACCCTACAGATCACAGAAGTAGATATGCCTGGTGCTTGCTTGTCACACTGGCCATTCTGCTTTATTTACCTGGGATACATTGATGAAAAGTGTTGTATCCCCTTTTCCTACACAGACTGATTCACATGGCTGTTCTCGGTCCAGGAAAGACGGTCCCTGTGTCCTCCGCAACTCCCAGACCGACCCAAATGGACGGCATCATAGTGTTTTATAATGCAGTTAGTTCAGATCAGGGGAGCCGCGTTTGGTCCGGGAGATGTGGCCGACACCTGGACCGTCTTTCCCAGCCCTAAAGCATTTTTCACACATCTGTGAATCACGGATGTGTGCCGTCAGTGGTCTCCTCAGACAGCACACGTATCCATTGACTTTAAAGCGGACCTGTCACCGGGATTTAGTGCATAGAGCTGAGGACATGGGCTGCTAGATGGCTGCTAGCACCTGAGAGGAGTCCTGTCCCTGGGCAATAAAAGCACACAGAGCTATGGGGACTGGATATTGGGATGTGCTAGCGGCCATCTAGCAACCCATGTCCTCAGCACTATACCCCAAATCCCGGTGACAGGTTCCCTTTAAGGGCTCATGCACATGAACGTATTTTTTTTTTTCACTGTCCGTTCCATTCCCGTATGTGGAACCATTCACTTCAATGGGTCAGCAAAAAACAGAAATGACTCAGTTCCGCAAAAAAAGATAGAACATGTCCTATTCTTGTCCGTTTTGCGGACAAGGATAGTCATTGTTGCAATGGATCGTCAAATAAAATGGATCACATGGGCCTCATCCATATTTTTTTGCGGATCCATGTTTTGCAGACTGCGAAATACATGCGGTCGTGTGCATTCACACATCACTTGTTTTCCATGGGTGGTCGATGGCGACATCACAGAACCATGCCCTATTTTGTCCATGAGTACAGATCCCTCACACACATATATTCTATAGGTCCATGAAAACACACTCACACGGACAGCATCCGTTTTTGATCCGTAGTTTTCGTGGATTGTTGATAAAAATATTCTTTGGAAATTAATTTTCAGCATAGTAGTGTCAGTTGAATACGGATAACACACACAGAACAAAACACGGACACAAGGACCAAACATGGATTCTTCAAGGATGAACCACTGACACCTTGTCAATGATGTCATCACGGACACAGACAGCTGTGTGAATGCTGCCTTTTCCATGGAATGATGTTAGAAAACTGCCATATGTATTATAACCTCTCTCATTATCCCGAGCTATGGCTATCATAATAATATAGGGCATGCGTTATCTACCAATATGCAGTCCTAACCAACGGAGCAGACTCCAGGCTCCACCACAACTGTAGATGATCACCATGGCATTACTTACAAGATGCAATAGTATGTACAGTGGATATAAAAAGTCTGCACACCCCTGTTAAAATGTCAGGTTTCTGTGATGTAAAAAAAAATGAGACAAAGATGAATCATTTCAGAACTTTTTCCACCTTTAGGCCCCATTCACACGTCCACAATTATGTTCCGCATTTTGCGGAACGGAATTGCGGATCCATTCATTTCTATGGGGCCGCACAATGTGCTGCCCGGATCTGGAAATGCGGACCCGCACTTCCGGGTCCGCAATTTCGTTCCCCAAAAAAATAGAACATGTCCTATTCTATTATAGTGCCGGCGATGTGCGGTCCGCAAAATGCGGAAAGCACATTGCCAGGTGTCCGTGTTTTGCGGATCCGTGAATCCGCAAAACACATACGGATGTGTGAAGGGACCCTTCATGTGACCTTTAAACTGTACCACTCAATTGAAAAATAAACTGAAATCTTTTAGGTAGAGGGAATAAAAAATATGCAACCATATTCTTTTATTTTTATAAGTGTGCGCACCCTTAAACTAATACTTTGTTGAAGCACCTTTTGATTTTATTACAGAACTCAGTCTTTTTGGGTAGGAGTCTATCAGCATGGCACATTTAGACTTGCAAGATTTGCCCACTCTTCTTTTCAAAAACACTCCAAATCTGTCAGATTGCGAGGGCATCTCCTGGGCACAGCCCTCTTCAGATCACCCCACAGATTTTCAATCGGATTCAGGTCTGGGCTCTGGCTGGGCCATTCCAAAACTTTCATCTTCTTCTGGTGAAGCCATTCCTTTGTTGATTTGGATGTATGCTTTGGGTCGTTGTCATGCTGAAAGATGAAGTTCCTCTTCATGTTCAGCTTTCTAGCAGAGGCCTGAAGGTTTTGGGCCAATATTGGCTGGTATTTGGAACTGTTCATGATTCCCTCTAGCTTAACTAAGGCCCCAGTTCCAGCTGAAGAAAAACAGCCCCTTGGCATGATGCTGCCACCACCATGCTTCACTGTGGGGATGGTGTTCTTTTGGTGATGTGCAGGGTTGGTTTTGGCCAAACATATCTTTTGGAATTATGGCCAAAAAGTTCAACCTTGGTTTCATCAGACCATAACACTTTTTCCCACATGCTTTTGGGAGACTTCAGATGTGTTTTTGCAAAATGTAGCCTGGCTTGGATGTTTTCTTCGTAAGAAAAGGCTTTTGTCTTGCCACTCTACCCCATAGCCCAGACATATGAAGAATACGGGAGATTGTTGTCACATGTACCACACAGCCAGGACTTGCCAGATATTCCTGCAGCTCCTTTAATGTTGCTGTAGGCCTCTTGGTCGCCTCCCAGACCAGTTTTCTTCTCGTCTTTTCATCAATTTTGGAGGGACGTCCAGCTCTTGGTAATGTCACTGTTGTGCCATATTTTCTCCACTTGATGATGACTGTCTTCACTGTGTTCCATGGTATATCTAATGCCTTGGAAATTATTTTGTACCCTTCTCCTGACTGATACCTTCTAACAATGAGATTCCTCTGATGCTTTGGAAGCTCTCTGTGGACCATGGCTTCTGCTGTGGGATGCGACTGAGAAAATTTCAGGAAAGACCAACTAGAGCAGCTGAACTTTATTTGGGGTTAATCAGAGGCACTTTAAATGATGGCCGGTGTATGCTGACTCCTATTTAACATGATTGTGAATGTGATTGCTTAATTCTGAACACAGCTACATCCCCAGTTATAAGAGGGTGTGCACACTTATGCAACCACATTATTAATATATATTTTTTTCCCTCCGCCTAAAAGATTTCAGTTTGTTTTTCAATTGAGTTGTACAGTTTATAGGTCACATTAAAAGTGAAAAAGTTCTGCAATGATTTATCTTTGTCTCATTTTTTTTACATCACAGAAACCTGACATTTTAACAGGGGTGTGTAGACTTTTTATATCCACTGTATATGTTCAAAGCTGTACCTAGGCACAATGAACATGGTTTGCAAGCATCCGTATGTTTCTGGAAAGTCCATAAAATAGGTCCATTCATTTCCATTAAAAAAAAGATGTATATGATGGTAGTTGAGTAGCAGGAGAAGTTGACCACACAACTGCTATGGGGCCTGGAGTGAGAGGAAAGAACATATTCTGCTTTCCAACATAACTAAATGACATTAAAGGGAACCTGTCACCTGGATTTTGTGCTATGGGGACTGGGTATTGCGGATGTGCGCAACCCATGTCCTCAGCTCTATACACAAAATCCAGGTGACAGGTTCCCTTTAAGTTTAATGATAACTGTATAATTCCTATATACTGAGCTCCCTCTAGTGGTGACATTATATAATATCTAAAATATAATATAATGTTTAATGGGAAGAAGAGGATTTAGAGATTTATCTGAGTATTTATGCCTGTTGTAAATACATAGAAAAAAATGGTGTCCAGAATGAGCACCATATAGATGAAGCATATGGATGTTCTACTTTTTCCAACATATACTGTGTTCAATCTCCAGTAAGTGTGTTTTTTTTCTCTCCTTAAACCGGAGGGTCGCTTTAATAATGTCTATACCATTTAATAATATGTGAAGCCCTAAAAAAATAGTGGTAGGAATAAGTGATTGCCTACAAAGTCAACTTCAAATTGGGTAGCCTTCTGCTGGACCTTTTGGGTCCTATTAGAGGACAATCATTGTGTCAGATCTTGGGCCCAGCAGAGGATCCTTTTGTATTTTGGTGGCACCATCAGATCCTAAAATAGATGGTGCGCTGGTTCCACACAACATGGGAATTTATCAAAATTTAAGCGAGCAGCTGCCATAACAACAGAACATATTTTAGTTCTTATTATTTCAAGTGACTAAAGGGCTGCAGTTATTGCAGTGTGATGTTAGGAGTGGCAATTTTTCATATACAAAATCCAAAAGAGAACAGTTTGCTTTAGCTAAGGCCTAAGTAATACAGGGGAAATTGGAAAATGCACGTATGCTGCTGGAAAGTCCAAGGAGACAAGGATAAACGGATAGAATATTGACAACGCGTTTCGATTTCAGTTTGGTATCCTCATCAGGCCAATAGGAAGGTACCAAACCAGTATAGAAAATTGTTGCCTATCCATTTATCCTGAACTTTTTGGACTTCCTTTTGCCAGCAGTGCCCATGCATTTGCCCATTTTCCTGTTAGACATAGACAGCGGAGGTATCCTTCAACTGCCTGGGCCTGAGTGCAATATCTTAAGCAATAACTTTAGGGTTTAAGCACGTAGGGCTGTGTGCTTTTATATCAATAGTAACTGTGCTTTACCTAAGCCCCATCGCTCCTTTGTTCTAGGACAGTGATGGCTAACCTCCGGCACTCCAGATGTAGTAAAACTACAACTCCCAAGATTTACACTTGCTTGGCTATTCTCAGAACTTGATAGAAATGAATGGAGCATGCTGGGAGTCGTAGTTTGCACAGCCAGAGTGCCAGAGGTTAGCCATCACTGTTCTAGGATATGTGGGTCTCATCAGTCATACCCTCACCAATCAGATAGTGATACATTTCTAGCTTTCTAGAGGAGCCCGGTAGTGGGACATAACTGGAAACTGGCGAGAAAATGAAATTAAATCATATACCATATTGGTGAAGCTGTACTTTTAGCTAATACAAAGCAGGATTCTGCAGGATATACTGGGACGCATGAAAGATCCCTTATTAGCATTAATTGTAACTGTGCCATAACGGGGAGATTCCTATGTCATGTATTGTCTCCAAGAGTCGGAACAGGACTTCAGTTTATGGAATCATTTGACAGGGAATAGGAGAGAAGTCATGTGTTATACCTGTCACAAGGCATGCAACGTGTTCCACAGCACACAACCACTTCTTCTCATTTACTATCACTGCTGGACTGTAATACTAGTGCGGCACGTTCTGTATACCCAACGTGGGGCCCGTCTCTTGAATACAATGCAGCTACAGAACACCAGAAAGGCTATGCAATGATCGATACATCTCCCTTATAAAATCTTCTGAATACTTGGGAAGATTTACTAGCCCTGCGTAGTCTAAGTCTACCTGCACAAATTGGGGGCCATTTACTAAAACTCCTTACGCCAGTTTTAGGCATAAAAAGTCGCAGGACCCTGTTTTGCAACTGTGCTACTAAATTTAGTTGCACACAGCATTTTTACACCACCCTCAAAATTCTGTGACATTTGGCATAAATTGAAATCTACTCCAGATAGGGACTGGAGTAGTTTTCAGTACAGCCGGAGGATGTGCCTAATCTATGAGAAGGGGTTTGCCCCTAGTCATAAATTAGGCACATCCTCCAGCAGCGCAGGGGCTATTAAAGACCAGTAGCCTTTGATAAATGACCCCCATTGTGTATTTTTATGCAGAAAATCCTTCTAAAACCACATCAAAACCTTGATAAAACCACACAAAAATCTGCACTATTACCATATTATGATTTTTTTGCATGTTTTTTTGTTGCAGTTTTTGGTGTGGATTTTCAGTTTATTTTAACAACCCCAATGAAGTCTATGGGGGAAAACAACTATACTGTACGTAGGGTGCAATTTCCAGATAAGATTTGGCAATTTTCATTCAACTTGCCGTTACTGAATTACGCTACATTTTTCTCAACGCAAGAGAATCCGTGCAGAAAAATCACACATTATCAGCAACGTGTGCAGGTACCCTAAGGGTAAGTTTAGATGTCATGAATTTTCAAGTGGAGGAAAATTATATGGAAATCCAGAATGAATTATGGCTACCCCAGCATACACAGACTATTCTGATATCAGACATGTTTTGCTGAAATGAGAATAATCCTTAAATTTTTGTGTAAAGTATTTTAATATACTATTAGTCAATTTCTACGTTATCTCAGTCTTAAATATGGGTGGTAAGTACAAGAGGACAATTAGGGTGAGACCAAAGGGTGGGTACCATGTGGCCATACCGGCTGTAAATAAACGTATGAGTCTGTACTATTTAGTCGGTCTGCATTGTTAATGGCTATGAGGTATTGAGGGTGCTTGTGTAGCCATTAACAATGCAGACTGACTAAACGTTGCAGTCTTCACTACTTTAATTAGAGCCGGCCATGTATAACTCTACTGCAGAGGGGTTGTGTCGCAAGCACAACGCGACTGTGCCGTGCAGTTGTACCCTTACTCATTTGCACTCATTCTAATGCAGAAATTCATCCATGCATCCTCGCCTCTACCTCTGGCAGTATGATAATCTTCGCTCTAGTTCAGACATTAATGTCACAAATTTGGGAAATCAGGCTAAATATGCTCAAATAAAACTATAAAAAAAATACTAATAGACCTTAAAGGAGTTGTCACATGAAAAATATTCTACAGTTTTCAAACCAGCGCCTGGATCTGAATACTTTTGTAATTGCATGTAATTAAAAATTTTGTATAGCCACTAAGTTATTCAATAAAATGTGTCTGTATAGCGCCACTTAATTTCTTTGTCCGGCTCACTGAGATGGTCGCACATGCTCAGTTTCATCCTTCAACTGCCTCCTGAGCTGTGATAGGCAGAGCATGGACACGCCCCCTGAGCGGTGATAGGGAGAGCATGGACACGGCCCCTGAGCTGCAGCAGAAAAGACACTCCCCTTGAGCTGTCAGCTTGATATAAATCTAGCAGAGCAATGACTAGGGAGATCTCTGGATCCATGTGAGGTACAGGGCTGGTTCTTTATTAGAAAGGTATTGTCATGGACTATATGATGTCTGATTTTCATTTTTTACATTATTCATGGGACAACCCCGTTAAGTAATAAGAAGATTGGTTATATAAAATGTGATTAATCATTTCCAAGTTATACATTCTATGAGCCACCGCCTGGAATAGTTGCAAAAGCTTTGCCATAGAACGAGGGCGGGAACGTGAAGTGTTAGGAAAAAATATGTCTTTCATATCCCTGCATTAATTTGAGAATGATCTTATCTTCATTTGTCACAAAGCTGGTATGACCGATGTGAAAGTCCATTTGAACAAGTTTCAGTTCAGCAGCTTCCAGCCCACCCATCCAGCCTTACTTGGGCATGTTCATGGACTCACAAGATGCCCAATGAATAATGATATTTCCAACTGTTTCAGTGAAGCTGATCCTAAACCAAGGCACAGGATTAATGGGACATTAAATAACTCTAAATAAAGTTCAGATCTACTAGGCTCGAGCTCATGAAAAGTCTCGTCATTTTAACCAATCTCAAAGGTAAAGCAACTGTCCCACCATGAGAACTTATTCTCCAAATACAAAGGATAGGGTATAAATATCTGATTGGTGGGTGGCCGACATCTGGGTCCCACACCGATAGCAAGAATGAGGTGCCGGAGTCCCGGAGTGAATAGAATGGTGGTCACACATGCGCACTGCCGCTCCATTCAATTCTATGGGACTGCAGAAAAGAAGCCAAATACAGGGCTGGGCTATCTCTGGCAGTCCCACGGACTTGAATGGACCAGCAGCACTAATGCATGACTGCAGCTTCATCCCCTTTAAGAGACTCTGGCAACTCATTCTTGTGGTCGATGGGGGATCCCGACAAATCAGATACTTATCCTCTATCCTGGTGGATAAGGTTTTATAGTGAGATAACACTTTTAGTGGGTTTGCATGTCTTTTTCTGCATTTTTATGTTGCATTTGGGACTTTTTACTATTTTTTTTCCCTAAAATTAAAGCACACTGTAGGTATGTCCTTTTTTCTAGCGTTTTTTCCCCCCCCCATAGGTATTTCTATAGGAGTAAAAAAAACACACCATGTTTAATGTGTTACAACTAACAGAAACACAAAAAAAATAACAATGTGTGAAGGAAGCCGCAAACCACTTTCCCACAGCAATATTTTGCATCAGTATTTATAAGCCAAAACCTGGAGTGTGTCCAAAATATTGAAGAAGAGGTGCAAATCTTTCTATCAGGGCTTGTTCACAGGAATATATTTTGCGTTCCGTATACGGGCCGTTTTATGCCTTCCGCATACGGTCCGTATACAGAACCATTCATTTCAATGGGTCCCCAACTGGTTACCACCCCTCTGTACCCTTACTGCAGACTGCTAGCAATTCATTCACAACTTCTAGTAGAAATAATAAAGGAATGGCACAACATAGAGCCATAAAAATAGATGTTACAGAATTGTTATTACATGGGAAATGCATGAAGCTATTAAAACAGACATGTCAGGAGAGGTGAGAGGTCCTCTTTAACATGATTCTATGGGTT
This sequence comes from Bufo gargarizans, assembly GCF_014858855.1. Classification (NCBI taxonomy): domain Eukaryota; kingdom Metazoa; phylum Chordata; class Amphibia; order Anura; family Bufonidae; genus Bufo; species Bufo gargarizans. The sequence continues at coordinate 173,508,350 of NC_058088.1, read as the reverse complement.
CACATATGCGCCTTGAACTCCGGCAGTATGTTCCGGTGGAGGAACAGACTGCCAGAGTTCGCTGTATACGGCATAGCCGGATACAACCGTGCACTGCTGGATCCCCTGGATACAGTGAATTTTGGAACAGACTGCTAGAACAGACTGCTAGAGTTCAAAGCGCGTATGTGAACCCAACCTATCAGAATCAGTCTGTGCCCTGTCATTTTCTGAATATATACATGCCTAAATAAAAATGGTCACGTCCCTGTAAATAAGTGAAACAAAAGACATTCAAAAGACAGGCAGCCAGAAGGGTGTGGCTGATCTGGTTAAGGGAACAATATCCCAGCATGCTTGCTATCATATATAAAAAAGCAAGGTAGATTTGCCATCCGTAACTAGATTTTTCTAGGCTAATATGGGGATACCTGTCCTTGTATCGCATGTAAACAATACACTCTATTATGCTTTGCTTACAGTAACAGTAATGCAGGATAACACAACTACAAAGAGTGCAAGTACCAACAAATACTCCCAAGTAATTACAGAAAATTGCCAACTACAGTAATCACAGAGGAAGGAGAGGTTCTGTATTATATATATATATATAATCTGGTCCTTTGATCTGATCAGTACTACTACTACAGACACCAACTACCAGCCTGTAGCCCATAGCCTCCCTGGAGGGGTGAGCCTTCAACCAACAGCTTACCAATGTCTTCATAAAATCAACTGTAGCCTTAACCTAATGGCACTTTTATGTGGGCAGAATTTCCCAGTACTGAGTGCCAACTGATGAAACAGCTTGTCAATCAGTGCTCCTTTAAGGACCTTCACACGGGCAGCTCATTGCTCAAACAAATGTCCACCACTTACAATCGTCTGTGCTGCTGTTCATTTTCATTGCTGTTTACATGGGGGGATATGCTGCCAACAAGTGACAATATTTTCAGCCACATGAAAGATATAAGGAGCTGATAAACGAGCGTTTTCTTGTTGGGCAGAGATTGGTAATGAACATTTCTTCAGCCAATCATTCCCCTGGAAGGTGGAAGAGCGATGAATGTAAGTAAGAGGAATAAACCTTGCGGAAACTGCTCCTGAACTTCTAAGTCCAACTAGACAGCAACAAAATAAAATAAAAAAAACAGCAACAAAAAGCTGAACCCACAACAAACACAACTGCGATACAGACAATAATAGGGTTCACAGGTAAACTAGTTCTAATGCCTAATGGAAACTAGTTACAAGGTGGAGCGCAATGGAAATGAAAGTGTGGAGATAAAAAAATAAGTGTCAGATCTGATCTCTTAACAGGTTTGTTGCACTCTTTTCTTCAAGTCCTATGAATCGGAGCCCTTGGCCGTTGTAGAGTTTACATATGTTAATAAGCCAAGTGTGTTTTAAGGCTACTTTCACACTAGCGGTTTTTGCGGATCCATCATGAACGAATCTGGTTGTATTATGTCTTATATAGCCAAGACGGATCCATCATGAACTCCATTGAAAGTCAATGGGGGACAGATTCGTTTTCTATTGTGTCAGAGAAAACGGATCCGTCCTGACACACAATGTAAGTCAATGGGGATGGATCCGTTTTCTCTACTCCGCATCCCAGGACAGACAGCAAAACGCTGCAAGGCAGTGTTTTGGTGTCGGCCTCCAGAGCGGAATGGTGACTGAACGGAGGCAAACTAATGCATTCTGAGCGGATCCTTTTCCATTCAGAATGTATCAGGGCAAAACTGATCCGTTTTGGACCACTTGTGAGAGCCCTGAACGGATCTCACAAACGGAAAGCCAAAACGCTAGTGTGAAGGTAGTCCTAACACAGACTTCTGTTTTTCTCCTCAAGCGTTTATCTTATCACCTCCTAAAACACTGGAGAGTTGGCAACACAGCCTAGAGCGTCCACCAAGCAGTAAGTCAGCCCAGGTTTTCCATGCCTATTGGTCCAAAACCAAATCATTTACAAGGCTTAATAGCGAATGTGTATGATCCCGAAATCCAGCTGAGTGGCCCTTGCATCGTCCGAGCTCTGGTTTTATTAAACCTCAGAGGAGAAGGGGCAACTTTTTGCAGATGCGGTCTGAGCTCCCTCCGACCATTGATAATGATATTCAAAAGAAATATTACACCGATATGAAATCATCTTGTGCAATAGCATTCTCCTGGATGGGTTCTACTGCTTATGGGACCTCGAGTTGCCTTTTCTCTCCAATCTACACTTCTATATGGTAACTGGTACAGACAGTGGTGAGTGTGACCATGATGCAGACACACAACCAAATGGTTGCATTTAGCTTGAGCTACACACAATTTTTGTAGCCAGACTGTCCAAAACCCAGCCGACACTTTTTCACATCTGCATAGGAAGCTCCATGCCAGGCTATTTTTCCATTATACATCATTGGGGACCATCAGGTACAGTTAGTGTCCATAATGTGACATATCCAGCACAATGTTGGGGCTTGTTAAAGTGGTTGTGCCAAGTTTGAAAAAGTTATTCCCCATCTATAGGATAAGGAGAAACTAACTTTCTGCTGGTGGGTCTGACTACTGGGACCCCCACAACCCCAAGAATAGGGGGTTCCGTCCCCTTGATCTCATGTAATGGCAGATCGAGCATGTGCCCTGCCATTCCATTCATTCTCTATGGGACTAGCAGAGTACAGCACCATGCTATTTGCAGAGGTCCGATAATGAACAAAAGGAGCAGCAGGGTGCATGAGATTGGGAAACAGGACCTCCGTTCAGGGGGGCGGATTTACCATAGACCTTACATGGAAATTTACTGGTAGGCCAATCCCCATGGGGCTACCCACGCCCTCGTCACGAGCTTCTTCATACTGATGACCCATCCTCAGGATAGGTCATCAGTATCAGATTGATGGGGGTCCGACAACCCCGCCAATCAGCTGATTGAGAAGACAGCGCACGCTGTGTGCATGTGCCGTCTCCCTTCTCTCTTCCTGCTTGCTACTGTATGTCTATGGGACAGCAGCAGCGGAGAGGAAGAGAAAAGGGAGACGGCATGTGCGCACTGCAGCTGCCGTCTCCTCAAAAAGCTCATGGGGGGGGATGTGTCAGACCCCCACCGATCTGATATTGATGACCTAGGTCATAAATATGAAAAAGCCCGGAGAACCCCTTTAATGCTGTTGCTCTCAGCATTAATGTTAGGAGCATCAGGTACTCATGCACCTGGCTAGCAGCCGCAGCCTCCTGAACTCAACTGTATTACTGTCCTCAGGACAGTAATTGAATTGAATACTGTGGTGAGGGGGGCAGTATTATGTGCTGCACTGTGGTTATTTGCTTCTGTAGAGGCAGTATTTTGTGGTGCATTACAGTACTGCTGGTCACACCTACTCCTGTTGTCCCTGCCTACTTGTGTTGTTCCACCTTCTGTCAATTTGGACCCACCTATGACATGGGGCCATTTTAAGTCCCCAGTGCACCCATGCCTCTGTACTTGAGGTCGATGGGGGTCTCAGCAGTCGAGCCCTCAGCAATCAGATAATTATTCTATAGCTTTTCTATAGGATATAACTTGAAGACTTAAGTTGGCACAACCTTACCTTACCGTGTAGCCCCAGGCTTCAAGAATATACTGGTCCTGTAATCATCCCAGTTATTCAAGCATCCAACATAAACATGAATCAATATGGGGACATGGTAAAGATGCATTTACACACTGCGGGTTTGTCATTTGTTTCTTGCAATGTCAAGCAAGGCGAACGGCTCTAGATTTTAGCGCAGCTGTATCTAAAATATATAAAACAACATGGCGAGTCAGTACTCATGCACAGGTATGACTATATGTGAGGCATGTACTATGTTTGCCGCATCCCATAAAATCCCCCTCAGCTATTTGTACAACACACAAAGGGCTCATGCACACGACAGTATTTTGCGTTCAGTATACTGGACGTTTTTTGAGTTCAGTATGCGGTACATATACAGAACCATTCATTTCAATGGTTCAGCAGAAAATACTGAAGAGTCTCCGTGTGCATTCCGTTTCAGTATTTAAATGCCGTGAAAAGATAGAACATGTCCTATTCTTGTCCGCAAATCACGGTGCTTGGCTCCATTCAAGTCAATGGGTCCGCCAAAAAAAGGAACACATACGGAAATGCTTCCGTATCCGTTCCGTTTTTGCTGAACCATCTATTGAAAATGTTATGCCCAACCCAATTTTTTCTATGTAATTACTGTGAACTGTATATGGCATACAGAAAAACGGAATGGAAAAACAGAAAGGAAACGGAAACACAACGGAAACAAAAAATGGAACAACGAATCCGTAAAAAACGGACTGCACAAACACTGAAAAAGCAATACTGTCGTGTGCATGAGCCCAAACACACAAAATCAGCAGGCTAAAACCTGAAAACACAGACTGTTCACACTACTGATACTTTCATTCATGTGACCCATAGCGTCTTAGTTTCATCTTAAAATAACACAGAATTTTTTTTTTTTTAACACAGCTGCAGATGCACCTGACTTGTATGGGATCACATATTTGCAATATTTTCCTGTTCTGCAAGAGATAATCAGAGCTTGCATAATTGAAGGTGATATTTCAGCGTGACAGGATAGGCTGTAGAGGAAAGTGAATTTCAATGCGTGCCTGAGTGAGCGCCTCTTTCTATTCGTGGTGTAGAATTAGAAGCGCTAGCAGTAGTCACAGTGGAACAAGGTTCTGAAATCCAAAGAAATCCACAAAAAAAGAAAACTGGAACTGTGGGGGTCCAACTGAAGGGACCCCCACCCGTGACAATGACACCATCTCAAATGCCAGAAGATGAAAATTGGTGAGGGTAAAATAAAAACAATGTTGCATACACAGTATCTCATTATTTGTGTCGACAAAACTGTTTTAATAGATACAAAGTTATGGATGTGTTTATGATCTAATATTAACATTCTGTGCCAGTTTTCTGGTGGAATAAAAGCTGCAAACCCTGTGTTTGTGTCTTTTTAAACGCCACCACAACTAAACTTAGTTGCAAGTGATGTTTCTATGCCACCCTCGCCATCTTCAGAGTATGGGTCACGGAGAGTTGTAGCAAATGCAGACCCCGGCGATTTTCCATTTTGGCATTTTCCAATCCCTATCTTCCCGGAGCCATAGTTTTTTTTATTTTTCCATTCACACAGCAGTATATGCAGAGGCGTAACTATAGGGGAAGCAGCTGCTTTGGGGCCCTGACCCAGAAGGGGCCCATCCAAGAGGAGGAGGACTAAAAGATTTGGTCAGGGCCCCCTCAACAGTATTACACAATGAAATGATATACAGGTGACAGTATAGACAGTATAGAAAACGGATGGAACAGCTGCCGGACCTGGTCTGAGAGAGCGATCTTTACTATCCACAGGAATGGGGACGGCATGAAAGGAAGAGGTTGCTGAAAAAATTACTGGGGGAGCGGACCCCATTCAAAAATTTGCTGTGGGGCCCAGTCATTTCTAGCTACTGCCACTGAGTATAGGACTTGTTTTTTGCAGGACAAGTTGTACTTTTTAATGGCACCATTTACTACTGCATACAATGTAGTGGGAAGCTAGAATAAAATTCCAAATGGGGTGGATTTGGAAATAACAAATGCAATTCTGCCACCGTTTTATGGGTTTTGTTTTTACTTCGTTCCCTATGTGGTAAATATGACCAGTAACCTTCAATCTCCAGGTCAGTACTGATTATAGCCATACTACATATATAGTTTTTCTTGTGTTTTAATACTAAAAATAAATACAAACTTTGGAAAATATTTATTTTTTCTTTTCATTGTTATATTCTGATCCCCATAACTTTTTTATAGCTACGTATGTTTGCGGAGTTGTGTGAGAGCTCATTTTTTGTGGGATGATCTGTATATTTTACTGATACCATTTTGGAGTGTGTATGACTTTCTGACCATTTGTACAGGTGCAGCGGAGGTCCAGAAGGGGTTAAAAGGGTTTTCCAAGATCTTTTAAAAATGACATCCTCTGGATAGGTCATCAGTATCTGATCCGAGGGCCCTGCCGATCGGCTGTTTGAGAAGGCACAGACACTTGCAGTGGCTCCGTGGCCTTATCTCTGTTCATCAAGCACAGCTGCCGTACATTGTATAGTGGCCGTGCTTGATATTGCAGCTCAGCCCCATTCACTTCAACGGGGCTTAACAATGAATGCAACTCTGTCACTGGCCTAAGGAAAACCTATGAGAAGGCTGCAGGACTACTGCTAGCACCAGTACCTTTCAAACAGTTAATCGCCGGGGGTCCTGGCTGTCGGAACCCCCATAGATCAGATAAAAAAGATCTCTGAAAACCTCTTTAAACTTCTTTAATGTCCGTTTCTGGAGTAAATGAACACTGAAATCTATGAAAGCTCAGAGCTGTTATAGATTTCAGTCTAGGCACATGGACAGGCCTGATTTCAGAAATTAAGCACATCCTCCCTAGCACATGTCAGTCTGGATAAATCTCCCCTATAATGTTGTAGCGATGACTGCATTTCAATACAGATTACTACTTTGGCCCATTCCTCCATGCAGACCTGTTCTATAAATTCTATAAAATGCATCGTTATATTCTCAGACTAGTGACGTTATCCCTTAAACTGCCTACAGAGATAAAAAAAATATTAGAGCCGCCCAAAGAAATTAATGTAAAGAAATGAGGAAGGGCGTGTTGGGTTTCCGACCCTTCGTTCCAACGATGAACTCCCAGTGGGGCATGCTGATGCTTAACTTATTGATGTCAATCAGTAAGTCGTGGACAACCCCTTTAAGTTATATTGTGGCCCTTGGGAGTAGTACAATCCAATAATGTGGAACTTGAAGAAAATAAAATAAATTTCGTTGGTCTATAAAAAAAATTTTGCAGCTATGTTTTACAAAAATGGATCTCCAATCCATGTAAACAAGTGTTATGGAAGCAATCCACACAGAATTCTGGACTTAGATTACAAAATCAAAGTGGCATTCAAAGACAGACATTATAATGGCTCATGGATGTACCGAAATAACAAAACTCCATAATGCAGTAATCATAGAAATCTTTGGGCTCATACTGTACTTCTGTGGACCTCCCGAAGAAATATTTTTTAACTTATAGGGGCACACGGAGGGTCTACAGCTTAGTAATGCTGATCCTACAAGCTGTGGCTTTGAAGCACATGAGGTATTTTTCTTGCTTTTATTGGAGATCCCACTTTTTGAACCAATAATGCTATCTTCAGTGGAACTCCATAAAGTTAGAGAAAACTGAAAAAACTGGAATTTGGCATTTCTAGTTGCTGAGTATATTGTCTCTGTTCACATTGCCATTGGAGTCTCCATGGGAAATTCTACTGTATCAGACAGAACAAATAGCACAGCATGTTTTCCTGTCGATATGACAATAACCATGAAGGAAAATCGACAGACTCTGTGAAGGGAATCTGTGACGATTGTTGGTGTCTGTCATAGAATGGATCCAGCACCCCGTTATTTTAATTTTTTTGCTCCTGTGACACAGCAGGAAGGTGAAACAGACCCTGTGATTGATGGTGCTAACAAGACATATCTAAAAATGAAGTCAGTGATAAATGTCAACTGGAGGTGGACATCGGTGCCAGAAATCTCTGATTGGATCAAATGGCCTTAAGGGCTCTAGTACACCAACAGATTATCTGACCAATTTCTTTCCGATCAGACCAATAATTGGCGTGTAAATGGCCACCTGACCAATGATTGGTCAGATAATCTGTGGTGTAATACAGCCCTAAGGATGATCGATGCCTGACATTAGATCTTCATAATCTGCCTATAACAAAGCAGGTGTGGACAGACTGTGTCTCTTGAAGAGATTGACTCTGGGGCTGCTCCTAAGGGTGTTATCTTAGTGGCTCTCCAGGTGTTCACCATTGAATCCCCTATATAGAGATCTGAACTTCCCTGTAGAGGAATCACCAGGACGCTACCTCTTGCATAGTCTGGGTACAAGTGACTACTGACCCACGGGACAGTGCAGGGCACTAAGAGAACAGGCAACAACCATAGTCAGGGACAGACCAAGGTAAAGGCAAGGCAGAGTAGGTGCAATCCGATAAACAGGCCAAGGTCAGGACGGCAGCACATAGTATAGACATAGATCAGGTATACAGAACAGGCAAACTCACATCGCCCATCCTTAATAGGAAACTGGCAAACTAGGGTAACCAGCCATTGGCTTGGGAAGATCAGGGTACGGTCAGGAGGAATTGCCGACAGGAAGCAGGTCTCAGCCTGCATAAAGAGAGTCGGCCGTGACCGCCAAACAGGAAAATAAAGACGCTGGCAGGACCAAACTGTCGGAGTCCCACAGCTATAGAGTGGGTAAGCAAGGCACTTTTTTTGCAGTAAAAACTCCAGCTACAGATGTTATAGCCAGAAATAAGACACGCAGGACACAAAGTGTTTTTGCTCCTGCAGTTTTTTTGCTTCTTGTTAAAAATATAGCATTGTGGATCCAAAATTCAAAGTCGATTCGTTTAAAACACTTCTCCATACAGCATTAAAACGTATGGCATCTGTGGAGGCAAAATTCATTTTGCCCGAAGTTGTGCGAGACTTCGGAGAATGAATACAGTATTCATTTCTGCATCTTTAAAAACATGTCTCGTGCAACTTCGGGTGAAATTTTTTGGGCCTCCACAGATGCAATACGAACACAGGTCTCCATACAGCATTAAAACTAAGTGAATGAATCAACTTTGGATCTATGATCCGAAGCTCAATTCACTCAACACTAGTAAAAACACCAGTGCCACATTCATGTGTGTAAGGACCCTTATACTACACTTTACAAAATAATCAAATTTGCTTAAATCTTCAAATTTTTCTAAAATTTGGGGAAAACAATATGTCTTTATGGAGAGTATCTTAAACGGCATGAGGAGTCTTATAAGCCAGATAACGCTCCTCTGGAATTCTGGGAACAGGATATGCATTGGAGGCAGAGCTTTCCCTAATTTTTTAGTGTTCCAATGTAATGTATTTATGAACTGATGTTATCATTTCCTCCTAAATTGGAAAAGAGGATCTGTTCAGGGAAAACTGATGTTTTGCACACAAGCTGAATCAGTTTTGTCTGCAATTGCGTTCAATGCTTCAGTTTTTTCCATGCAGATACAATCAGTTTTGAGTCATTTTTCACACGCGTGAAGGAAAACAGAACAACATTCAATATATCCTAGCAACTATAAGTGAAAAAGCCATTGCATTCGGATGTCTTCTGTTTTTCACGTAAGCCCCATCAATTTTTTGGGGGCCAGAGTTGCGTGAAAAGGCGTAATGTTGAACATGCTGCGATTTTTTTTCCTGAACGCACAAGGTGAAAAACAACCACTTATGTACATATACCCATTGAGATGGGCCAGGATTCAACACGCATGCTATGAATTTGCTGCACGCATCACATCTGGACGGAAAACTCGCTTGTGTGAAATTAGACTTATTCCAGAAAGAGTGCCACTCTTCTCCATTGGCCATCCCTGGCATTCTAGCTCAGCCCCACTGAAGATGATGGGGCAGAATCTGGAATTCCAGACACAAAACTGATTCTGGAAGGGGAAACTTAATCACATCTAAATTATAAGGCCGCAGTATACTACTTATCTTCTTGCCTTTGTAGCTTGCAGATAATGCCTTCCATGAACTGGAAACATTCCAGGATTCCTTGAAATAAAACCAATCATAAGACACGTTATACAGAAATTCATCATGATGACATTTAATCCGAGCATTTTCAATGCCACAAATTTCACAATGCCTAAAGTATATTTATTCATACAAAGCTGTTAGATCTGAACTCTGATTGCAACAGAAGGCAGCAATGTCACCAGGGTTATGCCTATAGAGGCGTTCATATGTGCAGGTAGGTCTCCTTCAGCATGTTTTGAATATACTTGTGTTACTGCCATCAAGGATTTACACTATATATATATACATATATATATATATATATAAAAAATCTATTTTATTCATATGGTAATTACCTTTTTAAGGAGCCCAAGGGGCTGTCCCAGTCACCTTTGGAGCCCAGTCGTGCCCATTCTTCTGGAGCCCAGCACCGCCCCACATCCAATAAAGCCACCCTTCCATCCATGTGCCGTAATCCCACACAGTCTTCTTTCCCTGTGGTGGCAGCAGCCTCAGGGAACGCACATGTGCGGGATTACGGCGCTTCTGGGCAGTGACGCCGGGGCGCGGCTGGTCTCCAACGATGAAAGGGACAGCCTCTTGGGCTCCTTAGGAAAGTAATTAGCATATAACAACATTTTTTAGATCAATTAAATCATTGACAGCAGTAACACAAGTATATTTAAAGGTGCTGAAGGAGACCTACCTGCACATATGAACGCCTCTATAGGCATAATCCTGGTGACAGAATCCTTTTAATGTGCATTTGCCTTTTTGGCTACCATTTTTTATTTTTTTTCTTGTTCTAGAAAACCTACCTTGCCAAGTAAACCAGCCTGTTCATCCCCTTTACTGGCGATAACACATTATTAAATATACAGTCAATTTTTGTTCCACATAGGACAATGAGAAAACGCCATCAGCAGAGTGTGAAGAGTAGTCAGGTTGGGAAGTATCTGTGACAACTTTATAAAATATAGTAATTCACTTCCTACAACTTGGTTTGCATGGGGGACATGGTTTGCATGACCGTGTAATCACTTGGACTGGTAGTTTGAGCTTTCTGATGTATTTTCTCTCCATTGAAGAAAACTAAAAAATAGTACAAAGTTGCTATTCCAACATAAACTTGTGACATTATTAATCTCGAATGTTGAAGCTTGTGAGAACTTGTCTGGGAATTGAATCAACTGTAGTGCAGGAATGATACAGAAGATGTTTGGGGCAGGACTTTATACTCGTGAGGACTGCATTTATACAGAGGTCTACACAACTGAGCCCAAATATCTGACATGGGCGTGAAAATATGGAGGGGTGAGGCAAACATTGCACAAATAGCCCAGAAGTACAACAAAAAGCAACAGATAACTGCAGTTTTGGACCAGTTTTCGTTAAAAATAGAACACAGTGGGAGTAAAAATAAATAAATCTAAATCTAGCACATTGTTTAATTGAAAAAGGGGCCAATCATTTTAACGCCACCTGTATGAGTGCGCTAGTGACCCCCAACCTGATGTGCCTATGATGACCAGGTTCATGAACACGGTTGTTATCTTAGGCCCCATTTACATGGCCGTATGGCTGCCATGCCCGTGTTGTGGACCCCAAAACAGCGGGTCTGCAAAACACAAGCAACTGGACATGTGAACTGTCCTGTTCTAGATAGGACATGTTCTATCTTTTGCGGTATGTTGCGGATCGCGGACCCATTCAAGTCAACGGGTCCGTACACGATTCGGAGTTCACATGGTTGGTGCCCTTGTTTTGTGGCCATATGGTCATGTGAATGGGGTCTTAAAAGTGCCCCTCTGGTTCAAGAAAAATAATTCATTAACTGAAGAACAAACAGAAGGGGTTTTCCCACCACAGACAATGAGGGCATATCGCTAGGATATGCCTCCATTGTCAGATAGGTGCATGTTCCACCTATGGGACCCGAAACCTACACCGAGAAAAGAGCAGAAAAAGGTGGTCTGCCCAGCTGCCCTCCATTCATTCTTATGGGGCCGCCGAAAATAGCCCGGCTATTTCCATCAGCTCCATAGAAATGAATGGAAGCTGTGGCCATGCAAGCATGGTGCGCTTCCGTTCACTTGTGTGGGGAGAGCGTTTGGCAGTGACCTGACCTCTGGAAACCCGGGATCCTCCAGCCACCACTCTCCCAGCTCCGTTCTCAGCGTAGGTGTGGGTCCCAGTGGTGGGATCCGCACCTATCAGACAATATGGGCATACCCATGCCCCCAATGTCTGTGATGGGAATACCCCTTTAACTGGTGCCCCTTTTTTCAGCTGCCGATCTGATTCTTCTATGCCATCTAAAATGGCCACACTGCGTCTTAGACTACCTGATGCCTACTGTGAATTTGGTAGTCCAAGACACTTGCTGCTGCCCTCAGATTGGCCAGAACTGCTCACATGAGCAGTGCTGGACAAGCAGGAAGTGTCTTGGACTAACAAGGGCACATATCAGGTGGTCTGAGAAGCGGTGTGGCCATTTTGGACAGCAGAAGAGAAGTCTGGGGATCGGCAGATTCCAGCTGAGGGGCACAACGTAAGTGTTCTGTTCTATGCCCAGTCAATGTGAATTTTCTTTTATTGAACCAGTGGGTTGCTGCAAAGCAGTGTTCCTCTATTCCAGTCCTCAAGTCATATGCAAGTAAGCTTCGTTTTACAGTGAAAACCATTGGGCTGCATACAGATCACAGAGCAATATGTGTTGTATTTGCAGAAATAAAAAAAATACAATGACTGACATTTTGAGTGCTAATCCTGGATTAAATACATACAGTCTTGGCAGCCACCCACCTCTGGTCATGCATTTGTGTCTTGCCCTTAAACTGGCCGATAATACCGTCAAGTAGCGTAAGGTTCAGAGATGTAGTAATAAATATATCCATAGCATTTATCTGTTGTTCAGTTGTCAAGGATTCCTCTGCACAAAGAGGAAATGAGTAATAATTGGTTATTTCATTATAGTAATCCAACTCCACCCAAACCACGTGTAGTCTATAATCATGACTAAAAGGGTTGTCCATTCTCTTACACCCCAGTAGGGAATTCTGAGCTCACATAAAGGAAGGGAAGGGTGGCAGAGCGTTTCTCCCTCTAGAGCATCTGTCCTATATTACACACATAATCTAAAGATTTAAATGGTAATTGTGTTATATTTAATATCTCCAGTGGTGGCGCTGCAGGGAAATTGAACACTTAATGTCAGATTTCCTGCTGATCTTTGATGATCCCAGGAGAGGGGCGCTTTGAGATCAGTTTAGGACCAGGATGCCCCTTCTAGGACTGTCCAAAGTTGACAACCCCTTCAACCAGGGGCGGATAGGCCATAGACCCTACAGGGAAATTTCCCGGTGGGCCGATGCCCAGGGGGCGACCTGAGCCCTCTTCATGGATGCCAGCCAGGTATATAACAATCTGATCCTCTTAGCATTAATTAAATGAATTGTCCCATGACTAATTTAAAAAATGAAGATCAGACATCATATTAGTCCATGACAAAGCTAGAACCTGCTGTGACGAATACCACACTGCGTACCTGCTTGACGTCGCCTACGTCGAACTCACGAGACGCGCTATGGTCACGGGTTACCAAAAACGTGACGTTACGCCCTCCAGAGGAGCAGGTAAGGTCAGCTTGGTACAGTTTACACACACACCTCCTGTCCATGCGGACACAGAGAGGCAACAAGCTGAGAGAGCCTTTTCACTGCCGCAGTGAAAACAGCGCCTCCTCAGCCCGGGTATCTGCCACCAGCTTCTCGTTTGATATAAACCCGGTCCGCTAACGGGATTATATAGGGTAAGAAACCAACCCGCGGTAGCTTATAACTAGGCCAAAACACGGACGTGGGGATTCGTGATCGAGAGATACAAGATAGCACAAGATTAAATTATATATTTAATCGCCGTAAGGGCACACTAGATATAACACAATATACACAGAGAATATATACAGTGGTCTGAAGTTATAAATACAGGTTTATGGGTACAACAGGGTTAAGCAGAGCAAAAGTCAGTTACCGGGTAAGATGAAAGTTCCTTTCGGTTGTGAGGTGTTCTTTTCTGTAGTCACATGAAGGGCAGTGATCTCAGCTAGTTCCTGGGTCCCCCTAAACACATTACACGATGTGACCCTTCTTCAGAGAAAGACACGCCCACTTGCTGGCACAAGCCTTTTAACCTGTAGACGGCCCCTCCCCTCCCGGCCTTTGGGAGGGTTCCACCCCCCTCTGCTGGACTGGCTGCAAATGACCCACAAAACCCTTTAGGGTTTATAGCTCCAGTCCTTATGGTCACAGGGAGATGGTTCTGGGACCAACGCCTGGGTTCCGGCTACAACTAGAGTCAAAACATGGTGCCGCTATTGGGTTTCAGTGGGGAGAAATGGATATCTCCCTTCCCTGGCATGCCACCATAAAACAAATGCCTATGGGCATGTTCACCGTGGCCACTGGGACACAAATATGTATCCGGTTTGCACCTGCGATGGCCGGGCGATTCATAATTCCTTATGAAATGTAGGTGCCAACATGTCTGGGAGGTATCATTGATCTTGGGCAAGAGCTAAGACCCCCAGCTGGGGGTTTTCCTCCAAACAGGCTGGTTGAGGTGTGACATTATCCACCTGGGGCCTCCTTGAAGTCTGGACCCCTGGGGCTTTCTCCCTTGCTAGCTGACAATCAGATGGCTGGGGGGTGGAAACATATTTTGCATGTACACTGACTGTGTTCAAGCCAAAAGGTGAATCAACTGACAATCAGGGCTGCCAGTAAATAATAATCCATATTCCTCACACCTGCCCTGTACCTCACATGGATCCATAGATCTCCACATTCATTGTTACAATTGCTCTGCTAGATTTATATCAAGCTGAAAGCTCAAGGGGAGTGTCTTTTCTGCTGCAGCTCTCTCCCTATCACAGCTCAGGAGGCAGCTGAAGGATGAAACTTAGCATGTGCGGCCATCTCAATGAGCAGGGCAAAGAAATAAGAAAAAAATGAACAGCAGGTGGCGCTATACAGCATTATTTCATTGAATACATTTTAAATTACATGCAATTACAAAAGTATTCAGATCCAGGTGCTGGTTTGAAAACTGTAGAATATGTTTCATGGGACAAGCCATTTAATGCTAGAAGCATCAGGAACTTGTGCACTTTCCCGGTGGCCGCAGGTGCCGTTCTCAGGACAGTTATACAGTTAAATACTGTGGCGGGGTGGCAGTATTTTGTGCAGCACTAAGGTTTTGCTGGCCCTGCCTACTATTGTTGTCCCTGCCTACGTGAGCTGCTACGACTTCTGTCAATTGGAACCTACCTTTATCAGGAATGGAGCCCTGCAAGGTGGTGGCTGGAGGACTCTGGTCCGGCCACCACCAAGTGTGCTCCCCATAGAAGTGAATGTGAGCGCACCACACATGACCGGCCACCACTCCCATTCACTTCTATGGGCCCGATGGAAATAGCTGAGTGCTGGCTTGGCTATTTTCTGCAGCCCCATAGAAAATGAAAAGGAGGGCAGCTGCGCATGCGCCCATAAGACAATGGGGGCATATCCTAGAGATATGCCCCACTGTCTGTGATGACACAACCCCTCTAAGTTCCAATTCCGCCCCTGCCTTTAACTTATATTCTGTACCAAAGAGCAACTAACGTAATAAATGTAGTGGGTGGACCACAGCACAAAGAAATATTTAAAACAAGTGTTATTTAGTTTAGAAAAAAAGATGGGAAGATCTAATAAATGTATAAAAATATCAAAAGGTCAGTAGAGAGATCTCTCCCATGATCTATTTATACCCAGGACTGTGACAAGGGGACATCCTCTACGTCTTGAGTAATGAAGGTTTCTACATAAACATAAAAGATGATTCTTTACAGCAAGAGCAGTGAGATCTCTGCCAGAGGAGGTGGTGATGGAACTAAAAGAGTTCAAAAGAGGCCTGGATGTCTTTCTTGAAGGGGTTCTCTGGGAATTAAGAAAATGAAAATAGTTAAATATTACTTTATGATGAATATATTCCCAAATACTTTGCATTAGTTATAATGGCTAGTTTTGTCTAGGGAGCAATCATTAGGAGAAATAAAATGTCTGCCATCCTATTAGTACACACAGAACCTGTCCTAATCGCACAGGAGGACAAGATACTACAGAACAGTGAGCTAAAGAGCTGCCATATCCTCTGATTCTGAATACAGCTGATAAAATCTTCAGATGAATCTCTGTATGAATGGAGATGATGAGGAGACATGTACAGAGAGAAGGGTGGGAATGTGGCTAATGAGCAGCAGCACTTTTATGCAGTCTCCATTACCCCAGCTCCATATCGTCACAGTCTGTCCTGTCCATCCTCTCTGTACTTCATGTCTCCTTATGAACTAAATTTCCAGAGATTCAGGCTAAAGTTCTTATCAACTGTATTCAGGATCATAATCCCTGACAAGTAGAGATGATGATAAGGCAGCTCTTTACCTCAGTGTTGTGAAGTAACTTGTACTGCTGTGTGATTAGGACAGGTTTTGTGTGTACTAATAGGACTGGCGGCCATTTTGTTTCCCCTGATGATCGCTCCCCCAACAAAACAAACCATTATAAATAATGAAAGGTATTTGGAAATGTATTTATTATAAAGTAATATTTAAGTTTTTTCATTTTCTTAATTCCTGGAGAACCCCTTTAAGGTTAAAGGGGTTTAAGGTTGCTGATGGCGGTTGAAGGATGGAACTGAGCATGTGCGACCACCTCAGCAAGAGGAAATGCACATTACTATATATAGATTAAACACCAGGGGGTGCCATTATAATGAAGTGGGGAGAACACCTCACAACTGGAGCATTTTTATAACAAAGTAAATTATGAAAGGAACTAGTTTGTTATGCTGAATTATGGTGGAACAACCCCATCTATAATCAAAATCTACTTCAGAACAGAAAATAATGTTCTCAACTGGACCAGATAAGAGAAAATTGTTTACTGTACTTGGCAAAAGTCATAATGACACAACTAAATCCCAAAAATGAATGACAGAATTACACATAGTTCTTGATTTTCAGCCTACATGTGTTACTTTAAGCTTTAAACCTTTACTATTTACAATGTCGTATTTCTTTTAATGCAGAACGTCAACTTGTTTCTACTAGTCTAAACATATTCAAATATTAGCTTATTTTAGAGCATAAACTCAAACAGGACAACCTCAAACATCTGGTCGTAAAGGGACAAAAAACTTTTACAGTATGTCCTGTCTTATCTTATTTGCTATGAATTTGAAAAGGATTTCCTGGGACTTTCAGAAATTGGTGTAAAGGAAGGAGGAAGAAAACCACCAACCATTACCTGTTCAAATCGACTGTTGCTTTGCTTTGTCCTGCAGTGCAGATGTCACATACATCATTCATGCTGACCGCTGCAGCCAATATCTGGCCTCAGTGATGATGCTTTCATGTACATGTCCTTGTTGAGGCCAATGATTGTCACTGCAGGACCAGGAGGGACCACCAGGGCAGAGGTGCTGGAGCAGTGCGAGATTGAAAGGGTAACTATTTTCTCCTCAGGCCAATTTCTTAAAATTCCTAACAATCCCTTTAAAGGGGTTGTGCAAGAAAGGGGGGGGGGGGGGGATTGGCAACCCCTCAAACTTTACCAGAGGGAAGATTACTTACCTGCTTCCTGGCACTGGCTCCCCGCTCCTTCTCCTGCTACACTCCGGTGGGCTCCCTCACTGGAAACATCCGGTTTGATATTACTGCAACCAATCACTGTCTGCAGTGGGGACTGCATCCCATTACGTCATGAAAAAATGGTCACAATGGGACCTCTTCTCCACCGTGGCCAATGCAGTGTCAAACCAGATGCTTACAGTGAGGGAGCCCAGCTTAGTGTGGCAGGCCTGGAGAAGGAGCTTTGAGCCACCGCCAGGGAGCAGGTAAATAATCCTCCCTTTACAGGTCCCCCCCATTCCTGCACAACCCCTTTTGAGGCTGAGAGTGGTGTTCTTCACTGGGATTACCGAGATATTATCATACTCCCCTATATACATGTATGCTAGGAGAAAGTCACTGCCAGCTGTTTGTATCTACTGCTAGCCAAAAGGATCAGGGTTGAATGTCAAAATGACATTTCTTCTTTGCCGAATCGGCACACCCATATACCGTCCTTAGCCTGTCCTGCCAAAAACGGCTGGTTCAACTATGCTATTTTTATATGTATGAACACCTTTAGGCCTGTGTATTTAGAAACATGCATAACATGGATTTGTGTTACAGATGATATTGCATCACTACTGCAGATTGGTAATACTGATGGGCTGTCTTAAAGGGAGTGAAGTGAATTAAATAAGACAGCCCCTTAGAAAAGAGACGCCATATGGATGACATGATGATGCATCTGCTAACATTCTTTGAACACTTCATTGAGCATTTCCATCTGTGGTGTATTCAGCAGTCCCATACAGTAACATTGGCTCGGTATTTCCATACATATGTGAGATGACAGCGGAAGCTCTAATAAGACGAGATTTTATAAGCTACTTAGTGTTCCCGTAACGTAAACATTACTTCTTCTCTGTTATCTCTTACTGACATTATCTAATGTCTTGTAGAATAACCACAGCTCTAAATGACAGGGAAACTCCCCCGTTCTGACACTGGGACTCCATATTTAGAAGTTTACAGGCTGGGGAATGTACTACTGGGAGGATATCCTCTAATTAGAGGGACTAAAACGATCAGCACATTAATGATTACTAGTGTATATTGTAACAGACAACAATCACAATGGTATTTTTCTCATATGGGATATAAGATTACCACATTATGAGAGAGGATAATCGTGTACTTACCAGTTCTAAAGCGATGAGCAGAATGCAGATGAAAGTGTTCAGTGTTTGGTACAGTTGTGGCCGTTTATGACCCAAAAAGTGGTGATCTTCACAACTGAGATCTCACGACCCTAACTGGTGTACACCAAGATATAATGAAACCAATGAATAGGCCCTTTTAAATGAACAAAGTGCATGCATCTTTAACAAAAAACAAAATAATAATGCTATGTAATAAAAGGGGTGGTTCAGTAATAGTGTTGATCACGAATATTCGAATTTCGCATTTTTATCGCAAATATAGGTATTTCGAAAATTCGCGAATATTTTAAATATAGTGATATATATTCGTAATTTTGAATATTCAATTTTTTTTTTAATCAGTACACATGATCCCTCCCTGCTTCTAGCTTGTGGGCCAATGAGAAGGCTGCAATATACTTGACTTTAGGAGTAGTGTTGTTTGCAAATTTTCGTAATGCAAATTTTCGTAATATGAATTTTTATTGCAAATTTTTCAACTTACAACTATTAGACAAAGAAGATTATAGCACTATATTAGCTAAATTGCTCTATATTCGATTTTTTTTTTCAGGATATTCGCTATATTGCTATAACTTCGTTTTTTCGAATATTCGTAATATTCTAAAACAAGAATATATAGCAATATAGCGAATATTCGAAAAAAAACGAATATAGAGCAGTTTAGCTAATATAGTGCTATAATCTTCTTTGTCTAATAGTTGTAATTTTTTTCTCATCTGAAGTTCAGATTGGGAAAAAATTACAACTATAAATAAAAAGAGATTATAGCACTATATTAGCTAAATTGCTCTATATTCATTTTTTTGAATATTCGCTATATTGCTATATATTCTTGTTTTAGAATATTGTGAATTTTCGAAGAAATTTTTTTTAGAGAAATTTAGCTAATATAGTGCTATAATCTTTTTTTTATAGTTGTCATTTTTTTCCAATCTGAACTTCAGATGAGAAAAAAATTACAACTATTAGACAAAGAAGATTTTAGCACTATATTAGCAAAATTGCTCTATATTTGGTTTTTTTTCCGAATATTCGCTATATAGCTATATATTCTTGTTTTAGAATATTACGAAAAAAGAAGTTATAGCAATATAGCGAATATTCAAAAAAACGAATATAGAGCAATTTAGCTAATATAGTGCTATCATCTTCTTCGTCTAATAGTTGTAAGTTGAAAAATTAGCAATAAAAAATTCGTATTACGAAAATTCGAATTAGGAAAATTTGCATATTACACAATCATTACCTTGCCGATTTTCCGAGTAAAAAAAATCGTAGAATATAACGATTATTCTACAAAATAATCGTGAAATATCACGAATTCGAATATGACCCCTGCCGCTCATCACTATTCAGTAACATAAAATAAAATCTTGTTTTTATGTTTGCAAGGATATATGAAAGGGGTATTTAATTACATATTATCCTCAATATGCAGGATAGGGCAGCATGGTGGCTCAGTGGTTAGCACTGGTGCCTTGCAGCGCTGGAGAGTTTGTATGTTCTCCCCGTGTTTGCGTGTGTTTTCTTCGGGTACTCCAGTTTTCCCCCACTGGGGACAGTTGGATGCTAATGTCTGTAAAGCCCTGCAGAATATATAGTAGTAGTGCTATAAGTGCATAAAATAAGAATAGGGAATAACTAACTTATCTGTAGGGGGCCAACTGCTGGGAATCCCCACCATCCCATACCCCCATTGTTATGGAGCAGGCAGTCGAGCATGAGCCCTGCCACTCCATTCATTCTCTGTGAGACTGCCAGTATTCAGCCATCTCCAGCAGATCCACAGAAAATGAAAGAAGTGGCAGGGCACATTCTCGACCTGCCACTCTCATCAGGATGGGGGTACAGGACCCCCGTTCTTGGGATCAGTGGAGGTCTTTTCAGTATCAAAAATGCCAATCATTGTACATTACAAATGATAAGTACAGAAGCTTCCATATCACACCATATGATACCGCCAGGAATAACAAATATATGATAATATAACTGATATAAACCCCCCCCTTCTCCCCAAAAAATCGGTGTCTTGTACACTCTGTGAACAATAAATAGCTGTGACAGCTTACCCCCCTCGCTCAAGGAGGTTAACGGGATTGCCTCCAAAATATCAGCCCATTGATCCATAGAGATCTCCCCCACATCCTGTTCCCATTTATGCATTCTGTTTAAGGGATGGAGTTCAAGCTGTCAATCAATATATTTTCGGAAGCATTCAAATCTTATATTTTTGTGAATTAATATACTAACTCCCCTAGAATAAGCGGAGAAGGCCTACCCATGGTTTCTACAGCATGTGCAATTTTTGTTTAGTCATATGTGTCTCCTGGAGACAACAGACTGCTGGATGAAATCTGGATATATATTGAAAGATACTATGCCTTAGTCGCCTCTGACATTCCCTGCACATTCCAGCTGAGTACACTAATCGGTGACATCAGTTATATCAATTAGATCACAGAAAGGATCGCTGAGTACAAATAATCTCCCCAAATCATGGTACCTGTAAAGCAAAAAAATATACCGACACTGGACCCCCCACCCCCCTACCCGTCTCCCTGAAAACTGAGAGCCAACATTTAGAGCAATCTTCATATATGTCATTTAACCCTTTGAGGGCCCTGGAAACAAACAGCCCAACTGTGCCTGCACTGTGTTCCAGTCCAGCTCAACCACAGGCAAGCCTTTAACAAAACTGTGAACAACTGTTCCTGTTACTCGCGCCCTTCTTCTGCGCGACGCACTACTCCACCTGCCCAAAGTGCGTGTCCATAGTCCAGGGCTGCAGGAATATAAGGCAGATGCACCATAACTACTATGCTATCTTTATACCCGACAGGGCCACTTTTCAGGTATTTTGATCTTGATCCCGGATCCGCTTTTCATTCATTTCTAGCCATTGCACCGCCTCGTCAGGATCATCAAAAAAATGCGTTGCTCCTAGAGCTACTATTCGCAGCTTCGCCGGGAACATCATTGCATATTGAATCTGTAGGCCACGGAGTTTCCTCTTGACATCCAGGAAGCGGGCTCTGCATCTTTGTACCTCCGCTGAATAATCAGGGAAAAGGGAAATTTTGGATCCATTGACCAGGAGGTCCGGATGGTCTCTGGGCTGCTTAAGAATGGTATCTCCTTATAATGGAGGACTTTAGCAATTATCGGGCGGGGAGGCCTCCCTGGAGGCAGGGGCCTAGTGGGAACTCTGTGTGCGCGATCAATGGCATATAGCGAGGAGAGGCCTTTATCTTAAAATTTTTCAGCCAGCCACTTTTCAATGAAGTCGGTGGGATTCGCCCCTTTTGTTTTTTCTGGCATGCCCACCAAACGGATGTTATTCCGGTGCAACCGGTTTTCTAAGTCGTCGTTTTTAGCAAAAAGCGCATCAATATTTTTAGCAGCATTTGTAGCAGCTTTCTTTAAGGGCCTTGCCCCATCTTCCAGATCAGACACTCTGTGCTCAACTTCTGTAGTGCGTTCCGCAACTTTATGCAGGTCATGCCGTATGACGGATAAATCTTTTAGGCTGCCAAATTGCAAATTGAAACTTTTCAGTGTGGCATTACAACCAGCAATTGCTGCCATGACATCCTTCAGTGTGGGCTCAGATTTTTCAGCCCCTATTGCAGCACATTCATTGCCACCATGCTTATACTGTCCCACATCAACTTGCCCCTCCTGCTCATGCATGTCCTCTTCAGAGGACTGTTCAGATTTATCAGTCTCTGATTCTTCTGCCGCCTTGTCTCCCCACCTCTCTTGTGAGCCTGAGCGCTCCTTTCGAGCAAACCGACTGCTGCCGGCCGACTTCCGCCGTCTTCTTCCCCTGCGCCATGCTGCTCCCGCACCTCCCGGACCGATTTCAGCTGAGTTTTCCCCCTCTTCGGCATGCTGGACGTCCGATTCGGTATGTGCAGCTGCTATGGATGATGGCACACCTGTCGGGGACTTAAAATTTGCGTTCTGGACAGCCTGGCAAGATAGAAGTCAGGAGTTTGGCAGGAGCTATGGAGGCGCGCGTCTCACTCCATCTCTGGCTAGGCTCCGCCCCCTGATCAGTGAAGGTCTTAACGTTTGTCCCCCACTGCTAATCAGTTGGTTACACCATATACATTGAATAGAGGATAACTTTTCCATAGCAGAATATCTCTTTAACTGAATTTATTAATATACTTTCATTATATTAATTTCAGCACCACTGCCAAGTTAGTTCAGACATAGGCATTAAGCTCAAGATAGTTCAGACATAGGCATTAAGCTTCCCCAACCCCCTCCCTGTGTCGGTGATATGATAAAGGGGCTGGCTTCTTGGCTCATTACATTAGCTAAGCTAGTACCCTTCTCTGTCTCTGCATTAGCTGTGATGGAGAAAGTTACTGGCTTAGCTAATGAAATATGCCAGACACAGAATCCCCTTAAAGGGGTTGTCCCGTTTCCTATGTTGATTGATTATATATTCATCAATATCAGATTGGCAGGGGTCCTACTCCCAGCACTGATCAGCTGTTTGAAGGGAACACAGCGCTCCTAAATGTTGTATTCTCTTAACTATTTACTGTCGCCATTACAGCAGCGAGCAGTGTAATTAGAGTTCCTCCGTCACTTTCACGTGAATTGGAAGGAGCAGTTGTAGTTACACTTTATCTTATTCAAGTGAATGGGATTTGGGAGCTGTAATTACACTGCTCACCGCTGCAATGTTGACAGCGAGTAAGCAATGAACGCAATGGAGTAACATCTCTAGACAAAGGTGTTATATTTAAAGAAGCTCTAAACTTACAAAACACTGTGACATTTGATAAATTTGGCGCAATTTATGCCACTATTGACTCAAATCCAAACTTATATTCACTTAAAAAATAACCCTCCCAGTGTCTTGTTGGCATGTTTTACAGGATACATGGTGATATCTTTTATGTTTTATGGAATAAAAGTTAATTGGCCAGATTTACTAACGTATCTGCACCTCAAATCTGTCTAAGAAAAAAAAAAAAAGTTTTGTAACTTTTCTCCATTTTTTTCCCTAGACTCACTCAAAAAGGGATGGGGCTTAGAGGGAGGAGGTGGGACCTACAACGTGACAAAATGCATTAAAATTCTGTTGAAAAATATCCCAAAAAAACTGGAGCTAACTAGACCAACTAACAGATGGTGTAAACTTAGTCTAAACACAGCAGCAGATTGATCACACGACCTGAACCACTACAATGAATCTGTCACATTTTAAGACTGACTGGTCCAAGTTTACCCTGTCTAACTAATGCCTCATTCACACATCCATGTCTGTGATGAAATCCATGATAAGATGGTCAGTGATTCATGTGAAGATGTCCGCGAAGGATCAGTGTGTCCGATTTTTTGCTCTCCATGTGTCATTCCGTGTTCACGATAACTCTGTGCAGCTCTAAATTAATTTTCATAGCATCTCCTCCTAATGGTTTGTGAAACACAGATGACACACCGATGGCACCCGTGTTGTGTCCACATTTTTAACGGACCTATAGACTATAATCGGGCAACATGGTGGCTCAGTGGTTCGAACTGGTGCCTTGCAGCGCTGGGGTCCTGGGGTTGGAAATCCGACAGCAGACAACATCTGCATTGAGTTTGTACGTTCCCCGTGTTTGACTGGGTTTCTAGGTTCGAATCCGACCACAGCCATCTGCATGGAGTTTGTATGTTCTCCCCGTGTTTGCGTGGGTATCCTCCCATACTGCAAAAGACATACTGATAGGGAACTTAGATTGTGAACCCCATTGGGGCTTGATGCTAATGTCTGGAAAGTGCTGCAGAATATATCAGCGCTATATAAGTGCGTAAAATAAATAAATCGGTACGATGGATCCGTGAACGGACAAAATAGAGCATGTTTCAGTGCTAATACATATTAAAGTGAATAGGTACATGTGCTGTCCGTGGAGAACATATACACATCAATAACATGTGAAGTATAACATATATTTCATTGATCCCCCCCAAAAAATGCATTTTTACAATGGCAAAACATAACCTCTGTACTGCCCAGCACCCACAGAGAATTACACCCGAGATTAATATTCTAGCATCAAATCTGCCCAGTAAATAGAGACGTTGCCGGATTAATAACTAGAAGAATAAAGTACATTAGAATGAATGAGACTCGAGAGTTTTCCTTTTTACTTCTGCTTTTATTGATACATTCTCAATAACATCCTTGCATAAAGTTGAATCAGTTCTGACATTGATCAGGTTTATCTGTACGTTCAGACCAATCATCACTGAGAATTTGGTGAATATCCATTTATTAGTGTTGTACCAGAGCACTGGTTTACAGGCATCGCTAAACATCTCACCGCACAGGATGTCAATAACATGCATTTCAATCTGATGATATTTGTGCAAGGCAGTTTCAGCATACGTTGCATCTACAGCGAGTATACCCGATTATGGTATCCTTACTTTTCAGAGAATGTGGAGATGCCCTTGTTGCACTGGCAGGATAGAAGCCCACAGAAATACAGTAAATAGCAATGTGGCAAGTAGACGGAGATGACTCAAGCTGGCCATAAATTTTAGAAAGAAGCACTTGACTGGCCCACAGTTATCAATCTCGACCTCTCCATACACATGCAAGCTGAGCCGAGAGTGCATGTGCGGCTAAGAATAAACGGATTGGGCATGTTGAAGTCCAGCATGCCCAATCCTCTTTTTCCTTGACATGTGCTATTAGGTGGGAAGTTAAGGTATCACCATGCACATTAAATTGGTTGGATGGGTAATCTTTGGGTCCGGCTAAAGGTAATCCAATGTGTACAGCCACTACCATTTCCTTCGCAATTAAAAAGACATGCAGATGTGTTACTGGGACACTTTTTTTTCCCCCACAGTAAAATTTTAAAATCGCAGGTGAAAAAAAAAAAAAAAGCACTGTATGTTTAAACATAAAGATTCCCTATCGAAATCAATGGCGAAGTCCTGCTCGTGGAACCCGCACTGAAATCCTTGCCCAAAATATTGTGTGAACCTAGTCCTAGGCTTGGGTTTCTGATAGAGAGTCTATCATTATACCATATACCAGACAAATTAGTCTCACATGTGGGACTTTTTTGTCCAATATTTTTGACGAAATCTGTGATGGGGGCCCCAAATGAAGCCTATGATGCAGAAGTGAACTTACCTTTGTATGTGCCATTTACTGCTATGAGGCTGCTTTCACGTGTCTTTTTTGAATGCAGTTTTCAAATAATAATAATAAAAAAAACCAGGAGTAGATTTTTTGTTTTTTAAAGATCTTTCCTATATACTTCCTCTCCTTGCTTTGGCCTCAAAAACCACATCAAAGTAGTACATGTGAAAGCTCCCTGGTCCGAAATTCGTGATAGGCTAATGTGGCACAGTGCAAACCCTGCCATTAACCCAGTTTCACTTGAGTGTGTGCCCATCTGAAGTAAGTGATAGGGATCTGTAAAGCTGTCACTTCAGGGCACTAGACCTGTGGTCGGCAGTAATGCAGCATACAAAGGCTTATATGTGTCTGGTGATAGAGGTCAGTGGGATGAGGAGACATGTCGTTTTATACAATGTTAGTGTAACAATTCTTTACGGCCAAAGCACAATCAACATATCATATAAAGCACTGAAACATTAAACAGATATATGCATTTTTCTTTTTTTCTGTAATTTCTTAGAGCACCCCTTTAACCAAGCACATGCCTGGCCATGCATGCTTATTAATACACAACAGACGAAAAAACAACCCCTAAAATACAGTAAAAAATGATATCAAGAAACAGGAAATGAGAATGCAAAAAACCCTGAATGCAGATAAGAAGTGGATTAAACTGAGGGAACAGAGAAAAATGACTAAAACAAATGGGTACATATACATTTAAAGTCCACGTGCAATAAATTCTTAGCTGAAGTAGACAAAAAAGGGAAATTCGTAAGGACTGTGCTCCTCCACCCTTGCAATGAAAGGCTTCCCATATTTGCAATAGTCCCTTGGTTTTCCACACTACTACACAACGGTTAAACATGCTACAAGTATAATCTTAAAGCACAATGCACTCTGTCAGTATAATATATAAAAATAGGGGGCCAGTGGGATTTAAGGTTAGCTTACAGGTTCAGCATCTCAAACATAAATAAATGTTAAATACAAATTTACATGTATAAAAGGAGGCACATGGGTGTCAAGGTAACCTCTCCCTTGAGGACCTGGTGGTTGATTTCCATGCCGTTTGGCTGTAAACCAAGGGCTTCCCACTTGTAGCCCTCCAGCTGTTGTGAAACTACAACTCTGAGAGGTGCAGGCTGGCGAGGCACGTTGGTGGTTGTAGTTTTGAAACAGCTGGAGAGCCGCAGGTTGGAGATCCCTGCTGTAAACTATTAAACATACCACAGCACGACAGTTCCTTACTACCATCAGCTGGGAATAGCACTGTAAGGCAAGGTAAGGTTATCACACTGGGTGAGATTTACTGAATATCATAAGCAGTCGATTTAATATGTAAATCATCCAAATGTATCAAATTAATGACACTATTCAATGAGGCTGTCCCAAGTTATATATGACTACCAGATCCCCCTTGCATTTAGTCACCATGTACTCCTAATGTGTGTAGTACCCCTATCCTTAGTTAGTACCAAACAAAAAACTCTTCTGAACAGTAATCCTTTATATTATTGTCTTCGAAGGGTTATCATTAATGGCATACAGCGAGGTTTTCAAAAAAAAAATAAAAAATCCTGCCATCATGGCCAAATTACCAGCGGGTGACAATAGAAGGGACGAACGATGTGTAAAGTATCACGGCTTAGCTTCTCAAACTCAACTATTGTAATTGGAGAACTACAGTGTCTTTTGGCCACACCTAAGGTTTTCCTAAGTAAGCTCTTACACAAGTTTGGCCTGTGCTCTGAGAATGACCTATTACAACATGACCAGTGTATGAAAAAAAGGTCAAATCATAAAGATGGAAAGCGACATAAAACAACTAACTATGAATCCTATGTTGTAATGTTAAAACCTAGTTCCATTGAAAGCCTGAACGTTTAGAGTTGACTGCACACAATCCCAATATCCTTCCCCTCAAGAGGGTCTAGAAAGCAGAGACATGTGTAGTTATCAGGGAGTGGTTACATGGTGAGAACACTTAAGGTGGGTAGGACGTCAGCTGCTCATTCAGTGAAGGAGGCCGCTGAATTTACATGCTGCGATCACCTCCACAGTATGAGGACAGGCGATGGCTATTGAGATTGCACGTCCTCATACAGCTGCAGTGTTTCTGGGCAGTAGATCGCTGTTTAGACTGCACGATCTGCTGCCCAGAAACAACAATTGATGTGCCTGCACGATCGACAGGCTCATCCGATGAACAAGCGTTTCACTCAACCATCGGGTAACCCGCAGCACATTTAGACTGGCAGGTTGTTGGGAACTAGCGTTTTCAGGAACGTTCGTTCCCAATAATCTGGCAGTATAAATCCACCTTTAGGCTACCTGCACAAGTTGCGGATTACGCACTTTTTCTGCGCCACCAAAGTGTATGAGATTAGAGAAATCTCATGCACACTTTCTGCATGGAAGTTAGTGTGGAATTTCTGCAAGAGAGCCCCCACCCGTGTACAGGTAGCCTTGTGGTGGTGCCACATGTCGTGGCCGTGCTGTGGTTTTGGTGCAGCAAAAAATGTACCCAATAAACGCATGCAGTTTTTTCAATGACATACCTGCATTGATGGTGTGTTTTCTACCAACAAAGAGAAAACACACAGCAGACTTAAATCACCTTAAAGGGGGTTGTCCGCTTTATTAATATTTCTGGCCTATCGGCATAGGTTGAGACCCGGAACCCCTGCCGACCAGCTGTTTGAAGAGAAGGCCGCGTTCGTACTGCCTTCCCTTCATTGTTTACCTGCTCGCTGTCGCAAAAGCAGCGGTGAGCAATGTAATTACACCTGAGCCGTCCCATTCTAGCGTTTGAGGGAACAGCCTTCCTCATTAACTATAATGGGGACTACCGGAGATCCAGCCGCATTCAGGCAAATATACTGAGAATCAGCACGCAGCAGTTTTCCTTCCAGCCAATTCTCAGCGTGTTTACCGGGTTGCAGCCGGATCTCCGCCGGTCCCCATTATCGTTAATGGGGCAGAACGGAGACTAACAAACTTCCGGCAATGCCAGAATGCACAGTGATCTGGCAGGCTGTTACCTGTCGCTTCTCAAGCGTTAGTGTGAAACTAGCCTAATTAAAGGGAACCTGTCATTAGCTTTATGCTGCCCATACTAACTGCAGCATAAAGTAGAGACCAGTGAAATGATTTCAGCAGTCTGTCATTTATAAGTTAAAAGTAAGTGGTTGCCGAGAACCAACATCACAATCATTGCAGACCGGGCCTGGAAAAGAGTCCGGCCACCTGAGAAGAGTCCTGGTTATTCATGAATTCCTGCTCTCTTGCTGATGACTGACCGGCTTCTACCTAGTTTTCTCCCTTTCTGTCTAGGAGAGAACTGCCAACCATCAGCAGATGGGTGAGAGCAGGAGATTATAAATAAGCCGGAATCTTCTCAGGTAGATTTGACTCTTTTCAAGGCCTGGGCTGCAATGATTATGATGCTGGTTCTCAGCAACCACTTACATTTAGCTCATGAGTGACACACCGCTGACATCAGCATTTCTGTCACTATTTAATGCCTCCCTCAGTGAGGTCAGCATAAAGTTGATGGCAGGTTCCCTTTCAGTTTTGCTTAGTGTTTTCCCTCTGCTGGAAGTAAATGCTCCATACATGCAGGTATGTTATTGCAAAAACTGCAGACGTTTACTTAGTACACTTTATGCTGCACCAAAAATCCACCGCAACATGTGGCACCACCATTAATAATAGTCAATAATAAAGTGCGGTCACACCTGATTTTTCAGATTTTCATGTGAAGTTCGGCTTTACATCCACTGGGTTCCAGCAATTAATAAAGGATGTAAGTGTACCATTATTCTTCTATTCTTATTAAATGTCTAAGGGTACATTCACACTAGTGTTTTTCTTTTCCGGCGCTGAGTTCCGTCCTAGGGGCTCAAATCCGGAAAAGAACTGATCAGTTTTATCCTAATGCATTCTGAATGGAGAGTCAGTCCTTCAGGATGCATCAGGATGTCTTCAGTTCAGTCTTTTTGACTGATCAGGCTTTTCAGAAAACCGTAGCATGCAGTATTTTACCTCCGGCCAAAAAGCCTGAACACTTTGACTGAACGCCTTGATCAGGCTTTTTCCCATTGACTTGCATTAACAGCCGGATCCGGCCCCGTGTGTTCAGTCAAAAACGGATCCGCTTTTGCATGTTAAACCCGAAATCCGTTTTCACCATTTGCATATATCTAAGCAACTTTTTAAATACTTGTACTATGTATTCCTTATTTTATACCGGTCCTGAGTTACAGCCTGTATAATAGTCTAGAGCTGCATTCATAATTCTGCAGGATTTAGAGCTGAAATTTCCTATCATGCCTTGCTGCATCTATGTCCGGACAGACCTTATTTTGGCGATTTGCATTCTGATACTGTACTGTAATCTAATGTGCAAGACTTCAAGTGAATGGGTCCGCATCCAGTCATGCAGTGTGCAGACGGCCGGTGCCCATATATTGCGGACCTGCTGTTTGCGGGTTGCAATATGGGCACGGCCGTGTGCATGAGGCTTTATACAAGATTTACCGGTAACTCAGGATCAGCAGAAGATAAGCAATGTAATATGTTTACAATGACGTTCAAGTTCTCTATGCAAACAAATTCACTACATTAATCGTAAAATCATGTTCAAGCACAGACACACTATATGACTAAAAGGTCCTATGGCATGCCTTTAAGATCCCTTTACACAGGACGATTGTCGGGAACAAATGTGCTCACAAACGCTCGTTCCCGATAACCTGCCCAGTGTAAAAGTGCCGCCGATGTCCAATGTCATTAGGTAAAAACACTGTTAATGCAGACACCTAAGGGCTCATGCACATGACCGTGTGCTGGACGTTCTGTGCATTGGGACCGCAATTTGCAGTCCCCAATGCACGGCAACATCCGTGCAGGCTGCCACAGACAGATCCAGACCTATTCACCTTGCATGCACTACTTTTTTGCAGGGTGGAGGCACGGACAGTAAACCAACGGAAGTACTCCGTAGTGCTTACGTTTCGCATCTCCTGGATTGCGGACCCATTGAAGTGAATGGATCCGCGATTCCGTGATGCACATGGCTGGGGCCCAGTGTATTGCGGACCCCCTAAGGGTCACTGGTTTTGGGCAGAATATTGTGCTACAGTCAACGAATCTATACGTGGACAAACGATCACAGGAGCAATCCCCCATCACAGTATGGTGGTGAGAATTGCTGACGAGCAGGCAATTATCGGGAACTAAGGCATTTGCTCGTGATAATTGCCTGCTCAGTCAACCCGTGTAAATGGGCCTTCAAATAAATTTAACTGATCTTGTGTACGTGGTCGAAAACCGGTATGAGTACATGTAGCCATTTAATATAGAATTAAAGTTATAACGTACCACAGGAAGAAGAGAAGTGCTTACTATAGCTGTAAATGAATTTTAACTTATCTCCCTGGAGTTCATTCAACGAGAGAGCTTTCTCTGACTCGAACTCACTGTAATAATTCAAAACGAAATTAGTCTAAACTGTAAACAAGGTCATGAGGAATAATGCAGTGTTCTTGTGATTATTAATTTTTTTTGTTCTATAAAACACTAAATCACTTTATACTCTAGTTTCTAGCATTCTTCATACACCTGCCTGTGGCTTCCTGAAAATCTGCATTCACAGGTCGGATGACTTGATACCTTAGTGGCCAGTCCTGTTAAGGTTGTAGAATTGGCAGCACCATAGTTGTGGGTCATTCCATCCAAGACTAAAGGCATTATTTTCACTACCTACAAAATTAATAATTACAGAAAAATTATATACAAAAAATTGTCATTAGAAAAATGTTGCATGCTGTTCCAATTTTGTAGTGTTTAGATACCCTAGAAATGTGATCATGAAAGTGGGACAGGTGTTCATACACAGATATACATAGACTGGTATGTAAAACTGCCTTTAGGCACTTTAGTTAAATTTTAAGGAGAACCTACATTTCTACATATAGTTCTGTTTAAAAGCCCATTTTGTACATTTGTCATTTAAAAAAAAAATGTCATACAGATATATATCGGAGGTTATGATTGGAGGGGCTCAGATGTGGAGACGCCCACTAGGATGAGGGGTTTGCTGTGCTCTGGCAACTCCCATTGGCTCTCCTTAGAAAACTATGTCTCTATGACATCAAAAAGTTTTTTGGTTTTTTTTTACTTTTATGACAATGATCCTTAAACGTGGAGAAACTTTTATTCCTTGGAACGTGTTCCCATAGCAACATTTTTCTCATATTATTATGATTAATTTGTTATCTGTACTAAAAAGATTAAAGCTGGATAATGATAGATTTCTATAAGGTCCTATGTCCCTATGAACACTGCGTAGCCGAAACGTGGTGGCAGGAGGTGTTGTTGTGGGGCGTGACCACTGTGGGGACATAGTAACTTCAGACTCTGATAACCCAGAACAGGAAAAGCATTAGATTTAAGCACATTTTTTTTCCATACTTAAAAAAATGTTCTTTTATACAGATCTCCCTGGAGCTGTCATTTAACTATAAACCATTAACAGCCGTCTACCGCTGTCCTCAAATGTTGAAATATTTTATTAGTGGTTTGGAAATTCTCAAAAGAACGGAGCCGTTTTTTCGGACTGCTCAAAGATCGGCCAAAAATATTTCCAGCATTCTCTAATTTTACTTCTGGTACTGGTTGGGAGAACATGACCTATGTGTGAAAGGGAGGAATAATCGCCGCTGATTTGCTTGCTAAAAAGGCAGGATAATTGGTGTAGCACAATCCCTGGAGGCAGGACACCTTCTGGAAACAGGCAGCTACGATCTGTTTTATATTTAGCAGAATCCGGACTGAAAAATGTGAGGATGGTGCAACTTGCCTGTAACAGAAATCAAAGTCAAAGCAATGTACGATATATGTGCGTTCAGGTGGGTAAGCTTGTCCCTTTCCCATATATATATGTATATAACCAGTCCTCCCTATTTGCATTCTAGTGATACAACATTAGATGACCTGCCGATTATTATATTACATTCCCTGGTTGAAATGTTCAGCCTTAATCTAAAAAAATAAAAAATTAAAAATTCCAAAATGCAGGTATCCCGTGAAATGAAAATTTGAGGCCTAACACACATATCCAGCACATATATGAACGTGTGTAAGAGTTTGTTCTTGTTGCGGCAATCTTTACAGTATATATTCTGCCTGTTTGGACAGAAACTACTCCATATCCCATGGGTCCGGTCAGTGGCGTCATCCCAGCTGTTTTGTGCTCCACCATACGAAAAAAAGTGCGCCTCCTGTCATCAGGCCGCCCCACAACAAGTTGTAGAGGATGCTCATAGGCTGCAAATAAGAACAAAACATACAAATTATTGTACATATATACTAGTGATATCCTTATGTTTTATTTATACATTTGCAACACAATAAATGAAAAAATATATATATATAACAACTCATATTTATAATATACAAATCCAGACAAGTTTAAAATCAGTAAAGTCATAGTATGTGCTACAAGGACAGACCCATATAACTTACAATATATATATATAAGCAGCATGTATGCCATTGCCTCTAGTCTACTCTAAACTCAAATTTTTTGCCATAAAAAAACCTGTCCTAGACTTAGCATAGGTCATCAATATCAGATGGACGAGGGTCTTGGTACCTGCACCCATCAGCCTTTTGAAGGGCAGGCCTCAATTTTTTTTATATTTTTTTTTTACATCGGTCCTGAATTGTGGATTATTGAACACAGGTTTTCATAGATTGGATAATATCATTATAAGCCATGCTTGGTTTCATGAGAAATGCTGACCTTCTGGCCACCATAGATAATCATCTCTGCGTCCTAAACGCGAGGAGCTCAATGGTCTTCATGCTACAATGAGGGGGAATGTTTTACTTCTCCTATAGCCTAGTGATGGCTCACTAGATATTCCATTATATTCCAAAATTTAACTCAGAACAGTAATTTCTTCCAAGTAATTTATCCCAAATGCATCCCCTATGTATGCAAAACTATTTTTCTTAAAAGGGTTGTCCAATTTTATTTCATTTTTAAACTCCCCACCCAGTGGGACCTGCTCGGTTCTGTGGGTCTTGAGCTGTCTTCACTGCACTGCCCTTCCAGTCCCTGGAATCATGTATGCTGCTGCAGCCAATAACTGACCTCAGCAGAGACCAAGTGGCATGTGACCCAACAGTGGTGTGCTGCTTACAGACTTGTCACTGCTGAGGCCAGTCATTGGCTGCAGTGGCCTACTTCCGCACAGAAAGTTTACATGCGAGGACTAGAAGTGTTGGGAAGACTACCCGGGATCCATAAAGTAAGAATATTTCCTTTTTACAGATCCTGCTAGGTTGGTAGAGAAATGCAGGGGTGCTTCCGCTGTCTAACTCCTTCAACAATAACATATTGGTCCCCAACACGAGTTGTGCACCGTGAGAACAACTGATAATGGCAGAAGCGCTCCTTTACGGAGAGAGACCAGGCTGCTGAACCTTCCTGCCGGAACCATCCATCAGGAGCCTGAACAGATCGAAGAGGAAACTTAAGCTTAAAGGGGTCATGTCTCACTTCAGCAAGTCGCATTTATCATGTAGAGAAAGTTAATACAAGGGACTTACTAATGTATTGTGATTGGCCCATGTTGCTTCCATTTGTGGCTGGATTCATTTTTCTAGCACATTATAAATTGTGCGTTTCCATGGTTACGACCACCCTGCAATCCAACAAATACGGCTGTGCTTGCACACTATAGGAAAAAGCGCTGGCCTCTTTGGCGGCGGGGACCATGGGAGCACACATAGGCTGGTGCTTTTTTTCTATAGTGTGCAATGACAGCCACCGCTGATGGATTACAGTGTGTTCGTAACCATGGAAACAAGCAGGAAGCAATATGGACAATCGCAATACATTAGTAAGTGCCTTGTATTAACTTTCTCTACATTCATTGCAGAAGTGAAAGAATTCCTTTAACCTGAGGAAGACGGTAGTACGCAGCGGAAAAGCTATTGCTATTTCATTTCTCTATGTTTAATGTTTCTTTTATCAATAAATAGCATTTTATAAAATACCAGTGCAGCATCCAGAGCTTCTCGGTTTTTATACTTTCCTCTTCCGATGCTGGGTTGGTGGGGGGACTTAAAGACTGTGGTAAATGCCTTTAAAGATCTTTAAGTTGCCAAACAGGAGGGCTGCACATGAAGGCCCCCTTTTCTGTTAGCTGTGCTGAGGGTTCATTGAGTACTAGATTTACTAAACACTGATCCAGCACATTCAGTCCAGTACATGAAGTCTTCCCTTCCAATTTACCAGTCAATGACTTTTAAGGAGAGATCAGCATTCCTTCTGCTCCAGAGAACATCAGTGACTAATACAAATAAAATGCACTAAATAAAAATAACCAGAATCAGAAACTCGGTGCTGCTTAAGTGGTGTACAGTGACCTCACTTTCTATGTGCAACAGAGGGATAACGGGAGTACGGTTTGCAGAGGGATGGTAAGCCATGCAATGCATCTCATGGGAATGGACTGAGTAACCGATGGGTGTGTGATCAGTGATGCAGCCGCCGCGTTCTGTTTTTCATTAATTTTTCAGAGATGTATAGCTGAAATGTGTCATAGACAAACAATGAGCGTAGTGCGTGCTAACCCTGGAGTACAAATGAGCTAAAATCAATAGATGCGGCCCTGGTGAAAAGACATAAGGGCCAATAAACGGTGTCAGAGTTTATATAGGCCCTTTAGCATTTCCCAGACATATACCACTGTATTCTCTTATATCACCAATAGGCTCCCATGTTTAAAAACCAAATATAGAATAGCACAGTCGACTCTGCTCCTCTGTGCAGCTGATAAAAAGGTATGCAAACACAATGTTAGTAGACCCTGATACACAATAAAGAGAAACGTTTCTTTGGTTGAAATTTGCTCCATGATGTACAATTTTGTCAGTTGCTCCTCAGCGGCAGACTGAAAACAGACATTGTCACGTACTATGGAGCATGGAATGACTAAAACGTGCAGCAAACCTCAATAAAAGGAAAGTTTCCCATTAAAGGCTCATTTTCGGGACCACTGCGATGCAGAGTTTAGGTGTGAATGAATAATACCTATCCCTGACCAATAATACAGATGAGTGGAAATGGCTAACTTGCAGCAGTACTCTTCCTTTAAGTAAACAGTGCGCCTTTCATTCTTAACCTCTTAAATCATCGGAGATTCTTGTCGGATGCACACGGCTGGTTTAAGCCTAATCTTTTTAAATGTTCCCAGCATCTCTAACTGCGCTCACAAGCATTCAGGGTCTGTTACATGGTGTCAGTACTTCGAGGCCTCGCACAAAACAGATCAAGACTAATTAAAACAGGTCATACTAAGGGGACTGTAAGAAGTGACATGGGCCGAACATGGGAACAAACGCTTGTATGAACATTTGTTCCTGATAATTGTCCTGTGTAACGGTGCCGCTGACCACCAGATGAACGAGAAGGTGCTTGCTTATCGGGTGAAAGCATCATTTCTGGGCAGTGTAGACAGGGACCTGCCGCCCTCTATGGGAACGAGCGATCGCTCATTCCTATACATACAGATGGTTGCTGCCAGGGGTGGACTGGTCTTAGACCCTAAAGGAAAATCTCAGTGGGCCTACAGCCAGGCACAGTGGCGGCAGGTGCCCTCCTGAATTCAACTGTATCCTCCTCCTCAGCACAATGATATAGTTTCATACTGTGGCGTGGGTATCACTATTTCTTGTTGCACTGTGGTATGGTATTTGGTTTTGCAGAGCAGTATTTTGTGCTACATTGAGGTACTTGACTCTGTTGGGGCAGTGTTTCGTTCTGTACTATGGTATTGTTGGCTCCACCTTCTATCAATTTGGACCCACTTTTAGTTTTTATCCCAGTCCGCCCCTGGATGCTACATGGAAATGGTTCCCAAAAACCGCCTGCTCAGTCGGACCCTGTAAAAGGACCTTACCCTAACAAAATATCCGTGTGTTTAAATGACCAACTCAGGCCAAATTTTATCATCTGTAAAATTGGCCAGATATTTGGGTATGTAATATAAAAAATGAAGAAAAAAAAACTGTAATGAGAGTAATGTCCATACAGTGTAAGGCCTCATGCACACGACTGTTCCGTTTTTTGCCGTCTGCAAGCGGCGGATCTGCAAAAAACGGAAGCCACCCGTGTGCCTTCCGCAATTTGCGGAATGGGCGGCCCATTGTAGAAATGCCTATTCTTGTTCAAAAAATGGACAATAGGACATGCTATTATTATTTTATTCTTTTGCGGGGCCACGGAATGTAGCAACGGATGTGGACAGCACACAGAGTGCTGTCCACATCTTTTGTGGCCCCATTGAAGTGAATGGGTCCGCACCCGTGCAGCAAAAAATGCGGCTCGGATGCGGACCACAACAACGGTCGTGTGCATGAGGCCTAATGGAGAGTGATCGCACATGGATTGCCACTGGAGAATGGTTGGGGCCCCAACTGCCAGGTCTCCAGTAACCTCACTATTATAACATGCTTCATTGTGACTGGAAAAAAACCTCTGAAGGGTATAGCCAACTTTGGACACCATTTTAGACTTAGATGCTGAATAACTTGTAAATACATTGTATTTATTATCAGAGCCAAGTTCCTTAGACTTCTTTCATATACACTATTTTAGTCTCATTAAAAAAAAACACCATATTTTTACAACTACGTGGTGGCTTGTTTTATTCAGACATTTTCGCCACACTTTTTTTCCCCTATAGAGAAGCCTATGGAACAATGCGTGAAAAATGCTAAACCTAAAGCATTCAGCATTTTATCCCAACCAAAAATAAACAGTGATAAAAACCCACAAATACAGTGCTTTTGGTATCTTTTACATGTAACATCTTTTCGCTTCAAAAAATAAAATAAAAAAGGAGGGAAATATCCAAAATGTAATGTGAAACTGTTCTTTGGTATGTTCACATGGTGGATTTTGAGGCTGCGGACATGCTTGCAGCCTAACTCCATTGAATGGAGCTAAACCATGAGGGGACGCCCACCGCAGCTTCAAGCAGTATCTGTCTCTTCTTGGCACAGTTGTGGATTTACACCACTGGCTGCGTAGACTGCAGCACTACATCTCATCGAAAACCATGGGAGGCAGATAGTCAGATGAGTGGGTTCTGAAAGTCAGGTGAATGGAACTGATTTTCAGTGGCAGAAATTTCTGCAACTAGATCTGCCACCTGTGAACATAACCTAAAAAAGTTAGGCTGGGTTCACACGGGCATCACGTTTTGGCTCCGGATGCGTCCTGGGTGCATTGCGGCAAACACGCGCGAGTAGGTACGCAATTTCAGTCAGTTTTGACTTCGATTGCGTTCCGATGATCAGTTCTTATTGCGCGGGTGCAATGCTTTTTTCTTTTCACGCGCGTGATAAAAAACTGAATGTGGTACCCAGACCCGAACTTCTTCACTGAAGTTAAGGTTTCGGTTCAAGGTTGTGTAGATGTAATTATTTTCCCTTATAACATGGCTATAAGGGAAAATAATAGCATTCTTTAATACAGAATGCTTAGTAGAAGGTCAATTGAGGGTTAAAAAAATAAAATAAAAAATTAACTCACCTCCTCCAATTGATCACGTAGATGCCGGTCTCCTGTTCTTTCTTCAGGACCTGTCAAAGGACCTCTGGTGACGTCACTGAGCTCATCACATGGTCCATCACCGTGACCATGTGATGCAACGTCACCACAGGTCCTTTAGCCGGCAGCTTATGATTAAATAAGTAAGAAGAGACCGGCAGTTACGGGATCAAGAGGAGGAGGCGGCGAGTTAATTTTTTATTTATTTATTAACCCTCTTCTACTATGCATTCTGTATTAAAGAATGATATTATTTTCCCTTATAACCATGTTATAAGGGAAAATAATACAGTGAATAGACTTTCATCTTAGCAATCATGCGTGAAAAATCGCACCGCATCCGCACTTGCTTGTGATTTTCACGCAGCCCCATTTACTTCTATGGGGCCTGCGTTGCGTGAAAAACGCACAGTATAGAGCATGCTACGATTTTCATGCAACGCACAAGTGATGCGTGAAAATCACCGCTCATGTGCACAGCCCCATAGAAATGAATAGGTCTGGATCACCTCACGCATTGCACCTGCGTGGAAATCTCGCCCGTGTGAATCCAGCCTTAGCGTATCCTTGATTAGGTTAGTGATTAAAAAAAGCCCATAGAATTAAAGTCACCTGCCTCTTTGCTATGTAAAAACCGCATAAAATTCTAGAAAGGCAGACTTTTCGAGCTGAATTTCAAGAGAATAGACGGTAGAAATGTGAGGCTGACCCCTGGCATCTCTGGTCCAGATATGCAGTTTGGTATAATAAAACCCTATGTGCTGATATAACACTGTATAAGTACATAAGAACAACTTATTAAGGCTACTTTCACACTCGCGTTTGGTGCAGATCCGTTCAGATAATACTAACGTCTGCATCCATTCAGAACGGATCCGTTTGTATTATCTTTAACATAGCCAAGACGGATCTGTCTTGAACGCCACTGAAAGTCAATGGAGGACGGATCCGTTTTTTCTATTGTGTCATAGAAAACGGATCCGTCCCCATTGACTTACATTGTGTCTAAGGACGGATCCGTTTGGCTCAGTTTTGTCAGACGGACACCAAAACGCTGCAAGCAGCCTCCAGAGCGGAATGGAGACTAATCGGAGGCAAACTGATCCTTTTACATTCAGAATGCATTAGGGCAAAACTGATCCGTTTTGGACCGCCTGTGAGAGCCCTGAACAGATCTCACAAACTCGAAAGCTAAACGGCAGTGTGAAAGTAGCCTAAGTCATAAGCAAGGGTGAACAACCTTCTAAGTAATGTGGCGATGATCTTGCTCTGAGCGAATGTCTAAGTACACTTCAGTAGGGTTAAAATGTGTAGCGTGGGTGTGCACCCAGTGACAAATTCATTCAGAATTTTACCAGTGCAAAAGCCGCACTAAGCAACATTAGCATTTCTTATTGTGCAATGTAATAAAATTACTGCTGTGTTATCCATTCCAACACAAAAACAAAATAGTCAGCACTTTCAATCCAAGGGTGTGGAGATGGAAAAAGAGATAAAAAATAGTGAATTCTTGGAGAAAGGGACATGGAGTCAGAATGAATTATCCGGTTATCAGTTTTGCGAGATGCTGTACTGATCTCACATTCCCATACTGAAGACTGGACATAGCATTAGACATTATTTTAGAAGCAAACATGACATGTTTTACTTCTGAGGAATGACTGAGATCTACAAAACTGCAGGAGGGCTTGGCTACCCTGCCGCCAGGAGCTGAGCCAATACTGATAGAGCAGGAATGTCAGGCTGTTTATTTAGCTGTTTGTATGGAGTTTACTTATATCCCATAAGATTTGATGTTCCCTGTGTGGAGCTTTAAGGATGCAGGGAGCATGGCTCATGCGATAGTCCCCTGTCGATTCTCCAAAATTAACAAACACATTTGGATTTACTTTTGTACGACAATAACACTAAGATTACAAATCGACAAACTACGGAGTATAGATCATGGGGCACATTCGGTTTTAGACGCCCGTCTTAATAAAGGCCTGCCCTGGCGGTGGATCCGCCGGAGTTATGTGGAGGTTCAGGCCTCTTCATAGCTTCGGCGGATCCTCCGCCACTTCTAAACATAAGACAGCTTCCTACGCCGTCTTACATTTAGACCTTTTTCTACACCTGAAACAGCTGTAGAAAATGGTAAATGTTCACCGCCCAAGACATGCCCACTTTTTTAGACCTGGCGTGAGAGGGGAGAAGTCGCAGATTGCAAATCTGCACCTGAAATACGCCTAATATAGGCCCCCATGTTCTTACACCTATTAAAAAAAGAATATATAATATACCTATAAAAGTTGTCATTTCATGCATTTTTTATATTTTTTTATAAGGATTCTCTGGTGGTTTATTTCATTCATGCATTTCTCACTTGCGTTTTTCCAGTCCTATAGAGAAGCCTACAAGAAAATTCATGAAAAAAATGCCATGCATAGAAAATGCTGAGTTTTGCAAGCAACTAACCCAAAAACACACCAAATGTGAAAAATGCCAGAAAAACTGTACTATTTATTTACCTACTGAAGGGCTTTTTACACGGGCCCGAGAATTCCCCAGATAATCGCTAACGAGTGCTCATAGGAACACTTTTTAGCTATTATCTGGCAGTGTAAAAATGATGCTGATTACCTAGTGAACAAGCGAAACACTCGTTCATCGCATAACAGATCATTTGCGCAGACACACAAAATGTCATTTGCGGGAAGCAGATCATGCTGTCTAATTTTTTCTGCCTGCAAATAAATCAGTATGGGGAAGAACGATGGTATTAGCGATCCCTCCTCCCCATACTGTAGAGGAGATGGATGCATGTAATAGTAGCGGTGTCCTTCACTGATGAGCAGGCGATTGCTGGGAAAGAATACTTCTTTCCCGACAATCACCTACTGTATCGTCCTGTGTAAAGGGACCTTTACTGCCAACAGCTGTCCATTTTTCAGGATTAGGGTCCATTAACACGTCCGTGGAATGGGTCCGCATCCGTTCCGCAATATCTGGAATGGGTGCAGAGCCATTCATTCTCAATGGGGCAGGAATGGATGCGGAGAGCACACTATGTGCTCATTTCCGGAGCGCGGTCCTGATCTTCCGGTCCGCAGCTTCAGAAAAAAAAATAGAACATGTCCTATTATTGTCTGCAATTGTGGACAAGAATAGGCAGTTCTATGGGGGTGCCGGTCAGGTGTAATGCAGATCCGCAACACACCACGGATGTGTGAATGGAACCTTAAAGGGGTTTTTACACTGATAGTCTATCTTCAGGATAGGTAATCAATATGAGAGCGGCAGGGTCCGACAGGCAGCACCCCCGCTGATGAGCTGTTTACAGCTCACCAAGCACAGCACTGTGCAGTGGATACAGGCTGTGCTTAGTATTGATGCTCAGCCTCACTCACCTGAATGGGACTGAGCTACACCTAGGAAGAGGCCTAAGTGCTCACAGAGCTTCACCCCCACTGATCTTATATTAATGACTTATCTTGAGGATAGGCCAACAATATAAAAATCCTGAAAAACCTCTTTCAAGCTGTGAAAGCCATTAACCTTTGATCTTTAGGGGTCCAAGCCTATACTCCTAGTTCTGCAGCACAGTCTATTCATTTGTCAGTACATACAGAGGATACCTATTTGCCATTTACTATACTTTTTCTTTACTCCTCGTCTGCTTTTGAGCTCAGCTCCATTAGGGCAGAGTTGTGATTTGTGATCACATCTTCCGTATAGGGAGTCTAAAAGACGCCATCTCTCCTCACTGCAGCGCTGCTTACAAAGGGAGACCGCTGGGCTGCCTGATCAGGGGCTAGAGATAATGAAAACAGCGGGCTTCATGCTGGTTCCCTTATTGGCTGCCGTGCTGGATGGGTATGTGGATGTTTTTATATAATACTGGATATATGGTCCCTCTCTCCCTTCATCCACTGTGTCCTGGTGATACAATAGCCTGTTACTAATTCATTCATTGTTCCTTATTTGAGATTTTCCCCAGAATAGGTCATTAATACCAGATCGGTGGGGGTCAATTAAATGAACAGCAAAAACCAGGGCTCAATAAAAATAAAATTTTAGTTGCCATTATTATTCTGAATATTACAACTATTGAACATACCAGAAACAATATTTGAACCCATACTTGATCATAGCACTGTACTATAAGGACAAGACGTAGGATGATCACCTACATGTTTTATCAGATACAATGATAACTTCATGCATGAACATCACCTTTTTAGGTTTCTTAAAGTATCGGGAACAAACGTTCCTGCCAACTCTCGTTCATTGGGCAATTCTGTCATTCATGTAGGCACATCATTTATAGTTTCTGGGCAGCAGATTGTGCGGTCTAAACGGAGATCAGTGGCCCCGAAACACTGCAGCTGTATGGGGACGAGCAATCGCAATAGCCATCCCTCGTTCTCATACTGTAAATGCGTGGTCTCCTTCACCAAACCAGCAGCCGACACATTGCAGCGTGTAAACCCATCTTCAGGGGCGGACTGAGAACCCTCAGGGCCCCTGGGCAAAATAAATCAAGGGCCCCCTTACAGGCCCCACCCATGTTCTGCTGCAAGCCCCACCCTTGTCCCGCCTCCAGCCACACCCTACACAATCTTTAATAAGATTTCAAAGTTAAAGTGACACAAAAGGCACCCAGACCACTTCAGCTCATTGACGTGGTCGGGGTACAGTGTCCCTTTTGCAAATCGAGCTGCAATGTTCTAGAGAAACTGCATTGTTTACGTTCCAGCAATAAGTCAGGCTATAGTGGCTGGCAGCCGTCTGAGGGCTTCCTGGATTAAAACAGACCTTTGGTCCGGTATCTGACGCTGGACGTCCTCACACCCTGCATGATGACCTCCAGGGTCAAATTTTTCCCCATAGGAAAGCATTGATTCAATGCTCTCGTATGGGGTGATCTAATCTCAGCGTCCATTAGTGAGCCTCTGTTAGAAGCAGTGTGGGCATAACTACTGTGAAGGGGGCACATATCTGGGCATAACTACTGTGAAGGGGGCACATATCTGGGCATAACTACTGTGAAGGGGGCACATATCTGGGCATAACTACTGTGAAAGGGGGGGGGGAGGCCCTTCACAGTAGTTATTAATCCCTTTCAGCAGTCCCCCCTTCAGTGAATGGGGGACTCCTGAAAGGGGTTAATAACTACTGTGAAGGGCCTAGCCGTCTGGGCAACCCCACAGATCATCCCCCACCCACCTTGTACTTGTTCCACTGATCCGCTACTTGCGGGCTACATGGGCATGAGTTCAGTCACTTCGGTGCGCAAACCCATCCTGTGGCTTGTGATCCCGCGAGACCCGTGACCTACAGCGGCAGGTCTTGCGGGATCACGCGCTGCAGGACGGGATTGCCC
The DNA here is from genome assembly GCF_014858855.1 of Bufo gargarizans. Taxonomy (NCBI): domain Eukaryota; kingdom Metazoa; phylum Chordata; class Amphibia; order Anura; family Bufonidae; genus Bufo; species Bufo gargarizans. Next base: position 173,464,689 of record NC_058088.1, on the reverse strand, counting down.
ACCGAAGTGACTGAACTCATTCCCGTGCAGCCCACAAGTAGCGGAACAATTACAAGAGGGGTGGGGAATAGCCAAATTAAAAAATATTTTGAACCAAAAGGTGTTATGGGGGCTCTGTGGATGACACTGTTGTGGGGGGGATCTGTGGATGACACTGTTGTGGGGGGGATCTGTGGATGACACTGTTGTGGAGGGGGTCTGTGGATGGCACTGTTATGGGGGGGGGGGGGGAATCTGTGGATGGCACTGTTATGGGTGGCTCTCTGGATTGCACTGTTATGGAAGGATCTGTGGATGAACACTGTTATGGGTGGGATCTGTGGATGGCACTGTATGGGGGGGGATCTGTGGATGGCACTGTATTGGGGGGATCTGTGGATGGCACTGTTATGGGGGGGATCTGGGTGCACTGTTATGGGGGATCTGTGGATGGCCTGTTAGGGGGGATCGTGGATTGGGTGTCTGCACTGTTATGGGGGGGGATCTGTGGATGGCACTTGTTATGGGGGGATCTGTGGATGCACTGTTATGGGGGGGAATCTGTGGATGGCACTGTTATGGGGGGGATCTGTGGATGGCACTGTTATGGGGGGATCTGTGGATGGCACTGTTATGGGGGGATCTGTGGATGGCACTGTTATGGGGGATCTGTGGATGGCACTGTTGTGGGGGGGGGGATCTGTGGGTGACACATATATAGCACCTTATGCTATATATGTGTCATCCACAGATCCCCCCATAACAGTGTCCCTGTGAGTGAATGATCCCCAATACAGGGACTGGGGGCTGGCATCTGGTGTTGTAATGGCAGCGGGGCCCGGTGCAGTCACTGTATTCTATTACACCAGGCCGCGCTCACTGTAATACTAATATTCATATGTGAACAACTTGAAATCCTCTGCGATCCTCTCCCTCTCTGTACTCACAAACTCAGTAGCAGGCCGGGCGGCAGCGCAACTCACTGACGTCACGCGCCTGCTCCTCCCACTTTATGAATGAAGTAGGAGGAGCAGGCGCGTGACGTCAGTGAGTTGCGCTGCCGCCTGGCCTGCTACTGAGTTTGTGAGTACAGAGAGCTCAGAGGGAGAGGATCGCAGAGGATTTCAAGTTGTTCACATATGAATATTAGTATTACAATGAGCGGGGCCCGGTGTTATGTTATTCTGTGGCGGGCCCCCATCCCGGCCGGGCCCTCGGACCATGTCCGAAGTGCCCGACCGGTCAGTCTGCCCCTGCCCATCTTCACTGATTGCTCTGTGCTTTCACACAGGACAATAATCTTCACAATACATGACCTCCTCCTTGATCTTACTGTATGAGGAATATAAATACATTTATTCAGTAGCTGCTCCTGCTCAATGGAGATCCTTACATCCTGAGGAAGTTGGCGCATGTGAGTGCTCCACATGGACCTTGCTATATGTTATCGCCTTGTTATTGGTTCTCCAAGGCGCTGACTGTAAATTGCTTACATTGGTAATTATTGGAGCTCACATGTATCTTTTGGCATCAGGTCGTTGCTCCATATTTTTTTATGCTCAGGTATTGCTCTGTAAGGTCTCCAATAACAGATGATTATCTGATATATTGTTTTTGTTGTATTGTCCTCTTTGTCCCCTGATGAACCTTTATCAATTTACTTGGGGAAATACGTCGGGATTTAGGGTATTATTTCTTTCACAATTTTGGTAGGGCCTCTAGGCTTAGGTATGAGGACAGAGGACATCCACCATCAGGGTGTGCCTCTGGGCTGAGCCACTCTCTAGGGTTCCAACAGGGTCAGATTTCCCGCTATGTAGCCCTATTGCCAAGTTTATCACTGATTATTGGTATATCAGTGCTACATTGGGATATACATTGATAGCCCTAATTGGGCTCTTTTTATATAATATATACTAAAAGTTATGTTTTAATTGTTTTTTTGCTTTCTGTGATAAATAATTTTATGGTTGCAGTTCTGCAAACTGTAATATCAATGCTGTCCCTTTCCATCTCGGGGGTTCCAGACCAGTATTCCTAAAGATATGCAGAGATTGGAATATCCCTTTAATGTGGAAGGTATTTCTTTTGCTATCTCAGAGATCTGTTTTCAAGTCCCGGGAGGTTTGTATCTGCATTTGCAAAGGTTTTCTTTTGAGAGACAACAGAAGGGAGTGGTGGCTGAAGAACACAAGTGCTGCTCCAGGGCACACATTTTCTAGGCAATGTAATAAACTCTCAGACAACAACTCAGGCTCATCTATACCAGTGCAGAGCTATAGCAAAATACCTATTGTAATACCCGGGAAGAGACTAATGACGTCATGTGTAGTGTGGTGTAGACTATCTCCATGCACAGCCATCACAATACCAAGCTCCTACTTTTCTCCTTGTACAGCACTCCCTAGCTCGGTCCATTCCCCATCTATGTATTCTATATCTGCAATATCCCCATCTCCACTTTCTCTATTTGACCCCTCTCTGTCTCTCTCCCCAGAGAGTCACATTTTCAGCTGCATGCAATCCACTGAGAATACAGGCATTTAGTCCACATCAAGCTGTGACATGGGGATGGTCAGAAGGTGGGTGTGGGATATTCTCTCATAAGATTAGGCCTAAAGAATGTGGAATGTGCCTGGGGGTGAGGGGAAAGTTATTGTTCTACATTGTGTTTAATATATATAGTATTTATATATATATATATATATATATATATCAGTAAGGATCCTACCGCGGGGACCCCACCGATCACGAGAACAATGGCCGCGTACCCCCCTGAAGTGAGCAGAGCAGCTGGTCTCTGGAACTCCTATAGAAATTAATGGAACTGCCGTTCACATGTGCAGCGGGGGGTATTGGGCCACCATTCTCCAAGTGACTACAAGGGGCCACATCGATTTTGTGTTATACATGAAACTTTATGAGCTGAAGCTACCAATGTGTAATCATATTCCAAAAAAGTTACATTCTATATCTGTTGGAAATCAAGGACTGCTTTTGTGCTCACCTTGTATAATAACCTACAGATTTTGTAATCTTTTGGCAAAACATGAGGATGAAAGGCGGATAATATTATGTTTATGCACCCAATCAGGCATGTACAATATACATAGTGGGTGACTGTGGGTAGGCAGAATAGAAGGTAAATTAAGATGTGTATCAGCCCCAATCACTGACCTGAGGGGTCGGGAGCAGCTTACATGCGAGTATAGGCCCATTTCCTTCAACCATATTTGACTGGACCTTGACATATGGAATATTTCTTCTGCAACTTTTACCTCTTAGGTTGTGTTCACACATCCCATTTTTGGTATTTAAACATAATACAATTGTGAATGGTATTGTTTCAAACTGCAGAATGCCCCATAGCTGGTATATGCAACAAAAATAGCATAGCACCACTATTAAAATACTTGTGTTTAAAAAAAATAATAAAGGAGTGACACCTATATTAGTGAGCCAGGAACATCATCTGTGCACATTTTTGGAGCACAGACGAACCTTTATTTGTTAGCTTGCTTGCAGATATAATTTTTCTGGTTTGCCTATAATGGCTTTATGCAAAGCTTAATTGCTTTGTAAGCTGAGCTTTAAAAAAAAATAAAAGATTCGGGCATAAAAAGTACACAAGGACAAAGTACATGACAACGTAATCTGAAGATCAGGGTGGGATCAAACCATACATGTAACACAAGTAGTGACATCAAAGTACCTATTCTTATTTATGTAACAGAAATTGAAAAATATTAGCAGATCTCCTTCTCTACAAGATGACATCACCCCATGCAGAATAATGTTAATGCCTCTTGATTGAACACTTTCTTGTAGACATGTTTTATGTCACGAGGCCAATCTGAGGGGGCAAATGTCAAATGTGGTGTAGGGTTTAGAGTCTGGAAAAAAAAAATGTGCAGACAAAGGGCAGGAAAAGTGAGATCCTATCAGATTTTTCTAGCAGCAACATATCAGTATAGTTTTCTATACTTGTAGAAGATAGGAGGGTATCCTAGACAGCGGTCTTCCTGACAGTGGCATTACATCAGACCCTGAGGAATTCCTTCTGCAAACAGTCTGATACCATGCAGTCATGGCTGAAATCACAGCTTGTCAGAGGGGAAGAATCCTTGAATGTAGAGAAAAATTATTAACAACATCTGGAATACCTTCAGCAAGGGATGAGATAAAGAAAAACTGGTAACCAACAGAAAGAAACTACATTTTAGAGGCCAAAAAGGGTGTCTTCCTCCGTGCTATCCATGACTACTGTATTACATTAACTTCAGCTGTAAAACCTATGTCACATCTATTATTACCCAATCAAGCTTCTGCTTTTATTTGCATTACTAACAAATAATTCTCTGAATTTACAAAGAATGAACTGGAGTCCCACCCTTGTGTCTGAGGGGAGATCTATGCAATACACTGTCACTGTGCACCAGTAGTCCGAGAAAGATTTGAACTCAAGGCCAGGTTGGTATAAAAAAATAAAAATAAAGTTGGACAAGGAGTAGCCCCATAACAAACAGTTATCCCCTATCTAGGGGTCTGTCAGGGGCCCTGAGACCTGGGCCGGATCCAGGTTCGTGTGGGCCCTTGGGCGATAAATCTGAGTGGGTCCCCTTGTGGCATTTTTTTTACATTCACATGTACCCCTGTGGCTCCCACACCGTATAAAGACCCCCAGTGGCCCCGATACAGTATAAAAAAAAAACAGTGGCCCCCCACACAGTATAATGACCGTCCACACAGTATAACGACCCCACAATGGCACTCCATTCAGAATAATGACCCTCAGTCGCCCCCCATTCAGAATGACGACCCCCACACTGGGGGTCATTATACTGAATGGAGGGTCATTGGGGATCAATATACTAAATAGGGGGCACTAGGGTCATTCATTATACTGTGTAAGAGGCCCTCACTAGCTAGAACTAACTGGGCCCCACGGCAAATTTTAGTACGAATGGTCCTTTGTGCCGCAATCTGCAACTTTTCCCAATCATGCCAGGTCAAAAAAAGGTGGCGTGGGCAGGGAAAGGGAAACAGTTATGGCCATACAGTTATTGGATACCACCGCCATACAGTAACTGGATAACACTGCTATGCAGTAACTGGATAGCACCACCATACAGTGACTGGATAAAAGGGTATACAGACGTGGACAAAATTGTTGGTACCCTTTGGTCAATGAAAGAAAAAGTCACAATGGTCACAGAAATAACTTTAATCTGACAAAAGTAATAATAAATTAAAATTCTATAAATGTTAACCAATGAAAGTCAGACATTGTTTTTCAACCATGCTTCAACAGAATTATGTAAAAAAATAAACTCATGAAACAGGCATGGACAAAAATGATGGTACCCCTAGAAAACACAGAACATAATGTGACCAAAGGGACATGTTAATTCAAGGTGTGTCCACTAATTAGCATCACAGGTGTCTACAACCTTGTAATCAGCCATTGGGCCTATATATATGGCTCCAGGTAATCACTGTGTTGTTTGGTGATATGGTGTGTACCACACTCGACATGGACCAGAGGAAGCAAAGGAAAGAGCTGTCTCAAGAGATCAGAAAGAAAATTATAGACAAGCATGTTAAAGGTAAAGGCTATAAGACCATCTCCAAGCAACTAGATGTTCCTGTGAGTACAGTTGCACATATTATTCATAAGTTTAAGATCCATGGGACTGTAGCAAACCTCCCTGGACGTGGCCGCAGGAGGAAAATTGATGACAAATCTAAGAGACGGATAATCCGAATGGTAACAAAAGAGCCTAGAAAGACTTCTAAAGAGATTCAAGGTGAACTTCATGCTCAAGGAACATCAGTGTCAGATCGCACCATCCGTCGTTGTTTGAGCCAAAGTGGACTACATGGGAGACGACCAAGGAGGACACCATTGTTGAAAACGAATCATAAAAAAGCAAGACTGGAATATGCCAAACTACATGTTGACAAGCCACAAAGCTTCTGGGAGAATGTCCTGTGGACAGATGAGACAAAAATCGAAGTTTTTGCCAAGGCACATCAGCTGTATGTTCACAGACGAAAAAATGAAGCATATCAAGAAAAGAACACTGTCCCTACTGTGAAACATGGAGGAGGCTCTGTTATGTTCTGGGGCTGCTTTGCTGCGTCTGGCACAGGGTGTCTTGAATCTGTGCAGGGTACAATGAAATCTCAAGACTATCAAGGAATTCTAGAGAGAAATGTACTAGCCAGTGTCAGAAAGCTTGGTCTCAGTCGCAGGTCATGGGTCTTGCAACAGGACAATGACCCAAAACACACCGCTAAAAACACCCAAGAATGGCTAAGAGGAAAAAATTGGACTATTCTAAAGTGGCCTTCTATGAGCCCTGACCTCAATCCTATTGAGCATCTTTGGAAGGAGCTGAAACATGCAGTCTGGAAAAGGCACCCTTCAAACCGGACACAACTGGAGCAGTTTGCTCATGAGGAGTGGGCCAAAATACCTGCTGAGAGGTGCAGATGTCTCATTGACAGTTACAGGAAGCGTTTGATTGCAGTGATTGCCTCAAAAGGTTGCGCAACAAAATATTAAGTTAGGGGTACCATCATTTTTGTCCATGCCTGTTTCATGAGTTTATTTTTTTACATAATTCTGTTGAAGCATGGTTGAAAAACAATGTCTGACTTTCATTGGTTAACATTTATAGAATTTTAATTTATTATTACTTTTGTCAGATTAAAGTTATTTCTGTGACCATTGTGACTTTTTCTTTCATTGACCAAAGGGTACCAACAATTTTGTCCACGTCTGTAAGAGGGCACTGTACAGGGTATGGTAAGAGGGTACAATGCAGAGTATAAGGGGGCACCGTATGGGGTGGGGGGCATAGTGACGTGACCCTGTGACAGTAAAAGGTCCTTATGGTACATGAGGTTTACACACTACCATAATGAGAGGCAGAGGAGTGAGACAGGTGACCGGGGCCCTAGATGGACAGGAGGGGGGCACACAGCAAGTAGATTGAAGGGGCTCTGAGGGGAATTCATACAAGAAGTAGGGGGCAGGCAGTCTGTGCAGGGCAGCAATAGGAGATAGGGGGGTGGAACAGGAGCTCTGGATACATGGGGGAGGAAAGGAGACCGAAGGGGCTCCATGAGGATCAGATAGGACAGGATATGGGGGGGCAGGTGTCATGGAGGCAAACTGCTTAATGAGGCAGTAAAACAACTACATAGCATGAAGCTGCTGGTCTACAGCATCCAGCAGCAGCTTGAAGAGTTCCCTGAAGCGCCCACTTAGGGTTGAACGATATCAAAAATATTCAGAAGATATTAAGGAATTTATCGCGATAACGATATATATCACAATAAATACCCGTTTAAAAGAAAAAAACACAAGGAGACATTATACTGTATGGGGTCAGCCACAAGGAGACGTTATACTGTATGGGGTCAGCCACAAGGAGACGTTATACTGTATGGGGGCCACAAGGGGACGTTATACTGTATGGGGGCCACAAGGGGACGTTATACTGTATGAGGGCCACAAGGAGACGTTATACTGTATGAGGGCCACAAGGAGATATTATACTGTATGGGGGCCACAAGGAGATATTATACTGTATGGGGGCCACAAGGAGACGTTATAGTGTATGGGGGCCACAAGGAGAGATTATACTGTATGGGGGCCACAATGAGACGTTATACTGTATAAGGGCCACAAGGAGATATTATACTGTATGGGGGCCACAAGGAGACGTTATACTGTATGGGGGCCACAAGGAGACGTTATACTGTATGGGGGGCCACAAGGAGACGTTATACTGTATGGGGGGCCACAAGGAGACGTTATACTGTATGGGGGCAGGGGCCACAAGGAGCTGTTAAAATAAAGTCTTGTGGCCACAGGCCACCATACATACAGTAATGTCTTCTTGTTGCTCATGTTTGGGGGACTCATGTGACTCATTATTCCCTAATGCCTGCTATTATAGATCAATGTGCTGACACTATTCTATGCTTTTTAGGGTCTCTCACTCACTCCTGTTCCTCTGCCTGGACACTCCTCGCAGGCCAGGAGTCGGGCGAAGTGGCGAACTCTTCTGCGGAGGGAGTGTGGAGAGACTTTTCCTGCGGCTGCTTCACTTGCATGCTCTGATTCTGACATCAGATGTCGGTTGGCGGAGATTTGAATATGGGAGCAAGGAGGAGGAAGAGCAGGGGACGGCCCGCTCCAGGAAGTAATACGTTTGTAATTTCGTCAGAGCACACTAGCGAGGCAGCCGCAGGAAAAGTCTCTCCAGAGATACCCTACTCACACAGAGTTCGCCACATGCAATAGAACCGGCACGGGTGGGTGACAGACGGTGATGTGAGATGGAGTCTGGAGACTTGAATAAGGGAGGCGGAGCAAGAAGGAGCCAGGAGCGAGTGGCGGGAGGGGAAGTAAACGTACTCAGCGGTATGCAAGGTGCAGGGGCGGGAGGACGCAGATTTAGAAGCGGTCAGCGCACATGACTGCTTCGATGACGTCACAAAATACAGCGGTAATTAGGAAACAGCGATATCGCCGTTTTTTAATACCGCAGTATATTGTGAACACCGGTATACCACTCAACCCTACCCCCACCCCACCCGCCGTCCCACAGAGAAGAGACAGTCACAGTGCAGACTTACTCACAGACTGTCTTCACACTGCTGCTCCAGCCCTGCGGTCTTGCTCCTCTTCAGGCAGCAGGTCCTGTGTAGGGGGCACGGCTAAAGCTTGTAAGGCAAAATGTCCTTCTCTGCTGAACAGAGTGAAGAGGGGGCATGTCTGAAGCTCCGCAGCACAGGAGCTTGTAAGGGGGACAGAAGCAGCCGGCTTCTGCATTCTGATGCTGCGGCCCTGCTACTGCTCCTGAAGCAGTGACGTCCATGATAGCTACACCCCTGGAGCTGCGGTTAGTGAATGAAATGGCCGCAGCTCCCTTTGCTCTAGCAATGAGCGCTTCCATCTGTACTGATGGAAGAGCTCATAGAAGCGCAGTGGGCCCCGGCACTTGCCCAGGTATGCCGGGTGCTGGCCCTGCCTGAGATCCCTCATTGAATGAAGTGGCGGTCATACATCACTGCATGGGACTGCCGGAGACAGCCAATCGATTCCACTCTCTTAGGCTACAGTTGCACGACCGTATGTGTTTTGAGAGTCGCAAAAAATATAGATGACGCCCTTTTGGCATCCGTATTGCATCCATTTTATTTATTTTTTTGCGGACCCATTGTAACAATGCCTATCCTTGTCCACAAAACGGAAAAGAATAGGACATGCTCTATATGTTTTGCCGGGCCACGGAACATACATATGGATGCGGACAGCACATCGAAACAAATGGGTCCTTATCCAATCCGCAAAAAATAACAAAACTGAACGGACACGGAAACAAAATATGTTCGTGTGAATGTTGCCTAATTCAGAGTAGTCCCATGGAGTTGAATGGAGCATCAACATGCATGTCTGACTGCTGCTCCTCCATTCAAACGGGGGGAACTTAGGGCTCCTGTTCTCATCACCAGGAGCACCCTTGGTTGGACCCCTGCCAATAAGACTCTTGCAGATCGGTGTCAAGGGGAACATTTATTAAGACCGGCATTTTAGACGCCGGTCTTAATAAAGTCCTAAGCTGGTGGTGGATCTGCCTGAAGTTAAGAAGAAGCGCCGGCCTCTACATAACTTCAGAGCATCCAGCAACGGCTTTAAATGTAAGACAGCTTCTGAGCTGTCAATGGTAAATGAAAAATGAACGTCCCCTTCCCCACCACACTTTTTTCTTTTTTTTTTTTAGACCTGGTGTAAGGGGGGTGGGGGGGTGGGGGGTTGGCACATTGTGACGCAACTAGGTGTACCTATTGATACCACAGCACTACACACGCATCATACTATTCTGATTTTTTATAACTATCTTACATTGATGCTTTGCTGTTCAAAAGCACATTCGGAAGCTGTGATTCCACTATAGAGTTCTCAATTGCATGGCCCTTGAAAACTATACTGCTTCCAGTGGGAATTTGTCATTTTCTCTGCAATTTGAAGAATGCATGCTCAACGGGTAGATAACCTGGTAACAGCATTATGAGCATGTGTGTACAAAGCAACCTTGGAAAAAATTAAGGGAAATTTTATTTTTTGTCTGATCGGGGAAAGAATGTACAATTTATAGATCAGCACGTAGAAGACGACTACATCATAACACAAGTGTGATGAAAGAGTTCCTGGAAATTATTCTATAGAAGGAAGTCTGGTTCAGATTAAGCTTCTGGAGATCCTCCTCCTCCTCCACATATTCTAAACGCTGTCTCCAAATGCGCTGAGACCCCATCATACAGTTAAGTTAATACGAGACAAATTATGCTATAGAAAATGCTAGGAAACGTAATATCGGTGTCCTATTATATTACAGTACCAGGCTATTTTTTCATACACTAATACTAGACACAGCCATAAAGCTTCTCTGGGAGGGGTGGCAGGGGGATAGATGTTGAGCATCATGCAGCTGTACTGTTACCCATCAGCAGTCTGCAGGGCGTTTCATGCCAGTATTTGTAGCATCTCATTTATAGACTCAGCTGGCAGATACTGATGATAACTGTGGGTAAATTGTCCCCTGCACAGACACAGCATCAGAAAGGATCTCCTGTACGTAACGCGCAAAGGGTATTTAAAGGCAATGTACACCTTTGGGGGCAAATTTTTTATTATTACTGTATTGTACTTATTTTGAGCTAATAAATCATTTTTCAATTGGTCTTGAATAAAAAAAAAAAATATAGCATCCTTTTTTCTATACAGAGCTCTAGTGGCAGCCTGTGGATTTTCTCTCTTTTGTGTCAGTTGGGGAGCTGACAGGCTCCTTATCTCTGCTCTCTGACCTCATAAACACTCATTATAGCTCAGTTCTTATCTTACTGATTAGAATGCGCTTAAATAAGTGTTTATTACCTCTCAGTAATAGAGGTAAGGGTTATGAAAATGACAGTCACACAGCTAGAAAAACTGTTAACTGTTTTTGACAGAATAGCTCAATATTTTTAATAAAGGCCAATCGAAAATGATTTTTAGCCAAAAATGAGGTGTACATAGCCTTTAATGAGTAATTGGGAGGGATAACGGTCTGCTGAATGAGCATTTTGCTAAAAGCTATTGAAGTGTATAGGCAACTTACAGGAGTTGTCACAACATTAAATGTCATTTTCATCTAATTCCAAATGAAAAATTTGCTAATTTTGTAACCTATTTTCTGTTACAAATGGCTCGTTTTGTGAGCTATTCTGTTTAACAATTATAATGGCGCCCCCTGGTGTTTCATCTGTAGATTAATGTGTACGTCCTGCTACTGGGCTGAATAAGTAGGTCTCACATACCCAGTTCTATCCTTCAACTGTCGCCAGCCATAAATGCTGTTAGAAGCTGTGGCAGTTATAGGGAGAGAAAGGACATGCCCCCTGAGAAAGGACAGACCACATGACCTGCCATCCTGAAGAAAATCTAGCAGCGCAATGAATGGGGAGATCTCTGGATCCATGTGAGGTACAGGGCTGGTTCTAGCTTTGTTAAAAAAGGATTGTCATGTATTATATGTGGTCTGATTTTCATGCTTCACAATGATCATTGTATGAACGGTAGAAGAGAAAAGGGAGGATGAGATATAAGCCATTAGACAAACACCATGTAAACCAGATACTGAGATACTGATAAGAATATGCCAACTTCAAAAGGCATATCCTTGAAACATCTCCCAAGAAGTGGTGAAATGCTCTTTGTAAATACTTGAGTAAGACCCTGTGGATCTGCGATTTGCTAGTTCAAAGAGAGAAACTATTGTGTTTAGTAATAAACGATGGGTAACAACTAAAATATATACTTTCTGTATCAAGGTCGCTACTTTTTTTTTTTTATAGTTATCAATGATAACTTTTTCACATGAGCCGATAAGCTGCTCATGTATGTGACATAAGACTAAGACATTAAAGTGGTTTTCAAGGATTTTTATACTGATGACCTATCCTAAGCACAAGTCATCAGTATCTGATCAGTGGGGGTTGAACACCATACAATGTACAGCTCTGTGCTCACAGAAGCGCCGGTACCTTCTCAAACAGCTGATCGGAGGGGGTCCCGGGTGTCGGACCCCCACCGATCAAATACTAGATGACCTATGCTTAGGATAGGTCATCAGTATTAAAATCCCCGAAAACCACTTTAAAGAGCTGTTTCCATCTCAGACATTTATGTGGTGGCCTGTGCAGCAGTAGTTACAGTAATAATCTTAGGTGTGGTATGCTGTTTTTGTAACTACTGCCATAGGATGGGTATTCATATCTCAGCCATTGTTGCAATCAGTGGGTGTGGACCCACTGTGCCAACCAACCAGTCTGACTTTGGGCTTAACCTAAGTGTGCTATCCTGGCAGTCACCTGGTAGTCAGCCTTTAATCCCTGTACAGGGATCTGGACTTCGCTGCATGTGAGCCGCCATGCCGCTACCTCTTGGGGTAGTCTCGGTGTGGTTGACAGCTGTCCATGGAGGTCAGAGACGCTGGCGTGTGGGCACTGAGAGGTCAGCCAAACTTGTTGTCAGTAACAGGCCGAGGTCAGTGCAGGCAGTGTTTGTGTGAATCTGTGAAACAAGTCTGAAGGTCAGTGCAGGTAGCACAGAGTCAGTACGGTGATCAGGCACAGGTCAGGTGGCAGACAGTATCTAGGAATCAGCCAGAAGTTGGTAGATTAGCAGACAAGCAGAATATAGCAAGCTAGTAAACCTCTTACTCAGGCAGAGAATGAGCATGGCAAATATATAGCAGAAGCTGATTAACAGTAGAAACAGCCTAGCAGCTGCACATAGAACAAAAGCAAGGTTTAACCCTTTATTTAAAAAATTTATTTTGCACTGACATATTCCGCAGCACTTTACAGGCATTATCACTGCTTGCTGTCCCCAGTGGAGCTCACAATCTATGCTCTCTATTAATATGTCTTTGGAGTGTGGGAGGAAACTGGCATACCCGGAGGCAACCCAAACAAACACGGGTAGAACATACAAACGTCATGCAGATGTTGTCATTGGTCAGATTTGAACCCAGGACCACAGTGCTGCAGTTCTAACCACTGAGCCACTGTGCTGTTTATGCAGAATGAGGTAAGGTTCAATGAAGAATATCCTCAATAGACACACAGGACACCGTTGTACGGGCCCCACTGCGACAGAAACAGGGCGAGTGGAGTGGCACCCGTGCTCACCCTGAGTAGAGGAGCAGCGGTGGGCACAGGCCACCAACGTAACAGCAGCAGCCACCCCTGGGCGATAACGGTTGATTGCAAGCAAGGCCTGATTTAAAAATGGGGTAACCAGAGGGGTCAGCACTTTAAATACCTATGAATGACCATATACTGTAATTAACAAGTCACAATGTGAACATGCCATTCTACAAAGAAAAAATATCAAAATTTTCTTGCTTATTTTTATTTTTTGCTATTTCCAGTACAGTTGTACTGATGTATCTGTATGCTCATGCTTGTCTGAACATTGTGATCGTGCTGGACCTATTTTACATTTCAATGCTACCAAATTGTGACCCTTGACAATTAGACTATCTTCTTGGGCCTTTAGGCTAAAGTGATAAGCTGGAAGAAGGCTATAATTTAGAAAAATAGAGATTAGACCTTCTGTGGCTTAGGGCTAAAGTCAAAAGGACAAAACTGCACTTCTAATGGGTTCTTCAGGTGGATGAGTTTCAGTTTACCTATGCAGAAAAATAGTTATCAAGTTAAAAAAAAATAAAAAAAATTGTTATATACAGTGGCATACATTGGCCATTGGAAAAAAAAATGTATATAAATTTATTTGCAATGGCCAACTGTATGGAAATACGCAGTATATCAAAAGGACGCTCTTTTGGCCTCCGTAGGGTGAATAAGGGCCGAAGGCTGCATTCTCGCAGGGAGCCCCCACAGTGCATATGCATAACATGAACATAGCCTAAAGAGAACTGTTGAATTATATGCACCTGAATGTGGATCGTTACCAATCATTATTATGTCTGTCATATAAAAACTAAATAAAATATCAGAATGACAGTAAAAACTGACACTTTCAAATTCAGATTTCTAGAAAAACAGGAGCAGAAGGTGGAGAAGAGAATCCAAAATATACTATTCAGGGTCTATGGAAAGCTTGGTGCAATGACTGTTATAAGGGACATCACCCAGAATCTTTTCCTTCGTGTAGGAGGCCCTAACCAAGCTGAATATTGAAGGAATCAGTAACAAGGACAACACCTGCATAAAGACTGTGGGCCAGATTTATCATTACTCCGACAGCTCACTCCACTTTCACATATGGCTAAAGTCAGTTTTGGCCAAGTCAGATTTATGATCGGCCCTTTAAGACTGTAATAAATGTGGTTTGACGGTAGCAGTTTATCCGTCAGTAAGCAGCTTTACAAAAGTCGCAAGTTTTTATGAAAAAGTCGCAAGTTTTTATGAAAAAGTCGCATGTTCTATTAAAAAGTCTCATAAGATAAGCATGGTCCTCACTGGAGTGAAATTGCGACTTTTTTGCGACTTTTTAAATAGTCACAATAGTAAATCTGTCTAGAGATTAATTTACATAAGAAAACACGCCCACTTTCAGAAAACTGGCGAGCATAGTGCAGAGCAGGAAAAAGTCGCAAAATTTTGCGCAGTTTAAGCGATTGCGCAAAAATTTGCGACTTTTTCACTCCATTATTCTGACTTGAGCTAATGATAAATCTGGCCCTGTATGTTCTCTGTGTGTTTGCATGGGTTTCATCTGGGTACTCCATTTTCTTCCAACACTTCAAAGACATAATGATAGGGAACTTAAGGCTCTATTAGACAGGCAGATTACGCAGGCGATTCCTGGAAAGGAACGCTTCCTTCCCGACAATCGCCTGCTCTCAGCAGAGGAGACCGCTGCTATTTCATACAGTGATATCTTCCACAGTATGGGGAGGAATGATCACTAATGCCATCGCTCCTGCTCCTCCACATCCACAATCATTGTTTGCCAGCAGCAGATCGCGATTAGACAGCACAATCTGCTGCCAGCAAACAATGACTTTTAAACCTGTTAATAGACTGGGATTGCGTGATGAACGTTTGCTCAGTCAGTCATCGCGTAATCAGTGGTAGTATTATACAGGCAGATCAGCGATAATGAGTGTTACTACGAATGCTCGTTAGCGATGATCTGGAAGACTATCTGCCAGTCTAATACAGGCTTTAGATTGTGAGCTCCACTGGGGACAGGGAGGGGATAATGTCTGTAAGGCCTCTTTCACACGAGCATGTCCGGATAAGGTCCGGATGCGTTGCGGCAAACCCGCGTGAGTAGGTACCCAATTGCAGTCAGTTTTAAATGCGATTGCGTTCCGTTGTTCAGTTTTTATTGCGCGGGTGCAATGCGTGCAGCGCGTAATAAAAACCGCAATGTGGTACCCAGACCCGAAATTATTCACTGAAGTTCAGGTTTGGGTTCAAGGTTGTGTAGATTTAATTAATTTATTAAATAATAGCATTCTGAATACAGAATGCATAGTACAATATGACTGGAGGGGTTTAAAAAATTATTTAACTCAACTTAATCCACTTGTTCGCGCAGCCTGGCATCTCTTCTGTCTTCTTCTTTGAGGAATAGGACCTTTGATGACGTCACTGCACTCATCACATGGTCCATCACATGATCTTTTACCATAGTGATGGATCATGTGACGGACCATGTGATGAGCGTAGTGACGTCATCAAAGGTCCTATTCCTCAAAGAAGAAGACAGAAGAGATGCCGGCTGCGCAAACAAGTGGATTAAGGTGAGTTAATTATTTAAAATGTTTTTTAATGTACCCCTCCAGCCCTATTGTACTATGCATTCTGTATTCAGAATCCTATTATTTTCCCTTATAACCATGATGAAAATCACCACTCATGTGCACAGCCCCATAGAAATGAATAGGTCCGGATTCAGTGCGGGTGCAATGCGTTCACCTCACGCATTGCACCCGCGCGGAAATCTTGCCCGTGTGAAAGAGGCCTAAGTGCTGCAGAATGTGTCTGCACTATATAAATGATTAAAATAAATTTAGTCTGAAAAATACGGTAATTTTTTCAAGAACGAACCTAGGATTTAGAAGAGGAAAATAAGAAAACATTTTTCTCATGACACCTCAAATCATACCACCAATCCTCATCAGACTCCCATTCTTCACCAGACCTCAAAATCAGACCACTAAGCTCCATCAGCCTTCAGATCAGACCCCCAAGCTCCATCAGCTCTCAGATCAAACCCCCAAAGCTCCATCAACCTCAGATCAGACCCCACAACCTCCATCAGCCTCAGATCAGACACCCATCAGATCCCCCCCCAGTCTGCATCAGCCTCAGATCCGACCCCCCAACCTCCATCAGACACAGGACACCCCACTCCCAGGTCTTCTGCCGGCCCGCGTTGCACTGTGACCTGAGATGGTACTGCGTCAGGTCATAGTGTGCACCTATGTGCACTACATCCTGACTGTGTATGCAGTTAGGACACAGTGCAGAGAGGGGCCCAGAAGAATATCAGGAAGGGTCAGTACAGCCAGAGCAGTGCTTCCTGCACCTCCTGCATACTAATGATCTCTTCCATAATGGAACCGGTCATTAGCATTGAAACTATAAAATGCACTGCCATTTTTCTTCCAATTTTTTTGGGGGGGGAAGTGTGTCTTATAGTGTGAAAAATACTGTAAATATTGCAGGGGGTTAAACACTTCTTTGGTCTGTGGCAGCAGAATATGTTGGCGGTATATAAACAAGTAAACCAAATAAACTAAAAGTAGCCATACATAGTAGATGTGAATGAGTTAATGTTAGTCAAACTTGCACATTTTGGTTGGACTATCTGTCCAGGTTATGTGTAGGGGGATGTCTCAACACTGTCCCCATAGAAGGTGCTGGACGTCAATATGCCCAAATCTTTAGTTCTATTGGATGATAATATTCCCAATCGAAAACATATGCACACTTAGCCGCGCTGAACGTGTACATGCTTGGGCGGGTGGAAGGGATAGCTGTCGCCGGACAGCTATAGGCAGTGTGGAGCCTCCTCAATATTTCATAATGGTTTATAATTTTTGGGGAAAATTAATGGGTTCTCTCATCTGAGGGGGTATATCGCTAGGATATGCCTCCATTGTCTAATAGGTGCGGGTCCCATGGCTGGGACCCGCACGTATATCGGGAACTGAGCACCGCAAAGTGTTGGCTGGAGGTTTCCAGCCATCACCAAGCACTCTCCCCATTGAAGTAAATGAGAGCACACCATGCATGACTGGCCACCTTTCCCATTGACTTCTATGAGCTCGACATAAATAGTTGAGCCAGTGCTCAGCTATTTTCAGTGGCCTCATAGAAAATGAATGGGGACTCTGTTCTCGATATCTGGGTGGGTCCCTAGCGATATGCCCCCATTGTCTGAGATGAGACAACCCCTTTAAGTTCTCCTACACAAGAACATGTAATATACAAAAATAACTGACAAACACTACCTTTGTCATTTCTATTCCAAAATAGACTAGGACCCAGTTTACAGACGGCAAGAAGGTAGGTGTGAGGTGCCAGAAATAATCGGCATAGTTCAATTTAAAAACCCAGAGCTCGAGAGTCAAACTCTGGTATTACAAAAGTTAAAAATAAAGCTGGAGGCTGCAGACGAAAGCAAATATACAGTAGGGCGAAATGTACAGTGTGCAGACAGAGCTTCCACTCCATGTCCTAATATAGTAAAAAAGGATTGGATTCAGTTTGATAACTAACAAAAATGTCAAACAATTGTTCTTTGCCTCCTTGGCAGGAAGAGAAGCTATCTCTTATGAGCATTACACATACAACAAGAGTTTTCTCCGCTCTCTAAAAAGGAAATTGTACTTTTATGCGGCCGCTCTTCGTTAGGATAACATTACAGCGGCTTGCAGGACAAATTCATTACACTGAGCTTTTCACAGCCGTCTATTAGGGGCATAGGAAAGACTCCTGCGTATACAAGCAGTAATGTATCTTCAGGGCGCAGGGCGGACAAAGGCTTATGGTGACAGGCATCTACTCCTCATTATCAGCACGAGGGGTCATATTAACACGGTGGTATCTCTTGTCAGGAATTCATTCAATTGTCATCTATCAACATGTGTATCCTTTCTATGATAGGAGTTCCTGTGTCGCCCCAGATGTGCGCTGACTGAATGTATTTCATAGCAGCCATACATCTGTAGAGGATATATTAAATGGTTATTTTTTCCTGTAAAATTACATCATTAGGTTTTAACTTTCATAGCAAAGGAGTCTTTTCGTTGTAAAAGGTGTTACTGGTAAAGGGAAGGCAAGGGATTATTTCTGCAGAAGTGGCCGTCATGTAGCCACAGACCTAAGTGTATGTCACTAGGATATTTAGCACATTATTCTGCTTGATATGGCAGTGTGAAATATTATAAGTGTTATTCATGATTCAAAAGATTTTTCCTACAAGAGCAATGGTTCTCCAACTTGCTCAGTCCAAGGAGGCCCCCACAGAGGAGACTTTCAAGCTATCTGTAGGCTTAGAAACCATAGTAGCGGTTCCTGCAGCATAGAGCAACATACAAATAATGGTGCCAATCGGAACATGTAAATTGGCTGCATTTGATACAGTTTTCACTCTGTGGCAGTGCCGTTGATTAAAAAAAATATTTTTTAATAAAACAAAAAAACAACAACACATGCATGGGTTCTGAGTGGAGAAAGTGGAAAAAAAATCCATGGGCAGACACTTCCAGCTTATCAGCTTAGAGAACAAAAGGATCAGCCATGTTGAACTCCGACAGGCCGAGTCTTCTCTCCCTTTACATCTGTTGTTTAAGAGACGAGAGGCCCCCCTACACATTAGATGGCTGGCCGGACCAGTCACATGAAGTTTACAGTCAGCACTGGATGACCCCCAGACCTATAATTGGTTACATCGGCAACAAGTGTGCTCCAACGCAAATGTTAACAAAGCTTAATGTCAGGGCTGCCACACATGTAGACCAATATGTTGCTTAAAAAATTTAATTTTATCAATCTTTTATCCACACCCCTTTACCCCAATACTTAAAATGGCCAGACACAAGATTAAAGTTGGCCAGAATGGCAGATTTAGAAAACCTAGCTCGAATGGCGAAAATGTAATCTGCCGTGCCGGAAAACCTCGGCCAGAACTGCATGTTGATGGCATGATTGGCTGAATTCAGTCGATCACTTTCCATTGTGCTCAAGCACCAGGAAGTTTCTTTTTTTCTTTTTTATTGAAAACGGACTCCGTGTTCGGGCAGTTTAGTTGGTGGGATCATTTGTACGAATGATCCCATGTACAACTGATGGGCCGCCACGCGGACAATCATTATGTCAAATGTATGGCTAGCCTTACTGTAGAGGTAGTTTTGCAGAAGCCCTTTTGCTAAGCAAATTCCCCTTAATAAAATTACCAGCATTCCTTTTTGACCATTTATTCTGTTGACCCTATATTACATACAAAAAAAAATGGATGATGACACAGTTGTAAATGTAAAGAGAAAGAAAGCAATTTATAGAAAGCTGACCACACACCCCACCCACCCTTACTGCTTATATGACCAATTTATCTTCATCATTGCTCAATCAGGGCACAAGAAAAAGAGAAGGAAAGACAATTTGAGGGCACAAACCTGGTTGCTTCTAACAAGTATTTATGAAAGAGGCAATTTCAAACAAAAGGCTGGAATCACACATGCAGATTTTAAGCCATAAACAGGAGTCGATGCAAAAGAAATAAAAGTAAAGGAAACACTGATTCTCCTCTCATTTTAATAAAATAAAATGCTACAGAATCTGCATGTGATAACCCTATGGCTAATTTCACACCAGCGTGTTCAGTCAGGGAAACATGCTCCGTATGATGGTTGTAATGCCTGCACCAAACACTGCGCCTCTAACCTGAGCTCACAGCCTCATAATAAATGTATGATGCTGAGAGTTCCTGCCCGACTGCAGGTCTACTGTAGTGAAGACAGTATAGGGGACCCATGGTCAGGCAGAAACTCACAGTATCTTAAGTCTTACCTCATCACCTTATGATGCAGTGAGTTTGGGTCAGAGGAGCAGTGTCCGGGAAATGCAGCCATCAAAGAGAGTGCGTTTCCCCAACTCCAGGCTTAGTATCTGATCTCATCAAAACAAAGGAAAGCAAATCAGTAGAACGTGAGCATAGAACAGAACATGCTGGAATCATTTAGGCGTCCGTGAACCATCCCTGAGCCAAGTCCTACATACCAACGCTCGACCGAATCTCACTGCATAAAACAGCCATCTATATCAAGATGTAACCACAAAGAAACAACTCAAAACAAGTTCAATAGTTTACACAGTTTTTCTTTTGTTATGTTTATATAGGCAAAGCTGAAAGAAGAGCTTAAAATATGTTTGCTTAAGAGGGAGTCGTCTCGGGCGCACAAGTGCACTGGAAGAAATTTTTAATCAAGCCAGGCTACGCTACAAATGATAAGATTTGGAATTTGACACAAGCCTATCCATGGTATGCACATATGACACAGAAGCAAGGATAGACAGAGCCACTAACCTAAATACAGGGCAGTTCAATCTATTTTCTGTATGACGTAAGGTCAGTCATATACAGCAAGAAGTGTCACCAACAACAGCTGACGACACATATTACTGTCCTCCACAGATACTTTAGCAGCACTGATTGCTTTTTGCTTCAGAGAAGGAGCTTTCAATTTGTCAGGGGTTTACCAACAGGATCCCTTGGCTGAACTTGATGGACTTATGTCTTTCTTCAACCATATTAACTATGTAACTATGTCTGATCAGTTCTCATGACAGAGCAGAGACACTTTAGATACAGAAGACCAATGATAGGTCTGCGTGCTGTAATGAAGGGGTTGGCGACCCGTTGATCACCGAATGGTCCTATGCAGATCTCAGGCTAAAGCCTCATTCACATGTCAGTGTTTTGGTCAGTGATTCTGAGCCAAAACCAGGATTAGAGCCTCCACAGACATAAGGTATAAGGAAAAGAACTGCACCTGTTCTGTGTTTAGAGGCGCACCTGGTTTTAGCTCAAACCTGGTTTTATGCCTCATTCACTGTGTGAATGAGGCATAAGGCCAACTTTATCCACATCGAGAGCATAAAAACTACCTCAGAACCCATCATTTACTCTCATAGACCACTTTAAGCCTTCACTCCACAAAACAGCAGGTCTCCATCATAGGCAGGTGCAATGACGAGAGGACCTTTCACCAGAATAAAACTTCTATACTAACTATACAGGCATGTAGAGCGGCGCCCAGGGACCCCCCTGCACTTACTGTTATACCTGGGCACCGCTCCGTTCTCCCCTTATTGCCTCCGGTAACTTCACAGTTAGGCTCCACCCAGGGGAACCTGCCGGCGCCTCCTTCTCCCATGCTGCAGCGCTGGCCAATCGCAGCGCTCAGCTCATAGCCTGAGAGGCTTTTTTCTCTCTCAGGCTATGAGCTGAAGATACCGGAGGCAATAACGGGAGAACGGAGCGGCTCCCAGGTATAACAGTAAGTGCAGGGGGGTCCCTGGGCGCCGCTCTACATGCCTGTATAGTTAGTTTAGAAGTTTTATTCTGGTGACAGGTCCTCTTTAACAATCCTGTCTCAGCTGCCCTACACACCGGTTACAGTCCGGAGGAGGCCTATAGCATGTACCTCTGTGACTGAATGGGGTTAAGTAGGTATTGGATTTTTTTTCCCTGTCTGTAATATATTTAATTTTAGGGTCACTTACTAATGAGGACACTCCGTGGCAGCATTATTACTAATGTGAGCATTATGGAGGAGAACTAATGCTACTGTAATAGTGGTGCCACGGCAGCATTACTTTTGGGGGCACTCAGGGGGGAGTACTATTACTGTTGAGATGTCTAGGCAGCAAATTCTGCAGAGAAGAAAGTGTTTATGGCGTTCTGTACCAAATGGACAAGAAGAGGACAGATGTAATTGTAGAGTAGTACTGTATTCTCCTGTATGTACTGTAATGCTGCATTTACATTAAAAAGTAATATCCATCCATCAACAGTGGCGACTTTCAGGATACCCAACCACATCCCTAATGACTAACATACTAATTCCCACCATGGTTCTGTCAGAAGTAGATCTCAAGACCATCCCAAGTCACCATCCTCTAAGGTTAGCTTACTTCTGCTGGACAATACTGTTGCGATTTGTTTTCTCCTGTAGATATTCTATTATACATATCGTATCGCTCTCTCACAGTCGGTTTTCCCAGGATGACTCTTGAGTACAGTAACATTGGGCTGTTACTCCGTCCCCTGATACACCACATTCCACAAACCAAATATGGGCAGAAAGTTCTGGGAGAAGACGACAGGAAGTGTGAGAGCCGGGCACTGAAGCTCTGCCAGGCCTGTACCAGCCTCCGCTGCCAATGACTGCAAGACTGTACAAAGAACAACATCACTGATAAAGCAACATTACTGGGGGCTTCAGGACTGTTTGGAGAGATCATTTTATTGGCTATATTTTTATTACTTTTGGTGTGAAACAGAATGAGGTAAGAATGACATCACTGAAAGCACTTGGCAATGCCTGGCAGATCCTACAGATATGAATGGAGTACAGTGCGCAGGCCAAAACCGCGGCTCCAGTCATTTCAGGAGCTGTGGAACCGCACCAACCTAACAGTCATTCCCTATCCTGTGGACAGCGGATAACGCAACGCAAAGTAACTGCAATAACCCTTTAACGCTTTTATAATTGGAAAGAAAAAATTAAACTCCTGATCTAACAAATTAGACAAATTTCCATCTGTCAGAACTAATTTTAGTACCACCTATTTGGGGGGTACTCTCTCTCCTTGCAGACAGCACCTTATCAGCGTGAGGAGGCTTATAGGCCAAACATGCTCCTCTGGAATTCTGGGAAGAAACGAGCTCTTAGCAAGCTCTGCCTCTGATGCCGCCAGATGTAAGGCAGGTATAATGTTCAACTCTTTAAACGGACCTTGAGACATTACTCTGGTGTTAAATAAGGCTACTTTTCACACTAGCGTTAATATTTTCAGGTATTGAGATCCAGCACAGGGTCTCAATACTGGAAAAAAACTCTTCCATTTTGTCCCCATCCAATGTCAATGGGGACAAAACGTAACTGAGCAATGCTGCTCCAAAATGCACTCCGTTCTCATACCAGAGAGAAAACCACAGCATGATGCGGTTTGCTTTCCGTCCTTGGAT
This sequence comes from Bufo gargarizans, assembly GCF_014858855.1. Classification (NCBI taxonomy): domain Eukaryota; kingdom Metazoa; phylum Chordata; class Amphibia; order Anura; family Bufonidae; genus Bufo; species Bufo gargarizans. The sequence goes on along the minus strand of NC_058088.1, from coordinate 173,441,411 downwards.
GCGGAGCAAGACGGACTCGTCATGACCCACAATAAAACATCTTGGCAATGTTAAGATAGTACAACAGGATATGTTCATAACGGATGCAGACGGTTGTATTATCAGTAACGGAAGCGTTTATTGTGGAACCCTGCCGGATCCAGCAAAATGCTAGTGTGAAAGTAGACTAAGGCCCCTTTCACACAAGCGAGTTTTCCGCGCGGATGCAATGCGTGATGTGAATGCATAGCACTTGCACTGAATCCGGACCCATTCATTTCAATGGATCAGTTCTGCGTTGAAGGAAAAACATCATGTTCTATATCTATATCAACAGCAGCATGTTCTATATCTATATTCTGCGTTTTTCACGCAGTCCTGGCCCCGGCCCCATAGAGGTGACTGGGGCTTCAGTGAAAAAGGCATTGCATCTGGAAGCAAGTGCGGGTGTGATGCGTTTTTCACTGATGGTTGTGAAAAACGCATCAAAACACATTGCATCCGCGCTGAAAAAACTGAACGCAATCGCAGACAAAACTGACTGAACTTGCTTGCAAAATGGTGCAAGTTTCACTCAACGCATCCGGACCTAATCAGTCACGCTCGTGTGAAAGAGGCCTAAGAGCTTGCTAAGAGGCTCATTTGTATCCCTTCTTTCCTGCTCCCTGATCCTCAGCTCTGGCTCCTAGGGTCCACTGCTGTCTTCTCTGGACGTCCACCGTAGCATGTCAAGAGCTGGCATGGATGGGGTCACATCCGCCACTGCAGCCAATGACCGGCCAAATGGCACATCACTGGGTGGAATGCAGTTTGGGGGGACACATCACCACTGCAGCCAGTCTGTGGAAGTCAGGAGAAGACAGTGGTGAACTTAAGGAGCAGTTAAGGATGAAGGTTGAAGAGGGATGATTTAAAAATTGATGTGGGGCTGGACACCTCCTTTTATGATTATTACTTTCAATTCATATCAAGCATCTATGGCCTGCTTTCACAGTATAGTACAAAGCAGAAAAAAAACAACAGTAACTAACAGAAACCAAATAATCAAAGATCAGGACCTATCAGTTTATGTGTCATCGTGAAATGCAGTGATTTATCGTACATGAGTCACTAAAGCATTGCACAGAATTACATATCTGTTCCATCTGGTGGAAATATACAGGATAAAAGGTACTGTATGTATATTCAGAGATCACTTCATAGTTACAGAGAGAGAAAAAAAACTAAATACATCAAGATATCTGTTTTTCTGTTTAACCTTTTTCCAGCAGGTTAATGCACACACCATATCTGTATAACTCTTAGGCCTCATTGTTCTGGTCCGCATCTGAGCCGCAGTTTTTGCGGCTCAGTTGCGGACCCATTCACTTCAATGGGGCCGCAAAAGATGCGGACAGCACTCCCGTGTGCTGTCCGCATCTGTTGCTCCATTCCGTGGCCCCGCAATTTTTTTTTAACATGGCCTATTCTTGTCCATTTTGCGGACAAGAATAGGCATTTCTACTAATGGGCAGCCCATTCCGCAAATTGAGGAAGGCACACAGGCGGCTTCGGTGTTTTGCGGACCGCAAAAAAACTGAACATGTCGTGTGCATGAGCCCTTAAGGTCCTTTTACATAAGTCGATGATTGAGAAGGAACGTTCAACCGGCCGATAATCGGCCCATTGAAACACACCACTAATCAGATGGCATAGGAGAAGATACGTTCATCGGCTGGGCAGAACTTTTACGCAGTCCCAAAAATCTTTATTTGTCGGCACCACATGTCCATAAACAGGGAGCTGGTGACAATACACAAACTGTACTGTTTTATTGTTATGAATACATGATATAGATAGTGTATATACGTAATGTGTGAAGAGAAACCTGAGGAGTTTAACATTGTAAGTATTTATTACGGTGACCTACAATACACCTAGGCACCACACACGCATTGCAATGTCATGTCTCCTTTCTTTCCTCGATTCCGTGCTAAAAAGATATGATATGAAGATTGGCTAAAGGAACTTACTATGCAAAAGGTGCAGTGGGATACAGCACTTCAAGATCCAGTGCCAGACGGAGAAAGTTTTTTCTGATTGCTTATATTTAAATGTTATATAGATTGATATATATAGAACTATACATCCTTATAGCAAACTATCATATAACCAATGCCCCCTCAGAATGGAGCTTAAAGGGGTTGTCTCAACTCATGAAGTTATATTTATTATGTGCATGACATTGATATAAGTAACTTACTAATGTCGATGAATTAGCAGAAATGACTCTGGTCCCCACTTCTTTGTCCTCTTTATACACTGCTCGTCTCCAGGGGTTACGGCCACCGCTGCAGTGCAGCAGCGGTGGCCGCGATTGTGCACAGCTAGAAAAAAGGCCGGCCTTTCTGGTGGCCAGGAATTGATGGAGTAAGCGCGCATGGGGCCGCGCGCATGCGCAGCAGCTACCGTTCCCGACTACCTCTATCTGATACTCTCCTGTAAGATACAAATCGCTGCAACCACTTGCCATAGATTGTCACGATCTGTACAGGGTCTGCTCCGCTGAGACTGCTAGTGTTTCAGATAGTCTAGCAGCCTCACGAGCATGCACGTGTAGTCAAGGGGCGGGATTATCCCAGCGACTCATGCCTGCTCCATCAATCACAGCACTACAGCTCAGGAAGTGTGCCCAGGAGCCGTGCACTGAGGACTGATATAAGGAGGCGAGACAACCCCTTTAATCCTTTCATGACCAGGCGAATTTCTTTTTTATTTTTTATTTTCATTTTTTATTCTCAGCCATAACATTTTAATTTTTCCATTCACATAGCCATATGAGAGCTTGTTTTTTGTGGGACAAGTTGTACTTTCTAATATCACTATTTGTGGTTGCATTGGGAAGTGGGGGAAAAATTCAAAGTGGGGTGGAAATATAAAAAATGAAATAAAATTCTGCCAAAGTTTTATGGGTTTTGTGTTTCCTATGCGGTCAGACTGACCTGTTACTTTTATTCTCAGGGTCAGTACAATTACTACGATAGCATTTATGTATAGTTTTTTTTGTGCTTTAATACATCACCATATTCCGACCCCCTAACTTTTTTCTTTTATATGTGAGGGCTAATTTTTTGTAGGACAATCTGTACTTTTCATTGATGCCATTTTTTGTTTATGTATTTTTACTTTAAGGAAATGTAAGTGCTCAGAATTTTCATATACGGTAGTTTAATATTTGTAAAACTTTTTTTAAACTTCTTAATAGTACCCCCTAGGGAATATTAACAAGCAATTAGATTGCTTCTCTCATAGACCCCAATGCATTAGCATTGGAGTCTATGGGGATTACACTATGGGGGAAATTTATGACAGTTTTTTGGCGTATATTTGGAGCAGATTGCGGCACAAAGGTTATTTGCGTCGCAATCGCAATAACCTTTGTTAATTCCCCCGCTCACCCAAGGTCTAAAAAAGGGTCGTGCCTGGGCGAGGAAGTGGTGTAAATTTAAGCCAGTGCCTCTACATAACTTCGGCGGATCCAGCGCCTCCAACATACATTAGTCCCAGGTGCCTATTGTTTAAAACAGCAGGAACCTGGTTGCTATGGCACACGTGAGCGGGCGTTATCGTTAAACCCCTACCGCCTACATAAATTTACATTGGAGCGGTGGAAAGGGGTAAAACAAACAGGTACAGAACGCCTTGAAAAAGTACAGTACAATGTCTAATTAAAGCAAATGCAAAAAATGTAGATGTTTTGGCAGGCTTCTCATCTCCATCCGAGTGGCATTATAACCTGACAGGATTACAGCAGCAGTTGTAAAGTCCTTTATAGTGTTTTCTAAAGAGAAATCCTGCCCAGCTGCTATGGAGAAACTTAATATCATAACATAGCTTAGACAGCGACCTCCGTATCAAACTGCTCACATACACACATACAGTATCTGTGGCTTACCTGATTAAAACACTGCTTTGCTTTTTTTTTTTTTTTTTTTAAAAGAGGCTCCATTTCCCCTGAGTTATGAAACTTATTCTTAATAGGCAGATAAAGCTTTTGGTGCAACAAGGGCGCCACCATTGCTCTTGTTGCACCCAAGCTCAGCTCCATCCTGCGCACAAGCTCCACCCAGCCCCCGCTGCTTTGACAGGGCCAGGCAAGAAAGGGGCTGGAGCTTGGGTGATCAAGAGCAACAGTGACACCCTAATTGCACCAAATGTCTGATTTGCATATTAAGGAAAAGTTTCATAACTCTGGAACAGAGGATCAAATCAACAACAGAAAACAAGCATTTGAATCAGGCGAACCACAGCTATGTGTCTATGCAAAGTTACAGTTTGATTGGGAGGTCACTGGTAACGGGTTCCCTCGAAATTAATGTAGCTGACATGGGGGTATTTTCAATTATAAGTGTAATCGAATGGTCTTAATCCCATCTTGATATGTGCCCCCATTAAGAAGAAATATGCTTTTTAATTTTATGTAAATTAGCCCCTTGGCGCAACGGGCTCCTCTCTTTTTCATTCCCGGTCGTGACTCCACCTCTTTCACTGACGAGGTTTGGCAGGGCAGAGGTAATCGCGTCTGGTCCTGAAATCTTCTACCTTGCCCTGAACTCTCGCATCAGTGTGTGCACCTGTTTGATCAGCGCACTTGCTGTACAGAACTGAAGCTAGCAGGCTGTTGGAAGCTGTACTGCACTGCATCCATCAGCCCGGCCAGCTTTAGCACTGCACAGCACGTGCGCTGATCAAACAGGTGCACACACTGATGCAAGATTTCAGGGTCAGGGCTGATTACTCCACACTCCTTCCCGACACATGACGTACTATTACGTCATGGAAGTCAGTGCGTTCCCGCATCTTGATGTAATAGTACGTCATGGTTAACTCCGGTCACCACGCTGCATCGCGCGGTGACCGGAATAAGATGGCTGCACTAATCGGCAGGAAGCCATCTTAGATGAGGGCAAGCAGAAGTTTTGTGTTTTTCACTGCTTTCACACAAAGAAGAACATCTGGAACAGCTGCAGTGATCTTTGGCTCATCTGCAGCAGTTTCAGGCCCCCATTCCCTATATATATATATATATATATATATATATATATATTTATATTTATCCAGGAAAAATGGCGGCACTGGCAGTAAGAAGAAAAAAATCAGGTGCACGTTCCAAGGGAATAGACTTCTTACCCCAGCAATAAATCCAGAAAATGAGCGGCACTGGAGAAAATGCACCCCCTAATTTATTGCCCATTATCTCCATTATATATATATATATATATATATATATATATATATATATAGAAAAAAGAATGACACCGCAGCACATCCGTTTAGTGAAAAAAGTGGGACCCTTTATTCACCTATGCGACGTTTATCAAGCAAGCGGACCGAAACGTCGCATAGGTGAATAAAGGGTCCCACTTTTTTCACTAAACGGATGTGCTGCGGTGTCATTCTTTTTTCTATATGATACACCTTGGCAAGGTGACTTCACCGCTGGCACCCACACCATCTACTATCAGGAGTGCTGCCTTGAATTTCCATATATATATATATATATATATATATATATATATAAGAAAAATAAATAACTGGCAGCACCACCGACCAAAATAAAGTAAGGTAAAGCGGGTGCAATGTCCGGATATGGTAACTGGTGCTTACCCACTAATACAAAAATAGAAAAACGGACTGCACTCCCAAGGATCTTCAGTGAAAAAGGTTTATTCACCCATAGGTGGCACAAGCGACGTTTCGGCTCTCACATGAGCCTTTCTCAAGCATTGATAGGAAGTGCATATGTTACATATAAAGGTGTATCAATCAAAACAATCAGTGCTTCAGCTTAATTGACAATTTACAGAGTAAATAAAAAAAGACATATTACAGTGTGAAAAATACGCATACAATTTGTTAAAATGAATAAAGTGACACGTGCAATGAATACTTGAAATACATGATATAACAAAATCTCATATAGTTCTTCTAGGTCCATGATTATTCTCAGCTGTGTTATATCTCACGTGTTAATCACATACATCTTAATAATACATGTGAAGAAAAAGGAAAAGGGGAAATCAGTTGATTGCTACCTGGTGTGGTACTGGCGACCCCATAAACCATCGTGCTGTACAGCGCGTTCTTGTGATCACACTGCGCATGTCCCGATAGGCTGCCTCGTCATATTCAAGCGCCCGCTATGGTAAATGCGTGCGTCGTAAGGTCACTAGTAAGTGACGTCAGCGGCGCACTCCGTGATGACTCACGGCATCCTGTGCGTCTATCAGAAGAGTGCAGCGCATGCGCAATAGGTCCTTGTATATAAAGGAGCCCATGTCTGATATGGGAACATTGCCCTATTATTGTCACATATTACTATATGTTCAGCCGTTTTTTTGTTCTACAATGGGTCACTCTGGGTCAATCCCATACATCAGCAGGTTGGAAGAGTCTTCACCTTTTCCAAGTAGGAGGCTCAATTCCAATAGTTACCCAAGCTCTGTGGGCACGTCAGTACCAACAGCGCTAGGGTCCCAATCCTGCTGAATACCGTGACTCTGAGGGATTCTCCTCATTATATGTATCAGAACAACATCTTATTACAAATCGGCAATAAAGGATTCAACCGTATATTCTACCCTGTCTATAAGTAAAAAACAGGGGAAACAAAAAATAGAGAGCAATTGTCTAACACGCGCCCTCGGGACATATGCAGAAAAATCACAAGAAAAACAATTTTGGGAGGAAAACAATAAAGTTTTTCTACATGCAGGTCTCTCTCCCACTATCCAGGTCCATCAACTTTACAAGACCCCTTTCTCCACAAGTGTAAGTGCACCTGAAAAAAATAGAAAAGAATTGAGAGTGATGCATCCTCAAAACCCTATATATAAAATACTGTGGTTTGTTCCACATTTTTTTAAGAAAAGGGGGGATAGATATCCTTATCAATAGATCCGTCTACTGCAAGTGAATTACTTCACACACAATCAGAACATAACATGGCAAACCAACCTACTCATAACCCACCAACATATTTATAGTCAATATTCAATCCATTGGGGTATAGACTGTTTAGGGTCTGTATCCAATACATTTCCCTCTTTTTGAGTAGGAATACTCGATCACCACCTCTCCGTGGCATATGCACCTGGTCGATAATCCAGCACCTAAGATCTTTTTCACTGTGCTTCTTCAAGCCAAAGTGCCTAGGTACTGGAAGATCTGTGCGTCCCTTTCTAATAGTGTAACGGTGGTTAGTTCAATCTGGTCTTTAAGTCGGTGGAGGTCTCTCCCACATAAAGAAGATGACAATGGGCATGATAAGAACGTATACAACGTACTGAGGAGTCACATGTCAAATGAACTTGATAGGATATACTTGTCCTGTACTAGGGTGTGTGAATGCTCTCGATCTACATATTACACGACAGTTGACACAATGGAGACATGGAAAACATCCAGTCCCCAATGGTGCCAACGTTGTCTGCCTAGTGACTGATTTGGGTCCCACATCAGCTCTCACCAGCTGATCTCTGATGTTTTTACACCTACGGAAGGCACACAATGGTAATAACCCAAATTCTGGTACTGCCGTCCGGCAACATCTCAGTATCGCCCAGTGTTTTTTCAGTATTTTATTGATGGCACTGCTCTGTTCTGAGTAAGTGGACACAAATGTAATTCTGTTATGTTTTTTTCTCTCTTTCTTGTCAAACAACAGGGTATCCCTGTTCACTGCCAGTGCTTTAGATTTTTGTGCTTCAAGCAGTGTACTGGGGAACCCCCGCTGTTTGAACTTGGTAATCATACCATCCACTGTTTTTCCAAGGGCATCCTCATCTGCCACAATCCTCCTGGCCCTAAGAAATTGTGAATAAGGCAGGTGCTTCACCATACTCCTAGGGTGACAGCTCTCGTACCTTAACATCATGTTTTTGTCAGTGGGCTTTGTATAAAGTTCAGTATGCAAAGCCCCATTGGACACTATTACATTCGTGTCCAAAAACTGAACGGCAGTATCCGAGTACGTGACGGTGAACTGCAGTTCATCGTCCACCCCATTCAGATATCTATGGAAATCCTGTAGCTGTTGTTCGGTCCCAGTCCAGATGAGGAAGATGTCGTCTATGTATCTCCACCATCCCAGTATATACTGGGCATGGTGGGAGCCATAGACGACACCCTCCTCAAACTGGCGCATGTATATATTGGCATAAGTTGGGGCCACATTGGACCCCATCGCCACGCCCCGTTTCTGAACATAAAACGTGTCCTGGAACAGAAAATAATTCTGCTCCAGTACAATCGTGAGTAGTTTGATAATAAAAGAACAAGCTTCAGGTGTCAATGATGACATATCTAACATATTTTTAACTGCAAAAATGCCTTTTTTGTGATCAATTGAAGTGTATAGCGATATGACATCAAAAGAGACCAGAAGAGTTGATCTAGTTTCACCCAAATTTATTTGACTCAACTTGATTAAAAAATCCGAAGTGTCTCTGATATAAGATCTACCTCCAGTGGAAAAGACACGTAGCACCTTATCAAGAAAGATCGCCACGTGGCCAAACACTGAGTCTGTGCCCGAAACAATGGGGCGCCCTGGTGGGTCCACCAATGTTTTGTGGACTTTTGGTAATACATAAATTACAGGCGTAATAGGATGTGATACCAGCAAGTATTCTTTGAGCCCCTCATCTATAATACCTGCCGTCAAGGCCTCAGAGACACATTCATCAATCAAACGTATGATATGGAATTTTGGGTCGTGTGATAACGGATTGTATACTTTATCGTCGCTCAACTGTCTTAATATTTCTTTAATGTATTTAACAGTGTCCATCACCACAACCGCACCGCCTTTGTCGGCGGGTTTTACAGTCAGATCACTATCCCTTTTCAGCTCATTTAATGCAGACACTTCTATTATAGTAAGGTTGGGATACCTGAAGTCTCCTGATTGTGAAAGAGACTTCAGCGCCCCAATCTCTGCTTTAACTGCCGAAATATAGGCCTCAATTGCTGGTTCATTGACCACCGGTTGGAAGCAGCTTCTGTTAGTCAAGTTAAACATTTTACAATTAAACTCACTAGATCTTTTTACCTGTTCACTATTGCTTCCCTGGAACCATACCTTTAACTTAAGGGAACGAAAAAAATTACTTAAATCAGACTCCACATTCTGCCAATTCACATGTGTGTTTGGGCAAAAAGATAATCCCTTAGACAAAACAGTTACCTGTGCAGGAGTTAAGATTTTTGAAGATAAATTGATAACTGCTACTTCTTTGTTTTCTGGTACTGTGTCCGTGTTTTCATATTGCGCGTTTTTACGATACCTTCTGTATCTGCGCCCGCCTCTCCTGGTTCGCTTCTTTTTATTGAATCCGTTCTGGCCCCTAAAAAAGGCTCTGCATCTCCTTTATGCTGTTGAACATTTTTCTTATTTCTTTTATTATTGTCCCTTATATTAGTGTATGCGAAATTCCCAGGTTGCCAACTGTATATGTCACCTTTTTTATAGTCCTCGATGTCCCGGGCCCATTTGATTCTTTTACCATCTTCCAATTCCAATTGTAGTTGTTGAAGCTGTACTTTTATTGTATCATTAAATTGTGTGAATTCTTCCTCCGTCATAAGAGAACGTAGCTGCAATTCGATCTGTGCCTTGTCATTTATCAACATAGAGACTTCCTGTTGTAAAAACTCAATGTTCAGCAAAATAAAGTCCATAGAGTACTTGTTGGATAAAGCCTCAAACCTTTTGCAAAATGGATCACTGCTAGAAAATAAATTGGGGCGCAAATTGGATCGCATCCCTCTTGGAATCTTTTGTTCCCTGTAATAGTGTCCCAAAGTAGTCATGTGCAGTTTCAATGATAATGTCCGTTTGGACAGATTTTCAAATTTTCTTCTAAGTTCTTTAAGAGAAGGGTTAGTGAGAAAGGCGGTATCTCCCTGTATGCCATTGATTATGCGTTCCGCAATTTTTCACATCAATATGTCGCAAGATGATTCACCCGGTGGTTGCGTCTTCACGCAGGAGGATGCGGAACGCATAATCAATGGCATACAGGGAGATACCGCCTTTCTCACTAACCCTTCTCTTAAAGAACTTAGAAGAAAATTTGAAAATCTGTCCAAACGGACATTATCATTGAAACTGCACATGACTACTTTGGGACACTATTACAGGGAACAAAAGATTCCAAGAGGGATGCGATCCAATTTGCGCCCCAATTTATTTTCTAGCAGTGATCCATTTTGCAAAAGGTTTGAGGCTTTATCCAACAAGTACTCTATGGACTTTATTTTGCTGAACATTGAGTTTTTACAACAGGAAGTCTCTATGTTGATAAATGACAAGGCACAGATCGAATTGCAGCTACGTTCTCTTATGACGGAGGAAGAATTCACACAATTTAATGATACAATAAAAGTACAGCTTCAACAACTACAATTGGAATTGGAAGATGGTAAAAGAATCAAATGGGCCCGGGACATCGAGGACTATAAAAAAGGTGACATATACAGTTGGCAACCTGGGAATTTCGCATACACTAATATAAGGGACAATAATAAAAGAAATAAGAAAAATGTTCAACAGCATAAAGGAGATGCAGAGCCTTTTTTAGGGGCCAGAACGGATTCAATAAAAAGAAGCGAACCAGGAGAGGCGGGCGCAGATACAGAAGGTATCGTAAAAACGCGCAATATGAAAACACGGACACAGTACCAGAAAACAAAGAAGTAGCAGTTATCAATTTATCTTCAAAAATCTTAACTCCTGCACAGGTAACTGTTTTGTCTAAGGGATTATCTTTTTGCCCAAACACACATGTGAATTGGCAGAATGTGGAGTCTGATTTAAGTAATTTTTTTCGTTCCCTTAAGTTAAAGGTATGGTTCCAGGGAAGCAATAGTGAACAGGTAAAAAGATCTAGTGAGTTTAATTGTAAAATGTTTAACTTGACTAACAGAAGCTGCTTCCAACCGGTGGTCAATGAACCAGCAATTGAGGCCTATATTTCGGCAGTTAAAGCAGAGATTGGGGCGCTGAAGTCTCTTTCACAATCAGGAGACTTCAGGTATCCCAACCTTACTATAATAGAAGTGTCTGCATTAAATGAGCTGAAAAGGGATAGTGATCTGACTGTAAAACCCGCCGACAAAGGCGGTGCGGTTGTGGTGATGGACACTGTTAAATACATTAAAGAAATATTAAGACAGTTGAGCGACGATAAAGTATACAATCCGTTATCACACGACCCAAAATTCCATATCATACGTTTGATTGATGAATGTGTCTCTGAGGCCTTGACGGCAGGTATTATAGATGAGGGGCTCAAAGAATACTTGCTGGTATCACATCCTATTACGCCTGTAATTTATGTATTACCAAAAGTCCACAAAACATTGGTGGACCCACCAGGGCGCCCCATTGTTTCGGGCACAGACTCAGTGTTTGGCCACGTGGCGATCTTTCTTGATAAGGTGCTACGTGTCTTTTCCACTGGAGGTAGATCTTATATCAGAGACACTTCGGATTTTTTAATCAAGTTGAGTCAAATAAATTTGGGTGAAACTAGATCAACTCTTCTGGTCTCTTTTGATGTCATATCGCTATACACTTCAATTGATCACAAAAAAGGCATTTTTGCAGTTAAAAATATGTTAGATATGTCATCATTGACACCTGAAGCTTGTTCTTTTATTATCAAACTACTCACGATTGTACTGGAGCAGAATTATTTTCTGTTCCAGGACACGTTTTATGTTCAGAAACGGGGCGTGGCGATGGGGTCCAATGTGGCCCCAACTTATGCCAATATATACATGCGCCAGTTTGAGGAGGGTGTCGTCTATGGCTCCCACCATGCCCAGTATATACTGGGATGGTGGAGATACATAGACGACATCTTCCTCATCTGGACTGGGACCGAACAACAGCTACAGGATTTCCATAGATATCTGAATGGGGTGGACGATGAACTGCAGTTCACCGTCACGTACTCGGATACTGCCGTTCAGTTTTTGGACACGAATGTAATAGTGTCCAATGGGGCTTTGCATACTGAACTTTATACAAAGCCCACTGACAAAAACATGATGTTAAGGTACGAGAGCTGTCACCCTAGGAGTATGGTGAAGCACCTGCCTTATTCACAATTTCTTAGGGCCAGGAGGATTGTGGCAGATGAGGATGCCCTTGGAAAAACAGTGGATGGTATGATTACCAAGTTCAAACAGCGGGGGTACCCCAGTACACTGCTTGAAGCACAAAAATCTAAAGCACTGGCAGTGAACAGGGATACCCTGTTGTTTGACAAGAAAGAGAGAAAAAAACATAACAGAATTACATTTGTGTCCACTTACTCAGAACAGAGCAGTGCCATCAATAAAATACTGAAAAAACACTGGGCGATACTGAGATGTTGCCGGACGGCAGTACCAGAATTTGGGTTATTACCATTGTGTGCCTTCCGTAGGTGTAAAAACATCAGAGATCAGCTGGTGCAAGCTGATGTGGGACCCAAAACAGTCTCTAGGCAGACAACGTTGGCACCATTGGGGACTGGATGTTTTCCATGTCTCCATTGTGTCAACTGTCGTATAATATGTAGATCAAGAGCATTTACACATCCTAGCACAGGACAAGTTTATCCTATTAAATGCCATTTGACATGTGACTCCTCATACGTCGTATATGTTCTATCATGCCCTTGTCATCTTCTTTATGTTGGAGAAACCTCCACCGACTTAAAGACGAGATTGAATAACCACCGTCATACTATTAGAAAGGGACGCACAGATCTTCCAGTACCTAGGCACTTTGGCTTGAAAAAGCACAGTGAAAAGGATCTTAGGTGATGGATCATCGACCAGGTGCACATGCCACGGAGAGGTGGTGATCGAGGATCCCTACTCAAAAAGAGGGAAATGTATTGGATACAGACCCTAAATAGTCTATACCCCAATGGTTTGAATATTGACTATAAATACGTCGGTGGGTTATGAGTAGGTTGGTTTGCCATGTTATGTTCTGATTGTGTGTGAAGTAATTCACTTGCAGTAGACGGATCTATTGATAAGGATATCTATCCCCCCTTTTCTTAAAAAAATGTGGAACAAACCACAGTATTTTATATATAGGGTTTTGAGGATGCATCACTCTCAATTCTTTTCTATTTTTTTCAGGTGCACTTACACTTGTGGAGAAAGGGGTCTTGTAAAGTTGATGGACCTGGATAGTGGGAGAGAGACCTGCATGTAGAAAAACTTTATTGTTTTCCTCCCAAAATTGTTTTTCTTGTGATTTTTCTGCATATGTCCCGAGGGCGCGTGTTAGACAATTGCTCTCTATTTTTTGTTTCCCCTGTTTTTTTCTTATAGACAGGGTAGAATATACGGTTGAATCCTTTATTGCCGATTTGTAATAAGATGTTGTTCTGATACATATAATGAGGAGAATCCCTCAGAGTCACGGTATTCAGCAGGATTGGGACCCTAGCGCTGTTGGTACTGACGTGCCCACAGAGCTTGGGTAACTATTGGAATTGAGCCTCCTACTTGGAAAAGGTGAAGACTCTTCCAACCTGCTGATGTATGGGATTGACCCAGAGTGACCCATTGTAGAACAAAAAAACGGCTGAACATATAGTAATATGTGACAATAATAGGGCAATGTTCCCATATCAGACATGGGCTCCTTTATATACAAGGACCTATTGCGCATGCGCTGCACTCTTCTGATAGACGCACAGGATGCCGTGAGTCATCACGGAGTGCGCCGCTGACGTCACTTACTAGTGACCTTACGACGCACGCATTTACCATAGCGGGCGCTTGAATATGACGAGGCAGCCTATCGGGACATGCGCAGTGTGATCACAAGAACGCGCTGTACAGCACGATGGTTTATGGGGTCGCCAGTACCACACCAGGTAGCAATCAACTGATTTCCCCTTTTCCTTTTTTCTTCACATGTATATTATTAAGATGTATGTGATTAACACGTGAGATATAACACAGCTGAGAATAATCATGGACCTAGAAGAACTATATGAGATTTTGTTATATCATGTATTTCAAGTATTCATTGCACGTGTCACTTTATTCATTTTAACAAATTGTATGCGTATTTTTCACACTGTAATATGTCTTTTTTTATTTACTCTGTAAATTGTCAATTAAGCTGAAGCACTGATTGTTTTGATTGATACACCTTTATATGTAACATATGCACTTCCTATCAATGCTTGAGAAAGGCTCATGTGAGAGCCGAAACGTCGCTTGTGCCACCTATGGGTGAATAAACCTTTTTCACTGAAGATCCTTGGGAGTGCAGTCCGTTTTTCTATTTATATATATATATATATATATATATATACATAAAATGAGCGGCACTCCGGTAGGTTAAGAACAAATGATTCCTTTAATCACCCATGCGGTGCAACGTTTCGGCTCAAAACTAGAGCCTTTTTCAAGGCAACGTTGCACCGCATGGAATCATTTGTTCTTAACCTACCCTCATTTTAGTAGACATTTAGGGAATGATGATTGATAACTATTTTATTAGGTTTTACTATCTGTCTTAAATGTAGAAAATTTAAAAAATAGTGAATTTCAGAATTTTCTGTAAATTTTGATGTTTTTCTTAAATAAAGGAAAAAAATATTGACTTAAATTAATTTACCACAAAGTGACACAGGTCAGATTTGCTAAAATATGCCTGGGCAGGAAGGTAAAAACAGGCCTAGGGTAGAAGGGGCTAGCAAGTGCCAGTCTTAAAAAAGTGTATGCATCTAAGGAACCACCATGCTAATACTGTCTATGTGTATGGTGCAGTACCTATCTACACACCAAGCGTAAGCGCAAGTCTTCTTGTGATCGTGGGGGCACTAAGACAGAAATAGTTAATGAACAATTCCATGATAAACAAACATTTTCCATTGCTTGCTGCATCCAACAAGCAGGGATCTGAGCTCATAAACTATTTCTCCTTTTACTGACTAGGAGACAAGCTTGTGTGATTTTTTTTTCCCTTCTTATAATAACAAGATGAACTATATTAAAACATTTGGCAACTTTCCAGAACATGGATCTGATCTTATGCCTCAAAAATGTCAAAAACTTGTCTGCACAAGGAGAAGGCAAGAGGAAAAGAAAAGGGAGGGGACAGAAATTATTGGTAAGAATATGATAAAAGACACACAAGTACTGCAGATCAGGCAACACAAAATGTCACCAGATAAGAAAGCTTACACTCACTGGGAAAGTTCCTGGGGGTGAAGGTCATAGATGTGTCTACGCCAAGTGTTTTGGTAAGATGTGTTGGGAAGCAACTGAACCGAGATGGCCCTTGAACATAGATATGGAGTTGAGAGCGGTGGAGTGGATTTTAAAAGGCCTTCTACCTCTTAAATGCATTTATTTGGATATTCCAACGTATTGTGCAACATTCATTCCTTTCTTATTTTCATTTACATAGAAGCAGCTACATGTAAGTGCAAATATAAAACCTAGTGAGGGATGCTTTGTCTTGAAGGGCATTTTTGCTGTGACAACTGAAGAGGAAAAACCCTGATTGTGAAAAGTAACCCATGTAACAAACTTAATGATAGATGAATGATTCAGGATAAAAGTACTTGACCTTGTGGATTGTCAGCTGACCCTTGTTGCAAAAGTGTTTGCTGAATCAGGAACATTAAAAGTAGTCTGTATATTTGTTATACAAACAAGTTATTAAAATAGCTATACCCATCTCAGTTCATTGGTGACCTATCGCTAGGATGTACCACCAATGTGAGATTGGAGCGGATCCTAGTGGTGGGACCCGCACCTGTCTCCAGAATGGGCCCCCCAAGGTGAATGAGTGTTGAGCGCATCCTCTCCATTCAATGCAATGGGAAATTTGAAAATAGCTGAGCGAGCATGCCCGGCTACTTTTGGAAGTCCCTTAGACTTCCAAAAATACCACCAATGTCTGACATGGGAATACCACTTTCTCGCCCAGTTTCCTTGGGGGACACAGAAGACCTTGGGTATAGCTCATCTCCATAGGAGGCGTGACACTAAGTGAAAACTGTTAAGCCCCTCCTCCACAGCTATACCCTCAGCCTGGAGAGAGAGACTGCCAGTTTTTTGCTTAGTGTCCAAGGAGGCAAGACACTCCCTGCTACTGCAGGGCTGATTCTCCTTGTTTAAATTTTGATTTTTACTTTTTTCTTTTCTTTTTGTTCCAGATCATCAGGGACAACAGAGTCGCACTAGACCTCTCTGTTTCTCCCGGGGTCGAGCTGCGCCAGTGCCGGTCACCGCACTGCTGCCTCCCCCACAGAAGGCAAGGTGGACCAGGGCAGCCCAGCTCCCCTGTATCCCGCCAGCGCAAGGGTCGCCCGCACGCCAAGCCCCTCTTCCAGCGTCCTGCCACTACGGTGCCAGTAGCTGAAGGGGCGACCCTGCTGGAATGGACCGAGGGTGAAGACGGCTATGGTGAGAGATTGGCTTCTCCAGCCCTACGACCCCCCCCTTTCCACCACCACCACCACCCGGTCTCCTGCGGGCCTAACCCCCCCCCCCATGGCCCATACTGTGCCTCTCTGAACAGCTTTCATAGCTGTGATGGTGAATGCCTTGCCTCTGATGGCAGAGGTCATGAGTTCGAATCCCTGGACAAACCTTAACCCTTCCACTGCTGGATCTAGGCTGGCCCCTGGGGTGCCGCAGGGCGGCAATCTGCTCCCTGCTCCCCCCCTCCCCCACCTGGCCCCATAGGACATGCAGCTGCTGTCCCCCTTTATCTTTTGATGTCCCGCCGGTATATGATACTACGCGGGCACCCGATCTCGGGGTCCCCCCATCTCCTTACCGGAGCGTTGCTCAGGGCCTGGGGCCCGCTCCTGACAGGGGTGGGCTCCCGCGGCCGGTTTAATGCGCCGCTCCGCCTCAGTCCCGGCGGTATATAATACTATGCGGCCCCGGTCGGCCGGGCGCCGCACAAATCTAGGCCCCGGCTTTACGGCCTACTAGGCCGCGAAATTCTGGCCTTTGTTGGAGAGGGCGGGTACTTCTCCAGGCGCGAATTCTTCCCGCCTGGGGCTTCCTCCGCCCCCAGTGGATCGCAGCGCCGGCCCCCAGGCCGGCTCCCTGTTAACCCTTTGGGTGCAGGCCGGCTCCCAATGGGCCTGTATGGTTGGCCACCCCTTTTTTCTCTTGCATCAAGAGAATCTGTGCCCCTATATGGTGGTTCCCCTTTAGCCTCAGAGAGGCTGTTTTAAATAAAAAAAAAAAAAAAAAAATATGAAATAATAATGAATAAACAGATGTCTAACAGATTCTTGTGGGCTGCGCAGGACGCTGCAGCCTCATCGCAGTAGTGCTGCCTGTCTGCATGCCCCCCTTCCATAGGCAGCATGGTTTCGCGCTCCCAGCCTGCGTCGCTGCCAGGTGCATTTCCCCTTTTAGGCGGTTTCTTGCCCTCTCCCGGGATGCAGCGCGGGCCAAGTGCATGCGGTCAGTTCTGTAGGCAGCATTCGTCACCCTCTCCAGGTATGGTGCCTGCCATGGGCATGACCCCCCCCCTCCCAGGCGGGATACTGCACTCTCCCTGGCTGCGGGCTGGCCCTGTGTATGACCTTCTTAGGCGGATTGCTGCAGGTTCACCGGATACGGTGCTGGCCATGTGCACGACCCCCTTCCATAGGCGGAACGCTGCACTCTCACTGGATTCGCTGCCAGCCGTGTGCGTGACCCCCTTCCATAGGCGGAATACTGCACTCTCACCGGATACGGTGCTGGCCATGTGCACATCCCCCTTCCATAGGCGGAACGCTGCACTCTCACTGGATTCGCTGCCAGCCGTGTGCGTGACCCCCTTCCATAGGCGGAATACTGCACTCTCACCGGATACGGTGCTGGCCATGTGCACGTCCCCCTTCCATAGGCGGAACGCAGCACTCTCACTGGATTCGCTGCCGGCCGTGTGCGTGACCAACTTCCATAGGCGGAATACTGCACCCTCACCGGATACGGTACTGGCCATGTGCACGTCCCCCTTCCATTGGCGGAACGCAGCACTCTCGCTGGATTCGCGGTCGACCATGTGCGTGACCCCCTTCCATTGGCGGAACGCTATACTCTCACTGGATTTGTTGCCGATCATGTGCATGTCCCCCTTTTATTAGGCGGAAATCTGCACTCTCACCGGATGCGGTGCTGGCCAGGTGCACGACACGCTTCCATAGGCGGAACGCTGCACTTTCACTGGATTCGCGGCTGGCCATAGGCATGACCCCCTTCCATAGGTGGTATGCTGCACTCTCATTGGATTCGCTGCCGGCCTTGGGCACGCCTCCTTCCCTCAGGCGGCATGCATACACTCCCTCTGTCTGTGGTTGTTCTCTCGCCGGTGCGTTGCTGGCCATGTGCATGAACCCCTTCCATGGCGGGGTGCTTGCACTCTCGCTGGATCCGCTGTCAGCCATGTGCATGGCCCCTCTTCCGTGGGCGGTGTACGCACTCTCACTGGATTCGCATTCGCTGCCGGCCATGGGCATGCCTCCCTTCCTCAGGCGACATACACACATTCTCACTGACTGTGTTTGTCTCTCGCCAGTACGTTGCTGGCTATGTGCATGACTCCCGTACATGGCAGGGTGCTCTCACTCTCCCTGGATGAGATGCTGGCCATGTGCATGACGCCCGCTGCACGTGCAAGCGGGCGTCATGTTTACACATCGCACCAGCGCCGTACATGGGTGGAACGCTTGCACTCCCATTGGATTCGGTGCTGGCCTTGTGTGTGACCACCCCTCATTCCATGGGCGGACCTTTGCACGCTCATGAGATTCACGGCTGTCCTTGTACGTGCTGTGCTGGACTTGTACATGTCCCCTTCATTGGCGGAGTGGTTGCACTCTCACAAAGTTCGGTGTTGGGGGAATTATTGCACGCTCTCTTAATGCTAGGATAACCCTGTGCATGTCCCCCTTTCACTAGGTGGACCTCCTGCGCTCCTGCAGGATTGTATGGTATGTCCTATGTCTCTGGAGTAGGTACGGCCTTAGGCGTCACCCCCTTTTGGGGTGGGCCTTTGCACTCTTGCCGACTGCAGTTTGCCAGGTACATTTCCCCTCTTTCGGGGCGGACTGCTTACGTTCCATCGCGTGCCATGCTAGGCTTATGCATAACTCCCTTTCAGGTTGCACTTTGCACTTCCATAGATGCTGGGGCACTCTGTGGCTGGCCCTCTTCTCTGAGTGACTTTTTTGCAGGGAGCGGCCGTTCTTGTGCGTTGTTTGGGCCGTTTATGCCTTCTCCTCCCGTAGGTGGGTTGGCCTTCTCACTGCTTACGGGGCTGCTCGTACGTATGCTTCCCCTCCTTCCTGCGACATCCCTTTGTTCTCTTGGGTTACTTGCCGCAAGCCTTGCACTCGTCTCTACAGAGATCGTTCTGTCCACCTGACCCGGAGGGCTCTGTGCTCTCTACTGCACCGAGCTGGGTGGTACTCATTCATTTCGTTGGCCCTTCCTCCCGGGAAGTGTTCGTGGTTCCTAGATGCGTGCTGTTGTCTGCAGCGCCCCTCGGATTCTTCGTTGGCTCTGGCGGGACTATGGTTCCTTCGCCTATTACCATTTCCTCCTCTTCGGATGCAGTGTGGTATGAGTCCTTCCTCTTGGCGCCCTCTACGCTTCGGTCTGATCTGCTACCAGGTTCGGGCCACTCTTCTCGGGTAGATCACCCAACTTCTCTTGGATGCTCTATTACCCAGGTCCGGAGGACTTCCACCTTGGGTTCTTCAGGGTATTTGCCTTCTGCGAGGCGGTGAACCTGGCGTCTCACAGTGTAGCAGGGTTCTGCTTTTGGGCTGTCCTATGACTTCCCTGCTGCCCACTCCTCCTTTCGGTTGGGGGGTGTGATGCCGGCCTCTGTCTCGACTACCTTGTCTCGCCGGCTCTGTTTGGCTCCCCGTTCGGTACAGATCACGCCGATGTGGCTTCTGCCCGGCCAGGCTTCAGAGGCTGTTCCTTCACTGTCCTCCCCTCTGGGGGGAGCATGGTTGTTCATGTGGATGGTTCCGGTGTTCCTTTGGTCTCGTACTGTCTCCCTTGTTCACACTGGCTGTATTAGCTGTGTGCCTCTTGCTGGGTCTACCGCGTTCTGTCCTCCCGCTGGGTGCAGATTGCGTTTTCCATTCTAGGCTGTGGTCCTGCTGTAGACTTACCTTCTTGGTAACTTGGGGGGACTGCCCTTCGGTCCAGATTGTCCTTCGATCTCCCACACCAGGACTGTAGATAGTCTTCCTGTGGTGGCTACATAAGCATGGACTTTAGCCTGTCTTGTCCTGGCATCTGGCGGATGCTGGGCGGACCCTTCGGTTCCCTTCCGTCTGTCCTTCTGCTCCCCCACTCCGGGTGGATACGGGACAACGTTGCTCGGAGGCCGACGGGACCAGTTTTGCCGACCCTTCTGCCCGTGTTACTGGTCTGCGCCTGGTCACATTGGGTTTTTATCCGCTTGCCCAGGTGACTCCAGCGGGCTCGCTACTGTTCGCTCCTGGCTGTGTTTCGTCCAGGATCTGTCGTTGGACTTAGGGTTTTTTGTCTGGGTGTCGGTGGGTAGCTGGGCATTCCCCACTCTGCCCTTCTCCCCCCCATGGTTCTGTCTTTCTCCAGTCCGGCCTGGACCTGGGACTGGGACTCCTTTGCTTGAAGTGTCAAGTGTCGGCGCTGTCCTTCCTCTTCCAGCGTTCCCCGGCCCTCGGGGCCTGTCCAGACCTTCTTCCTCGGAGTGGCTCTTTGGTTCCTCTGTACTGTACTCTCGGCGCTCCAATCTTGTCCTTGGAGCCGTTACAGGAGTTCTCTCTACCCCTTCTGTCCTGTACGGTTGTGTTCCGTATCAGTCGTGTCTCTGACGGGTGCCGGAATGGCCCCTTTTTTTTTTTTTTTTTTTTTTTTTGTTACGAGCTTTGTCTTTTCCAGGACAGGGCTGTTCTGCATCCCGTTTCTTCCTTCCTTCCTTCCTTCTGAAGGTGGTGTTTGCCTTTCGCTTCAACACCTCACCTATTTGGACGTTGTTTGGGCCTTGCCGTTTTTACTTGGAGATCTCCGACTCTTGCAGACGTTCGGCCTCTTGGGTTTCCAGGAGGGCTGTGCATAGGGTTGACAGACTCCAGGGTGGTTTTCCTCCGCTTGATCAGATTGGCTATTGCTGAGGTTACCGCACCAAGGGCAGGATTCTGTCTTTGGTGTCACCGTTCCTTTCACCAGAGCGGTCGGTGCCTCCTGGGCCGGAGGCATTGGGCTTCGGCCGTGCATTTGGGCACGGCGGCCACAGGTCTGCCTTGCACGCCTTACTGAGTTCTACAGGGTGCATACTCTGACTTTGGCAGATGCTGCCTTACCCCGCCTGGGTTTACAGGCGGCGGTTCATTGATGCCTTTCGGGTGCTTCACCTTGGTGCTGTGGTCCCTCCCCCTTTTGGACTGCTTTTGAACGTCCCAAGGTCTTCTGTGTCCCCCAAGGAAACTGGGCGAGAAAACGAGATTTTTGTATAACTTACCAGTAAAATCTCTTTCTCGCTCTTTCCTTGGGGGACACAGCACCCACCCATTCATTGTTTTTTCTCTGTACGTTTTCCAAGTTTTTGTTACCCGTTGGGTAGTTGGCTTGTTGGTTCCTTGTTGGACTTTGCCTTTTCTCACTGCTTGGACACGCAACTGGCAGTCTCTCTCTCCAGGCTGAGGGTATAGCTGTGGAGGAGGGGCTTAACAGTTTTCACTTAGTGTCACGCCTCCTATGGAGATGAGCTATACCCAAGGTCTTCTGTGTGTCCCAAGGAAAGAGCGAGAAAGAGATTTTACTGGTAAGTTATACAAAAATCTCGTTTTTAGTCGATTTTTGCTCCATTTCAAAAAGTATGCCCACTTTTAAAAACAATAACTTTGCAATAGGTCTTGCTTAAAGAGGATCTGTCATCAGAAAATGCAAAGCAACCTGCGGGCATCAGGTTATAGAGCAAGACGAGCTGAGCAGATTGATATATAGTATAGTGGGAAAGGATTCAGTAAAACATGTAATTTATATATTTATATCTCAGCTTTTTCCACTTCCTGTGAATACCTATCGGTACAGGAGGGAGGAGTTCAGTGATTGATAGAATGATCGAATTGTGTGTATAAAGGCTGCTTTACACAGCTGATCCAGATAATCGCTAGCATGGGTGGAATTTCAAAGGGATATAAACACTGAAAAAATAATACTTGGAGTAATATATAGACCCCCTAACATCACAGAGGAGATAGAAATGCAACTGTATGACCAAATAGAGCGGGCTGCACAGGCTGGTACAGTGGTCATAATGGGAGATTATAACTTCCCAGACATTGACTGGGGTCATGGTTCTGCCTCAACCGCAAAGGGGAGAAGATTCCTCAACTTGCTGCAGGACCACTTTATGGGCAGTTTGTAGGAGCTCCCACTAGGGGCGATGCTCTGCTGGATCTGGTAACGATGCAGAGCTTGTTGGAAATGTTACTGTTCGAGAAACACTAGGTAATAGTGACCACAATATAATTATATTCCCCCTAAACTATAAGAAGCAAACTCTGTCAGGCAGAGCAAAGACACTGAATTTTAAAAAGGCTAATTTCCCTGGGTTGAGGGCAGCATTTCAGGGCACAGACTGGGTGCAGCTACTGTCACATAATAAGGCCTATTGCACACGAACGTGTGCGCCCTGTGGCCGTGCTGCGGCCCGCAATTTGCGGGCCGAAATGCAAGAGCACCAACCGTGGGGCAGCCGCAGTGGATCGCGGACCAATTCACTTTAATGGGTCCGCCCGTTCCGCAAAAAGATAGGACATGTTCTATTTTTTGCGGAACGAAAGCACGGGACAAAACTCCACGTAAACACTCCGCAGTGCCTTTGTAAGGTTCTGTTCCGTGCTTCCGTTCTGCATCTCCAGATCCAGACCCATTGATGCGGAAGGCCCACGGAATTGCGCCTGTGTTTTGCGGATCCGCAAATACCGTTCGCAATACGTCCACAGAGCGCACACGTTCATGTGAAAGAGGCCTAATACGGAGGATAAATGGGAGAGCTTTAAATTCACATTGAGTAATTGCACTAAAAAAAAGTATTCCTTTAGGTAACAAGTATAAACGGCTAAAATTACACCCCCCATGGCTCACAGCTACTGTAAAAAGGGCAATAAAAGACAAAAAGGGCATTTAAATAATACAAATCTGAGGGGTCAGCTTTAGCGTTTGAAGATTACAAAGGGCTTAATAAAATCTGTAAAAAGGAGATAAAATTAGCAAAAATAAGAAAACGAACAGCAGAAGAGTGGCAAAAGTGGCAAAAGAGAGCAAAACAAATCCCAAAAAATTATTTAAATAAATGCTAAAAAACCAAGGTCTGAGCAGGTAGGTCCCCTAAATAATGGTAAAGGGGGGGGGGGGGTAGTCACTGAAGATAAGGAAAAGGCAGTTACTAAATGTTTTTTTTAGCTCTGTTTATACAAAAGAAGAGAAATGAGCTGATATCTGTGGTGCTGGGGCTGTTAGTACATCCAGTAATATACTCAATTGGCTAACTGCAGATACCGTCCAAGATAAGTTAAATAAGGTAAATGTGAACAAGGCTCCGGGTTTAGATGGATTACACCCAAGAGTGCTTAAAGAGCTCAGTTCAGTCATTGCTGTGCCCCTGTTTATCATTTTTAAAGATTCTCTAGGTACGGGTACAGTGCCAAGTGATTGGCAAAAGGCAAATGTGGTACCCATATTCAAAAGAGGATCTAGGTTCTTCACAATAATTATACAGTAATTATAGACCAGTTAGTTTAACTTCTGTTGTGGGAAAATGTTTGAAGGACTCTTAAGGCACTATATACAGGAGTATGTGACTGTAAATAACATTATAACTGATAACTTCTGTCCTTGGTAAACCCATGTTGGTTATCAGACTAACCCGATTTGTTTTTATGAGGAGGTGAGTAGTAGCCTGGACAGAGGGGCGGCTGTGGATGTAGTGTTTCTGGATTTTGCAACCGCTTTTGATACTTTACCTATAAATGTCTATGAGGGACAGTAAGGTCTATAGGCTTGGAAAGTATAGTTTATAATTGGATTGAAAACTGGCTGAAGGACCGTGTCCAGAGAGTTGTGGTCAATGATTCCTATTCAGAATGGTCCCAGGTTATAAGTGTTGTACCCCAAGGTTCAGCGTTTTATTATTTCATTTACTTATCAATGATATTGAGGACGGGATTAATAGCACCATTTCTATTTTTGCAGATGACACTAGGGCTGCAGTAAACGATTATTTAGGTAATCGAGTATTAGAAACATAGAATGTGTCGGCAGATAAGAACCATTTGGCCCATCTAGTCTGCCCAATATACTGAATACTATGGATAGCCCCTGGCCCTATCCTATATGAAGGATGGCCTTATGCCTATCCCATGCATGCTTAAACTCCTTCACTGTATTTGCAGCTACCACTTCTGCAGGAAGGCTATTCCATGCATCCACTACTCTCTCAGTAAAGGAATACTTCCTGATATTAATTTTAAACCTTTGCCCCTCTAATTTAAAACTATGTCCTCTTGTAGCAGTTTTTCTTCTTTTAAATATTCTCTCCTCTTTTACCTTGTTGATTCCCTTTATGTATTTAGCAGTTTCTATCATATCCCCTCTGTCTCGTCTTTCTTCCAAGCTCTACATGTTAAGGTCCTTTAATCTTTCCTGGTAAGTTTTATCCTGCAATCCATGTACCAGTTTAGTAGCTCTTCTCTGAACTCTCTCCAAAGTATCAATATCCTTCTGGAGATATGGTCTCCAGTACTGAGCACAATACTCCAAATGAGGTCTCACTAGTGCTCTGTAGAGCGGCATGAGCACATCCCTCTTTCTACTGGTAATGCCTCTCCCTATACACCCAAGCATTCTGATAGCATTTCCTGCTGCTCTATGACATTGTCTGCCTACCTTTAAGTCTTCTGAAATAATGACCCCTAAATCCCTTTCCTCAGATACTGAGGTTAGGACTGTATCACTGATTTTATATTCTGCTCTTGGGTTTTTATGTCCCAGGTGCATTATCTTGCACTTATCAACATTACATTTTAGTTGCCAGATTTTTGACCATTCCTCTAGTTTTCCTAAATCCTTTTCCATTTGGCGTTTCCCTCCAGGAACATCAACCCTGTTACAAATCTTTGTGTCATCAGCAAAAAGACACACCTTACCATCGAGGCCTTCTGCAATTTCGCTAATAAAGATATCAAACAATATGGATCCCAGAACAGATCCCTGAGGTACCCCACTGGTAACAAAACCATGGTCTGAATATACTCCATTTACTACAACCCTCTGTTGTCTGTCCCTCAGCCACTGCCTAATCCATTCAACAATATGGGAGTCCAAGCCCAAAGACTGCACTTTATTGATAAGCCTTCTATGTGGGACAGTATCAAAAGCCTTACTAAAGTCTAGATAAGCGATGTCTACTGCACCTCCGCCATCTATTATTTTAGTCACCCAATCAAAAAAAATCAATAAGATTAGTTTGACATGATCACCCTGAAGTAAACCCATGCTGTTTTTCATCTTTCAATCCATGGGATTTTAGATGTTCCACAATCCTCTCCTTAAGCATTCTATTTTTTACGATTAATCGAGTAATCTAATAAGAAAAACCTTCTTAAAAATAACTTATTGCTTTTTAAAATGGTCCCCCTTTCTCAGTGCCTCCTACGCCATCCACCATGTCCCTCACTCCCCCAATGTCATTAGATCAGGAGACCCTCCATGTCATGTAACCCAGTGCCCCCATGATGACACTGCCATCAGCCCCTCCATGCCATCAAGATTGCCATGATGTCCCCCTTCACCAGTGCCTCCTATGCCATCCACCATGTCCCCCAGTGCCAGATCTGCAGCAGCCCTGCATGCCAGGTCCCCCAGTGCCCCCATGATGGCACTGCCATCAGCTCCTCCATCCATATTGCCATGATGTTCCCCTTCCCCAGTGCCTCCATGCCATCCACCATGTCCCCCACTCCCCCAGATCAGCCCCTCCATGTGCCAAATCACAGGTGCCCCCATTAACCCCTCTCCCCCCCGCCAATAACGGTATACATGCCAAATCACAGGTGCCCCCATTTCCCCCTGCCCCGCCGCTGCTGCCCCTGCTAACTTTATATAGTTACCTTTCAGTGCAGAGTGCGCCGACACATGGAATCCACAGAAGACGCGTCTTCATCCCAGCATGCACTGGGGACCTGACGTCACATACAGCGTCAGCCAGTGCGCTGACGATGTGTAAACACAAGGTGCTGCAGCGTGGTTCCGACAGGCGGCCACGGAGCGGTGAGCGAGAAGCTTTATTTAACTCGCGCTCCGTGGTCATGTGATTTAAGCGAATTTTTTGGCCACGATTACATCGATTAAATCGATGAATCGTTTCAGCCCTAGATGACACTAAGCTATTTAGAACTGTACAGTCTATAAAAGATGTCCATAAACTACAAGCTGACTTGGAGACACAGTGATTGGGCATCAACTTGGCAAATGAGGTTCAATGTGGACAAATGTAAAGTTCTGCATATTGGTAGTAATAATCTCTGTGCTTCATATGTCCTAGGGGATGTAGCACTGGGAGAGTCACTTATACAGAAGGATTTGGGTGTCCTTGTGGATGGTAGATTAAATTACAGCACAATGTCAATCAGCTGCTTCTAAGGCCACCAGGATATTGTCCTGCATTAAACGAGGCATGGACTCACTGGGCAGGGATGTAATATTACCACTTTTTCAAAGCGTTGGTGCGGCCTCATCTGGAATATGCAGTTCAGTTCTGGGCAACAGTCCATAGAAAGGATGCATTGGAGCTGGAGAGAGTACAGAGGAGAGCAACTAAACTGATAAGGGGCATGGAGGGTCTTAGTTATGAATATAGATTAATAGAATTGAATGTATTTAGTCTTGAGAAGAGACGTCTAAGGGGGATATGATTAACCTATACAAATATATAAATGGGCCATGCAAAAAATATGGTGAAAAACTGTTCCATGTAAAATGTCCTCAAAATGCAAGAGGGCACGGCCTCCGACTGGAGAAGAAAAAGACCAGAAGCGTCAAAGCTTCTTTACTGTAAGAACTGTGAATGTGTGGAATAGACTTCCTCAGGACGTGGTCACAGCAGGAACAGTGGACAGTTTTAAAAAGGGTTTAGATGAATTCATAAAAGTAAACAACATTAATGCTTATGAAAATGTGTAGAAGTCGGAGTCTGACTTCCTTCTGGGATTCGCGTCCCCACCTATCGCTTGATTGAACTTGTTGGACTTATGTATTTTTTCAACCGTATTAACTATGTAACTATGTAGGCGGGCACAGATGTGTTTTGATCAAAATATATTGGCTGAGAGTCTCAGATTTTATCATATCACAGTGAGGGCTTAGTCCATATATAATGCTTGCATCTATTGTGTTAGTGCATTATTATCGGTTTTGTGTGATTTTCTTTTCAAGGAACACTTTGTGCCTGACAATCGCCTGCTGAATTGTCCGATGTAAAGGGACCTTTAGTGTCCGTGAGATAGCTGCCGGTCAGTGATAACACCTCCTCCCTGTACCAATAGTTCTGGCTTCACATAAAGTGGAAAAAGCTAAGTTTTTACTGAATCTTTTCCCACAAAACCATATATATGAATGTGCTCAGCTCCTTCTGCTCTATAATCGGATGCTTTCACACTGCATTGCATTTTGTGATGACAGGTCCTCTTCAAATTTTCCTTACGGATTAGTTTCTGCAGATGCTATGGAAACTATATATCTCCATGGAAACAGACAACATAAACTCTGATCTCCTCCACAGTATGTGGGGGTGTGGTTGCTAATGCCATCACTAGTCCCCATACTGACAAATCGTGATTTCACAGCACAATCTGCCGCCAGCAAACAATGATTTTAAGCTAGTTTAAAACTCTGGATTGCCTGATGAACGAGCGTTTGCAATCAGCAGCGGTATTACACTACCAGATCAGTAACTAGCGTTACTACAAACGCTCGTTGGCGTTGATCTGGCAGACAATCTGCCAGTCTACTACAGCCTTAACACATGGCAGAATGTACGAGACCGCAGGACTATACTACTCAGAACCTGTTTGCTGACTGTTACCATGGAGATACATAACCTGCAGAAACAAAACAGCAAGAAATGTTTAACCCCTTGATCCCCCGTGAATTTTTTGTTTTTGCATTTTCATTTTTCACTCCCTGCCTTTCTATCCATATCTGCATATGATATGGTTGGAAAGTGGAAAAAAAATTCAAATTGGGGTGGAAATGGGAAAAAAAAATGCAGTTATGCCACAGTTTTATGGGTTTTGTTTAAAAAAAAAAAAAACTGAAGGTAAAACTGACCTATTAAAGGGGGTATCTCAATCGAATCCTAAGGGCCCTGGGTAGTGATCGGACACAATTACTACACCCCCATAAAGAGATTGAGAATAAGAGATGCATACGACTAATAGGCACCTTTGACTCAGCAGCACAAGTAGTAAAAGAAGTGATTGCCACTGGGGCATGCTGCAGATAGACCCAGACATCAGAGATGTGATAAAGGATACCCCACAAATAACATACCGCAGGGGATGGATCCTGTGGGATCGCCTTGTCCATAGTCACTTCTCTGATAAATCTGGAGTGCAGAGGTCTTGGCTGCAACCAGAGCAGGGCTGCTATCGCTGCAAGCGCTGCGTAGCATTTCCATTCATCACACAATTCAGCAGTAATGTCACGCATAAAGAAAACACCAATTAGACATTTCATCAACGGTCGCTCGAGAGGTGTGGTGTACAAAGCCACCTGCGGAATGGAATAGGTAGGAAAGAGTACCCGCGAATTCCGCAGGAGGGTGGGAGAACACCTGTCGGACATACGACACAGGAGGGATATGCCAATGGCCAAACATGTTGAAAGGGAGCATGGGGGAGACCCCAAGGGCATCGGATTTCTAGGTCTTGAACTGATAACCACTTAAACTAGGGGCAGAGACTGAGATAGGAAGATACTGCAGAGGGAATCATGGTGGATCTTTGAGTTAAAGACGGTCCACCCGAAGGGACTTAATAAACAACTATTGTATGGCTACTATATCTAGGTGACTACTGCACCTGTCATGCATACATGGACAACTTTTGTATGCTTGCTATATTGGGGTATCACCACACCAGTCATATACACAAGGGTCCTCATAAACCCATGTGGGACGCCAGTGAAATTAGGAAGCCATACGCACCTCTGCCAGTGAAAACAGGCAAACCTGTGTCTGGTGCTGGGCTCCAAGTTTTGCACTAGTCTATATGTCTGATGTCTTTTTCACTACAACTTCAGTAGACTCAGCTGGGATTGATGGTCCCCTGATGATCTGGCGACTGGCCAGTGAAATGCGTAGGGACGAATAGGTCCGACATTGGGGTCTTCCTCCACCTCTACTGACGAAGCTGGGTAGTCACTAGGCTGCGTAGGGGAATTGGTAGGCGAGTTCTTTTTGTCCACTGGGGTCACCCTCAATAGGGTGATCGTGGTGCTCCTCTGACAGGTATAAGTCCAGGCCAAGCAGGGCGAGATAGGGTCAGAGACCCAGCACTTGGATCCTGGAGACATCATTGGTGGCACCACTTTGAGACCCTGTGGTAAGACTGTTCCCTTTTTTGTTCCTGTTCCTACTGGGCACTGGTAATCAAGGCAGACTCGTGCAGCACATATTTTTGTATATTATTGTACTTAGGACTATTATCATTATATTTATTGTTTATTAAAAGTTAAGCTTTAACAAGGTCACCCATTTTGTCGTTCTATAAAACTGACCTATTACCATCATTCTGTGGGTCAGTGTATACCGTAGTTTTTCTTGTGTTTTGATATTGAAAGAAAATAAATATATAATTATGCCCATGGAGCTGTGTGAGGAGTAATTTTTTTGAAAGACGATCTCTACTTTTTACTGACACCATTTTGGAGGTTGTATGACTTTTCTACCATATTTTTTTTTTTAAATTTTAGGGGGGAGGGAAGCATGGAGCAGGTAAGTATGAATCTTCTATTTCAGGCTGCAGACACTTGTTTAAAAATCTATGTTACTGGAAAACCCCTTTCTTGCTGCAACATTGCTTTATTTTTTCTTTTAGATTTATCACAACAACAAAAAAATTATTCATTTTCGTAGGTTGACACCGCCTTTAAAATTACATTTATGAATAAATGTTTAATGCAGAAAAATAACTGTAGTTCTCCAGTAAGTTAAACTTTGTTAGAATTTACTTACACTACAGCAGCAAAGCAGGGATGGCTGTAATACCGCTGTTTCACTGTTTGGTCTAAAGCTTTAATTTGCAATTTTTGTTTTCACATCTTGTAACAGATAAGTGAATAAGACGAAACTGATCTGTACCAGTCTAAGGCTACTTTCACGCTTGCGTTTTGGTTTTCGGATCAGTTTTGCCCTTATGCATTCTGAATGGAAAAGGATCCGCTCAGAATGCATCAGTTTGCCTCCGATCAGTCTCCATTCCGCTCTGGAGGCCGACACCAAAACGCTGCCTGCAGCAGTTTTCTGTCCGTCCTGGGATGCAGAGCGAGACGGATCCGTCCTGTCACACAATGTAAGTCAATGGGGACGGATCCGTTTTCTCTCTGACACAATAGAAAACTGATCCGTCCCCCATTGACTTTCAATGGTGTTCAAGACGGACCATCATGGCTATAGAAGACATAATACAACCAGATCCGTTCATGACGAATGCATGCGGTTGTATTATTGTAAGGGAAGCGTTTTTGCAGATCCATGATGGATCCGCAAAAAACGCTAATGTGAAAGTAGCCTAAGCCAAGGTCTGTGACGTTCACTGTACTGATGGTCATTTTCTTTGTTGCAAATGATCTTGCATGAAATATTGAAGTAAACTGTAAGGCTCCAGAATTGTAAAAGAAAATGTAATTTACTATTATTTCTGTAAATGTTCTTTTCGGTTTGTTCATGATACTTCAAAATAGAGATAAGAAAGCAGTAGAAGTATACAACCACACCCATACTGCAAAACACTGATGAAGGCAACTGACTACTCTTTAACCCCCTCTACTGGCACTTATGAAAAGCTGACATTCATATTGATTTATTCACATCAAAAGAAACACTTGCAGAGTTAAAAGCATTCATTTTAAAAACTGTTATCAAACCAGTGGCAATTAACTTACCATGTATTCATTATTGAGACAATACATTTTGTGTGTAACCTAGTACACTGCACCCAATGAAAAGTCTCTGACATCAAATGGGAAGTTGGGTTTACTGAGCTACAGTATAACATTCTGGAAACAGCTTTGTTAAAAGTCCACTTAGACGGGCAGACTGGCACATCCATCAACGCTCATTTAACTGCATTTATATCCGAGTTTTAAATACGATTTTCAGTACGATCATTCATACTACAGTCTACTCATTCAGTTTTCATTATTAGGGTCCATACACACATCCATATGAATGGAACGGTTGCGGACCCATTCATTTCAATAGGGCCGCAAAGGATGAGTCCCGTCTGCTATTTACATTTATAGTTCCGTCCTGCGGCCCCGCAGAAAAGATAGAGCATGTCCTATTCTTGTCCGCAGCCACGGACAAGTTTAGACATTTCTATCCCAGGGCCGGCCGCGTGCGGGCCGCAAAACACTTATGTGAATGGACCCTTACTACCACATCCCCTGTTTACATGGAGATGTACTAGTGTAAAATGATGATGTGTATGTCACCATAGAAGATGGGATCAGCAGCAAACTATTGTTTTTCATTAGATCAATGGACATATTTGCATTGGGCAACGGTCACCAATGATCATTTATACAAACAATGAATTAATGCGCCATGAAAACAGGTCTTAAAAGGGTTTTCCAAGTCAGTATCTAATATACAAAAGTTTTGTGTATTAGATTACGTGCTGATATTAGCTTTTTTCAGTCCACTTTTTTTTTCGTCCAAAACTTATGAAAAGGGGGTTGGAGTCTGCGCTGCAATAAAGGAAAGCTTAGGCGAGAAACAAAAATCACTAGGTTCTTTTTATGCTGCTTCTTCCAATCTCCTCCTTATCCTTGCTCCTTCGCAGCTTCTTAGTCTCTGAACCAACAAGCAGGTAGTGGGTATGCTTCACAAGCAAAATCGTAATCTTGAACATCACATGGAATATATGATAATGCTCGACCCGGTTATCGCTCCATATGGGGCATTTCAGTTTCTCTTTCGGGGAGGGAAGGGATGCAAATGAGCTCTTAACAAGCTCCGCCTCCAATGCCACCAGATGTAAGGCAGCTATCCTATAAGTCAATGTTCAGCTCTTAAAATAAGCCTTGAGACATGACTTCGACATTAAATAAGCCAGCACCGTATCTGCAGACAGCTGTTTCAGGGTGATTGCCCCTCATCAGTGCAGAGCAGAGAGTACTGGCTTAACTGGGTGAGAGGCCTGTGTCCGGGTCGGAGGGGGGGAAAGTTAGTTCCCCCCCAACCAGTTTCTCTTTTGGGTATGGGCGGTATTTATCACCACGTCACATCCTCTCACTCTATCTCATTGCTAAAAAATGCCCTTATACCATTTCCTCGTTATTATGGCCTTTTTTTCCAGTATTGCTCAATCATTTAAATACTCATATGCATATATGTAATACACTCAAATAAAAAAATAAATAGAAGGATCAAAACCTTCTCTTCATTTACATGTTCACCTGACTATGTTCAAAAATAGCAGTTCCGTGCAAAGCGATACTCCTGAACAGATCAATATCCACATGATTGCCCCACACGGGCTACACGTGAATTCCTGGATACTAAGTATCCTGTAAGAAAAATTAACACTCGTATATGCTACATCAATCCCGTCAATGTGACAAGGTCCCGCATTCCGAACCATTCTCTACACAGAGAGACTCCACGTGTTCTCACTGCGATCCATATCATCTTCCCACAGGACGCTGCTA
This sequence comes from Bufo gargarizans, assembly GCF_014858855.1. Lineage (NCBI taxonomy): Eukaryota > Metazoa > Chordata > Amphibia > Anura > Bufonidae > Bufo > Bufo gargarizans. Next base: position 173,408,405 of record NC_058088.1, on the reverse strand, counting down.
CACAATGAGTAAAGAGCCCTGTGTCCTCATTCTTATATAACTAGTACAGTTATTTTCTCCTACTTCCCTCTATGCGTACTACCCTCCTGTCCTCCCCTTACAGCCCCAATCCCCTCTCCTTTCCCATAGATGTGACCTTACTATTTGAACATCCATAACTATCATAATGCTATCTCCTGGTATTGTGAGTACCATGTACCATAAGGCCAACCAAACTACAAAGCCCTTTTTCTTTCAATTAGGCACTACCTCAGTACATGCAAACAGATTTTATATTCCACTCTATATTTAACCCATTGGGTTGAAATGTATTCATATTATAAATCCATTCTGCCTCCTTTTTATTTTTATATTTGACAGTGTCGCCCCCTGTCCACTAACCACATAAACTTCAGACCCTCTGGATTCTTATTGTGAACTTTCTTAAAATGTGCCGAAACGCTATGCGTCTCCAGCTGCTTTCTGATGCTTATGTGTTCACTGATTCTTATATTCAGTTTCCTGAGTGTTCTTCCTATGCATTGGAGTTTACAGGAACACTCCAACATGTATATAACTCCTATATTTTCACATGATAGAGGACCTTTTACTTTAAAATTCCTTATTATTTACCGTTGCAACCATATTATTTCTGTTCATACTCCTTTCAGGTCTATTTTTACATCCAACACAGAAGCCGCACCATATGAACATGCCACTTATGGGTTGCAGTTCTCCTTTCTGCAGGCAGCTATGTATAATCTTATCTTTAATTGTTGGGGCTCGTTTAAATATAAAACAGGAGGTCTCTCTGGATTAGAATGGCCTAAAACCGGGTCATCTCTCAAGATTGCCCAGTTTTTCTTAATTACCCCTGTGATCTGAGGACACATTATGGAGTATTGCGTAGAGAAGGCAAACCTATATTCTGTTTTTATTTTTTCCTTCTTCTCTTCGTTTCCTTGTATTCTCTGAAATTGGCCTACGGAGATGTTTTTTATCCAGGGTTTATGATGGCAGCTGCTGACCAATATAACCATTGCGATCTGTGGGTTTGAAAAGGGTCCTCGTATGGATTAACCCATCCTCCACTATACATTTCTAAATCGAGGAAGTTACTGTTTTTCAGCTGTTTACCGTAAATTTAATATTCCAAGTGTTATCATTGATATACACAATAAATTCTCTCTGAGCCGCTTCTTCCCCTTTCCAGATACATTTATGTATCTTTTCCACAGAATAAGACTGCCATCACCCTTCATCACCCAATATTATATATATATATATATATATATATATATATATATATATGCTCCCAATACGCCATTAATAAATTGGCAAAACTGGGTGAGAATTTCGCACCCATGGCCGTACCATGGGTCTGCAAGTAAAAAACAATCCCTGTACCAAAAATAATTATCTAAGCAAAAATCCAAGATGAAGCTCTTTTGGTTCTTTTTAAGTTCCTCGTCTCTATCTAGATAATATTCTACCTCTGTCAGGGCTACTTCTTTCTGTATAATAGTATACAGGGATGTCACGTCTACCGTCACTAGGAACATATCACCAGTAAAGGATTGTTGTTCTTTTAATATCCTCAGGACTTGCCCTGTATCTTTAAGAAAATAAGGGGTTGTTGGTACATATTTTTGAAGGAAAATATCCACATACTCAGAGACTCTGCTTGTGATCGATTATCCCTGAAACTATAGGTCTTCCAGGGGGGTTGACAGGGTCGTTATGTACTTTGGGAATGGGTAGGAAATATATCACTGGTGTATTAGGGTGTGAATTATTAATGTAATCATATTCTCTATTGTTTAAAATTTCCTGTTTTAAGCCTCCATCTAAGAGTTCTTTTAGTTTTTTCTTATAGTTTATGACTGGATTCCCTTTTAATAGCTTATAAGTGGCTTGATCGACAAGTATATTCATCCTCTCTGATTCAGTATTTTTACTTTATCTAATACCACTATTCCTCTCCCTTTGTCAGTCGGTTTAATTACTATTTTGTCATTTTTCTCTATTCTCCAATACCTTTAATACACCCATTTTAAAGGATTCTATACATTCATTGTCTTAATTTTTTGGATAAAAGATGGACTTATTCTTCAGAGTAGTGTGTATGTGGCTATTCTCTACTGTCTGGTTTTTAGTAAAATTTCTGTATTTGAAGTAATATATTTGCAAATATTTTGTTTCCTAATGTACTTATGAACATTTAAATATGTCTGAAATTTACTCCCTGTACACGTGGGAGCAAATTTAAGACCTTTATTAAGTATCTAGGAATTCATGTGTAGCCCATGTGGTGCCAATGATGTGTATAGTGATCCGTTCAGGAGTATCGCTTTGCACGGAACTGCTATTTTTGAACATAGTCAGATGAACATATAAATGAACAGAAAGTTTTGATCGTTGTTCTATTTTTTTATTTTATATTTTTATTTATGAGTGTTTTACATAAATGCATATTAGTATTTAAAGATTGAGCAATACTGAAAAAAAGGGCCAATAACGAGGAAATGGTATAAGGGCATTTTTAGCAATGAGATAAAGAGTGAGAGGATGTGAGGTGGTGATAAATACCGCCCATACCCAAAAGAGAAACTGAAATGCCCCAGACAAAGCAGGAGCAAAACCCGGTCAGGCTTTATCATATGTACCATGTGATATTCAAGATTACGATTGCGTGAGAAGCATACCCACTACCGCTCGTTGGTTCAGAGACTAAGAAGCTGCGAAGGAGGAAGGATAAAGAGGAGATTGGAAAAAGCAGCATAAAAAGAACCAGTGATTTTTGTGTTACCTCTAAGCTTTCCGTTATTGCAGCGCAGACACTAACCCCTTTTAATACGTTTATGTCATCAGTATCTGATCGATGGGGGTCTGACACCCGGGAGCCCAGTTGATCAGCTGGTTTAGGAGGCACTGGTACTCCTGTGAGCGCCACAGCCTTCTCTTTGCTTACCAAGCACACTGCCATACATAGTATAGCGGCAGTGCTTGGTATCACAGCTCAGCCCCATTCTCTTAATTGGGACTGATCTGCGCCTAGGACACGTGACCAATAAACGCAACGTCACTAGTTAAGGGAAAGCTGTGAGAAGACGGTGGCACTACTGTGAACGCCACAGCCTTCTCAAACAGCTGATCTGCAGGGGTCCCGGGTGTCGGACCCCCACCGAGCAGATACTGGACACCTTTCCTGAGGATAGTTAATCAGGATTGAAGTCTCGGAAAACCCATTTAACGCTTATCCCAGTACTCACTTTACTCTGACGGGCAGGAAGGCTTTTTAAGTCCTGCTGCAAGACATGTAGCTCCTTCATAATCTCAGGGGCTTCTTCTCGTAAAAAGCTGTATTTTTTGCTCAAAAACTTAAGCTGGTCTTGTCCCTAGAAATAATGGCAGAGACAGACAGAACATTAAATAAGGATCAATAAGCATCTGTAGAAATAATGGTCTGCAATAACTTGCAACAGAAATTTAACATTTCTAACAGTAATTAAACAGTATCACAAAACAGTAAAGCATCTTTATATGTATTACTCAGGGTGGACTGATACTGTGAGTAGAATTTTTTATATATGTTCTGTATATTATAAAACTGCATAGTTTCCTGTTCTAAAAATAAATTAAATGGGTATTCCCATCTTGTAATGTGATGGCATATCTCTTTGCCAGCATTTTGAGATGTCTGAAAAGTTTATATGCATGAGCCTTTACATGGAATACATTGCATTACGCACTAAATACTGCAGGGAAACAATACCGTATGCACCTTGTTAATGCTTCTGGAATTATTTTTACTGCTGAGGCATAGTGTTTCCTTGCTTGGTCTAGAGTCAGTAGTGCTTAGAGGACTCCCTATAGTCTTTATCCTTTGTGAGATTTGCCTCCTTGGTTGCCTGTTCAATAAAGAAATGGATCATTAGAAGCAAATTCTATATAATGAGAAATACATGCAAAGAGAAGAACAGAAGTGTGACATTGTCTACTACTATAATAATTACTTTTAATACAGCTTAGATACTAGCTTACATCAACACTCTATTTTTGCTAAAATTCTTATGAAAACTAAAATCTACAGCTTTTTGTAACCTCAATGTGGGAAACTATGTTTGCTTACAGATTGTAAGGGACTCTGCCTGGGATCCATAAATGCTTCATTTACTATGTTTCGACAATTTTAACCTTTAACACAAAGGAATGAATAAAATCGAAGTAAACATATATGGAGCAGGCTAAAGCCTGTATTAAACAGGCAAGTCAGTAAGCGATTGTTGGGAGGGAAGCGTTCCCCTCCCGACATTCGCTTGCTAGCTAGTGGAAGCGAACGCTCATTAGTGATTATCGGCCGAAAGATCGGCAAGTATAATACAGCTTTAATTCAGAGTAGGACAACTGTATCAGCCAAACACTGGCTAATGTATTAACATCCAAAAATACAGTAACCTATAGATTGGTTAATCCAGATTGTTGCATTAGGCCTGTATTACACCAACAGATTATCTGACCAATGTGTCCAATCAGACCAATAGTGGGTGTGTGTATACAACATAAGATCTGTGTGTGTGTGTGTGTGTGTGTGTGTGTGTGTGTGTGTGTGTGTGTGTGTGTAAAATCGGCCATCTGACCAACTCTTACTCTTAAAGATTTTATTTACACTTAAACTATGGTGGCAAACCGAATGAAAAACAAAAGTCGCATATAAGGCTACTTTCACACCTGCGTTCGATCGGATCCGTTCTGAACGGATCCGCTCATATTAATGCAGACGGTGGCTCCGTTCAGAACGGATCCGTCTGCATTAGAACTTAGAAAAATTTTCTAAGTCTGAAAGTAGCCTGAGCGGATCCGTTCCGACTTTACATTGAAAGTCAATGGGGGACAGATCCGCTTGAAGATTGAGCCATATGGTGTCATCTTCAAGCGGATCCGTCCCCATTGACTTACACTGTAAGTCAAAACGGATCCGCTCGCCTCCGCACGGCCAGGCGGACACCCGAACGCTGCTTGCAGCGTTCAGGTGTCCGCTCACTGAGCGGAGCGGAGGCTGAGCGCTGGCAGGCAGATGCATTCTCAGTGGATCCGCCTCCACTGAGAATGCATTAGGGCCAGACGGCTGCGTTCAGGGCCGATTGTGAGCCCCTTCAAACGGAGCTCACGAGCGGACACCTGAACGCAGGTGTGAAAGGAGCCTAATCCATATAGCTGCCAAAATATCCTACAACCACTAAATACACAAATCTCATGTAGATGTTACCTTGGTGGGATTGTAACCCCATAACGCACACCTGAACGGCTGTAGATATTAACCCATTAAAGCTGATGAGGCTTATAATCTACAAATGCTTTGTGCTGATTTAGTCAAACCAAGTACATTATTAGCAAACAAATAATAGTCTCTGCAATGAGAGGCCTTCAGGCCAATAGAAATCGTTGTTTGTTTTTGTTCCTTTTTTTTGCGGATAGGATGTGGACCCATTCATTTCAATGGGTCCGCAAAAAATGCAGACAAAGAATGTTTTGCTACCGGACAATCACAGATGTACATGAAACTGTGGGACACCTTTCATATTAGACTCAGGCAAAAACAATCTCCAGATCACAGAAATATTCCACATTGCAATGCCTACAAAAAAAATTGTAATTCAGTATAATTTACATCCAGACATTGTCCATACCTCTGTACAGCACTTTGCTTCTTGAATATGGATAACAGTTCAGCTGCTTCTTTAGACAGAGATTTACATTCATTTCTCAGCTCAATGCTCTCTTTCCAGAGGAGCTCCGCTCCAGCTATAAAAGAAAAGCAAAAAAATAAAAATAAAAATAAGTAAAATAAATGCATAAATCAGTGGGGCAATCAGGGCTTTCACATCAGCTCTATTTATTTCTTGTCTGATGCCCAGTTATAGAATCAGAAGAACAGAAACAGAAGTGCTGGATCTGGCACATAACTGACGGGAACGGAGCCCAACAGATCCCATTGACTAGATTGAGATCTGTTAGGTTTCCATTTTTTGTGTTTTTCTTTCTCTTGGCTATTTTTAATGATCTCTGTGATGGGAGATCGATACAGAGGTGGACATAGCCTTAGGCTACATTCACACGTCAGTATTTTTCTATAATCCGAATTTCGGTCCGTTTTTTGCGGATCCGTTGTTCCTGAAAATGTTTCCGTATGTCATCCGTTTTTTGCGGATCCGCAAAAAACGGAAACATGTATACATTTCAATAATCAAATAAAGTTGTTTGGATTTCTTTGAAAAAAAAAAATAATAATAATAATATTTGCTATGTGTTTCCAGGAACGGATTCCGCAAAAAACGGAAGACATACGAAATGACATCCGAATGTCTTCCGTTTTTTGCGGAACCATTGACTTTGCATTGTACCAGGATCCGATTTTTCAGGAACATAATAGGACATGTTTTATATTTAAACGGACATGCGGAACGGAACAACGGAAACGGACAGCACACATTGTGCTGTCCGATTTTTTCCAGGACCCATTGAAAATGAATGGGTCCTGATCTGGTCCTGATCTGTTCCGCAAAAAACGGAACAGATCAGGAAAGAAAAAACGGACGTGTGAATGGACCCTTACTGTGCTTGGGTAATAGACTGACACGTCTCTAAGAAATACTGTATATAAAGACATACTGGAATATCTCTATAGGTTTTTATGGGGGTAAACAGATTGTCCTATGACAAACATTTCATACATTTACACCTGGATACCATTTATTTTAGAATATCAAAGCCTATGCTATTAGACACTGCATACAATGGTAAATGCTATAATAGCTTACATTAAATAAATAAAATAATTTTAAAGTATGGCATATATAATATAGTATAGGTTTTGATCCATCTAGTGGAGAAAAAGAAAAAAAAAAGTAAAATTTATGTATACCAAAAAGTAAGCCAATTGTATTGTTTTCACAATGAAACCAAAAATGATATAGGTATGTTGATAGTGTATGTCAGTATTCTGCATTTTGTATGTTCTTCCAAAATAAAAGTATATCTCAACTGTATTACCCAAATGTGTTGTAAAAAGAGACTAAAGGCCCTTTTACATGGGTCAACAAAGCATTCAATTATTGGGAATGAACAGTTTGTTCCCGATAACTGCCTTCTCATGAGAGGTGTTGAGAGCTGTGTTTATGTGCAGCCATCACCCGTTCCAATTCATTGTTTTTGAGCAGCAGACCCAGTTTTACACAGGACGATCTGCTGGCCAGAAAGCATGTTCTTAGGAATGCTCCTTCTTGATAATTTCCTTCGATTGCTGGCCCACGTAAAGGGGCACTTACAATTTAGGGTCTGGACCTCACACCACACCACCGGGCTTATATAATGTTGCTGGGTATGGACTTTGAGTAATGTCTATGTCACAAGTAATTTTTAAAATGTACAATGTCTTATGATAAAGGTCTCTAATACAAGAGTCTACTCGCCACTACATGTCCACTCCAGCCTAATACAAAACATTGGATAGAAATAGGATATTTGTCACAACCAGACATCTGAGAAGCTCTGACAGAAGCCTTTCAGAACCTCCTCCTTGAGTTTTCTTTGTTTTGGTCTTCAGTTCCTCATCTCGTTAGCCTCTCTCAGCTGTCATGTAGCTGGACTGATTGCATCCCTTTAAATTCCTCCCCATAATGCATTAGTGTGCGGCTTATACAACTTCCTGGAGTGTGTGTGCATGCTGGTCCCATTTTCCAGTCTTCTACAAGATAAGTGCTGTACATTTATTTGTGATTTTCTGTTTGCTGGATCCCAGGTGACTCTGACTCCCTCCGTGTCTAGTGTAGGGAGCCGGTGGTCGTGTCCCCTCACTATTGTAGGGTGTTCAGGTGGTATATAGTCGAGGTACGAGGATATGCGATCATCCACCATTGGGATTTTCGCATAGGCTGAGCAGTCAGGGAGAGTGCCAGGTCTTATGCAGGGGTCTCCCTTTTGTTCCTTAGTTTTGGATCCAGTGAGTCATATATTCATTTTTGTCCACAAACTCTTAAAAGGGTTTACTGGGCTGCAGATATTAAAAACCCATCCTTAGTATAGGTCATAATTATCAGATTTGTGAGGGTCCGATGCCCCCACGATTGGAACCTTCCATCAGTAGTCACTGGAACTAACAAAGAAGATGCAGTCAGAAAAACAGCCACGTTTAGTGGTCGTGCTCTGTGTGCTCAGTTCTCATTCACTTGAATGCTTCACAATTAGGCTAGATACATTTTAATCATCATATTGCAAGTGATTTTTAGGCCATTTCCAAGAAATTTTCATATAAATATAAGAAACAGAGCCGCTACTACTTTTTATAATGGCTCATAAAAATAATATAAAATCAAGCAGAAATTTTCAAGATACAAATTAATTTCTATTTCCAGTGAGTTTTTGGATTTTTTTTTTAAAAGTAGAGTGATTAATAGTCTCGGTGTCGCCAAGTGTTAGGAGGAAACGCTAAAGCAAGTTTATGCAAGCGCGGAATGATTGAACGTAGTCTGAAGATAGCAAACAGTTAAAATAACACAAACACTTGTACTCTAGATTAAATGGGTCATTTTCCGATGTGATTCAAATAAACTCATGTGGACATGTTCATGTATCTGGTAAGTTAAATACATGAAACTACTAAAATACATTTTTTATTTTTTGCCAAGGATCTTAAGAAAGGACTAAAGCTGCTACTGGAGAACGAGGGCTGTAACTACGGGGCTGTTTCTGAGTTCCTTGCACAGTAACCAGGACTGTATCAAAGGAGGGGAGAAAAGAAGGGGGAGTAGAAGGAAGGTGATTTTTACAAATCACGGCTGCCTTGTTCCTCAATCCTTACTGGGTCATCTTGCGGAGGGATTTCTGGAGGATTATTCTCAGTAAGGCATTGTAAAGGAATTCTTCTCCTCATAAGGAAGCGTGTTGAAAAGGATATGTTAACCTCGCACCCGGGAGGGGAGGCTGAGTGCATGTGTTTATAGTAGGTCGTCTGACTAAAGACCTCCAGTCAGCCCAGCGTTCCACCAGCACCGCCAAGATTTACAGCTGACAATCGCACAGGTCCATCCAGAAAGTCACTTCTCTCTCTCTCTCCCCCCTCCTCTCATATCTCTCTCTCCCCCCTCCTCTCATATCTCTCTCTCCCCCCTCCTCTCATATCTCTCTCTCCCCCCTCCTCTTATATATCTCTCTCCCCCCTCCTCTCATATCTCTCTCTCTCTCCCCCTCCTCTCATATCTCTCTCTCGCCCTCTCATATCTCTCTCTCCCTCCCCCTCTAATATCTCTCTCTCCCTCCCCCTCTAATATCTCTCTCCCCCCCTCATATCAATCTCTCTCCCCCCTCCTCATATCTCCCCCCCCCCATATCATATCAATCTCTCTCCCCCACCCCCCTCTCATATCAATCTCCTATTCCCCTTCTCATATCTAATATCTATCTAATATCAATGCAAAAAAATGTGCCACTTCTGCAACCACTCATTGCAAGTTTGAAGTATGGATGTGCCTAACCAGGTTAATGAGATCCATTCCAGATTTTTAACAAAAAGTTGCAAACAAAAAGTCACAAACTCACTCCAGTAGGGGTTAGCCTAAAAGGAACCCGTCCTCAACTTTATGCTAACCTCACTGAGGGCAGCATAAATTAGTAACAGAAATGCTGATTTCAGCGGTGTGTCATGAGCAAAAAGTAAGTGGTTGAAATCAACTTACCAATCTCTACTTTATGCTGCCGTTAGAATCTGCAGCATAAGGCCTCATGCACACGACTGTTGTGTGTTTTGTGGTCCGCAAATTGTAGATCCGCAAAACACGGATGGCGTCCGTGTGCGTTTCGCAATTCGTGGAACGGCACGGCAGCCATTGACATAACTGCCTTTTCTTGTCCGCAAAACGGACAAGTTAGCGGTCCACAGAACTGAGCAACGGATGCGGACAGCACACGGAGTGCTGTCCACATCTTTTGCAGCCCCATTGAAGTGAATGGGTGCACATCCGCAAAAATAGCGGCTCAGATGCGGACCAAAACAACGTTCATGTGCATGAGGCCTAAAGTTGATGACAGGTTCCCTTTAAAGGGAGTCTGTCACCTGCTCTGAGTGTTTTAGACCGCTCAGATCGAGTTATAGAACGTTCCCCCCCCCCATTAAAATAGTACCTCTCCCCTTGCAGTCCTCTGTCCTGCCTTCCTCTCCTACTGCATCCTCTGGGCCTGTTGACTGTTAAGATCAGTGCCTCTGCCCATAGTAGGCAGAGCATTGCGCATGCCCAGCGGTGACCAGCGCTCGAGAGAAACTCCAAGCCAGAGGAGGAAGATGCAGTAGGAGAGGAGGGTAGGCCAGAGGACTGTAAAGGGATCGGTTATCTGGGCACCTGCAGCCGTACCTCCGCCCCTGGGCACTTGCGACAGCTAATTTGCATAACTCCATAAAGTACTTTTTTTCAGGATCTCTACATGGGACAGACACAAGAGAAGTACTATTTTAATAGGGGGGCAAACGTTCTATAATGCGATCTGAGCGGTCTAAAACCCTCCGATTTTGAGAGATTAGTGTTAGGTTTAAAGATGTACCACATCTGCAGAAGCAAAACTGACATGAAATATTCCCCTGATGAGAAATTCCCCCTCATGAGTTTTTATCCATCTGATGTATCTAACATTTGATCCCTCAAGATACAATGGCCTCAGGATACACTATTGTCACCATACAGTTGTCTTTTCTGACCCATCGTACGGTGAAACCGGACTCAACATAGAATATCTCAGACTCGGATCCAACCAATCAAGGCCACTTCTCTGGTAAGACAGCTGGATTAGTTTCTAGTTATCAGCTATCCCTGACTGTTATTTGTAAGGACTTGTTGTATCTGTCCTAGTTATCTGCTTATTTTTCTTAAATCTTCATCTTCTCTCCTACCGGCTTGGATGACATTTTGGGGCTTTGGAACAGATTACTCAACTTATAATTGTTTCAACATAAAATGGTCTGGATATCTGTATCGTCTATCTGTATCTATCTCTTAATCTATTGTTAATCTACTTTTTTAGCATCCATCTTTAGTACATCTATTAACCACTTCAGCCCCGCTAGGTGAAACCCCCTTCATGACCAGGCCACTTTTTACACTTCGGCACTACACTCCTTTCACCGTTTATCGCTCGGTCATGCAACTTACCACCCAAATGAATTTTACCTCCTTTTCTTCTCACTAATGGAGCTTTCATTTGGTGGTATTTTATTGCTGCTGACATTTTAACTTTTTTTGTTATTAATCAAAATATAACGATTTTTTTGCAAAAAAATGACATTTTTCACTTTCAGCTGTGAAATTTTGCAAAAAAAACGACATCCATATATAAATTTTTCGCTAAATTTATAGTTCTACATGTCTTTGATAAAAAAAAAATGTTTGGGCAAAAAAAAAATGGTTTGGGTAAAAGTTATAGCATTTACAAACTATGGTACAAAAATGTGAATTTCCGCTTTTTGAAACGGCTCTGATTTTCTGAGCACCTGTCATGTTTCCTGAGGTTCTACAATGCCCAAACAGTAGAAAAACCCCACAAATGACCCCATTTCGGAAAGTAGACACCCTAAGGTATTCGCTGATGGGCATAGTGAGTTCATAGAACTTTTTATTTTTTGTCACAAGTTAGCGGAAAATGATGATGATTTTTTTTTTTTTTTTTTCTTACAAAGTCTCATATTCCACTAACTTGCGACAAAAAATAAAAAATTCTAGGAACTCGCCATGCCCCTCACAGAATACCTTGGGGTGTCTTCTTTCCAAAATGGGGTCACTTGTGGCGTAGTTATACTGCCCTGGCAATTTAGGGGCCCAAATGTGTGAGAAGTACTTTGCAATCAAAATCTGTAAAAAATGACCGGTGAAATACGAAAGGTGCACTTTGGAATATGCGCCCCTTTGCCCACCTTGGCATCAAAAAAGTGTCACACATCTGGTATCGCCGTACTCAGGAGAAGTTGGGGAATGTGTTTTGGGGTGTCATTTTACATATACCCATGCTGGGTGAGAGAAATATCTTGGCAAACGACAACTTTTCCCATTTTTTTATACAAAGTTGGCATTTGACCAAGATATTTTTCTCACCCAGCATGGGTATATGTAAAATGACACCCCAAAACACATTCCCCAACTTCTCCTGAGTACGGCGATACCAGATGTGTCACACTTTTTTGCTGCCAAGGTGGGCAAAGGGGCACATATTCCAAAGTGCACCTTTCGTATTTTGCAGGGCATTTTTTACACATTTTGATTGCAAGGTACTTCTCACACATTTGGGCCCCTAAATTGCCAGGGCAGTATAACTACGCCACAAGTGACCCCATTTTGGAAAGAAGACACCCCAAGGTATTCCGTGAAGGGCACGGCGAGTTCCTAGAATTTTTTATTTTTTGTCACAAGTTAGCGGAAAATGATGATTTTTTTTTTTTCTCTTTTTTCCTTACAAAGTCTCATATTCCACTAACTTGCGACAAAAAATAAAAAATTCTAGGAACTCGCCATGCCCCTCACGGAATACCTTGGGGTGTCTTCTTTCCAAAATGGGGTCACTTGTGGGGTAGTTATACTGCCCTGGCAATTTAGGGGCCCAAATGTGTGAGAAGTACTTTGCAATCAAAATCTGTAAAAAATGACCGGTGAAATACGAAAGGTGCACTTTGGAATATGCGCCCCTTTGCCCACCTTGGCATCAAAAAAGTGTCACACATCTGGTATCGCCGTACTCAGGAGAAGTTGGGGAATGTGTTTTGGGGTGTCATTTTACATATACCCATGCTGGGTGAGAAAAATATCTTGGTCAAATGCCAACTTTGTATAAAAAAATGGGAAAAGTTGTCGTTTGCCAAGATATTTCTCTCACCCAGCATGGGTATATGTAAAATGACACCCCAAAACACATTCCCCAACTTCTCCTGAGTACGGCGATACCAGATGTGTGACACTTTTTTGATGCCAAGGTGGGCAAAGGGGCGCATATTCCAAAGTGCACCTTTCGTATTTCACCGGTCATTTTTTACAGATTTTGATTGCAAAGTACTTCTCACACATTTGGGCCCCTAAATTGCCAGGGCAGTATAACTACGCCACAAGTGACCCCATTTTGGAAAGAAGACACCCCAAGGTATTCCGTGAAGGGCACGGCGAGTTCCTAGAATTTTTTATTTTTTGTCACAAGTTAGCGGAAAATGATGATTTTTTTTTTTTTCTCTTTTTTCCTTACAAAGTCTCATATTCCACTAACTTGCGACAAAAAATAAAAAATTCTAGGAACTCGCCATGCCCCTCACGGAATACCTTGGGGTGTCTTCTTTCCAAAATGGGGTCACTTGTGGCGTAGTTATACTGCCCTGGCAATTTAGGGGCCCATATGTGTGAGAAGTACTTTGCAATCAAAATCTGTAAAAAATGACCGGTGAAATACGAAAGGTGCACTTTGGAATATGCGCCCCTTTGCCCACCTTGGCATCAAAAAAGTGTCACACATCTGGTATCGCCGTACTCAGGAGAAGTTGGGGAATGTGTTTTGGGGTGTCATTTTACATATACCCATGCTGGGTGAGAGAAATATCTTGGCAAACGACAACTTTTCCCATTTTTTTATACAAAGTTGGCATTTGACCAAGATATTTTTCTCACCCAGCATGGGTATATGTAAAATGACACCCCAAAACACATTCCCCAACTTCTTCTGAGTACGGCGATACCAGATGTGTCACACTTTTTTGCAGCCTAGATGCGCAAAGGGGCCCAAATTCCTTTTAGGAGGGCATTTTTAGACATTTGGATCCCAGACTTCTTCTCACGCTTTAGGGCCCCTAAAAAGCCAGGGCAGTATAAATACCCCACATGTGACCCCACTTTGGAAAGAAGACACCCCAAGGTATCCAATGAGGGGCCTGGCAAGTTCATAGAATTTTTTTTTTTTTCGCATAAGTTAGCGGAAATTGATTTTTTTTTGTTTTTTCTCACAAGTCTCACTTTCCGCTAACTTAGGACAAAAATTTCAATCTTTCATGGACTCAATATGCCCCTCAGCAAATACCTTGGGGTGTCTTCTTTCCAAAATGGGGTCAGTTGTGGGGTGTTTGTACTGCCCTGGCATTTGAGGGTCTCCGCAATCATTACATGTATGGCCAGCATTAGGAGTTTCTGCTATTCTCCTTATATTGAGCATACAGGTAATGAGATTTTTTTTTCCGTTCAGCCTCTGGGCTGAAAGAAAAAAATGAACGGCACAGATTTCTTCATTCGCATCGATCAATGTGGATGAAAAAATCTCTGCCAAAAAAAAAAAAATGGAGGGGAAAGGCGTCTGCCAGGACATAGGAGCTCCGCCCTACATCCATACCCACTTAGCTCGTATGCCCTGGCAAACCAGATTTCTCCATTCGCATCAATCGATGTGGATGAATAAATCATTGCCGGGATTTTTTTTTTTTTATATATATATATACACAAAGTGTTTGCCAAAGCATAGGAACGCCGCCTCCTCCTCAGCTCGTATGCCTTGGCAAACGTATCTGTCACTGCAGAGGAGAAAATCCCGTCTTGCAGCGCCGCATACACCGACTTGCGTGTAATCTGACAGCAGCGCAATGCTTCTGTCAGAATGCACATCGGTGCTGCAGCTGGTCGATCGGTTGGTCCACCTGGAAGGTAAAAAGACAAAAAAAAAAAAAGAAAAAACCAGGCCACAACGCAATAATTTTATTAACTTTGGAACAGAACGTGTAACTTTAACTTTTGGAACTAAACATTAACCTGTTTGCTTACCTGTTTTTTTTTTTTTTTTTGTTTTTTTTTTTTTACCTTTATAGAACAAACCTCTCCTTCCCCATGGGTCAATGTGCAAAGCGCAAATCGCCCAAAGATGTGGCGAAGTGCGTTATGCACTTTGTCCCATGTGAAAGGAGACGTTTGCAGCAGCAGTGAGTGAATGGGCCCTAATAGCCCTGTGTGCCTGTCCTGGTGAGATGATCCCTATGCTAATAGTG
This sequence comes from Bufo gargarizans, assembly GCF_014858855.1. Classification (NCBI taxonomy): domain Eukaryota; kingdom Metazoa; phylum Chordata; class Amphibia; order Anura; family Bufonidae; genus Bufo; species Bufo gargarizans. Next base: position 173,393,383 of record NC_058088.1, on the reverse strand, counting down.
TACCTGTGAGTGGTACTTCCGGAAACACTCTCCAAAGCATAGGGCAGGGTGGTCCGGACAGTCAGGACAGAAATAGCGGGTGTCACGCCTTATTCCACTCCTGCTACAGACACTACATCTTTTTCGGGGTGACGGTTGGGTTGAGGTACCAGGAACGACATTGGGGAAATGTCGCTCGTGTAGACGGCTAACTACACTGGTGGTTGGGGCCACGGAACCTCCTGGATACAGGAGGTTCTCGATGATCTCTTCCTGAAATTTGAGGAAGGATCCAGTTCTCCCAGCCTTACTGTAGAGAACAAAACTATTGTACAGAGCCAATTGAATTAAATATACAGACACCTTCTTATACCAGCGTCTGGTGCGTCGGGAAACTAAATACGGAGACAACATCTGGTCATTGAAGTCGACCCCTCCCATGTGGAGGTTATAGTCGTGGACTGAGAGGGGCTTTTCAATGACACGGGTTGCTCGCTCAATTAGTATTGTCGTGTCTGCGTGAATGGAGGAGAGCATGTAAACGTCACGCTTGTCTCTCCATTTCACCGCGAGCAGTTCTTCGTTACACAGTGCGGCCCTCTGCCCCCTTGCAAGACGGGTGCTAACGAGCCGTTGGGGGAAGCCCGCGCGACTAGTTCGCGCGGTACCACAGGCGCCAATCCGTTCTAGAAACAAATGCCTAAAGAGGGCCACACTTGTGTAAAAATTGTCCACATAAAGATGGTACCCCTTGCCGAATAAGGGTGACACCAAGTCCCAAACTGTCTTCCCACTGCTCCCCAGGTAGTCAGGGCAACCGACCGGCTCCAGGGTCTGATCTTTTCCCTCATAGACCCGAAATTTGTGGGTATAGCCTGTGGCCCTTTCACAGAGCTTATACAATTTGACCCCATACCGGGCGCGCTTGCTTGGGATGTATTGTTTGAAGCCAAGGCGCCCGGTAAAATGTATCAGGGACTCGTCTATGCAGATGTTTTGCTCTGGGGTATAAATATCTGCAAATTTCTGGTTGAAATGGTCTATGAGGGGCCGAATTTTGTGGAGCCGGTCAAAAGCAGGGTGGCCCCTGGGACGGGAGGCGGTGTTGTCACTAAAGTGCAGGAACCGCAGGATGGCCTCAAAACGTGCCCTGGACATGGCAGCAGAGAACATGGGCATGTGATGAATCGGGTTCGTGGACCAATATGACCGCAATTCATGTTTTTTTGTCAGGCCCATGTTGAGGAGGAGGCCCAGAAAAGTTTTAAGTTCGGAAACTTGGACTGGTTTCCACCGGAAAGGCTGGGCATAAAAGCTTCCCGGGTTAGCGGTGATAAATTGTGTGGCATACCTGTTTGTTTCGGCCACAACTATGTCTAAAAGCTCCGCAGTCAAGAACAGCTCAAAAAATCCCAGGGCCGAACCGATCTGAGCCGTCTCAACCCGAACTCCAGACTGGGCAGTGAAAGGGAAAACTACAGGTGCGGCTGAAGTTGGGGACTGCCAATCAGGGTTTGCCAGCACCTCTGGGATTCTAGGGGCTCTACGGGCACGTCTTTGCGGTGGCTGCGACGGGGTCACTACTGCACGTGCCACCGTACCAGCTTCAACTGCCCTTCTGGTGCTCGCTACTTCACCAGGTTGTACGGCAGTGCTGGTACTAGGTCCAGGGAGGGCTGGGCTGCTGGTGTATGCCTCACCACGTAATCCGACAGCACCAGCCCCACTCTGCTGCTCTTGAAGCGGATCCTGCGCAACCTGCGGTCTAGCGACACGGGGCCGGGTACGCCTGGTGGTATCAGGGACCTCAGCCTCCTCGTCCGAACTTTGGGTCAGAGAGCCACTGCTTTCTACAGGTTCGTATTCTGACCCGCTGGATTCATCAGATGAGGGCTCCCACTCCTCATCCGACTGGGTCAGAAGCCTGTAGGCCTCTTCAGAGGAATACCCCCTGTTAGACATGTGGGCAACTAAATTTAGGGGTATTCCCTGAGACTACCCAAGAAAAAAAAAGCAAGCCTGTCTTACAAAGGGGAGCCTAGCGAAGTACCGGAGGCCGCTGCGGTTGATAAAAAATATCAAAACTGATTTTTTTATCGCCGCAGTGCGTGTAAAGTGAATGTGCAGTGATCAAAAAAAAATTTTTTTTTTGTCACTGCGGTGGGGCGGGTGTGGGCGAACGCACGTGTGGGCGACCGATCAGGCCTGATCGGGCAAACACTGCGTTTTGGGTGGAGGGCGAACTAAAGTGACACTAATACAATTATAGATCTGACCGTGATCAGTTTTGATCACTTCCAGATACTATAAAAGTACAAATGCTGATTAGCGATACGCTAATCAGCGAATAACGGACTGCAGTGCGGTGGGCTGGGCGCTAACTGATCGCTAACTACCTAACCAAGGGACCTAAACTATACCTAAAACCTAACGGTCAATAACAGTGAAAAAAAAAAGTGACAGTTTACACTGATCACTTTTTTCTTTTCACTTGTGATTGACAGGGGTGATCAAAGGGGTGATCAAAGGGTTAATTGGGGTTCAGGGGGGTGATCAGGGGCTATAGTGTAGTGTTTGGTGTACTCACTGTGAAGCCTGCTCCTCTGCTGGATCCAACCGACGAAAAGAACCAGCAGAGGAGCAGGCAGCCATATAACAGATCATATTTACAAATATGATCTGCTATCTGGCACTTTGATTGGATTTTTTAAAAATCAGCAACCTGCCAGCGACGATCATTGGCTGGCAGGTTGCTGACGAAATACCTCTCGATGAAATGCCGGCGCGAACTGCGCACGCGCGGGCGCATACTCGCGTCATCTCGCGTCTCGCGAGATGACGCGTATATGCGTGACTGTGCGCAGCGCTGCCACCTCCGGAACGCACATGTGCGTTAGGCGGTCCGGAGGTGGTTAATCTATCTCATACCTATTTATCTACTGTATATCTGTCTGGTCCATACTAAACAAATAGAATTTCACATATTTTTCTGGGTCTCTAGGATAAACCATATTAAACGTGGACATTTTTGGAATTACTTGCACACCAACACAATCAGCTGAGACAGCACATCATACTTCTGAAGTACAAGCTGACCTAATACTTTAGTTTTCCCTTGCATACCTATACATAAGAGTGAAGTTTGCACACCACTCGCATTTACACTGCGCCGACTGGGCAGGCAATTATCTGGAAGGGACCGTTCTTTCCAAAAAGCTGCCTGCTCGTAAGTGGAGGAAAGAGCTGCATTTACATGTAGCAATCGCCTCCACTGTATGGGGACAAGAGATGGCTACATCAATCATACAGATTCATGGGTCCTGGGCAGCAGATTGCTCTTTACACAGCACAATCTGCTGCCCTAAAATGATTATTTAATGCGCTGCATCAACAATGAATTCACACGAGGAACAAGCATTTTTCTCATTCATGGGGTAATCGGCAGCACATTTATGGGAACCAGCATTCTTAGTAATGTTTGTTCCCGATAATCGGCCTAACAATTATGCAGTGTAAAATAGCCTTAAAGGGAACCTGTCATCAACTTTATGCTGACCTCACTGAGGGCAGCATAAAATAGTGACAGAAATGCTGATCTCAGCGATGTGTCACTCATCAGCTATAAGTAAGTAGTTACAGAGAACCAGCATCATAATCATTGCAGCCCAGGTCTTAAAGAGTCAAATCTACCTGAGAAGAGTCATGGTTATTATAATCTCCTGCTCTCTCACCCATCTGCTGATGATTGGCAGTTCTCTCCTAGAGAGAAAGGGAGAAAACTAGGTAGAAGCCGGTCAGTCATCAGCAGGAGAGCAGGAATAACCAGGACTCTTCTCAGGTGGCTGTGACTCTTTTCCAGGCCCAGTCTGCAATGATTGTGAAGTTGGTTCTCGGCAACCACTTACTTTTAACTTATAAATGACAGACCGCTGAAATCAACTCACCGGTCTCTACTTTATGCTGTCGTTTGTATGGGCTGCATAAAGTTGATGACAGGTTCTCTTTAACCCTTAAATTCACTGTAGTGATATTAATAGCCAAGACATTGATGGACAAGAGTTGCATGTATGGAACCTAATGTATGCATTCCTGAGCCCTGGATTCACTTCATGTGACCAAAAACACTCTTACCAAGGTCCTTGAGAACTGCACTTAGAGACCAAATCCCTACAGGGATACATGAATTAAAGAGTATCCTATTAAACTGAGGATATTACCTGTTAGGTATCAATTTAATCAGCTTGATCAACCCTTTCTTTTGTTTCTAGGTTGAATTGCTGCTAAGATATATTTATTTACATTGCAAATTAGTTATGTAGAGCACCAAGAAGCTGGATGTAGCCCTTGGAGCACTGCGCCTCTACTTCCAGATGGACTGATGTCACTGGCGGCTTCATAGACACCGGAGGAGTGCACAAGCAGCAGCTGAGAGCATGGAAAGGTCAGTATTCTCTACTCCCCATACAGCCCTATTTGCAGTCTCCAGAGGCTACGCTGCCAAAGACCGTCGACACCAACATGCTTGCCAGAGCATTACTAGTGGAAAGCGTGATTTTGCTAAAATAAAATAACACCAATGACTATGGCACACCATAATAACTCTGGACCACCAATAACTATTTGTGAGGCATAGCACAGGCATGAGAATACAGGGCTAGACATCTTGTCAATCAAAAAGGAGGGACGAGTGTGCAGAGCAGACTGGCGTAGCTGTGCTCTAAGCGTAAAGGCTAGTCCCTTGGTGGTCGAAATAACTAAATTGCATATAAATAAAATAAAAAAAACAACACATCACTGCAGCAGTTCAACCTAGAAACAAATGAAAGATATCAATTTAATGATAGAATGATCAACCCTACTAGGCGATAGTCCGGTGTAATAGGACTGATCATGCTGACTAGAGTTGTTGCGATACGAAAATTTTGATTCGGTTTAGATACCATAAAAAGTATTGCGATACTCAATACCACGCGAAAAAAATAAAACAAAAGAGCCACGTGCATTTTGCATTTTTTTAAATGGCGAATCGCGCAGATTTTTAAATATTTTAATAGTTTGGACTTTTCGGACGTGGCGATGTTTATTTATTTATTGTTTATATATTTTATATGTAAAATTGGGAAAGGAGGTGATTTATACTTAATATTTTGGTGTGTTTTTTTTTTTTACTTACAGTTTATTTAATAACTATCCTGGGATCTTCTAATCCCTTGTCCTATTCACCCTAATAGAGCTCTATTACGGTGAATAGGACCTCACACTCTCCCTGCTGCCCTGTGCATAGTGCACACAGCAGCAGAGAGATTACCATGGCAGCCAGGGCTTCAGAAGTGTCCTGGCTGCCATGGTAACTGATCAGAGCCCCAGGATTTCACTGCTGGTGCTTAGATCAGATGGTGCTACCACTGCCCCCAATGACCAGGAGGGGAGGGGACCCTGTGGCCACTGCCACCAATGATTATAATACTGGGGGGGTTGGGGCACTGCGCCACCAATGACAATTAACCCTTAATACAGGAGGCGGGTACTGGCAGCAGATCAGCGGCAGTTAACCTTTCAGGTGCTGCACCAGAGGGGTTAACTGCCGCTGATCGCAGCTCCCTGTCAGAGGCAGGGTGCCAGCTATGTGATTCTGCTGACGGCACCTGCCTCCTGTATTAAAAGTTAAAGACGACCTTATATGGGTTTAGACTTAGTTAACCAGCAGGCTACATGGAGCGGCGCCCAGGGATGTCCCAGCACTTACTATTATTCTTGGGCGCCGCTCGGTTCGCCCGCTGCGCGCCTGTGCCCCATTACCGTCTCCTGCAGTCCTGCTCCATCTGCTAATTACTATCGGAGCAATGGGAAAGAGACCGCAGCTTCTCTAGTGGGCGTTCCTTCTCCCTGCGCTGCGATTGGACAGCGCTACAGCCAGGGTGAGAAGGAACACCCACTAGAGAAGCTGCTGTCTCCTCCCCATTGCTCCGATATTAATTAGCATATGGAGCAGGAGAGGAGACAGTAATGGGGCACTGCGGGCGAACGGAGCAGCGCCCAGGAATAATAGTAAGTGCTGGGACATCCCTGGGTGCCGCTCTATGTAGTCTGCTGCTTAAAGTCTGGGACCCATGAAAAGTACCATCATTGGTGGCACAGTGCGCCCGCCCCTCTGTCCCCATTGGTGGCAGTGGCAGCATCACAGGGGGAGAGAAAGACTGCTTCCTTCTCCCCTGTGCTGCTGAGGGAACATGAATGCGCCGACAGCAGCGCGCTCATGTTCAGAGATACTAAACTGCGCAGAAGCGCAGGCCAGTATAGAAAAAATGGAAATCCCGGTATCGTATCGATACCGGGACAAAAGTATCGATTGGGTATCGAAATTTCGATACCCGCAACAACCCTAATGCTGACAGATGCTCTTTAAGGGGGGATTTATTAACATATTTTAGTTAGTTTAGTTTTAGTGAATATGATAAACTTTGCAACTTGGTTTGCGGGAGAAAAAAAAAAGGTGAGAGAAGTGTGCATGATCACATGTAGTAATTCTAGAAACAGCACATGTTCATTGGATGATCCACAGAATATTTACACAGGCCTATTACTGGGAATGAGTGTTCTTAGTTCCTTTTGCACTGAATTCTCTGTAGCGATTCAGTCTCAGATATCAGAGACTGCTGCTGTTAGTTTACTATAAAGGCATCCATAGACAAGAAATACATGTATGGAACCTAATGCATGTATTCCTAAGGCCTCTTTCACACGGGCGTCATGTTTTTTGCCCGGATAAGAGCCGGGTGCGTTGCGGGAAAATGCGCGATTTTTACGCGCGAGTGCAAAACATTGTCATGCGTTTTGCACTCGCGTGAGAAAAATCGCGCATGTTTGGTACCCAGACCCGAACTTCTTCACAGAAGTTCGGGCTTGGGATTGATGTTCTGAAGATTGTATTATTTTCCCTTATAACATGGTTATAAGGGAAAATAATAGCATTCTGAATACAGAATGCTTAGTATAATAGTGCTGGAAGGGTTAAAAATAATAAAAAAAGTTAACTCACCTTCTCCTCTTGTTCGCGTAGATCCCAGTCTGTTCTTTAGCTGTGGGCTGAATGACCTGAGGTGATGTCAGATCACATGCTCCAATCACATGGTCCATCACCATGGTGATGGAGCATGTGATCTGACATCACCACAGGTCCTTTAGCCCACAGCTAAAGAACAGACCGGGATCTACGCGAACAAGAGGAGAAGGTGAGTTAACTTTTTTATTATTTTTAACCCTTCCAGCACTATTATACTAAGCATTCTGTACTCAGAATGCTATTATTTTCCCTTATAACCATGTTATAAGGGAAAATAATACAGTGAATAGACTGTCACCTAGAACCCATGCGTGAAAATCGCACCGCATCCGCACTTGCTTGCGGATGCATGCGATTTTCACGCAAACCCCATTCATTTCTATAGGGCCTGCGTTACGTGAAAAACGCACAAAGAGGAGCATGCTGCGATTTTCACGCAACGCACAAGTGATGCGTGAAAATCACCGCTCGTGTGCACAGCCCCATAGAAATGAATGGGTCAGGATTCAGTGCGGGTGCAGTGCGTTCACCTCACGCATCGCACCCGCACGGAAAACTCGCCCGTGTGAAAGGGGCCTTAAGTCCTGGACGCGCTTTATGTGACCAAATACAGGAGTGGCTCTCACTAAGGTCCCTGAGATCTAGAGACCAAATGAGGTACAAACATTAAAGAGGACCTGTCACCGCTCCTGACATGCCTGTTTTAAAGGGAGTCTTTCACCTAATATGAGCGGTTTAGACCGCTCAGATCAGGTTATAGACTTTTTGACCCTCATTACAATTGTACCTTTCTTTTATGTGTCCCTCGTCCAGATCATGAAAAAAAAAAAACACTTTTTAAACGTATGCAAATGAGCTTCTGAAGGTGCCCAGGGGCTGCATTATTGGGCGATGTGCCCAGAAAAACACACCTCTTTTAGCCCTCTGGCCCACCCTTCTGTCCTATTACCTCTTCCGCCTTTAGCCGGCGAAAGTCACGAGCGGCACCAGAGGACGGAGGGCCAGCTGTCTTTAGAAGGCCGGCACATTCGCAATATGAAAATCTGTTCCTTTGCCCATAATGAGCAGAGCCGTGCGCAGGTGCGGGCCAGTTCCCAGCCTGACTTCTTCTCTTGCCGCTCGTGACGTCTGCCGGCTGGAGGCAGAGGAGGAAGTAATAATAGGACAGAAGGGTGGGCCAGAGAGCTGAAAGAGCTGTGTTTTTCTGGGCACAACACAAAGTAACGCTGCCCCTGGGCACCTTTCATAAGCTCATTTGCATACGTTTAAAAATTATTATTTTTTTTCCCATGATCTGGACGAGGAACACAAGTACAATTGTAATGAGGGTCAAAGAGTCTATAACCTGATCTGAGCGGTCTAAAACACTCATATTAGGTGAAAGACTCCCTTCAATAGCTTCATGCATCCTCCCCATGTAATAATTCTGGAGCATCTATTCTTATGGCTTTATGTTGTGCCATTCCTTTATTATTCCTGCTAGAAGTAATGAATGAACTGGTTACCACCCCTATGTACCCTTACTGCAGACTGCTAGCAATTCATTCATAACTTCTAGCAGAAATAATAAAGGAATGGCACAACATAGAGCCATACACATACATGCTCTAGAATTGTTATTACATGGGGAATGCATGTAGCTATTATAACAGGCATGTCAGGAGAGGTGAAAGGTCCTCTTTAAGGGGATTTATTAACGTCTTTGATTAGCCTCCAGTTACAAGTTTTGGTGCTCCCTATATTTGCGATACACTTTGCAACTTTATCTTCTTGCCACTTTGGGGAAAAAAAACATAGTGAGAAAAGTGGGCATGTTTTGACACATTTACCAAATATTATGATCTATTCAGCCTAAAGATGTTCTAAAGTGACTTAGACACATGCGTCTTGACAATTTAATCCAACGGACCCTTGTTGAAGTAAACTGCACCAGTCTCAAGAAACCTGCACTGATGTGTCTAGAATCTTTCAGTTACTCCTGGAGAAATAGTCTGCTGAATGAAAAATGATGCATAGCCAGAGTCAAAGCAATTTCTTTTGAAGTAAAGCCTGTATTAAACCAATAGATTATCTGACAGATTTATTTTTTTTAATCAATCATTGGTCAGATGGCCGTTTACACACACAGATCTTTTGTTATGCACACCAACTATTGGTCTGATTGAACAGATACTGGTCAGATAATCAGTTGGTGTAATACAGGCCTAACAGTGATAGTGATATTTGCTTGTGTTATTCCTCTTGAAGACTGGAGGATAATTGGATGGTGCATTGAGGGCTTTTGTGTACTTCTGCAACAATTTGGCAAAATAATCAAACATCTCGATTTGCACATACTAGTGAAGGCACAAAGGTAGCAGAGAGGCATTTCACAGATTATGGTTGGGTCAAAGACCCTTCAAACCTCTTTCAACTCACCTTGCAGATGTGAGGATCGGCAATCAGCAGCATGAGCTTTCTCTAGGATGGACAAGATCTTTTCTTCTAGATCTAAACGTAGTGTAGACATTTCAGCAGACGAACACAGTGACGGCTCAGCTGAGTTCTCTTTATTCACAGACTTCACATTTGCCATTAGGAGAGAAAAAAAGGACAAAACTAATAAGTGATTATCCACTTAAGGGACACTACAATCAATTTATTTTAAAACCACATAGTAGTCTATATGCAAATAATGTATTTATTTTATTTTTTGTAGAAAAAAGGGATAGATTGTTTTCTGGATATAATTTTGGAAGTCACTCCATGTAGTCTACTTCCGGTTCTGACTCTTTAAAGTTTACCTCCAGTTATATAATAACTTTCCATAAATGAGGTGACTATAAGAAACTTTGAAATATATCTTATTAAAGAAAAAAAAATTCTATCTGCTTTTACTAGGCTTCTTTGCCCTTTCCTGTTTTTAACATTGATTTATATGAAGAGAGGAGGTGGGAGGAGGATGTGGGATAAGAGACACAAACTGCAGTTTCTTAGCTCTGCTACACTTAGCACTTTTGACTCTACTACATCCAGTAGGATAAGGCTGAGTTCACACGAGCGTGACAGATTTTGTCCGGATGCGTTCAGGGTGCGTTCAGTTAAACTCGCACTATTTTGCAAGCAAGTTCAGTCAGTTTTGGCTGCAATTGCGTTTAGTTGTTCAGTTTTTTCCGCGCGGGTGCAATGCGTTTTGATGCGTTTTTCACGCGCGTGATAAAAAACTGAATGTTTACAAACAACATCTCCTAGCAACCATCAGTGAAAAACGCATTGCATCCGCACTTGCTTGCAGATGCAATGCGTTATTAACGCAGCCCCATTCACTTCTATGGAGCCAGGGCTGCGTGAAAAACGCAGAATATAGAACATGCTGCGATTTTAAAGCATTGCAGAAGTGATGCATGAAAAAAAATGCTCATGTGCACAGCCCCATTGAAATGAATGGGTCAGGATTCAGTGCAGGTGCAATGCGTTCACCTACTGCATTGCACCCGCGCGGAAATCTCGCCCGTGTGAACTCAGCCTAATGCTCTACCATTGTTCAGAGTGAGGTAATAAATCGCTTACTAGCTGCAGCAGCCTCTTCCTCTATCCATTTTGAGTGTGAGGCTGGACACAGATGGACCTAAAGCCTCTTTCACACCAACGATACGGATTGTGTCAGGATGCGTTCAGTGAAACTTGCACCATTTCACAAGCAAGTTCAGTCAGTTTTGTCTGTAATCCGTTTTGATGCGCTTTTCACAACCATCTCCTAGCAACAATCAGTGCAAAACGCATAGCATACGGATCAAATCCGGATGCAATGCGTTTTTCACTGAAGCCCCATTCACTTCTATGAGGCCAGGGCTGCATGAAAAACGCAGAATATAGAACATGTTGCAATTCTCACGCAATGCAAAAATGTGTGAAAAACAACGATTATAAGCACAGATCCATTGAAATTAATGGGTCAGGATTCAGTACAGTACTATACGTTTACTTCATGCATTGCACCAGCACTGAAAACTCACTTGTGTGAAAGGGGACTAACAGAGATAAGAGACAGCAGTCAGATGCCCAGGAGGAAGCAAAATTCTTTAGGCTACTTTCATACTAGCGTGCAGCGGTTTTCTTCCAGACAATTTGGGGCATATTTGCTGGGTTCCGGGCAGATCTCTGCCAGTTACCATTATAGTCCCCATATAGCCAGACGGAGACTTCAAGCTACCGGCAATGCAGCAATTCACCTATACTTTTAATTTCTGAAAACTTTATCTAACCTTAAAGTGGAGGCACATTTTAAAAGGTTGTCTTGTTTGAGAGAATGGGGGCATAGCACTAGGATATGCCGCCATTGTTTTATAGCTGCGGGTCTCCACTGGGTCTGGCCACCACCAAGCGCTCTCCCCGTAGTAGTGAATGTGAGTGAGCCCGCCGCGCTTGCGTGGCCACTGCTCCCGTTCACTTTTATGGGCTCGACAGAAATCGCATATCCTAGCGATATGCCCCCATTGCCTGTGATGAGAAAACCCCTTTAACTTCCTACTTTGTTTGGACATATGGGGGGGAGATTTATCATCTTATATGCGCCTGAAAATTTATACTGTTGCAGGAGCGACTTTCAAAAAAATTTTTTTACATCTCCCACTTTTTCATCGTCCTTGCCACTTTTCTGAAAGGAGGCATGGCCAGCCTCACTGACATATTTATCTTCATTTACGCCAGATGAATGAAGGCAGAAATCTACGGCAGCTCTGACCTGTCAGAGTTCTAGTTAGGCTACTTTCACACTCGCGTTTGCTGTGGATCCGTTATGGATCTGCACAAACACATCCGTTAATACAACCGCATGCATTCCTTCAGAACAGATCCATTTGTATTATCTTTAACGTAGCCAAAACGGATTAGTCTTGAACACCATTGAAAGTCAATGAGGGACGGATCCATTTTCTATTGTATCATATTGCGTCAGTGAAAACGGATCCGTCCCCATTGACTTACATTGTGAGTCATTGTGACTTACATTGTTTGGCTCAGTTTTGTCAGACGGACCCCAAAACGCTGCAAGCAGCGTTTTGGTGTCCGCCTCCAAAGCGGAATGGAGGAGGAATGGAGCCAAACTGATGTATTCTGAGCGGATCCTTATCCATTCAGAATGCATTAAGGGCAAAACGGATCCATTTTGGACCGCTTGTGAGAGCCCTGAACAGATCTCAGAAACGGAAACCAAAATGCCAGTGTGAAAGTAGCCTTAAGCGCTTGGACTCCAGGAGAAGGCGCCTAATTTATGATGAGGCACGTGCCTCTTTCATAAATTAATTACAAAATGCACTTACTGTTTGCATCCAGCAGCGCCAGATCCAGAGAATTCTCTGCCGGAGTACAAGCTGCACATGGTCAATTAGCCTATGAGATTTACTATTATTGGAGTGACCAAGATAAAACTGTCACAAGGACATAACATCAAGTTCAAACTTGAGAGGGTTTTTCCAACCAGGACGTGGATGGCATATGGCTACAGTATGTAATTAAAGGGGTTTCCTGAGACTTTATAACTGATGACTTATCCTCTGGTCATCAGTATTTGATTAGTGGAGGTTCGACACCCGGGACCTCAGCTGATCAGCTGTTTGAGAAGGCAGCAGGGCCTCGGCCTTCTCGCAGCTTTCCCTAGGCCGTGTGACATCACGTCATCGGTCACATGGCCTAGGATTAGCTCATTCCCATTTAAGTGAATAGGGATGAACTACAGTGCCGAGCACAGCCACTATACAATGTAAGGCTCTGTGCTTGGTGAGCAGGGAGAAGGCTGCGGTGCTCACAGGAACGCTGATGCCTTCTCAAACAGCTGATCGGCTGATCAGATACTATTGACCCGGTTTCGGTGCGGATTTTCCGCAGCGAATGAAGAAAATCCGGTCAGGAAAAATAAAATAAATTGACATGCTGCTGATTTTAAAATCCGCACCGCAGGTCAAAATCCGTGCGGAAAAAATCTGCATCGTGTGCACTGAGAATTTCGAATTTTCATAGAATAAAATGTACATGACCTACAGTGTGGATTTTCCGCACGCAGTCCTTATCATGTGCATTTAGCCTTAATGTCTGATCACGGTTCCTCAGTGAACACAAGCGCAAAGAGGATGCAGCCATTGTACGTCTACTGACGAGGAGCTGTGTTTGATATTTAAAACAAAAGGCTAGTCAAATGAATAAAGCCAAAGTGGCCTCCAGTCAGTACCCACAGAATAAAAATCATCAACATCCTTGTTAGGAAACCACTTTAAAGTAAGCATAAACATGATACCAAACTTCTGCAAATGGTTATCTGGAAAGTAAGCCAGAACCCCTATTTATTCACAGTTGTTTTGGGATACATGATAATGGAGTTGTGGACGACTAAGAACATGTATTCATCTGTTCAAACCCCGTATCTGTCTTATGGCTGGGCTGTTGATGTTTTTAATGATGTAACAATAAACTTTTGGATTTTATCGAGTGCTGGAAGATTTTCTATTTGGAAACTAGGGTTCTGGTTGGCTTTGCGAGATGCAATGTGGACTGGAACTGAGATGGTACGTGCTCTCCCTGAAGACAGAGGCAGATATTTAAGAAAATGCTTCTGGGAAATAAGTTTTCAAAACAGCCTCTCCTCCAGACTAAAACTCTCTTTCTAGCGAAGCAGTAGAATGCAGTATTGGTAATATCAGACATACAGGCACCAAATCAAACCCACTGCGATGTCTATATGCTCTTTTTAGGCATATGGACATCATAGGGAAGGTTCCTCCTCTGGGAAATCTCTCGATGAGCAGGAACAGAGTCACTGTGTACGAGCGGCTTCTATTCTGGTGGACTGGAGCCCTCCTTAGTTTACACAGGCAGCCATTTATTAGAGTGTAATGTAATACCACAATTCTCCTGCAGTGGTCCCTTCAGGGAAAGTGACTGACTGCAGCCTTCCAGAAAAATTAGCTGTTTGCCAGGGGTGCGGAGCACGGGACCCAAGCAATCTGTGCTGTCCCAGACTGCAGGACTAAGAAACTTGCTATGAACGAAAATGATTGGTAAAGTCATGCTACATGTATGGACTCTATACCGGGCATTTTGAGAGCTTAGAAAGTACATATTACAGACTGATCCTGTGTACCATAGTATAGGGCCTCGGTGTGATATACTTGTTGGGTAGATTTACTAGTCTCATTTTTAGATTTTTATGATTAGTAAATTTCCTCCATTGTATTCTATGATACTTCTTTAACATGGCAGGCAGTGGAGCATTAGGTACAGCAATGGCCCACAGCTGGATAATATCACTTTACGATCGATGGAAGTGCATGTTTGACAACCATGCATAACAAGAAAAGGCCTGGGCCCCAACCTCGGTTTCCTACAGACAAATAAGGACCTAGCTACAAGTGACAAACCAGCGTTCAACCTTACACCATTATACAAGTCAGATGATGAAGTTCTGAGTGCATTTTGACTCCTGCAGCGTCATTGTCATCTGTGACACCCGGGGAGTGTCTGTAGCACCAGGTCTCTGCCCCTCCCAGCTCTACCACCACAGATCCAAGCCTGTTTGAAGCCCTGCTGGCAAAACCCCACATTACAACCCTTGCCATGTCTCAGATGTAGACGTGATGTCATCGGTACAGGGAACCAACAGAGCAGAAAATATCACCGACCACGATGGAGTGCATGAAAACAGGGCCTTATAGATAGACAATCACTATTGGGGCACAAACACAGATCCCAGCCAAGGCATAGCGCAATTTTTTTAAACTCCTGCAGAAATGTCCTATCCTTGTCCGCGAAACGGACAAGGATAGGACATGTTCTATTTTTTTGCGGGGCCGCGTAACAGATTTACAGATGTGGACAGCACAGGGGTGTGCAGTCTGCATTTTTTTAATGGGTCCACATCCGATCCGCAAAAAAAAAAATACGCGGATCAGATGCGGACCAAAACTACAGCCGTGTGCATGAGCCCTTAGTAA
Source organism: Bufo gargarizans (assembly GCF_014858855.1). NCBI lineage: Eukaryota > Metazoa > Chordata > Amphibia > Anura > Bufonidae > Bufo > Bufo gargarizans. Next base: position 173,378,377 of record NC_058088.1, on the reverse strand, counting down.
GTGATAAGGTGTTGTTTCCTGTCAACTGATGCTGAAACATGCAAAACCAGAATACCCCTTTAACCACCTCCGGACCGCCTAACGCAGATGTGCGGTCCGGAGGTGGCAGGGCTGCGCACAGTCACGCATATACGCGTCATCTCGCGAGACGCGAGATGACGCGAGTATGCGCCCGCGCGTGCGCAGTTCGCGCCGGCATTTCATCGAGAGGTATTTCGTCAGCAACCTGCCAGCCAATGATCGTGGCTGGCAGGTTGCTGATTTTTAAAAAATCCAATCAAAGTGCCAGATAGCAGATCATATTTGTAAATATGATCTGTTATATGGCTGCCTGCTCCTCTGCTGGTTCTTTTCGTCGGTTGGATCCAGCAGAGGAGCAGGCTTCACAGTGAGTACACCAAACACTACACTATAGCCCCTGATCACCCCCCTGAACCCCAATTAACCCTTTGATCACCCCTTTGATCACCCCTGTCAATCACAAGTGAAAAGAAAAAAGTGATCAGTGCAAACTGTCACTTTTTTTTTTCACTGTTATTGACCGTTAGGTTTTAGGTATAGTTTAGGTCCCTTGGTTAGGTAGTTAGCGATCAGTTAGCGCCCAGCCCACCGCACCGCAGTCCGTTATTCGCTGATTAGCGTATCGCTAATCAGCATTTGTACTTTTATAGTATCTGGAAGTGATCAAAACTGATCACGGTCAGATCTATAATAGTACTAGTGTCACTTTAGTTCGCCCTCCACCCAAAACGCAGTGTTTGCCCGATCAGGCCTGATCGGTCGCCCACACGTGCGTTCGCCCACACCCGCCCCACCGCAGTGACAAAAAAAATTTTTTTTTTGATCACTGCACATTCACTTTACACGCACTGCGGCGATAAAAAAATCAGTTTTGATATTTTTTATCAACCGCAGCGGCCTCCGGTACTTCGCTAGCCTCCCCTTTGTAAGACAGGCTTGCTTTTTTTTTCTTGGGTAGTCTCAGGGAATACCCCTAAATTTAGTTGCCCACATGTCTAACAGGGGGTATTCTTCTGAAGAGGCCTACAGGCTTCTGACCCAGTCGGATGAGGAGTGGGAACCCTCATCTGATGAATCCAGCGGGTCAGAATACGAACCTGTAGAAAGCAGTGGCTCTCTGACCCAAAGTTCGGACGAGGAGGCTGAGGTCCCTGATACCACCAGGCGTACCCGGCCCCGTGTCGCTAGACCGCAGGTTGCGCAGGATCCGCTTCAAGAGCAGCAGAGTGGGGCTGGTGCTGTCGGATTACGTGGTGAGGCATACACCAGCAGCCCAGCCCTCCCTGGACCTAGTACCAGCACTGCCGTACAACCTGGTGAAGTAGCGAGCACCAGAAGGGCAGTTGAAGCTGGTACGGTGGCACGTGCAGTAGTGACCCCGTCGCAGCCACCGCAAAGACGTGCCCGTAGAGCCCCTAGAATCCCAGAGGTGCTGGCAAACCCTGATTGGCAGTCCCCAACTTCAGCCGCACCTGTAGTTTTCCCTTTCACTGCCCAGTCTGGAGTTCGGGTTGAGACGGCTCAGATCGGTTCGGCCCTGGGATTTTTTGAGCTGTTCTTGACTGCGGAGCTTTTAGACATAGTTGTGGCCGAAACAAACAGGTATGCCACACAATTTATCACCGCTAACCCGGGAAGCTTTTATGCCCAGCCTTTCCGGTGGAAACCAGTCCAAGTTTCCGAACTTAAAACTTTTCTGGGCCTCCTCCTCAACATGGGCCTGACAAAAAAGCATGAATTGCGGTCATATTGGTCCACGAACCCGATTCATCACATGCCCATGTTCTCTGCTGCCATGTCCAGGGCACGTTTTGAGGCCATCCTGCGGTTCCTGCACTTTAGTGACAACACCGCCTCCCGTCCCAGGGGCCACCCTGCTTTTGACCGGCTCCACAAAATTCGGCCCCTCATAGACCATTTCAACCAGAAATTTGCAGATATTTATACCCCAGAGCAAAACATCTGCATAGACGAGTCCCTTATACATTTTACCGGGCGCCTTGGCTTCAAACAATACATCCCAAGCAAGCACGCCCGGTATGGGGTCAAATTGTATAAGCTCTGTGAAAGGGCCACAGGCTATACCCACAAATTTCGGGTCTATGAGGGAAAAGATCAGACCCTGGAGCCGGTCGGTTGCCCTGACTACCTGGGGAGCAGTGGGAAGACAGTTTGGGACTTGGTGTCACCCTTATTCGGCAAGGGGTACCATCTTTATGTGGACAATTTTTACACAAGTGTGGCCCTCTTTAGGCATTTGTTTCTAGAACGGATTGGCGCCTGTGGTACCGCGCGAACTAGTCGCGCGGGCTTCCCCCAACGGCTCGTTACCACCCGTCTTGCAAGGGGGCAGAGGGCCGCACTGTGTAACGAAGAACTGCTCGCGGTGAAATGGAGAGACAAGCGTGACGTTTACATGCTCTCCTCCATTCACGCAGACACGACAATACAAATTGAGCGAGCAACCCGTGTCATTGAAAAGCCCCTCTCAGTCCACGACTATAACCTCCACATGGGAGGGGTCGACTTCAATGACCAGATGTTGTCTCCGTATTTAGTTTCCCGACGCACCAGACGCTGGTATAAGAAGGTGTCTGTATATTTAATTCAATTGGCTCTGTACAATAGTTTTGTTCTCTACAGTAAGGCTGGGAGAACTGGATCCTTCCTCAAATTTCAGGAAGAGATCATCGAGAACCTCCTGTATCCAGGAGGTTCCGTGGCCCCAACCACCAGTGTAGTTAGCCGTCTACACGAGCGACATTTCCCCAATGTCGTTCCTGGTACCTCAACCCAACCGTCACCCCGAAAAAGATGTCGTGTCTGTAGCAGGAGTGGAATAAGGCGTGACACCCGCTATTTCTGTCCTGACTGTCCGGACCACCCTGCCCTATGCTTTGGAGAGTGTTTCCGGAAGTACCACTCACAGGTACACTATTAGCATAGGGATCATCTCACCAGGACAGGCACACAGGGCTATTAGGGCCCATTCACTCACTGCTGCTGCAAACGTCTCCTTTCACATGGGACAAAGTGCATAACGCACTTCGCCACATCTTTGGGCGATTTGCGCTTTGCACATTGACCCATGGGGAAGGAGAGGTTTGTTCTATAAAGGTAAAAAAAACAAAAAAAAAAAAAAACACACCAGTAAGCAAACACGTTAATGTTCAGTTAAAAAAGTTAAAGTTACATGTTCTGTTGCAAAGTTAATAAAATTATTGCGTTGCGGCCTGTTTTTTTCTTTTTTTTTACCTTCCAGGTGGACCAACCGATTGACTAGCTGCAGCACCGATGTGCATTCTGACAGAAGCATTGCGCTGCTGTCAGATTACACGCAAGTCGGTGTATGCGGCGCTGCAAGACGGGATTTTCTCCTCTGCAGTGACAGATACGTTTGCCGAGGCATACGAGCTGAGGAGGAGGCGGCGTTCCTATGCTTTGGCAAGCACTTTGTATATATATATATATAAAAAAAAATAAAAAAAATCCCGGCAATGATTTATTCATCCACATCGATTGATGTGAATGGAGAAATCTGGTTTGCCAGGGCATACGAGCTAAGTGGGTATGGATGTTGGGCGGAGCTCCTATGTCCTGGCAGACGCCTTTCCCCTCCATTTTTTTTTTTTGGCAGAGATTTTTTCATCCACATTGATCGATGCGAATGAAGAAATCTGTGCCGTTCATTTTTTTCTTTCAGCCCAGAGGCTGAACGGAAAAAAAAAATCTCATTACCTGTATGCTCAATATAAGGAGAATAGCAGAAACTCCTAATGCTGGCCATACATGTAATGATTGCGGAGACCCTCAAATGCCAGGGCAGTACAAACACCCCACAACTGACCCCATTTTGGAAAGAAGACACCCCAAGGTATTTGCTGAGGGGCATATTGAGTCCATGAAAGATTTAAATTTTTGTCCTAAGTTAGCGGAAAGTGAGACTTTGTGAGAAAAAAAAAATAAAAAATCAATTTCCGCTAACTTATGCAAAAAAAATAAAAATTCTATGAACTTGCCAGGCCCCTCATTGGATACCTTGGGGTGTCTTCTTTCCAAAGTGGGGTCACATGTGGGGTATTTATACTGCCCTGGCTTTTTAGGGGCCCTAAAGCGTGAGAAGAAGTCTGGGATCCAAATGTCTAAAAATGCCCTCCTAAAAGGAATTTGGGCCCCTTTGCGCATCTAGGCTGCAAAAAAGTGTGACACATCTGGTATCGCCGTACTCAGGAGAAGTTGGGGAATGTGTTTTGGGGTGTCATTTTACATATACCCATGCTGGGTGAGAAAAATATCTTGGTCAAATGCCAACTTTGTATAAAAAAATGGGAAAAGTTGTCTTTTGCCAAGATATTTCTCTCACCCAGCATGGGTATATGTAAAATGACACCCCAAAACACATTCCCCAACTTCTCCTGAGTACGGCGATACCAGATGTGTGACACTTTTTTGATGCCAAGGTGGGCAAAGGGGCACATATTCCAAAGTGCACCTTTCGGATTTCACCGGTCATTTTTTACAGATTTTGATTGCAAAGTACTTCTCACACATATGGGCCCCTAAATTGCCAGGGCAGTATAACTACGCCACAAGTGACCCCATTTTGGAAAGAAGACACCCCAAGGTATTCCGTGAGGGGCATGGCGAGTTCCTAGAATTTTTTATTTTTTGTCGCAAGTTAGTGGAATATGAGACTTTGTAAGGAAAAAAGAGAAAAAAAAATAAATCATCATTTTCCGCTAACTTGTGACAAAAAATAAAAAATTCTAGGAACTCGCCAGTGCCCCTCACGGAATACCTTGGGGTGTCTTCTTTCCAAAATGGGGTCACTTGTGGCGTAGTTATACTGCCCTGGCAATTTAGGGGCCCAAATGTGTGAGAAGTACCTTGCAATCAAAATGTGTAAAAAATGGCCTGCAAAATCTGAAAGGTGCACTTTGGAATATGTGCCCCTTTGCCCACCTTGGCAGCAAAAAAGTGTGACACATCTGGTATCGCCGTACTCAGGAGAAGTTGGGGAATGTGTTTTGGGGTGTCATTTTACATATACCCATGCTGGATAAGAGAAATATCTTGGCAAAAGACAACTTTTCCCATTTTTTTATACAAAGTTGGCATTTGACCAAGATATTTTTCTCACCCAGCATGGGTATATGTAAAATGACACCCCAAAACACATTCCCCAACTTCTCCTGAGTACGGCGATACCAGATGTGTCACACTTTTTTGCTGCCAAGGTGGGCAAAAGGGCACATATTCCAAAGTGCACCTTTTGGATTTCACCTTTCATTTTTTACACATTTTGATTGCAAAGTTCTTCTCACACATTTGGGCCCCTAAATTGCCAGGGCAGTATAACTACCCCACAAGTGACCCCATTTTGGAAAGAAGACACCCCAAGGTATTCTGTGAGGGGCATGGTGAGTTCCTAGAATTTTTTATTTTTTGTCGCAAGTTAGTGGAATATGAGACTTTGTAAGAAAAAAATAAAAATAAAAAATCATCATCATTTTCCGCTAACTTGTGACAAAAAATAAAAAGTTCGATGAACTCACTATGCCCATCAGCGAATACCTTAGGGTGTCTTCTTTCCGAAATGGGGTCATTTGTGGGGGTTTTCTACTGTTTGGGCATTGTAGAACCTCAGGAATCATGACAGGTGCTCAGAAAGTCAGAGCTGTTTCAAAAAGCGGAAATTCACATTTTTGTACCATAGTTTGTAAATGCTATAACTTTTACCCAAACCATTTTTTTTTTTTGCCCAAACATTTTTTTTTTATCAAAGACATGTAGAACAATAAATTTGGCGAAAAATTTATATATGGATGTCGTTTTTTTTGCAAAATTTTACAGCTGAAAGTGAAAAATGTCATTTTTTTGCAAAAAAATCGTTACATTTTGATTAATAACAAAAAAAGTAAAAATGCCAGCAGCAATGAAATACCACCAAATGAAAGCTCCATTAGTGAGAAGAAAAGGAGGTAAAATTCATTTGTATGGTAAGTTGCATGACCGAGCGATAAACGGTGAAAGTAGTGTAGTGCCGAAGTGTAAAAAGTGCTCTGGTCATGAAGGGGGTTTCACCTAGCGGGGCTGAAGTGGTTAAAGGGAACAAGTCATCAACCTCACTGAGGACATCATAAAATAGTGACAGAAATGCTGATCTCAGCGGTGTGTCACTCATGAGCTAAACATAAGTGGTTGCTGAGAACCAGCATCATAATTATTGCAGTCCGGGCCTGGAAAAGAGTCAAATCTACCTGAGAAGAGTCCTGGTTATTCCTAATCTCCTGCTCTCTCCCCCATCTGCTGATGATTGGCCGTTCTCTCCTAGAGAGAAAGGGAGAAAACTAGGTAGAAGCCGGTCAGTCATCAGCAGGTGGGCAGGAGAGCAGGAATGACCAGGACTTTTCTCAGGTGGTCGCGACTCTTTTCCAGGCCCGGTCTGCAATGATTGTGATGTTGGTTCTCGGCAGCCACTTACTTTTAACTTATAAATGACAGATCGCTGAAATCAACTCACCTGTCTCTACTTTATTCTGCTGTTAGTATGAGCTGCATAAGGCCTCATGCACACGACAGTATTTTTTCACGGTCCGCAAAACGGGGTTCAGTTGGTCCGTGATCCGTGACCGTTTTTTCGTCCGTTGGTCTTCCTTGATTTTTGGAGGATCCAAATGTATCCGTCCTGAATTACAATGCAAGTCAATGGGGACGGATCCGTTTGACGTTGACACAATATGGTGCAATTGCAAACGGATCCGTCCCCCATTGACTTTCAATGTAAAGTCTGGAGTCCCTTTTATACCATCGGATCGGAGTTTTCTCCAATCCGATGGTATATTTTAACTTGAAGCATCCCCATCACCATGGGAACGCCTCTGTGCACCCTTGCATTTTCTGCCAGACCCACCGCCCCCCCCCCCTCTTTCTTGATTGACAGGGCAAGATTCCTGCCTAGTCCTCTCACCTGGTCCTTGTTGGTAGACAGGGTACCCTCAAAAGAAACCCTACCAATCTGTAGTTTGTGGAGCAACCACACAGCAATTCCCTGGCAGCACTAAAAAACTGGAAATTAAGCAATATTGCTTTGAAAATCACTGATCCCGGAAGTGGAGGCAACAGCGGACGAGCGCAGCAGCAGGGAGGATGGATAGTAAGTGTCCTCTCCTTCCCGCACACTGCTCACTCCCTTCTGCAGAGGCTCCGCTGCCACAAATGAATGCATACATATAAGTCACAGTACATTAGCAAAATCATGCAATCATAGGGGAACACACTGACATCAACGGCTGTTTTGACACTATAAAGAACGCTGACCACCAATTTGAAGTGAGACACGGCGCAGGCACCATCACACACGGCTGTCTAGCTCTATGAATCAAAGGGGAAGGGCGAATGTACTGAACGGAACCTGCCTAAATTGCATAAATATAAAAAATAAATACGTCTATAAAAGTTCAAAAGAAATGAAAGTTTTAATCATCATGATCAACCCTACCAGGCACTTTACCTTGTTTAATAGGGTTGATCATACTGACAAAAAGCTTCTCTAAAAGGGAATTTGTCACCACGATTCTGGACTACTATCTGCAGTAATACATTAGTAGTACCGCAGATAAAAGAGTCTAGATCACTTATTTTCTTACTACCTCCTTTTCCTCCTAGTAACACGCTGTTAAAGCTCAACACTGTGCTGAAATACCCAGCCAAGACTGTTGGGCTATGCTGACATAATGGAGAGGATTCCTGTGCGCATGCACAGCAGTCCTGATAACATACTTCAGTGCAGCTTTAAACACTGACAGCGGAGGAATGGGGGGCAGTGGGAAAATAAATAATAAAAAAATACTACAGTGGTGACAAATTCCCTTTGAGGGTCTCCCTCTCCTAAAATCAGAACTCCCTAATAGGGCATTTGAGAACGGATCTTCTAAACCAGACAAGTAATATATACATATCATTGAAACAGGAGATCACGGTAAAACCTCAATCTACAGTAATTGATTCTAACCTTTAGTTCTTCATTGAGATTTGTTTGGCCTATGTCTTCTCCCCCCAGAGGTTTGTTACCATCACCATGTTGTTCAGAAGAAACTTCTTCAATTATAAAGTTATCCGCCTGTTTTGGAAAATCAGTGCTTTTAGATACTGGGGGCAAAGACATGTTACCATCCAAGCAGGGTACACTGATGCCATGTGGTTTAAGGTTTCCATCTACAGTAGGAAATTGTTCTTTAGAAGTATCTTCAGGTCTCAAAGACTCTGACTCAGTAAAGGTCTCTTCTTTGCTATCAATGGGTGCTGTCTCTGTGTAGGTAACATAGGCCTCTGTATCGGATAATCCTTCATAGTTTACATCTTTGTTTTCAGAGCCAATACTTAAGCATTGGTCTTGTTCTTCCGTACTAGCTTTTTCAGTTTCTGCATCTTTATGATGCCCAGATTCTTCAGTTAACCTTTCCCATGGGTCACAAGTATTGCCTTCTGACTTCACTTCTAAATCATGTCCATTTTGGAGCACAGGGGAATCTGAATTAAAGTCACATGTAACGTTTCCATCAACTGGCTTTGGAATTTCATCCATTTGTAAAATATCTGCAGTTGCTTTGGGTTCGTTATTGTTAATGGTTTCACATTTCATTTTATCATCATTGCCGTCACACAATGCTGCCTTCTGTTTGCTTTTGCTTTCTCTTGTGGACATATTAGAGGTTGGCGTCTGAAGAATTGTAGCTATCTCGTGTTTGTCTATCTTACTACTTTTACTCATTAAATCGTTCTGCAGAGATTCCATTAGACCCAATTCCACTGCACACGAATTGCTGCTATCATCAGAGTCTAGGTCTGAAGGGTTTTTGCTACCTTCGTCTAATGTGTCCCCTGAATGCTCCAGCTCCGGCTCCTCAAGGACCATATCCAAAACTGGAGATATATTTCTAAACAGCTTAAAGGATTCTGAGCGTGACTTTTCCCTGTTTACATGCACATCTAACAATTCCTCCTCCCGCTCTTCCTTGATTTCAACAAGTTGCTGTTTACGCAGATGCATTTCCAGCAGGTGTAAGACATCGGGGTCCAACTGATCCGAAACATATTGATGTCTCTCTTTCCGGTGGTCAAGGCGATCTCTCGAGTAAGGAAGAGAATTATCTAGGTTATCATCTTCGCTACTTTCTTCTTGATCAGAAAGGTTCTCCTCTTCCACAAAGTCCAGTTTATGTGAAACAATCTCTGTCTCATAATGCGATCCCAGTTTTCTGCATTTTGGCATCGGGGGCACAGTCTTCCTCTTACCATTTTTGGTACGGTTAGTTCTTGACAAACTTACTGCAGTGTTTTTGGCTTGGAAATCCAGCGAATCAACTTTCCAAGTTTTTTTACATTCTGAAACAGTATGGTTTGTCAATATATCAAAGTGTTCTACATCGGAAGCTATGTTATCCGTGCCAGTCACACTATCATACTGACTATTTTGTACGTCCCTGGCATGTTTGTTTGTAGGACTCTCTGATTCACTATAGTCGAGGTTGTTACATAAATCAAACGAATGCTGGGATTCGATAGATGTATCAGAATCATCCTTAATCAATTCAACAGGCAGAGTAAAGTCGCTCTTCCCATCAACAAGAACCTTCGAGGCAGACATGTTGCTATCCGAAAGTTATTTTGTTTCTGGCAATCATTTCCTTTAATCCGCACATATAAGCTAGAAATGGTTGTGCAGGGTTCCTCCTGATCCACAGTGTGTTTTCTTAAGATTTAACAAATCCTCTTTACAGAGGTCAGATGTGATATAACTGTGTCCATTAGGCAATATTTCACAATGGCATACACTACCATCAGTGATCCATTTTATTGTGTTAGTCCCGATGAACGCTCCCGCATCTTGTTCCCGGATTTTATCAGAATATTGACCAGTCATGAACTGGATTAAGAACCTCTTTAAATCTGCTCTCTTCAGAAGGCAAATAAAATAATTCCTGAGGTCTATACTGAGGATACTTGATCTTTGATTGCAGATGCTTCCCTGAAATTACAATCCTTTGGTTAATTAAAAGTTCTTGCTCAGACGCTCATTTTTTGTTAATAAGGTCCTCGGCATATTCTCCTCCAATATTAAGTGGCCACTTGATCAGGTCTTTTTCGACTACTGACATGCATTTACAAGATCTAGAATATGTGTCTGCTATCTAGATCTTCGGAGAGGCTTACAGTTTCTCCAAATGATTATTATCTAAAATATAGAAAGAAAAAAATAAAATCAGGAGAGAATATGCAAATTATATATTAAATCTCTGTATAAATTCTGAGGAATATAGAGGGGGGAGGGGGAAAGAACCTAAAAAGGAATTGCAATTATCCCTCCTAGGTAAACCTGCTCGGTGCTTGGTCCTGCGCTGTCAACATCTGCTTTGATACCGCTGCAGCAGCGTCAAAATATATGTTTACTGCAGGGAACCCGAAAGAGGCAGCCGAGGGTGGGGAGCGAAGAAGCAGAGATCGAGCTGCAAGGAGCAGGTAAGTATGCTTCCCGTTGCAGGTCTGCCCAGGAAGGGGATTTGCCAAACCCCACCACCGCCAAAGGTGGCTAACCAGTGAAACGTGAACTGGTAAGAAGCAACAGAAGCAAAACCTTTAAAAAAAATGTTATAAAAAGTTCTATAAATAAAATCCAGACATAACTATCCATTTAAAGGTGAGGATTATGAAGATCAATGGACAAGCTGATAGGAACGTAAGCAGCTCTGGAGCAGAACTTCATTTAAAGGGAACCTCTCAGGAGCTACATGCTGTCAACAAGCTCACCAGGGTTTCAAAGAAAACATAGGTTAAGGCTAGGGCCTTGCGCTACATTGTTTATGATAGTCTATGGTGTCGCATTGCGACATGCTGGGACACAACAGTCCCAAAAAATACGTCCAAGATGGACTGCCATATTAAAAATATTGTGTGACACTTGTTGCAATGGAGTTGTACCTTGTCTGTCGCGAGACAATTAGCACATGTTGCCATTTAGCCCTAGCCTAAAAATCAGCCAGGAAGATAGACTCCTCCCTGACTGCCCGAGCTCATCTGCCAGGTCTCTCCTTAAACACCTTTCAATCAAGCAAAACCGGGCTGGAGGTGTCAAAAAAATATCTTTGGGCTGACAGTAAAGATTACTGACTGTCCAAATGAGGCTACTTTCACACCAGTGTTTTTGCTGGATCAGTCATGATAATACAACCGTCTGCATCCGCTATGAACAGACCCGGCTGTATTAACTAAAAATGCCAAGACGGATCCTTCCCCCATTGACTTACAACTTACGATTTCTTTTGTGTCCCAAGAAAACTGATCCACCACCATTGAGTTACATTGTGTGTCACGACGGATCCGTCTTGCTCTGCATCACATCGCGGACAGAAGAGCGCTGCTTGCAGGGATATTCTGTCCACAATGGGAATGCAACGGAATGCATTCTGGTGCATTCCGTTTCGTTCGGTTCAGTTTTGTCCCCATTGACAATGAATGGGGACAAAGTGGAAGCGTTTTCCTCCACTATTGAGATCCTATGACAGATCTCAATAGCGGAAAGGGAATTCGCAGATGTGAAAGTAGCCTAATGTGCAGAGTCTGTGACGTGGAACAGTCATTTTAATTGAGAAGATGAGAGTCAGACATCTCTCTTACCTAAGGCTGGGTTCACAACACATTTCTAAAACCCGCTTTGCTGATCTGTTTAACAGATACCCCCAAAAAAGGATGCAAACATTTACCAACTGAAGGCTTTCCATTTGCATGGACTTCAATGTTAAAAAAAATCTATATATGTTTCAGTCCCTTGTACGTTTTAGTTTTTTTTAGCGGGCACAGAATCAGAGACTACTACTGTTTTGGGTTTGGCAAAAAAAGAAATACATTTTTTTAACATTGAAATCTATGTAAACCGGAAGCTCTTCAGTTGCTAAGCAACTGAAAGACATGAAGTGAACTGAAGCTAGGTCTTTTCAGCCACTAATCTGTTGCAATGTTAGGGAAAATACGATCGTAATGTCAGACAATCGTAGTGTCTTGCAGATCCGTATAACACGGATGCGGACAGCACATCGCCGACACTATCATAGAAAATGCCTATTCTTGTTCGCAATTGTGGACAAGAATAGGACATGTTCTATCTTCTTTTGCGGGGCCGCAGAACGGAACTATGAACACGGACAGCACACGGTGTGCTTCCGCATCTTTTGCGGCCCCATTGAAATGAATGGCTCAGCACCCGCTCTGCAAAATTGTGGACCTGTTCATACTGGCATGTGAATGGGCCTTAAACCAAATAATATTAATTTAAAAAAGGACAATACTTCAGAAGTGGAAGAAGGTAAAAGAAAATACTTCCAAGAAGAAAAATTACAGAGTAGACAGGGCATAACGGTACAGCACCAGTTTAATATGTATTATGCGTTATTATCTGCATTAACACCAGTTTTTCCTGCAGGAAAGAAGTAATCAGACGCCCTATTTATGAAAACAGTCTGCCAGGATAAAACGGTTATGTTGCCCATAGAAACCACTCAGAGATCAGCTTAAATTTTTCAAAAACAGATTTTAAAAAATTTAAAACCGACCTTGCTATGGACTACAAAGTGTGTGTTTCTGTTTTTCAGTTCCTATTCTATACCTGCAAGTTTGTCCATTTAAGAATGGCCTGCCTAGTTTGCAGTAGCAGGCAAGTTGGTTTATAGTGATAAGTGTTTGAACACCTCGATTACCAAAACCATGGCCTTGTGTCAGTTTTGTGAATAGTCAGTAAAATTCCTTTGATTCAGCATATGAAGATCAAAAGTTAATAAGTATGATATGGTCAGACCAGTTATCCCATATCTTCTTGCAAACTTGACTGAGGCCAAATCTAAGTCACCACAAAAACTTCACGGCCCTTTAGGGGCTAAAAATAAATAAATATGTAGGTCATTTTTTTCTTGGTGCTTGTATAAACATGCCATTAGGAAGGACTATGACTGCATCAAACTATAAATCTCTCATGCTCTACAGACAGAAAACAATTAGATCATCTGCTCTACCTGTTGACCAGATATGATTCACAAAAAATATACAGTAAAATATGACTAAGATGGGCCATATAATTCACCACAGACACATTTAGCATTAAAGCAGATTACCTACAACAGATGATTCATCATAAAGATTACACATGTGTCCTCCTCCATGTCTGCCCTACAAGAAAAAGCACATATCCGCAGGACTAAGAATAACAGGCTCGTGACTGCATACTTCCCTGAAGGCAACAATGAAGTCAGATTCGTTTTTACTTGTTTGAGTCTGGATTAGTCTAGTAATAAATTGGTTTATTCTACTTGGTGTACTTCAGGCTAGCCATACATATTATATAGCTGTCAGCTGACATCTAGCTCTTCCAGCATCATTATACACAAGCATGCTCAGCCAAGCATGCATGTATCCTGAACGAGGAGGGGGAAGGAAAGAATTGCCTGACCATTAGCTCCCCAAACATCTGCCATTATAGAAGGAGTGGGAGAAACCCCATAAACATTAGATTAGGGGGTGCACAACCTGCGGCCCCCCAACCATCTGGTTAGAGACATTAATGTCTGTCTTGTGGCTGCTCACATATAATTTCTCATGTATGTCCTGGAGGTGTAACCAGACATTTATAGTATATACTGTATGTACAATATGCCATAAATACAGTATTTCAGTTGTTAATACCCCATTAAATTTTATTTGCGGCCCCTGCCGTTGGTTTAGTCTGACAATGTGGCCCCCAACCAGAAAACATTGTGCACCCCTGCATTGATGTTCAGCTGGTCCTCCTGAAATCAGTATGTTCAGCTAACATTTATCTAACGTATATGGCCCATTAAGGGGGTTTCCCCATCACAGACAATGGGGCCATATGTCTAGGATATGCCCCCATTGTCTGATAGGTGCAGGTCCCACCTCTGTGACCCCACCTACACCGAGAATAGAGCAGGTAAAGTGGTGGAGGGCCGCCGAAAATAGAGCGCTGACACGGCTATTTCCGTCGGTCCCTTAGAAATTAATGGGAGCAGTGGTCACTCCCATTCTCTTTTTTGGGGAGAGCACTTGGCGGGGGCCGGAACCCGGGGTCCTCCAGCCCCCACCTTCCCCACTCCATTCTTGGTATAGGTGCACACCAATCAGACAATAGGGGCATATCCTTGTAATATGCCCCCTTGTCTGTGATGGGAATACTGATATCCCTCCACAAACATGCATCCCTGGCTGAATGTATATATATATATATCCCTGGCTGAATGTATATAGTTATTTCAATGGGGAATGTAAAGAACTGAATTTAAAACAATATCTACATTGCTAATATAGGACCATAAGGTTACTTTCAGGTTTTTCTGTACATGTTCAAATATTCCAAAATGCATGCATGTGCTTTGCAAACATCTACACAGAAAATCAGGTATTACACCCGATTACAACTGAGTGCAAATTACACTGCAAATATTTTCCCAATAAAAACCCTGCATCATTTAGATATTTTTTTGTAGTATTCATTAAATAAAGCAGATTATCTTACATCTCAATCAGAGCTTCCAGGATGGCCGTCTGTGCACACATAAAGACTCCCTGAGAAAACGGTTAACACAAAAGAGCCTGTCAGTGCTGTTAAAGCTAGAGAAAACAATTTGCAAACCATCTGCGCTTTCGTGCAATCCCTGTGCGCTTAAACATTCATATGAGCAATGGCATGGTGGAATTTACCTGCACACAAAGCCCTATTTTGATGGTGGATGCTGTGGAAATTCATAGGCAGTAAAGTTTGAGTGTTATCGTGCAGACGGGAAGTGTGAAGGGAGCATCATTTAGACGTAGGGGGAAGATCTCAATGCTGGCTGGGGTGGCATGGTTATTGTTCTGCTTTTTAAACCTAAAATCGAGGCATCTAACATCCTATTCACATTCTAGAATGAAGTGTCCCTGCACTGGTGCATGTGTGCAAGCTTTTCTCAAGACAAAGGATGTGAAATGCGTTTGGTAATTAAGAAGTTATTTTTTCTGTACACCCGCTCACAATGCTTTTGTTCTGTAGCTAACATTTCCTTCCTGGCAAGGCTCAGCCCTGCTCCCCACACAGCTTGGACACGTGATATGCTCTCAGGCCTCCAACACAGCAAGTGACCTCCCTCTCTTCATTAATGCTAGGGAAAGGATGAAGACACTGCTTCTGCAACCCTCACCATTCAATAGGTGCAAGACTATTGCAGTGCTGCGCAACACACATTTTTCACTATGTAATCAGTTATGGTTCCATACTTATTCTTATCAGATTGGTATTAATTATGTAGTAAGAGTGTTTATTCAGCAGTATGCAAGGCTAGATGTAGGGTCCATTCACACATCCGTATGTGTTTTGCGGATCCATGGATGCGCAAAAGACGGACACCGGCAATAGGACATGTTTAATTATTCTTATTTTTTTTTCGGGAATGGAATTGTGGACCCGGAAGGGCGGATCCGCATTTCTGGATCCGGACAGCACATAGAGTGGCCCCATAGAAATGAATTGCGGACGTGTGAATGGAGCCTTAGGCCTCATGCACACGACAGTTTTTTTTCACGGTCCGCAAAAACGGGGTCCGTGACCGTTTTTTCGTCCGTGGGTCTTCCTTGATTTTTGGAGGATCCACGGACATGAAAAAAAAGTCGTTTTGGTGTCCGCCTGGCCGTGCGGAGCCAAACGGATCCGTCCTGAATTACAATGCAAGTCAATGGGGACGGATCCGTTTGATGTTGACACAATATGGTGCCATTTCAAACGGATCCGTCCCCATTGACTTTCAATGTAAAGTCTGGAGTTCTTTTATACCATCGGATTGGAGTTTTCTCCAATCCGATGGTATATTTTAACTTGAAGCGTCCCCATCACCATGGGAACGCCTCTATGTTAGAATATACTGTCGGATATGAGCTACTTCGTGAACCTCAGATCCGACAGTATATTCTAACACAGAGGCGTTCCCATGGTGATGGGGACGC
The DNA here is from genome assembly GCF_014858855.1 of Bufo gargarizans. Classification (NCBI taxonomy): domain Eukaryota; kingdom Metazoa; phylum Chordata; class Amphibia; order Anura; family Bufonidae; genus Bufo; species Bufo gargarizans. The sequence goes on along the minus strand of NC_058088.1, from coordinate 173,362,318 downwards.
TTCAGGTTAGAATACACTACAAACTTTGTACAAGACTGCCCCCTGCTGCCTGGCAGCACCCGATCTCTTACTGGGGGATATGATAGCACAATTAACCCCTTTAGGTGCGGCACCTAAAGGGGTTAATTGTACTATCATATTCCCCTGTAAGAGATCAGGGCTGCCAGGCAGCAGGGGGCAGCCCCCCCCCCCCTCCCCAGTTTGAATATCGTTGGTGGCACAGTGTGCCCCCACCATCGCCCCCCCTCCCTCCCTCTATTGTATTAAATCGTTGGTGGCACAGTGTGCCAACCACCATCGGACCCCCCCCCTCCCTCCCTCTATTGTATTAAATCGTTGGTGGCACAGTGTGCCAACCACCATCGGCCCCCCTCCCTCCCTCTATTGTATTAAATCGTTGGTGGCACATTGTGCCAACCACCATCGCCCCCCCCCTCCCTCTATAGCAGTAACATTGGTGGCAGTGTGCGGTCTCAACAGTAGAAGATTCATACTTACCTGCTTGCTGCTGCGATGTCTGTGTCCGGCCGGGAGCTCCTCCTACTGGTAAGTGAAAGGTCTGTGCGGCGCATTGCTAAAGAACTGTCACTTACCAGTAGGAGGAGCTCCCGGCCGGACACAGACATCGCAGCTCCCAGGTAAGTATGAATCTTCTACTGTTGAGACCGCACACTGCCACCAATGTTACTGCTATAGAGGGAGGGAGGGGGGGGGGGGGGGCGATGGTGGTTGGCACACTGTGCCACCAACGATTTAATACAATAGAGGGATGGAGGGGGGCCGATGGTGGTTGGCACACTGTGCCACCAACGATTTAATACAATAGAGGGAGGGAGGGGGGCCGATGGTGGTTGGCACACTGTGCCACCAACGATTTAATACAATAGAGGGAGGGAGGGGGCCGATGGTGGTTGGCACACTGTGCCACCAACGATTTAATACAATAGAGGGAGGGAGGGGGGGGGCGATGGTGGGGGAACACTGTGCCACCAACAATATTCAAACTGGGGAGGGGGGGGGGGGGGGGTCTGCCCCCTGCTGCCTGGCAGCCCTGATCTCTTACAGGGGAATATGATAGTACAATTAACCCCTTTAGGTGCCGCACCTGAGGGGTTAATTGTGCTGATCACAGCCCCCTGTAAGAGATCGGGTGGCAGTCGCAGGGGGCAGTCTTGTACAAAGTTTGCAGTGTATTCTAACTAGAAGCGTCCCCATCACCATTGGAACGCTTCTGTGTTAGAATATACTGTCGGAAATGAGTTTTCACGAAGTGAAAACTTAGATCAGAAAAAGCTTTTATGCAGACGGATCTTCGGATCCGTCTGTATGAAAGCAACCTACGGCCACGGATCACGGACACGGATGCCAATCTTGTGTGCATCCGTGTTCTTTCACGGACCCATTGACTTGAATTGTTGTCAGTCAAAAAAATAGGACAGGTCCTATTTTTTTGACGGACAGGATACACGGATCACGGCCTCGGCTGCAAAACGGTGCATTTTCCGATTTTTCCACGGACCCATTGAAAGTCAATGGGTCCGCGAAAAAAAACGGAAAACGGCACACGGATGCCACACAACGGTCGTGTGCATGAGGCCTTACACTGACATTTCATTCTCATCAGGCTAGTACCTGGACCCTTGGTCCCAGCTGTTTACATAAACATTTTTTTTTAACTATGGAATCGACTTTTAAAGGGGTTGTCCGGGTTCAGAGCTGAACCCGGACATACCCTTATTTTCACCCCGGCAGCCCCCTGAGCCTAGCATCGGAGCATCTCATGCTCCGATGCGCTCCCGTGCCCTGCGCTAGATCGCGCAGGGCACGGGCTCTTTTGTTTTCAATAACACACTGCCGGGCGGTAACTTCCGCCCGGCAGTGTGTTCGGTGACGTCACCGGCTCTGAGGGGCGGGCTTTAGCTCTGCCCTAGCCGTTTTACTGGCTAGGGCAGAGCCAAATCCCGCCCATCAGTGCCGGTGACGTCACCGGGGTTCCTGTCAGCCCCATGGAGAGCCCCGGTACGTCACCGGAACTCTGAAAAATGCCTTTGCCCTGTGCAATTTAGCGCAGGGCAAAGGAGAGCATCGGAGCATGAACTGCTCCGATGCTCATGTCAGGGGGGCTGCCTGGGTGAAAATGGAGGGCTGTCCAGGTTCAGCTCTGAACCTGGACAACCCCTTTAAGGGTGCTTTCACACTGCAGTTTTTGATGCAGCAACCAGTGCCATCCACTACACAGAGGGAGGAGGCTGTGTGGATCTGATGCCAGAGCTACTGAAGACCAAGAACAGCCGATTGATGGGGGTGAAAGGAGTCACCCTTGCCACCCATCTGATATTAATGAGCTACCCCAAGGACATGCCATCAATATAAAAAAGTCTGAGAACATCTTTAAAAAAAAGGCTGTCTCACTTCAGCAGATGGCATTTACCATGTAGAGAAAGTTAATACAAGGCACTTACTAATGTATTGTGATTGTCCATATTGCTTCCTTTTCTGGCTGGATTCATTCTTCACATTATACTCTGCTTGTTTCCAGGGGTTACACCCACTCTGCAATCCAGCAGTGGTGATCGTGCTTGCACACAATAGAGAAAAAGCACCTGCTTATGCCCACTCCTGCGGTCCGGGCCACCAGAGAGGCTTTTCCTATATTGTGCAAGCAACATGGATACGAGCAGTGTATAATGTGATGGAAAAATGAATCCAGCCTGAAAAGGAGGCAATATGGAGAATCACAATACATTAGTAAGTGCCTTGTATTCACTTTCTCCAGGGGCATAGCTATAGGGGAAGCAGGGGAAGTGGCTGCTTTGGGGCCCTGACCCAGAAGGGGCCCATCCAGGAGGAGGATGACTAAAAATTTTTGTCAGGGCCTCCTCAACAGTATTACACAATGAAATTATATACAGTGACAGTATAGACAGTGTAAGAAACGGATGGAACAGCTGCCAGGCCTGGTCTGAGAGAGCGATCTTTACTAGCCACAGGAATGGGGGTGGCATGAAAGGAAGGGGTTGCGAAAAAATTACTGAGGGAGGGGGGGGCCCCATTCAAAAATTTGCTGGGGGGCCCAGTCATTTCTAGCTACGCCACTGACTTTCTGTACATGATAAATGCATGTGCTGAAATAAGGCAATCCCTTTAATGCCGAGTTCACACTTCAGTTATTTGATCAGTGAAGCCTACTCAGAGATCAGGTATAATGTAAAGATCTGCCCCTGTTCTGTGTTTTTGACCCGAAACTGGTTTTGGCTCCAAAAAACTGATGGAAATAACTGACCAAATAAAGCCTCATTCACACGTCAGTGCTTAAATCCGTGAGCAGGTGGTCAGTGATGCATCCGTGAAGGATCCGTGTTGGGTCAGTGTGTCAGTTTATTGCTGTCCGTGTAGCATCCGTATTTCACTGACCCTGCACAGCTGAATATTTTTTTTCTAAGAATCTCTTCTTAATGATCCGTGAAACACGGAAGCAACATGGATGGCATCTGTGGTTTTCACGCACCCATAGACCATAATGGACGTGATGGATCCGTGAACACTGACAAAATAGAGCATGCATACGTGCTAAAAACACAGACCCACGGACCGTGGTAAAACACTGATGTCTGAATACACACAGTAAAATGAATGGGGATGTGTGCTGTCCGTGGAGAACACGTACAGCACACGTCTGTGAAACACTGACATGTGAATGAGGCTGAGGCCTAATGCACACGGTCGTGTTCCGTGGCAGAGAGCGGTCCGTGGTATGCTGGGCTGGATTCCTGTTCAGAGCAGGAGCGCATGGCGTCACTAGCTGCTATGACGCTGTGCGCTTCATGCCGCCGCTGCAGTAGAGTAATACATTTGTATAGTGTATTACTGTACTGCAGCGGCGGCATGAAGCGCACGGCGTCATAGCAACCAATGACGCCATGCGCTCCTGCTCTGAACAGGAATCCAGCCCAGCATTCCACGGACCGCTCTCGGCCGCGGAACACGACCGTGTGCATTTGGCCTTAACTGAAGTATGACTGGCCTGAACATTGCACATTTGTGTATTGACTGGTCATGTGAATATTTAGCACATGTAATTAGATTTTGCTACTATATATTTGGGCACATTGTCATTCTGTATTTTACTTGAAAAAAAAAGAAACATAAAGGGTCAAAACGTTGCTGATGTTTATAGGAATAAAGATGGAGGTTTGAAGATTATTTCTGAAGTGCTCCATTTTTTTTTTTTATATTACTACTATCTGGGAACTAGGATTTGTAAACACTTGCACCCATTCGAAGTCTTGATTAGGCCCCATTTACACAACCATATTTTTGGCACATCAGATGTGGACCCATTTATTTCAATGGGTCCACACAAAAAAACCAAAAAAACGACCGACAGCACATCGTGTGCTGTCCACATACATATGATCGTTTTGCAGCCCCGCAAAAAATATAGAGCATTTCCTAAAGCTAGAAATTGTTACAATGGGACCACAAAAAAAGGATGCAACACAGACATCACATGAACGCTATCTGTATTTTTTTAAGGACTGTGCTGCTGGTCCATTTTTATTGCTAGTGCTTGGAAAAACACTTATTTGTTTACCCTTCTGATGAACTAAGTGTACCTAACTGCCACATTCATATTATATGGATAAAACAGAGGGAGATTACCAGTTTAAGGCTACTTTCACACTAGCGTTCGATCGGATCCGTTCTGAACGGATCCGATCATAATAATGCAGACGGAGGCTCCGTTCAGAACGGATCCGTCTGCATTATTTTGGCATATAAAAGCTAAGTGTGAAAATAGCCTCGGACGGATCCGTTCAATGTAAAGTCAATGGGGGACGGATCCGCTTGAAGATTGAGCCATATTGTGGCATCTTCAAACGGATCCGTCCCCATTGACTTACATTGTAAGTCTGGACGGATCCGCACGCCTCCGCACGGCCAGGCGGACACCCGAACGCTGCAAGCAGCGTTCAGCTGTCCGCCTGTCCGTGCGGAGGCGAGTGGAGCGGAGGCTGAACGCCGCCAGACTGATGCAGTCTGAGCAGATCCGCATGCATTCAGACTGCATCAGGGCTGGACGGAAGCGTTCGGGTCCGCTCGTGAGCCCCTTCAAACGGAGCTCACGAGCGGACAGCCGAACGCTAGTGTGAAAGTAGCCTAAGACTCCAGCTCTACTAACTTCTCTGCCATTTCACCCAATACGTTACCGAAAGGGGGGCACTGCAACGAGGTAGCCATCCACCTCCCACTCAGACAATCCCTTAGAAAATAGTTAAAAAAAAAAAAAAAAAAAAAAAAGGAATATATTTTTAACCACTTCAACCCCGCTAGCTGAAACCCCCTTCATGACCAGGCCACTTTTTACACTTCTGCACTACACTACTTTCACCGTTTATCGCTCGGCCATGCAACTTACCACCCAAATGAATTTTACCTCCTTTTCTTCTCACTAATAGAGCTTTCATTTGGTGGTATTTCATTGCTGCTGACATTTTTACTTTTTTTTTTTATTAATCAAAACGTAACGATTTTTTTGCAAAAAAATGACATTTTTCACTTTCAGCTGTAAAATTTTGCAAAAAAAAAATACATCCATATATAAATTTTTCGCTAAATTTATTGTTCTACATGTCTTTGATAAAAAAAAAATGTTTGGGCAAAAAAAAAAAAATGGTTTGGGTAAAAGTTATAGCGTTTACAAACTATGGTACAAAAATGTGAATTTCCGCTTTTTGAAGCAGCTCTGACTTTCTGAGCACCTGTCATGTTTCCTGAGGTTCTACAATGCCCAAACAGTAGAAAAACCCCACTTCAGAAAGTAGACACCCTAAGATATTCGCTGATGGGCATAGTGAGTTCATAGAACTTTTTATTTTTTGTCACAAGTTAGCGGAAAATGATGATTTTTTTTCTTACAAAGTCTCATATTCCACTAACTTGCGACAAAAAATAAAAAATTCTAGGAACTCTCCATGCCCCTCACGGAATACCTTGGGGTGTCTTCTTTCCAAAATGGGGTCACTTGTGGCGTAGTTATACTGCCCTGGCAATTTAGGGGCCCATATGTGTGAGAAGTACTTTGCAATCAAAATCTGTAAAAAATTACCGGTGAAATCCGAAAGGTGCACTTTGGAATGTGGGTCCCTTTGCCCACCTAGGCTGCAAAAAAGTGTCCACACATCTGGTATCGCCGTACTCAGGAGAAGTTGGGGAATGTGTTTTGGGGTGTCATTTTACATATAACCATGCTGGGTGAGAGAAATATCTTGGCAAAAGACAACTTTTCCAATTTTTTTTATACAAAGTTGGCATTTGACCAAGATATTTTTCTCACCCAGCATGGGTATATGTAAAATGACACCCCAAAACACATTCCCCAACTTCTCCTGAGTACGGCGATACCAGATGTGTGACACTTTTTTGCAGCCTAGATGCGCAAAGGTGCCCAAATTCCTTTTAGGAGGGCATTTTTAGACATTTGGATCCCAGACTTCTTCTCACGCTTTAGGGCCCCTAAAAAGCCAGGGCAGTATAAATACCCCACATGTGACCCCACTTTGGAAAGAAGACACCCCAAGGTATTCAATGAGGGGCATGGCGAGTTCATAGAAATTGATTTTTTTGGCATAAGTTAGCGGAAATTGATTATTATTATTTTTTTTTTCACAAAGTCTCACTTTCCGCTAACTTAGGACAAAAATTTAAATCTTTCATGGACTCAATATGCCCCTCAGCGAATACCTTGGGGTGTCTTCTTTCCAAAATGGGGTCAGTTGTGGGGTGTTTGTACTGCCCTGGCATTTGAGGGTCTCCGCAATCATTACATGTATGGCCAGCATTAGGAGTTTCTGCTATTCTCCTTATATTGAGCATACAGGTAATGAGATTTTTTTTTTCCCGTTCAGCCTCTGGGCTGAAAGAAAAAAATGAACGGCACAGATTTCTTCATTCGCATCGAATCAATGTGGATGAATAAATCATTGCCGGGATTTTTTATTTATTTTTTATATACAAAGTGTTTGCCAAAGCATAGGAACGCCGCCTCCTCCTCAGCTCGTATGCCTCGGCAAACGTATCTGTTACTGCAGAGGAGAAATCTCGTCTTGCAGCGCCGCATACACCGACTTGGGTGCAATCTGACAGCAGCGCAATGCTTCTGTCAGAATGCACATCAGTGCAAAAAACCAGCCCGCAACGCAATAATTTTATTAACTTTGGAACAGAACATATAAACTTTAACTTTTTGAACTGAACATTAACCTTTTTGCTTACTGGTGTTTTTTTTTTTTTACCTTTATAGAACAAACCTCTCCTTCCCCATGGGTCAATGTGCAAAGCGCAAATCGCCCAAAGATGTGGCGAAGTGCGTTATGCACTTTGTCCCAGGTGAAAGGAGAGGTTTGCAGCAGCTGTATGTGAATGGGCCCTAATAGCCCTGTGTGCCTGTCCTGGTGAGATGTGATCCCTATGCTAAGTGTACCTGTGTGTGGTACTTCCGGAAACACTCTCCAAAGCATAGGGCAGGGTGGTCAGGACAGTCAGGACAGAAATAGCTGGTGTCACGCCTTATTCCACTCCTGCTACAGACACAAATTTTTTTTCGGGGTGGCGGTCGGTTTGAGGTACCAGCAACGACACTGGGGAAATGTCGCTCGTGTAGACGGCTAACTACACTGGTGGATGGGGCCACGGAACCTCCTGGGTACAGGAGGTTCGCGATGATCTCTTCCTGAAATTTGAGGAAGGATCCAGTTCTCCCAGCCTTATTGTAGAGAACAAAACTATTATACAGAGCCAATTGAATTAAATATACAGACACCTTCTTATACCAGCGTCTGGTTCTGTGGGACACTAAATACGGAGCCAACATCTGGTCATTGAAGTCCACCCCTCCCATGTGAAGGTTATAGTCGTGGACTGAGAGGGGCTTTTCAATGACACGGGTTGCTCGCACAATTTGGATTGTCGTGTCTGCGTGAATGGAGGAGAGCATGTAAACGTCACGCTTGTCTCTCCATTTCACCGCGAGCAGTTCTTCGTTACACAATGCAGCCCTCTGTCCCCTTGCAAGACAGGTGGTAACGAGCCGTTGGGGGAAGCCCACGCGGTGCCACAGGCGCCAATCCGTTCTAGAAACAAATGCCTAAAGAGGGCCACACTTGTGCAGAAATTGTCCACATAAAGATGGTACCCCTTGCCAAATAAGGGTGACACCAAGTCCCAGACTGTCTTCCCACTGCTCCCCAGGTAGTCAGGGCAACCGACCGGCTCCAGGGTCTGATCTTTTCCCTCATAGATCCGAAATTTGTGGGTATAGCCTGTGGCCCTTTCACAGAGCTTATACAATTTGACCCCATATCGGGCGCGCTTGCTTGGGATGTATTGTTTGAAGCCAAGGCGCCCGGTAAAATGTATAAGGGACTCGTCTACGCAGATGTTTTGCTCAGGGGTATACAAATCTGCAAATTTCTGGTTGAAATGGTCTTTGAGGGGCCGAATTTTGTGGAGTCGGTCAAAAGCTGGGTGGCCTCTGGGACGGGAGGTGGTGTTGTCGCTAAAGTGCAGGAAACGCAGGATGGTCTCAAATCGTGTCCTGGACATAGCAGCAGAGAACATGGGCATGTGATGAATTGGGTTCGTGGACCAATATGACCGCAATTCATGCTTTTTAGTTAGACCCATGTTGAGGAGAAGGCCCCGAAAAGTTTTAATTTCGGAAACTTGGACTGGTTTCCACCTGGAAAGAGTAGGCATAAGAGCTTCCCGGGTTGGCGGATATAAATTGTGTGGCATACCGATTTGTTTCGGCCACGACTAAGTCCAAGAGCTCCGCAGTCAAAAACAGCTCAAAAAATCCCAGGGCCGAACCGATCTGAGCTGTCTCAACCCGAACTCCAGACTGGGCGGTGAAAGGGGGAACTACAGGTGCGGCTGAAGTTGGGGACTGCCAATCAGGGTTTGCCAGCACCTCAGGGATTCTAGGGGCTCTACGGGCACGTCTTTGGGGTGGCTGCGATGGGGTCACTACTGCTCGTGCCACCGTACCAGCTTCAACTGCCGTTCTGGTGCTCGCCACTTCACCAGGTTGTACGGCAGTGCTGGTACTAGGTCCAGGAAGGGCTGGGCTACTGGTGTATGCCTCACCACGTAATCCGACAGCACCAGCCCCACTCTGCTGCTCTTGAAGCGGATCCTGCACAACCTGTGGTCTAGCGACACGGGGCCGGGTACGCCTGGTGCTATCAGGGACCTCAGCCTCCTCGTCCGAACTTTGGGTCAGAGAGCCACTGCTTTCTACAGGTTCGTATTCTGACCCGCTAGATTCATCAGATGAGGGTTCCCATTCCTCATCCGACTGGGTCAGAAGCCTGTAGGCCTCTTCAGAAGAATACCCCCTGTTTGACATTTGGGCAACTAAATTTAGGGGTATTCCCTGAGACTACCCAAGAAAAAAAGCAAGCCTGTCTTACAAAGGGGAGGCTAGCGAAGTACGGGAGGCCGCTGCAGTTGATAAAAAATATCAAAACTGATTTTTTTATCGCCGCAGCGCGTGTAAAGTGAATGTGCAGTGATAAAAAAAAAATATATATTTTTTGTCACTGCGGTGGGGCGGGCGTGGGTGAACGCACGTGTGGGCAACCGATCAGGCCTGATCGGGCAAACACTGCGTTTTGGGTGGAGGGCGAACTAAAGCAACACTAATACTATTATAGATCTGACCGTGATCAGTTTTGATCACTTACAGATACTATAAAAGTACAAATGCTGATTAGCGATACGCTAATCAGCGAATAAGGGACTGCAGTGCGGTGGGCTGGGCGCTAACCGATCGCTAAACTACCTAACCAAGGGACCTAAACTATACTAAAACCTATCAGTCAATACCAGTGAAAAAAAAAAAGTGACAGTTTGCACTGATCACTTTTTTCCTTTTCACTAGTGATTGACAGGGGCAAGAAGGGGCGATCAAGGGGTTAATTGGGGTGCAGGGGGTGATCTGGGGGCTAAGTGTGGTGTTGGTGGGTACTCACAGTGATGTGTGCTCCTCTGCTGGAACCAACCGACCAAAAGAAGGAGCAGAGGAGCACAGCAGCCATATAACACATCATATTTACTAAATATGATGTGTTATCTGGCTGCTGATTCGTTTTTTTGAAAATCAACAACCTGCCAGCCACGATCATTGGCTGGCAGGTTGATGACGAACTTGTCTTTGAAATTTTGCCGGCCCGCGATGCGCATGCGCGGGCCAGCTTTCCCCGAAATCTCGCGAGAGGACGCACCGGCGCGTCCACCCAGAGAAACAGGACCGCCGCAAAGACGCAATCCTGCATACAGCGGTCCTGAGCAGGTTAATATAAGTTTTACAGTCTCTGTATTAGGGCTGCACGATATGGGAATTTTGTGCGATTGCGATTAGGGCACTAAAAATTGCGATAACGATATGCGATGCAATATTTTAAAGGAATTGTGCTAGAGGTCTATTTGCTTGGATTTTCCCATATGAGCCGCTGACGCGGCTGGGTATGACAGTTATGGGGGATCTGTGGATGACGCTGTGTTGTGGGGGATCTGTGGAGGGTGCTGTTATATGGGGGATCTGTGGAGGACGCTGTGTTGTGGGGGATCTGTGGAGGACGCTGTGTTGTGGGGGATCTGTGGAGGGTGCTGTGTTGTGGGGGATCTGTGGAAGACGCTGTTTATATGGGGGATCTGTGGAGGACGCTGTGTTGTGGGGGATCTGTGGAGGACGCTGTTATATGGGGGATCAGTGGAGGACGCTGTTATATGGGGGATCAGTGGAGGACGCTGTTATATGGGGGATCAGTGGAGGACGCTGTTATATGGGGGATCAGTGGAGGACGCTGTTATATGGGGGATCAGTGGAGGACGCTGTTATATGGGGGATCAGTGGAGGACGCTGTTATATGGGGGACCTGTGGAGGACGCTGTTATATGGGGGACCTGTGGAGGGCGCTGTTATGGGGGACCTGTGGAGGGCACTTATGGGGGACCTGTGGAGGGCACTTATGGGGGACCTGTGGAGGGCACTGTTATAGGGGATGTGTGGAGGACACATAGGGCCATGAGGGGGGCCAGCTTAAGACATATAGCATCTTATGCTGGTCCCCCTCATGTGTCCTAAACTGGGCACATAACGTGTGTGCGTGTGCGTGTGCGTGTGTACACTCTCTTTCCTAACAGGTCCGGCCTCTGTACTCACTATGAATGCAATGCACTGCAGTGAGCGGCAGCGAGGTGGCCGGCCGGCGCCTGACTGACGTCACTTAGTAACGCTCCTGCTTCCTGAAGTGGGAGGAGCGTTACTAAGTGACGTCAGTCACGCGCCGGCCGGCCACCTCGCTTCCGCTTGCTGCAGAGCATTGCATTCAGAGTGAGTACAGAGGCCGGACCTGTTAGGGGAGAGATTGTTTCACCCCCACACACACACTAGTAAAACACTTTACACGAGCTGGCCGGCCGGCGCCTGACGTCACTTAGTAACGCTCCTGCTTCCTGAAGTGGGAGGAGCGTTACTAAGTGACGTCAGTCACGCGCCGGCCGCCACCTCGCTGCAGAGCATTGCATTCAGAGTGAGTACAGAGGTCGGACCTGTTAGGAGAGAGATTGTTTCATCCACACACACTAGTAAAACACTTTACACGCAAAAGGCAGTTATGTGCCCAGGGCCCCTTAAATAATCGCGGCATTTTCCGGTCGGCCAAATCGCCATATTGCATTTGCCGATTATCGCGATTCGATTACTTTTTCGATTTATCGTGCAGCCCTACTCTGTATACAGATACACACATACAAATAATCACTTACACACAATAAAGGTCTTTTCTGAGATTTTCATACTGATGACATACCCTCTTGATAGGTCAACAGTATGTGATCTGTGGGGGTCCAACACCCAGAACCCCCGCCAATCCGTTGTTTGAGAAGGTTCCGGTGCTCCTTTGAGCGCCGCAGCCTTCTTGGAGCTTATCAAGCACAGCTTGGGGCTGAGCTGCTCCTAAGCCACATGAATGTGTCATAATTTGGCTGTCGGATCCCCACCGATCAGATGCTAATGACCTCTGAAGACTCAGAAAACCTCTTTAAAGGGGTTGTCTCACTTCAGCAATTAGCATTTATTATGTAGAGGAAGTTAATACAAGCGACTTACTAATGAATTGCGATTATGTATATTGCCTCCTTATATTGCCTATGCTGTCTGGATTAATTTTTCCATCACATTATATACTGCTCGCTTCCATGGTTACGACCACCCTGCAATCCAGCAGTGGTGGCCGTGTTTGCACACTATAGGAAAAAGAACAGTCCCAGCCACCAGAGAAGCAGGCACTTTTTACTATAGTGTGCAAGCACGGCCACCACTGATGGGTTACAGGGTGGTCGTAACCATGAAAGAGAGCAGTGTATATGATGGAAAAATGAATCCAGGAAGCAAATTAGGCAATATGGACAATCACAATACATTAGTAAGGGCCTTGTATTAAATTGCTCTACATAATAAAGGCCATTTGTTGAAATGAGACAACCACACTAAGCTAACAGACTTTGTTCACTTCATATATTCTTCATCAGTCTAAGGGCTCATGCACCTGACGGTTGGATGTTTTGCGGTCAGGCAAATTGCGGAACTAAAAAGGTCCAGGCCCCTATAGAACTGTCCATTTTACGAACAAGGATAGGACATGTTCTATTTTTTTTTTTTGCGGGGCCGTGAAACGGACATACGGATGCCGACAGCACACAGGTATGCTGTCCGCATCTTTTGCAGCCCCATTGAATTGAATGGGTTCGCTTTTGAATCGAAAAAATGTGGATCGGATGCGGACCAAAAATAAGTTTATATGTATGAGCCCTAATTAGTCAGTCGGCACGGCTTTTACGCGTTGCAGATGTAATATTGTTGGCTCAGGAGTGAGGTTTATTAACCAGGCCTGAGTTTCTACAAATTACATGGTACAAACATTAATGAGAGATAATTCCTTAATGATTTCAACTAATTTTCTTGGTTATGTTCTAGCTTGCGGGGCTTGAAATTGCATGATTTTAAGAGCAAATTATAAATTACAACAGTTCCTGTACTTGTGTTACTTCCATTAAATAGGAGAGGTCTCATGAAATAAACCACAAATTAAAATTATAATGGTTGCATCATCTAGGTGAACACAATCACATACATAAAAAAAAAAAAACTGCAGGCAACCTGGTATGAACTAAACTTCTAATGTAGAGTAATTCTTTTCTCACTCAGGATTATTTATCCAATAGGAAAACAGAAAAATGAAATAAAAAATTCAAACCAGCAAAGATTTTATTGATTTTTTCAGTATTAAAAACGCAAGAAAAAAAAATGTATACATATGTGGTATCGTTGTAATGAAAGTGACAGGTTAGTTTTACCACATAGGAAACGCTGTAAAAAGAAAACCCATAAAACTGTGGCGGAATTGTGTTTTTATTTTTTATATATATAATTCCACCCCATTTTGATTTTTATTCCCGCTTCCTACTACATTGTATGCAACCGTAAATGGTGCCATTAGAAATTACTACTTGTCCCGTGAGAATGGAGAAAATATATATATAGCTTTGGTAAGGCAAAAAAATAGGTGAAAATCGCCCGATCTTGAAGGGGTTAAAATGATTATCTAGCTTTTAAAACTAATGGGCTATCCTTGATATAGGCCATCAATATTAGATTGTTGGAGGTCCAATTTTTGGGATCCCAGCCAATCAATTATTTGTATAGGACAAAGCTGCAATACCGAGCAATGACACTACAAAAAGTATGGCGTTATGCAGTACAAACCAAATGTAAACACTTAAGAGGACAGACCATCCATTTGTAAATCCCTTTAGAATATGATTGCAAAAGAGAGAAAGATCAAACTGCAAAGGTAATTGATACATTTTAAAACAAGTGGGGTAGGTGCCCTGCATTTGTTCTTGCTCTTAGAGAGGTTGCTGGGGTCACAGAAGAAGGGCATCGTTTTTATTGTTCTCAGTCATATAATAAAGGGAACAAGTATAACTTGAAGCTCCTAGGACCCAATGCAAAATCTGTAACAAGACCCTCACCAGTAAGGCTACTTTCACACTCGCCTTTTGTGCAGATCCGTCTTGTATCTGCACAGATGGATCCGCACCAATAATGCAAACGCTTGTATCCATTCATAACGGATCCGTTTGCATTATTCATAAAATAAAAATTTAAGTCAAAACGGATCCGTCTTGACTCACATTGAACGTCAGGACGGATGCGTTTGGCTCGCATAGTCAGACAGTCACCAAAACACTGCAAGCTGCGTTTAAGTGACCGTCTAAAAAAAAAACTAAGTAGGCCAAACGCAGCCCAATTGATGCATTCTGAACAGATCCTTATCCATTCAGAATGCATTGGGGGTTAACTGATCTGTTTTGGGCCGCTTGTGAGAGCCCTGAGACCGGATCTCACAAGCGGACCCATAAACGCCAGTGTGATAGTAGCCTAAGTCATATACATTACTGGTGTTATCTAATGCAAAAGAAGGGTTTTTGGGTTCCTACAGGCACCAGGGCCCCTCGGTTTGACTGCCATTTCTATACCCCTGTGAACATGTCCACATTCAGTGCATTACCTTACACTACTGTTTTCCCCACCATGAACAGGGTATGCTGGTTACATGCAGAATACAACTTTAGGCCTCATGTACACAACCATTATTTGTGGAATGGGTCAATGAAAAATTTGGAGAGCACATGGAGACCATCCACATGCTGTCTGCAACTGTGCAGCCGTTCCACAAACTATACAACACGTCTTATTCTTGTCCGTTTTGCGGACAAGAATAGCATGTTCTATTAGAAAAATGCGCCATGAACGCGGCCGGTATCAGTATTTTGTGCATTCACAGACAGAAAAATACATTACGTTTTTTATGCATTTGTTTTTGGATGTAAGCTTAACTTAACTGTGCAAGGAAAGTAAACTTTCTTTTTTGAACACGATCAGTTCTGGACATTATTCAGTAAGGACAAAGGGGCACATGTAAAAGGATTGGCATTTTAAAACCCCATAGGTGATGGAGAATTCGCCGAAGTTATGAGGAGGTGCTGGCCTCTCCGTAATTTCAGCGCATCCAGCGCCAGTCTAAATGTAAGATAGCTTCCTTGACTATTTTATACACCTAAAACAAGCATAGAAAAATGATGAAAGAGGAGGGTCCCTTCCCTGCCGCGCACACAATGTTAAACCTGGTATGAGTGGGGAAAAGTCACAGATATAGTCGCAACTAACCGCCTGCCCCTGAAATACGCCTAATTTAGGAGTAGTTCAGATTAATAAAAGACCCCCGCATAGTGTAATATTTGAAAGTGATTGTGTAATGGGGTACTCCAGTAACTTGAAGTCATCCCCTATCCAAAGAATAGGTAATAACTATTAGGCCTCATGCACACGACCATTGTGTTCACCCGTGGCCGTTGTTCCGTTTTCCGTGATTTTCTGCGGACCTATTGACTTTCAATGGGTCCGTTGAAAACTCGGAAAATGCACCGTTTGTCATCCACCTCCATGAACCGTGTAGCCTGTCCGTCAAAAAAATATGACCTGTCCTATTTTTTTTGACAGACAACGGTTCACGGACCCATTCAAGTCAATGGGTCCGTGAAAGAACACGGATGCACACAAGATTGGCATCCGTGTTCGTGGCTGTAGGTTACTTTCATAGAGAGATCCGGGGGCTGCCAGGCAGCAGGGGGCAGTCCCCCCTCCCTCCCCAGTTTAAATTTCATTGGTGGCCAGTGCGGTCCCCCCCTCTATTGTAATAACAACATTGGTGGCACAGTGTGCGCCCCCCTCTATTGCATTAATAACATTGGTGGCCAGTGTGTGGCCTCCCCCCCCCCCCCCCATCATTGGTGGCAGCGGAGTTCCGATCGGAGTCCCAGTTTAATCGCTGGGGCTCCGATCGGTAACCATGGCAACCAGGACGCTACTGCAGTCCTGGTTGCCATGGTTACTTAGCAATAGTAGAAGAATCATACTCACCAGTAGGAGGAGCACCCGGCCGGACACAGACATCGCAGCAGCCAGCAGGTAAGTATGATGCTTCTACTATTGCTGTGTCCGGCCGGGAGCTCCTCCTACTGGTGACAGTTCATTTAGCAATGCGCCGCACAGACCTGTCACTTACCAGTAGGAGGAGCTCCCGGCCGGACACAGACATCGCAGCAGCCAGCAGGTAAGTATGATGCTTCTACTATTGCTAAGTAACCATGGCAACCAGGACTGCAGTAGCGTCCTGGTTGCCATGGTTACCGATCAGAGCCCCAGCGATTAAACTGGGACTCCGATCGGAACTCCGCTGCCACCAATGATCGGGGGGGGGGGGGGGGGCCGCACACTGGCCACCAATGTTATTAATGCAATAGAGGAAGGGGGGGGGGGGGGGGGAGGCCGCACACTGGCCACCAATATTATTACAATAGAGGGAGGGGGGGGGCCGCACACTGGCCACCAATGTTATTAATACAATAGAGGGAGGGAGGGGGGGCCACACTGGCCACCAATGATATTCAAACTGATATTCTCTTACAGGGGGCTATGATACGCACAAATAACCCCTTCAGGTGCGGCACCTGAGGGGTTAATTGTGCTGATCACGGCCCCCTGTAAGAGATTGGGTGCTGCCAGGCAGCAGGGGGCAGTCATGTACACAGTTTGTAGTATATTCTAACTAGAAGCGTCCCCATCACCATGGGAACGCCTCTGTGTTAGAATATACTGTCGGATATGAGTTTTCACGATGTAACTCATATCCGACAGTATATTCTAACATAGAGGCGTTCCCATGGTGATGGGGACGCTTCAAGTTAAAATATACCATCGGATTGGAGAAAACTCCGATCCGATGGTATAAAAGGGACTCCAGACTTTACATTGAAAGTTAATGGGGACGGATCCGTTTGCAATTGCACCATATTGTGTCAACGTCAAACGGATCCGTCCCCATTGACTTGCATTGTAATTCAGGACGGATCCGTTTGGCTCCGCACGGCCAGGCGGATCCTCCAAAAATCAAGGAAGACCCACGGACGAAAAAACGGTCACGGATCACGGACCAACGGAACCCCGTTTTGCAGACAGTGAAAAAATACTGTCGTGTGCATGAGGCCTTAATGTGGGGGTCCTACCATTGCGTCTCTCATGGATCACGAGAAAGCGGGCCTCGCCCCCTGGAAAAGAACAAATCAGATGTTTTGAGAATGCACACTATTCATTTCTATCGGGGCTCCCGGATATAGTCAAGAGCCGTACTTGGCTATATTAGTCTGTCTATAGAGATGAATGGAGCAGCAGTCCGCATGCTCAACCTGCCACACTATTTAGTTTGCGGAGCTCTCCAGGGTACGGGACCCCGACAATCATTGGGAGTCCTACCGGTGAGGTACCCCCCACCAGAGTACCCCCTTTAAAAACTTACCACTGAGGAGAAAGAAATGACAGACAACTATGCTGTAAAGAAATGTAAGGTAACCCAAGTACATAATTTGATGCTAAAGCTACAATCAGCTCTATAGTAATGAGCAAAAATCATCTCTTTACATGGGAGCAAAAGCTGCAGAAGTAGAGAATCTGAAGTTACATGCGGTAGTTATAACACGTCTGATGCTCGGCCCCGGAGCGCATTAATGATGACACGAGTGTTACAGACATTGTCCACACACGGATTTTCTCCCATAAATCCCCACCCACACAGGGTCATATTTTTATCTATTGAATCGGTTGCTATGCTGCTGCCCGGGCAACATGTAAGTGCTTGGTAGCTGAAGGAGTACACAGTAAGACTTTGGCTCGCCTTGTAAATGTTACAATGTAAAATACCACGATGAATGATTCATGAATGTGTACACATACCAGCGATGCTGCAGAGATTCCTGGACAATACTGTATCAGGATCTTTAAAACATTTTCAATTGCATTGTGAATGAAGAGGCCTTTTTAGGACCGAAAATGCTCAGAAAATAAACTACTTCCATAAAACTACGACTGCGGACAGAATACACAAAAGGTCCTTTAAAGGAGACCACCTTTCAACAATAACAGCACAAGCGATACTGCATAATGAGGCATGATCTAGCCATCACAGTCATGAAATCTACGCGTTTTACTTAACAGAAACTTCATCTGTATGTCGTAAAAAGCTAGCGGTGTATTATTTCTAGCTGGTACGAAAATACAGGGGCAGGTTTATCAGACGCAAGTGACAAACTGAAGCCAGAGAGCCCTCAAGGTGCAGTTCTTAGTAATTCTCTACAACAGTCCTTTCGGCCCAAATTCAACCATGTATCTAAGGCTACTTTCACACTCATGTGGTGACTTTGTTTGTGAGATCTGTCATGGGCTCTCACAGGTGGTCCAAAACGGATCAGTTTTGCCCTAATGCATTCGTAATGGAAAAGGATCCGCTCAGAATGCATCAGTTTGCCTCCGTTTAGTCTCCATTCCACTCTGGAGGCTGCTTGCTGCGTTTTGGTGTCCGTCTGACGAAACTGAGCCAAACCGATCCTGACACACAATGTAAGTCAATGGGGATGGATCTGTTTTCTCTGACGCAATAGAAAACGGATCCGTCTCCCACTGACTTTCAATTAAGGTCATGATGGATCCGTCTTGGTTATGTTGCAAATAACACAAACTGATCCGTTCATTACGGATGCATGCAGTTGTGTTATTGTAACGGATCAGTTTTTGCAGATCCATGACGGATCTGCCCAAAACATGAGTGTGAAAGTAGCCTTAGGCTGTGAAGGCTAACCTCCAGCACTTCATCTGTGGTGAAACTACAACCCCCAAGATGCACAATTGCTTGGCTTTTCTTAGAACTCCATAGAAATAAATGGAGCATACTGGGAGTCGTAGTTTCACCACAGCTGGAGTGCCGGAGGTTAGCCATCACTGATTTCTAAGCTGTCTGCATGAAGCTTTATCTTCATGGGTTTTCAACAGATTATTACCGATACAAATGAAACTTGTACCTCCTTCTTGTGGACACTAATACATATTTCAACTCCAGTACAGGTTACCTGTGTGACCCACGAGTGCTGAGGAGTAATTTTACTAACTACAACTTTGGGGCAATGATTTTGACATGTAAATAAAAGGTATAATATAATTCTATGAGCACATTTATTAAGCCCTTAAGCCATATACCTGGCGGTGAATCCGCCAATTATGAAGAAGTGCTGGCCTCTTCATAACGTCAGTGCATCATCCGCCAGTTCTAAATGCACGACAGTTACATTTAAATATCTCTCTACGTCTGCCGGCCAGTCACCTTCCACCCCACTTATTTAGACCTGGCGTGAGCGGAGAGAAGTCGCAGATTGTGGCACAACTAGCTGTTCAGCTGCAATCTGCGCTTGAAATACGGCTAATATAGGCGTATTTCAGCGGAATAAATGACCCTCATTATATTTTATTTTTGACATATTAGAGGTAAATAGTTTATGGATTATGTGAAATACCACACAGTACATAGGATTGGTACTGTCACTCACTATAAGCAAGGTAATACAGGCAGAACATGGGCAATGATGCTCAATTGTACTCCTGCATAGCTAAGTCAATCTTACAAATTCAACATATATATATATTTATTTTTTTACATATCTTTTAAATCTGTGCTAGATATTCAAGACCACCAGGAATGTATTTGCATTCAAGACAGAAAGAAAAGAAGCATACAGTAATTAGTACTGTGGTGGTATTGTGCGTGCAGTGGGCATCCTGTTAAGATTCATATGACACAATGCCATTTATTATTTGGTTAACCACAATGTCTGATGCGAAATGTCACACTAGAATAGTGATGTAAAAACTACAGGAGTTTTATGTTCTCCATAACACAATTATTAAATATCATGATAAAACTATTCTGTTTTATGGTGCAAATGTATGCTTGCATGCAAACAAACCTGCCGGTTTAGCACATATAGATATATGCACACACCAGATAGATATAGATATATAGAGATATATATATATATATATATATATATATATACACACACACACACACACACACACACACACATACACACACACATACACACACATATATATACATATACACACACACTTGCAAATACCGCAGCAGCACAGCCAGACAGTGTGCACTTGGTGCAATCCTCCTGGAGGCCGGCTTCTCCTCCACAATGTATACTTTCCAAAAAACGAGGCAGCACTTCCAGATTTTCGTGAAAGGGTGAAGACCCCAAACTTTAATTCCCCAGCAACGTTTTGGCCTACTCAATGAGTAGCTTGACAAAGGCCTCATCGAGTAGGCCGAAACGTTGCTGGGGAATTAAAGTTTGGGGTCTTCACCCTTTCACGAAAATCTGGACGTGCTGCTTTGTTTTTTGGAATATATATATATATATATATATACACACATACACACAAAGTTTTACTATCTTTGGATCCATTCAGCGTATAAATCTGGTCTTATGTACATTCTACTTTCTTGAAGCTTCATAGCATCTTAAGTTTAATGTCTCCTGTATGTATGCTTTATTTAAAGGGGTTGTGTCACGAAAATTATTCTACATTTTTGCAAATCAGCACATGGATCTGAATACTTTGTAATTGCAAGTAATTAGTATGCAATGCAAGTTAGAGCGGGCTCGCATTGGCGTTGTTCAATTCCATGATGACGGAATTCTAGGACAGAATGCAAAACGGAATCCTTTAACCCCTTCAAGACCAAGCTAGTTTTTACCTTCAGGACCAGACCATTTTTTAGCAAATCTGACATATGTCACTTTATGTAGCGATAACTTTAAAACGCTTTTACTTATAACGGAGAAGCAACGTCACTACATCAACCCCCCCCCCCCCCCCCTTCCACCTTTCCTCCCTTCTACCCCAACCCATACTCTATCTCATTTGTTATGTTTTTATTTATCATTTGAAATAATTGCACATCTTCGTTCATGGTTGGAAAAGCTTTACTTGTACTTAAAACCAGAATAAAATTAAATAAATTAAATAAAAAAATAAAACGCTTTTACTTATCCAGGCCATTCTGAGATTGTTTTCTCGTCTCATATTGTACTTTATGACAGTGGTCAAATTGAGTGAAAAAATGTCATTTTTATTTATAAAAAAAATATATATATACCCCCGGAAGAAACGCACCAGGGAAACGTATGTCGGGTTTCTGGCTCTCTCTATATTTGGTCCATCTTTATTATAATGATTATGTTGTACCACTTGTTGCTTGACATAGTGGCAGATAGTGGACATAGTGGCTCACTCATGTCATGTCTCCTGCTCTTTGTACTGCAGGCAGTAGGTGCCAATGCTACTAATTACTTTTTGTTACTTTAATTAATTTTGAGCGTGGTTTCACTTGTGTGTGAACCACACTGTGGATATTTTTTTGCTTGCTTTTTCGCTACTATGGTTGTGCCTGCAGTCCAAACATCTCATGCGCTTTAGGAATACATTTTCATGTTATTGCTTTCTTGAGGTCATATACCGGTTTATTATTTTGTCCTGTCTAATCTGTGGGGAGCCACTGTTCTACATTCCAACACCCCTTGTATTTTACTATTGTTATTATTGTCTTATGGATTTGTCAATAAAGATGCTGTCTTTTGTACTTCAATGTGTGGATTACTTTATTTGGGGTATCTGTTTTAAAAGCAGCACCTGGATCTAAATACTTTTGTAATTACATGTAATTAAAAATGTTTGCATAGCTACTGAGTTATTCAATAAAATGTATCTGTACAGTGCCACCTGATGTTTTTATTTTTCCTATTTCTTTGACCTGCTCACTGAGCTGGTCACACATGCTCAGTTTCATCCTTCAGCTGCCCCTGAGCTATGATAGGGAGAGCATGGACACGCCCCCTGAGCTGCAGCAGAAAATACACTCCCCTTGAGCTGTCTGGAGAGCTCTCTGGATCCATGTGAGGTGCAGGACTGGTTCTAAGTTTCTTAGAATGAGATTGTCATGTGTTATATCATGATTTTCTGATTTTCATTTTTTTATGTTGGTCATGTGATAACCCCTTTAAGTTTTTTATTTTTCAATTTTTTTTTACAATTCTGGCAGTATGTTCACACTGGACTGAAACACATGTGGCAAATCTGCAGTGTCTTATAGCAGCAAAGTTGATTAGATTTTAACGAATCTCATCCACAATAAAACAAACAGCAATAAAAGCTTAAAAAAAAAAAAGAGTTTTACACGCAAACAAAATGACATGCACATGATATGTGTGTGAGAGAGAGAGAGAAAGGAAAGCTTTAAAGCAGGGGCGCACAACCTGCGGCCCGGGGTCCACATGCGGCCCTCAATACCATTCTATGCGGCCCCCAGCCATCTGGTAGCAGACATGTATGTCTATGTCTTGTGGCTGCTCACATGAATCTTTCATGTATTGTCCCATTAGATGGGAGTACTATAAGTGTAACTAGACATTTAGAATATATACTGTATGTTCAATATGCCATAAATATAGTATTTCACTTGGTAATACCCCTTTAAAGATTATTTTCGGCCCTTGGAATTGTTTCAGGTTGACAATGTGTCCCCCAACCAGAAAAGGTTGTGCACCCCTGCTTTAAAGTGTACCTTCAGTTAAAAAACAACTTCCTCTAAATGACTAGTACAGGTGAATAAAAGAACTTTGCAATATATCTTGTTAAAGAAAATTGTGCCCATCTGCTTTTATCAGGCTGCTTTGCTCTTTCCTGCTTTTAACATTGATGTCTATGGAAAGAGGAGGGACAAGGATGCTGGATGACAGACACACAAGCTACAGTTTCTTAGCTCAGCTACACTTACTACTTTTGACTCGACTATATCTAATAGGACAAGTCTTTCCATTTGCAGCAAAACTGACTTGTGCCCTTCATTCTCTGGGTCAGTACGATTACAATGAAACCACATATGTATAGTTTTTTTTTTTATGTCTAAATAGTGTAAAAATTAATTTAACCCCTTAAGGACGCAGGGCGTATCGGTACGCCCTATTTCCCGAGTCCTTAAGGACTCAGGGCGTACCGGTACGTCCTAACTTTAAATGCAGATTCCGGCGCCGCAGGGGTTAATGGAAACGGGATGCCGGCTGAAATCATTCAGCCGGCATCCTGTGACAATGCCAGGGGGGGTCATGTGACCCCCCCCCTATCGGCGATCACCGCAAACCGCAGGTCAATTCAGACCTGCGGTTTGCTGCGCTTTTTGCAGTTTCTGATCCCCGCGGTCCCTGACCGCGGGGATCAGAAACTTTAGTGTACCTCAAATAAAGATTTTACATCCCCCCTGCACCCCTGCATGATTTTTTGCCGGCGGGTGGTGCAGGGGGGGGGAGTTGTGGGCGGTGGGGGCGGTGCGGGAGGCGGGCGGTGCGGCAGGCGGGATCGCGATCCCCCGCCCGCCTCCCCTTGAAAATTCGTTGGTGTAGAGTGGGTATACCAGGGTGCCAGCACATTGCTGGCACCCTGGTATAAACGGCTGACATCGGTGATGCGATGTCAGCCGTTTAACCCTTTCCATACAGCGGTCCGTACGGACCGCTGTATGTAAAAAGTTAACAGTAAGAAGTAGCTCCCTCCCTCTCCCATCGGGGGGCTGCTGTGCCTTTGCAGTCCCCCGAATGGAGAGGGAGGGAGCTCCCAGACAGCCCCCCCAGAGCCCCGTCCTTACCCTTCCCCGTCTGCGCAGTTCTGACCACTACTGAGCAGACGGGGAAGGTTCCCATGGCAACAGGACGCCGTCTCAGGCATCCTGCTGTCCATGGTGCTGAACAGATCTGTGCTGAAGGCAGAGATCTGTTCAGACAAAGTGTAAGTAAAATACAGTACTGTACAATATATATTGTACTGTACTGTACTATACAGACATCAGACCCACTGGATCTTCAAGAACCAAGTGGGTCTGGGTCAAAAAAAAGTGAAAAAAAGTGAAAAAAAAGTTAAAATCAAAAAAACACATTTATCACTGAATAAAAATGAAAAAAATAAAATTTCCTACACATGTTTGGTATCGCCGTGTCCGTAATGACCTGATCTATAAAACGGTCATGTTACTTTCCCCGCACGGTGAACGCCATAAAAAAAAATAAAAAAAACGATTAGGAAATTGAAATTTTGCCCACCTTAGTTCCCAAAAAAGGTCATAAAAGTGATCAAAAAAGTCGCATGTACGCCAAAATAGTACCAATCAAACCGTCATCTCATCCCGCAAAAATCATACCCTACCCAAAATAATTGCCAAAAAACTGAAAAAACTATGGCTCTTAGACTATGGAAACACTAAAACATGATTTTTTTTGTTTCAAAAATAAAATCATTGTGTAAAACTTAAATAAATAAAACAAAGTATACATATTAGGTATCGCCGCGTCCGTATCGACCGGCTCTATAAAAATATGACATGACCTAACCCCTCAGGTGACCACCGTAAAAAAATAAAAATAAAAACTGTGTAAAAAAAGCCATTTTGTCATCTTACGTCACAATAAAGTGTAATAGCAAGCGATTAAAAAGTCATGTGCACCCCAAAATAGGGCCAATCAAACCGTCATCTCATCCCGCAAAAAATGAGACCGCACTTAAAATAATCGCCCAAAAACTGAAAAAACTATGGTTCTTAGACTATGGAGACACTAAAACATTTTTTTTGTTTTAAAAATGAAATCATTGTGTAAAACTTACATAAATAAAAAAAATTGTATACATATTAGGTATCGCCGCGTCCGTGACAACCTGCTCTATAAAATTACCACATGATCTAACCTGTCAGATGAATGTTGTAAATAACAAAAAAAAAAAACGTGCCAAAAAATCTATTTCTTGTTACCTTGCCACACAAAGAAAGTGTAATATAGAGCAACCAAAAATCATATGTACCCTAAACTAGTACCAACAAAACTGCCACCCTATCCCCTAGTTTCTAAAATGGGGTCACTTTTTTGGAGTTTATACTCTGGGGGTGCATCAGGGGGGCTTCAAATGGGACATGGTGTCAAAAAAAACAGTCCAGCAAAATCTGCCTTCCAAAAGCCGTATGGCATTCCTTTCCTTATGCGCCCTGCCGTGTGCCCGTACAGCAGTTTACGACCACATATGGGGTGTTTCTGTAAACTACAGAATCAGCGCCATAAATAATGAGTTTTGTTTGGCTGTTAACCCTTGCTTTGTAACTGGAAAAAAAATATTAAAATGGAAAATCTGCCAAAAAAGTGAAATTTTGAAATTGTATCTCTATTTTCCATTAAATCTTGTGCAACATCTAAAGGGTTAACAAAGTTTCTAAAATCAGTTTTGAATACCTTGAGGGGTGTACTTTCTTAGATGCGGTCACTTTTATGGAGTTTCTACTCTAGGGGTGCATCAGGGGGCTTCAAATGGGACATGGTGTCAAAAAAACAGTCCAGCAAAATCTGCCTTCCAAAAACCATACGGCGCACCTTTCACTCTACGCCCCGCTGTGTGGCCGTACAGTAGTTTACGGCCACATATGGGGTGTTTCTGTAAACGGCAGAGTCAGGGCAATAAAGATACAGTCTTGTTTGGCTGTTAACCCTTGCTTTGTTAGTGGAAAAAATGGGTTAAAATGGAAAATTAGGCAAAAAAATGAAATGAAATTCTCAAATTTCATCCCCATTTGCCAATAACTCTTGTGCAACACCTAAAGGGTTAACAAAGTTTGTAAAATCAGTTTTGAATACCTTGAGGGGTGTAGTTTATAGAATGGGGTCATTTTTGGGCGGTTTCTATTATATAAGCCTTGCAAAGTGACTTCAGAGCTGTAGTGGTCCCTAAAAATTGGGTTTTTGTAAATTTCTGAAAAATTTCAAGATTTGCTTCTAAAATTCTAAGCCTTGTAACATCCGCAAAAAATAAAATATTATTCCCAAAATGCTACAAACATGAAGTAGACATATGGGGAATGTAAAGTCATCACAATTTTTAGGGGTATTACTATGTATTACAGAAGTAGAGAAACTGAAACTTTGAAATTTGCTAATTTTTCTAAATTTTTGGTAAATATGGTATTTTTTTATGCAAAAAAATTCACTTTTTTGACCCAATTTTAGCAGTGTCATGAAGTACAATATGTGACGAAAAAACAATCTCAGAACGGCCTGGGTAAGTCAAAGCGTTTTAAAGTTATCAGCACTTAAAGTGACACTGGTCAGATTTGCAAAAAATGGCCAAGTCCTTAAGGTGAAATAGGGCTGAGTCCTTAAGGGGTTAAACTTTGAAAAAAAAAAAAAAAAATGTTTACATCACCATATTATGACCCCCATAACTTTTTTATACTTATATCTACTGAGCTGTGTGGGGGTGATTTTTTTTTTTTTTTGCGGGACAATCTGTAGTATTTTTATTTTTTTTTCCGGGACAATCTGTAGCATTTTTTTTTTTTTTTTGCGGGACAATCTGTAGCATTTTTTTTTTTGCGGGACAATCTGTAGCATTTTGGAGTACGTGTGACCTTGTTTTATCACATTTTATTAAAAAGTATTTAAATAATTTTTTATTATTTTTAAGATAACAGAAGCAATGAATTGGCCATTTGACCCGTTTTCCGTTCCATAATTCGCCGTATTGTAAAAATATTTGTATATTTTAATAGTAAGGGCGTTTTCGGAGACAGTGATTGTTATTTATGTATTGTTTTTTATTCTATAAAAAAGGGGGGCTTTAAACTTTAATATTTTTATATATTAAAGTTTGTTTTTTACTTTTTTATGGTTTTGAAGCTAATATTTGAACCTACAAAACTTTTATCTTTTTATTTGTATTCTAAACCCTTATTGGTCTTAGACCCATGATTTGAGGAGAATTGCTCATATATTGGCCACCTACTGGCCAAAATAAGAATTGCAGCTTCAATACCCTGGGTTTCTTCAGAGAGACACAGTGTATTGAACCCAATTACCGGCATCCTCATTGGCCGCAGAGGATACCGGTAAGAAGCATCACACTTGATCACAGCATCTCAAGGCTTTGACGACAGCGATCAGCATTATTGCAGTTCGCGGTCATTAGCCGCTGGTCTCTGCTGTTTGAAACAGCGGAGACCTGCTGGCCATGACGCCCTCCGAACATGCGAGTGGGCGGCGGGTGCCATTCTTGTACGGCGCTGGCAGTGAAGGGGTTAAAGGTGTTCTCTCCGTGGGGACATGTCACAGTCGAAGCCTGTCATGTCCATACCAGGACAGAAGTAAGCAAGCTGGCGAACTTAAGATGGCAGAGTGGGATTCAGGGCACAGGACTAGAGCAGAGGGGAGCAGGTAAGTATACTTTTTTTATTGGGTGATCCATACTAGGGGCCATAAGTAAATAGTTAATCATTTTTGGGAGCTCCCTTTAACATATTAGGAATTTTAAACTGTCTCACTTGACATACAATCTGCTTTTTCCTTTAAAAAAAAATATATATATATATATTAACAAAACATATGGGAAAAATGCTATGTATGGGCTAAAAACAGAGATTTCATCATTTTGCAGACTGACCTGGTAATTCTCTTTTTTTTTGTATGCACTACCAACATATTTTACATTCCAGTTCATCCAAAATGTTTTTCACAACATACTGGCTTTATCATCCATTTAGCAGTGCACATTACTTACCATATTTGGAATGTTTAGTACGTTAAGCCTGTAAAAGTAATAAATGTGCATGTTACATCGCAGATGATGTACCGTACATTCAAAACCACAACTGATTTCACTTTGTTTAAGGTCTTAAAAAAAAAAAGGGTTAAATTACTAGAACAAACGTAACAATGGTCCAGCCTTTGTCATTTACATTGCTTCATATTTCAGAAGGCCATAGTATTCAGATAGGAAACCCTGAAATGTTACATGCATACATGCTTCTATTTCCCCTATTTATGTATGTAATGACAGGCAAAGTGTCAGAAGATCGGTAATTATCAAAATGGAAGGTCATTTACAGACCGCGTGAAAAAAATTTGCTCTGTAAATCTCATGGTCCTTGGAGCCACATGGAGAAAAGCATTGCAGCCTTGGACCTGAAGAAGAGTACAGACCAAAGTCTAAAATGTATTCTGATTCACACCCTAATCTTACTAACAAGGTGTGCTATGGCTTCAAGCATTTGGCACACTATGCCAGTTTTTACCAGTATTCTGGTCATAAGTTTAGACTTGAGAGCATGCGGCAGAAGAATGGTACACATTATACGTGTGCTTACGCTGACCTCTAGTGTTACAAAGGCTAATCCCATTATTCTTGGCTAACCGTTACATCTGTAAAGTAAAACTATATCCACAGACAGGAACATGTGCCTTGATCTGAACAGCATTTAGAGGGTAAATGCACACATTCAGAATTTGTGTGTGAACAATCCGCACTGAAATCTGCAGGTGTTCGGTCAATCGGCATCAATTGGAGCAGATTTACATCCAGATTTTTCTCTCCTCATTGAACTATATGGAGAAAATCCGATCAGGAAATATAAAAACTTGACATGCTACGGATTTTAAAATCCACACCATAGGTTAAAATCCGCACTGAAAAAAATCTGCATCATGTGCATGAGAATTTCAAATTTGCACGCAATCCTGATTGTGTGCATTTAGCCAGATATTATTCACGATCAGGAGCTCACAATGAAAAATATTTGCCACAATACTAACTTCTCCAGTCAAAACGTGCTGCAAATGCATTACTTTACATTTATTTCCTCAGGGTGCTGCCATATGGTCAGGCTTTTTATGCAGTTTTTGAAGCCAAAACCAGGAGTTTTGGATTTAAAAAAAACAAGCAGATAAGTCTTGGTACTTTCACACCAGCGTTTTTCTTTTCCGGCATAGGAGTTCCGTCCTAGGGGCTCAATACCGAAAAAGAACTGATCAGTTTTATCTGAATGGAGAGCAATCCGTTCAGGATGCATCAGGATGTCTTCAGTTCAGTCTTTTTGACTTTTCATGCTGCGGTTTTATCTCAGCCCACAATTCACGAACACTTGCATTTTTCCCCATTGAAATGCATAAATGCCGGATCCAGTCCAAATGTTCCAGCAAAATGGATCAGTTTTTGCGGTCTGCTCAAAAAATTCGAAAAAATATATATAAAATACCGGATCCTTTTTTTCCGGATGACACGGATCCGGCATTTCAATGCATTTGTGAGACGGATCAGGATCCGTCTGACAAATGCCATCAGTTTGCATACGTTTTGACTAAACTGGTAGGCAGTTCCAGCGATGGAAATGCCTGCCGGAATCCTCTGCCACAAGTGTGAAAGTACCCTTATCTGTCCTTAATAATTACTCTCCTTTTATAATCCACTCCTGATTTTGGATTTTGAACATGTGGCAGCATCATCACCTAAGTGCTTTAGTCTTAGGCTGGGTTCACACCTGAGCGTTTTACAGCGCGTTCCTACGCGCTGTAAAACGCTCAACAAGGAGAAACCAATGATTCCCTATGGGAATGGTTCACACTTGGGCGTTTTACAGCGCGTACGATCGCGCTGTAAAACGCCCGACGCTCCAAAAAGTACATGAGCGACTTTTGGGGCGTTTGTGGCCATAGGACACTGTAGTGAATCACACAAACGCACGTCAAACGCGCGTTTACTATTACAAAAACGCGCATAAAAATGCGCGTCAAAAACGCGCGTAAAACGCGCGTTTGCGCAACGCTCAAGTGTGAACCCAGCCTTATGACAAAAAATTTGCTATTCTTGCACTTTGAAAGTGTTGTAAACAATTGTTTTTACTGCCTAAAACCTCAAAAACACTATATTGAAATGTATTCTAAAATGTGAAGATTTTTGTAATATATGGTACTTTAATTTTTTGGGGTGAAATAGGCACCTGGGGTTCATTTCCAATCTGTGCTCACAGGATAGGGGATAACTAGCTTTTTGCTGGGGGTACGACTGCTCCGTCCCCTACTGATCACGAGACTGGGGGTCCCGCTCTCTCATTCTGATGAAGGGGCAGGTTTGTGCATGACCACTGCCAGTCCATTTATTCTCTAGGGGCGTGCCATAGATGACCTCAAAATTTATCTTGCACAAAGCCTCCTGCAATCCACGGTAATTTTATGCGGTGTGCCATCAATTTTTTAAAACTGACAGCACAATGAGCTAACACAGTGGACTGAGCTGTGTGGTTCTGGCGCCACAGTTACTCCTGAACAGCTGGGGCACAGTTTGTTGGTCCCCTGCCAATCTGATATTGATGACCTATACTAGAGACAGATCATCAGTTAAATCCTAGAACTTACAAGACATGAAAAGGTTAAAGGGGTATTCCAGTTGCTTTTAAGTTATCCCCTACTGAATATACAATAACACAATATTTGTAGTCCTGCGTATAAATGAATTCCAGAAAAAAACAATAGCTTGAAAAGCTGTAGATGACCTTATTATTTAAATGTAACTTTTAATATTTTAAAATAACCAACCAAAACTCTTAAATGTTGCTATCCTGCCTATCTTTCTCAATTTACAATAGTGACTGACAGAGCTTATGCAGAGTTTGGCTGCTTTTGCCGAACAGCCGGCTGTCAGTCTCAGCAAAGGGGCAGGGAAGGGGTCGCGGATACCGTGACTTGAAGCAAGGAGGCCGCTGCCTCCATGACTTAACACTTAACACTGACAAATGTAAAGTTATGCACATGGGAAGGAATAATGCAAGTCACCCGTACTTATTAAATGGTAAAACACTCGGTAACACTGACATGGAAAAAGATCTAGGAATTTTAATAAACAGCAAACTAAGCTGCAAAAAACAGTGTCAGGCAGCTGCTGCCAAGGCCAATAAGATAATGGGTTGCATCAAAAGGGGAATAGATGCCCGTGATGAGAACATAGTCCTACCACTTTACAAATCATTAGTCAGACCACACACGGAGTACTGTGTACAGTTCTGGGCTCCAGTGAACAAGGCAGACATAGCAGAGCTTGAGAAGGTCCAGAGGAGGGCAACTAAAGTAATAACTGGAATGGGGCAACTACAGTACCCTGAAAGATTATCAAAATTAGGGTTATTCACTTTAGAAAAAAGACGACTGAGGGGAGATCTAATTAATATGTGTAAATATATCAGGGGTCAGTACAGAGATCTATCCCATCATCTATTCATTCCCAGGACGGTGACTGTGACGAGGGGACATCCTCTGCGTCTGGAGGAAAGAAGGTTTGTACACAAAACATAGAAGAGGATTCTTTACGGTAAGAGCAGTGAGACTATGGAACTCTCTGCCTGAGGAGGTGGTGATGGTGAGTACAATAAAGGAATTCAAGAGGGGCCTGGATGTATTTCTGGAGCGTAATAATATTACAGGCTATAGCTACTAGAGAGAGATCGTTGATCCAGGGATTTATTCTGATTGCCTGACTGGAGTCGGGAAGGAATTTTTATTCCCCTAAAGTGAGGAAAATTGGCTTCTACCTCACAGGGTTTTTTTTTTTGCCTTCCTCTGGATCAACTTGCAGGATGACAGGCCGAACTGGATGGACAAATGTCTTTTTTCGGCCTTATGTACTAGGTTACTTCAAGCAGGTGTGGAGAAGCGCACCGGGCAGGGGATAAAACAAAGTTTTCAGTACTTTTGCTGCATCTGCCTTCAGGAAGAAAGGCATCATCAGAAACACGCTGCTGGCTACACGCAGGTACTTCTGGTGGCTTGGGGTGGTTATGAGAGGTGACAGGTTCCCTTTAAATGCTCCGGTGCGCCACTCATTCATGCAGTGATTCATATATTCATATAACAAACTTATGACCCAGTCTGCTGATGGAAGCCAGAGGGAGTATGACACAACTTCTAAGAATCCAGCAATATGCCCAGAAAGCTGCTAAAGCCAACAGAAGAAAGTCAAATCTCTAAAGGCACATAGCTATATATCCAAAAACCATTTTGATTGGATAAGGATCACAAGGGTTAATCCATCTCGTAACGTGATGGTATATCACGAAGACATATCATCAGTTTAATTTCAGTGGCGAAGATGAGAATTCAGCACAATTAATAGATTGTCCAAATGTCCCTCTGCTGGCTGGATTCATTTTTCCATCACAGTATAAACTGCTCATTTCCATGGGTCCAACCAACCTGTAATCCATCAGTGGTGGCCATGGTTGCACACGATAGGAAAAGGCGCTGGCCTCTCTGGTGACCGAGACTGTGGGAGCTCACATAGACCAGTGCTTTTATTCTATAGTGTGCAGGCACAGCCACTGCTGCTGGATTGCAGGGTGATCGTAACCATGGAAAACAGCAGTGTATAACGTAATGGAACAATTGATTCCAGCCAGCAAAGGAAGCAATATGGATAATAACAATACATTAGTAACTGCCTTGTATTAACCCCTTAAGGACCAGGCCATTTTTCGCAAATCTGACATGTGTCACTTTATGAGGTTATAAGTAAAAGCGTTTTAAAGTTATCTAAGGCTACTTTCACACTTGCGTTCGGTGCGGATCCGTCTGGTATCTGCACAGACGGATCCGCACCTATAATGCAAACGCTTAGATTGCATTTTGTTCATGATAGTGCAAACGGATCAGTTTTGACTTTACATTGAAAGTCAATGGGGGACGGATCAGTTTGAAAATTGAGCCATTCTGTGTCAACTTCAAACGGATCCGTCCCCATTGACTTACATTGTAAGTCTGGACGGATCCGTTTGCCTCCGCACGGCCAGGCGGACACCCGAACGCTGCAAGCGGAGCGGAGGACAAATGGTGCCAGACTGATGCATTCTGAGCAGATCCGTGTCCACTCAGAATGCATTAGGGCTGGACGGATCCGTTCGGGGCCGCTTGTGAGAGCCTTCAAACGGAACTCACAAGCGGAGCCCCGAACGCAAGTGTGAAAGTAGCCTAAGCCATTCTGAGATTATTTTCTCTTCGCATATTGTACTTCATAACAAATATTAAATATTTATAAAAAAATACCAAATTTAGGGTACTTTCACACTTGCGTTGTTTGATTTCGGCAGGTAGTTCCGTTGCCTGAACTGCCTGCCTGATCATGCAAACTGTATGCAAACGCATGTCATTTTTTCTGACTGATCAGTCTGAAAAATGCATTGCAATACCGGATCCGTTTTTCCAGTGACATCAGGCAAAACGGATCCAGTATTTATTTTTTTCTCATTTTTAAAGGTCTGCGCATGCGCAGACCGGAAGGACGGATCCGGCATTTCGGTATTTTGAACCGGCACTAATACATTCCTATGGGGAAAAATGCCAGATCCGGCATTCAGGCAAGTCTTCAAATTTTTTTGCATGCTAAAGTTTTCTCTTTTGCCTGATCAGTCAAAACGACTAAACTGAAGACATCCTGATGCAAACTGAACGGATTACTCTCCATTCAGAATGCATGGGGATATGCCTGATCAGTTATTTTCCGGTATAGAGCCCGTGTGACGGAACTCTATGCCTGAAAAGAAAAAAGCTAATGTGAAAGTAGCCTAAGGGTACTTTCACACTAGCGTTTTTCTTTTCCGGCATAGGGTTCCGTCACAGGGGCTCTATACCGGAAAAGAACTGATCAGGCATATCCCCATGCATTCTGAATAGAGAGTAATCCGTTCAGTTTGCATCAGGATGTCTTCAGTTCAGTCGTTTTGACTGATCAGGCAAAAGAGAAAACCGTAGCATGCTACGGTTTTCTCTCCGGCCAAAAAAACTGAAGACATGCCTGAACGCCGGATCCGGCATTTTTTCCCATAGGAATGTATTAGCGCCGGATCCGGCATTCAGAATACCGGAATGCCGGATCCGTCGTTCCGGCATGCGCAGATCAGTAAAAATGAGAAAAATGTACAAGACGGATCCATCGCTCCGCATGACAAGCAGAGAGACGGATCCGTCCTTGCAATGCATTTGTGAGACGGATCCGCATCCGGATCCGTCTCACAAATGCTTTCAGGCAGCAGCAGATCGGCGGATCCGGCGGCCAGTTCCGACGACGGAACTGCCTGCCGGATCACACTGCCGCAAGTGTGAAAGTAGCCTTACCAAAGGCGCGCGCGTTCACAGGATCGGCCGGTAAGAGACAGGATCTACAGCCTGCCAGCGGTGATCGTTCGCTGGCAGGCTGTAGATGCGATCTCTTACCGGCCGATCCTTGATAACAGCATCTAATATACCTGCTACCTGGTCCTCTAGTGGTCCCTTTTGCTTGGATCGACCACCAGAGGACACAGGACACAGACACACCACTACACTACACCCCCCTGTCACTTATTAACCCCTTATGAACCCCTGATCACCCCATATAGACTCCCTGATCACCCCCCTGTCATTGATCACCCCCCTGTAAGACTCCATTCAGACGTCCGTATGTGTTTTACGGATCCACGTATCGGATCCGCAAAACACATACGGACGTCTGAATGGAGCCTTACAGGGGGGTGATCAATCCATATACACTCCCTGATCACCCCCCTGTCATTGATCACCCCCCTGTAAGGCTCCATTCAGACGTTCGTATGTGTTTTGCGGATCCGTGGATCTGCAAAACACGACACTGTGGATCCGCAAAACACATACGGACGTCTGAATGGAGCCTTACAGGGGGGGGGGGGGGTGATCAATGACGGGGGTGATTACCCCATATAGACTCCCTGATCACCCCCCTGTAAGGCTCCATTCAGACATTTTTTTGGCACAAGTTAGCGGAAATTGATTTTTTTATTTTTTTTGTTTTTTCTTACAAAGTCTCATATTCCACTAACTTGTGTCAAAAAATAAAATCTGTCGATATAGGATTGGCACACTCAAACATGCAGAACCCCCACGGAGTTAGAACAATTTATTATAACTATGCTTGATAAAATACTTAAAATACAATAAAAATGCAGTTGTAAATAAAATTGAATTAAACAATAGTGGTTACTTCTATATTGTTCAAATTAACTCGTTACAAATACTGGTTGTAGTGCTCCGAGTGTTAATTACATGGGGTTGTAACTAAATCTATATTCAAATTTTCGAGAATTGCCGAAAAAATCTTTTCGGAAGAATTTTCGGAAATATTATTCGCACAAAGTTCCGATTATATTCGCATTCAATAGACGCTAGGAAAATCTTTGTGCGAAATCGCATGCAGTAATTCTGTATATAGACACTGTGTTAATATCCTTTTGCACTCTTTATTCCTACAATCCATGCGTTTCCTAGTTGTTATATACTCGATTTCTCATGAGAGTATTCGCATACAACTCTCCTCTTCCTCAGTGGCAATTCATCAGATTGTGTACCTCTTATAGTTGTGGGGCTAGTGAGCTATTTCCAAGATATTAAGTTTCTACCCTCCTTTTTTTCACCCAAGTGGAAATTTAGCTCCTTCCCTCACAGCCATGGACATATGGAACCACATGGAGAATAAAAGACAAAAAGCAGAAGCTTTCATATTTGATGTCATAGATGATGATATTATGGGATCGGGTGGTGAGACATCGGTCTCTGACACATTCAGAGATTTGGAGAGGATGCCACTGAGGAAGGGGAGAGTTATCCCCGAAACGCATCTGGCGAAAGTTTCACCCCGGAAAGACTTGAACCCTCAACAGACAGTGCACTGTCAAATCCAAAGGACATCAAGGATTCAAGCAAGACGCTCTATATCTACCTGCCTTTAATCAGCTGAAAGCCATTAGTGGGAACATACCCCATGCGAAATACAGAGGAATAAGAAGCCGACATAGTAAAAGACCGGGACGCTGGCCCAAAGTCGGAAATAACAACCACTCTGAAAAACCAGCTGAACAAAGAGGACAGGTAAGCCCACAAGTGTGGGTTGTCGGTACTGACTTTAAACTTACATCTTACAGCGTCTATTTAAAAGAACCATTGCATGTGATTTTGCATAGAGACTTTCGCAGCGTTCTATTTTTTCGAATGCGAATATAATCTGAACATTGTGTGGAAGAATCCTTCCGAAAAGATTTTTCGGTAATCCTCGAAAATTTGAACATAGATGTATGCGAATACTCTCATGAGAAATCGAGTATATAACAACTAGGAAACGCATGGATTGTAGGAATAAAGAGTGCAAAGGGATATTAACACAGTGTCTATATCCAGAATTACTGCATGCGATTTCGCACAAAGATTTTCCTAGCGTCTATTGAATGCGAATATAATCGGAACTTTGTGCGAATAACATTTCCGAAAATTCTTCCGAAAAGATTTTTTCTGCAATTCTCGAAAATGTGAATATAGATTTAGTTACAACCCCATGTAATTAACACTCAGAGCACTACAACCAGTATTTGTAACGAGTTAATTTGAACAATATAGAAGTAACCACTATTGCTTAATTCAATTTTATTTACAACTGCATTTTTATTGTATTTTAAGTATTTTATCATATTTTATCAAGCATAGTTATAATAAATTGTTCTAACTCCGTGGGGGTTCTGCATGTTTGAGTGTGCCAATCCTATAATCGACAGTTACACAATTTGAAGGGTGAATTCATCAGATTGTGCACCTCTTATGGTTGTGGGGCTAGTGAGCTATTTCCAAGATATTAAAAAATAAAATCTCACTATACCCCTCACAATCCAAATGCGTAAAATTTTTTAGACATTTATATTCCAGACTTTTTCTCACGCTTTAGGGCCCCTAAAATGCCAGGGCAGTATAAATACCCCACATGTGACCCCATTTCAGAAAGAAGACACCCCAAGGT
Organism: Bufo gargarizans; assembly: GCF_014858855.1. Classification (NCBI taxonomy): domain Eukaryota; kingdom Metazoa; phylum Chordata; class Amphibia; order Anura; family Bufonidae; genus Bufo; species Bufo gargarizans. The sequence continues at coordinate 173,325,597 of NC_058088.1, read as the reverse complement.
ATTCGCTGACTGGCATATTAAGTCCATGAAAGATTGAAATTTTTGTCCCAAGTTAGCGGAAAGGGAGACTTTGTGAGAAAAAATAAAATAAAAAAATCAATTTCCGCTAACTTGCGCCAAAAAAAAAAAAAAAAAATTCTATGAACTCGCCATGCCCCTCATTGAATACCTTGGGTGTCTTCTTTCCAAAATGGGATTACATGTGGGGTATTTATACTGCCCTGGCATTTTAGGGGCCGAAAGCATGAGAAGAAGTCTGGGATCCAAAAGTCTAAAAATGCCCTCCCAAAAGGAATTTGGGCCCCTTTACGCATCTAGGCTGCAAAAAAGTGTCACACATGTGGTATCGCCGTACTCAGGAGAAGTTGGGGAATGGGTTTTGGGGTGTCATTTTACATATACCCATGCTGGGTGAGATAAATATCTTGGTTAAATGCCAACTTTGTATTAAAAAAAATGGCAAAAGTTGTCTTTTGCCAAGATATTTCTCTCACTCAGCATGGGTATATGTAAAATGACACCCCAAAACACATTCCCCAACTTCTCCTGAGTACGGCGATACCACATGTGTGACACTTTTTTGCTGCCTAGGTGGGCAAAGGGGCCCACATTGCAAAGAGCACCTTTCGGATTTCACAGGGCATTTTTTACTGCCAGGGCAGTATAACTAACCCACAAGTGACCCCATTTTGAAAAGAAATAGCACAGGTTAGATCATGTGCTATTTTTATAGAGCAGGTTGTTACGGACAGGACAATACTTTTTTTGGTTGTTTGTTTCAGTTTACATAATAAAGCATTTTTATTAAGCATATTCTGAAAGCCATACTTTATTTTTATTTTTTTGGGCAACTTATGTAGGGGCTCATTTTATTCGGCATGAGATGACTGTTTGATCGGTACTATTTTAGGGTACATACTACTTTTTGATCACTTGGTATTACACTTTTTGTGATGAAAGGTGACAAACATATATTTATTTTTTTACGGTGTTGACCAGACGGGGTGGATCATGTGATATTTTTATAGAGCAGGTTGTTACGCAAGCGGTAATACCTAATATGTCTGTTTATTTTATTTTTTTCTATTTTTTACAATTCTATGTCTCTATTTGTGGGAAAGGGACTTTTCTCATTGAAACTTAAATTATCTTTTTGGGTAAAAAAAACTACTTATTTCTTCACTTTTAATATTTTTGTCCCACTATGGGACTTCAACATTAAAAGGGTCTGATCCTTGTTTCAATGCAGCACAATACATCTGCATTGTACTGTATTGACTATCAGTGTATTATACGAATCCCTGCTGCTGATTGCAGGACCGCTAATGGGGGAAGGGGGGAGGACCGCAGGACAAGAATGCTCGTCCTGGGGCACAAAGTACCGGCCATTTAGGACGAGCATTCTCATCCTGGGTCCTTAAGTCGTTAACTTTCTCTACACAATAAATACCATTTGCTGAAATGAGACAACACCTTTAAAGGGGTTAACCGAGGCTGGAAATGGTCCCTCACACTGATTATACTTACAATAGACATAAAAAGTCTACACACCCCTGTTAAAATGTCAGGTTTCTGTGATGTAAAAAAAATGAGACAAATATAAATCATTTCAGAACTTTTTTCCACCTTTAAATGTGACCTATAAACAGTACAACTGTATTAAAAAAAAAAAAAAAAAAAATAATCTTTTAGGTAGAGGGAAGAAAAAAAATCTAAAAATAAAATTTCTTGGGTACTGCTCAGCTGAAAATTAATTTCCAGACCATTGGGCAGTAAAAACTGAGCAAACACGGATAGGGCTGCAGTAAAAGATTATTTTAGTAATCAAGTATTCTACAGATTATTTTACGATTAAGGCTACTTTCACACCTGCGTTAGGTGCGGATCCATCTGGTATCTGCAGACGGATCTGCACCTATAACGCAAACGTCAATGGGAGGCCGATCAGTTTTCGGATGCACCATTTTGTGCCAGTGAAAACGGATCCGTTTGGCTCCGCATCGTCAGGTGGACATCAAAACGCTGCAAGCAGCGTTTTGGTGTCCACCTCCAGAGCGGAATGGAGGCTGAACGGAGGAAAACTGATGCATTCTGAACGGATCCTTATCCATTCAGAATGCATTGGGGCTAAACTGATCCGTTTTGGGCCGCTTGTGAGAGCCCTGGATCTCAAATTTAAAAAAAATTAAGAATAGAACTGCAGAAGGATTACGCTAAATATTCCCAGGTATTTTCCTGGATAGCCAAAATTAACACAGTAAAAATGTTGGTACTGCCAAAAATCCTATATAAATTTCGCTGCATCCCACTCAAAGTCCCAAATCATTTAATTGAGCAACTGCAAAAAGACATGCTAAGTTTTGTGTGGCATGGATCTCGCCCCAGAGTATCTAAGAAAACGTTGCATCCCCCTCTCAGGAAGGGAGGCTTGGTAGTCCCTGACTTATACAATTATTATATAGCTAACTTACTGGATCAAGCTATGGAATGGTGGTCCCCAAAGGAACCCCACCAATGGCTGCCCATTGAGGAGCACTTCGCTAGAGGGAAGTCTCTAAAAGTATTACTTGCGGCTTATAGATTGAAGACTCTCACCCTTCCCCTCAACCAGAATACTATGCAAGTTATGCTTTCCGCTTGGTTGAGGCTGCAAAAACGTAAGGCACATACTTACCTTGACGCTCACGCTCTACCCATAACGGCTCTAGAGCATCACATCCCAACCCTCTCCTTATCCAAGTGGTTAGAATGTAAGATAGACACCTTAGGATGCCTCTTGGATGAATCGGGACTGGTGGAGTTTGAAACATTGCACTCCTAATTAGAGTTGTTGCGATACCAAATTTTTTATTCGGTTTCGATACCATGAAAAAGTATTGCGATACTCGATACCATTCGATACCACGCGAAAAAAATAAACCAAAAAAGCCACGTGCATTCCACATTTTTCAAAATGGCGAATCGCGCAGTTTTTATTTAATTTTTTCTGTTCCGGCATTCACCACCTAGATTTTTTTTTTATATTTTAATAGTTTGGACTTTTCTGACGTGGCGATGTAATATGTTTATTATTTATATATTTTATATGTGAAATTGGGAAAAGGGGGTGATTTATACTTCATATTTTAGTGTTTTTTTTACACTTTTTATTTAATAACTATTTCCCCCCTTAGGGGCTAGAACCTGGGATCTTTTATCCCTTGTCCTATTCAGCCTGATAGATCTCTATCAGGGTGAATAGGACTTCACACTGTCCCTGCTGCTCTGTGCCTTGTGCACACAGCATCAGGGATGTTACCATGGCAACCAGGGCTTCTGTAGCGTCCTGGCTGCCATGGTAACCGATCGGAGCCCCAGGCTTACACAGCTGGGGCTCCGATCAGAAGCTGCCACTGCACCACCAATGAGGGGGAGGGGAGAGGTCCCTGTGGCCACTGCCACCAATGATTTTAATACTGGGGGGTTGAGAGGGGCCGGCGCACTGTGCCACCAATAATTTTAATGGGATGGGGGGTTGAGGGGGGGGGGGGCACACTGCACCACCAATGATAACTACCCCTTTATACAGGAGGCGGGTACTGGCAGATCAGCGGCAATCGCAGCTCCCTGTCAGGGGCAGGGTGCCGGCAATGCGATTCTGCTGCCGGCACCCGCCTCCTGTATTATGTGTTAAAGACTGACTACTGTATATGAGTCCAGACTTTCACTATCAGGCCACACAGAGCGGCGCCCATCGATGTCTCAGCACTCACCATTAGTCCTGGGCGCCGCTCCGTTCGCCCGCAGTGCCCCATTACTGTCTCCTCTCCTGCTCCACATGCTGCTGATTACTATCGGAGCGATGGGAGGAGACATCAGCTTCACTAGTGGGCGTTCCTTCTCCCTGGCTGTAGCGCTGTCCAATCGCAGCGCAGGGAGAAGGAACGCCCACTAGTAAAGCTGATGTCTCCTCCCATCGCTCCGATAGTAATCAGCAGCATGTGGAGCAGGAGAGGAGACAGTAATGGAGCACTGCGGGCGAATGGAGCGGCGCCCAGGACTAATGGTGAGTGCTGGGACATCGCTGGGCGCCGCTCTGTGTGGAAATAATCCTATCATTGGTGGCGCAGTGCGCCCGCCCCTCTCTTCTCATTGCCGCCCCTCCTCCGCCCTCTCTTCTCATTGCCGCCCCTCCCCCGCCCCTCTCTTCTCATTGCCGCCCCTCTCTTCTCATTGCCGCCCCTCTCTTCTCATTGCCGCCCCTCCTCCGCCCCTCTCTTCTCATTGCCGCCCCTCCTCCGCCCCTCTCTTCTCATTGCCGCCCCTCCTCCGCCCCTCTCTTCTCATTGCCGCCCCTCCTCCGCCCCTCTCTTCTCATTGCCGCCCCTCCTCCGCCCCTCTCTTCTCATTGCCGCCCCTCCTCCGCCCCTCTCCTCATTGGTGGCAGCGGCAGCAGCACAGGGGGGAGGGAGGACTGCTTCCTTCTCCCCGTGCTGCTGAGAGAACATGAGCGCGCCGATAGCAGCGCGCTCATGTTCAGAGATACTAGGCTGCGCTTCTGCGCAGCCTAGTATCAAAAAAACGGAAATCCTGGTATCGTATCGATACGGGACAAAAGTATCGATTGGGTATCGAAATTTCGATACCCGCAACAACCCTACTCCTAATATGCAATACACCAACACCTTCTTCTATCAGTTTCTGTAGATATGCCACTTCCTCTCTAGGAATCCCCTACAGTCAGCATAGATACGAGTGATGCATTGCATAGACTATTCAGAGGGGAGGCAGATTGCCGCGCCAATCTCTCTGTGTGGTACTCAGCACTAATTTCTCCCATCAAGGAGGTGAAGCTGAACTTTCATTGCTCTCATGGAAAGCAGCTTTACAAAGGTCCACGAAATGCTCTAGATGTATAAACCATAGTGAGCAATGCAGAAAAATACAACTCAGATGGTATCTGACCCCTGATAGATTATCTCATACTATTCCTAGTTACTCCCCACTGTGCTGGAGAGAATGTGGAAAGGTGGGCACCCCTAGTCACATGTGGTGGCAGTGCCCGTCGGTTAGCAGCTTCTGGGCAGCTATATCTGCATTGCTGGAAGAGGTGACGGAACTGCAGATCACACCGAGTCCAGAAATGACTGACTATCTTATGTATGGGTCTAGATGGGATCCCGCATGAGGCTAGATGGATAGTGGCACATATCCTCAACGCTTCTAGAAAGGCAATAGCTAGACGTTGGAAAGAGGCGAGCCCCCCTCTGATAAAGGAAGTAATACAATTAGTAAACTTTAGCATGCATTGTGAACTAGTATTCACCCCTTTACTGCAGTTAAGGGTAGTCATACACAGTAGGTGGCTCATGTGGCTATCAAGCGTATATGCCACACCACTACCACCAAGTGCCACTTGATCTGGGAGCACCCTATGGGTCCCAAAGGGCATAAAAGCACATTCAGACTGGGTACAGACTGAAGATTACCTGATTGTATAATCTACTGATATGCGTTATGTAAGATCTTGTTTCTCCGGATTTGCACTAAGGAACACTTTCACATTGTTCTTCTACCACCGTGTTTTTACTGTAAATTCTATTTATGTTTCAAAGGTCATTTATTAGTATTTAAGTGTAAGTAATCACAATAAGATTCATATGAGAACCAATCATTTTACATAGAACAAATATCTTCTCTTGGAGATATACATTTCATTGAGTTTCCCCATACACCAAAATAAAAGCAATCTACTTCCAAACAAGATAAATAAATATAGCAATCAGAGCTGTAATAAATCCTAGTGTTAAAATCATGACTTACAAAGTAATGCTATAGCGCAAGTCTGAGGAATGAGAGGAAGACAGCCAAGGTTCCCACACTCTTTCAAAGGTAGGAAATGTGACATCTTTTCACATAGCAAAATTCTATTAATCCTATCCAACACTGCTTGAAAGCTGAGCGAGTTAGAGCGCCATTTGAAAGCAATGTGGATTCTAGCAGCTAGCAGTATGAATTGGGATAATTTAAATCTGGCATAGGTCAACCAGTGGGGCTCATCACCCAAAAGACATAATGGTAGCGTCAATGGGTAGTTACAATCTAGCACTGATAAAAACAGGTTTGTTATTTGAATCCAAAAGCGTTTAGCAATTGGGCATGACCACCAAATGTGTAGCATTGAACCATCCTCATCACAACCCCTAAAGCACCTAGGAGAGACTTCTGGATATATATGGTGGAGTCGGGTAGGGACCATATACGTTCTGTGGAGAATCTTAATAAATGTAACTTGCCATGAACCCTTCGTAAGAGTCTGGGAACCTTTATACCATCTGGAGGATGAGTATTCTTGTTGTAAGTCCTCCTCCCATGCCCTCATATAGGGTAACTTATCTCCTTCAGGAGCTGCGCCGAGTGTCCCATATATCCTTGACAACAATCCCTGTTTATATAATGATTAAGTAATAGTACGCTCAAACTGAGTAAATTCTATGGTTCAATCAGATGTTTGTAATGTTCGTAAAAAAGAAAACACCTGATTCATATTAAAACGTTCCCTATCAGGAGGTGAGTATTCCTCTTTGAATTCCGCGGGGGAGAGCATTTTGCCTCTAATTAGAAACCTATGTAATGTACAGAAACGGTTAGTTAGCCACCAAGCAGAATTGGAGTGCTGGAGGCCCGGGGGATATGCAGGGGTTCCTAAAAGATACAATAAAGGTGAAGGTTTGGATTGTAATGTAAATTTGAATCTAACCGAACTCCAAAGTATCTGCGAATAGTATGACAGGAGGGAATTAGTGCGTATGGTAGGTGGAATACGATCAGTATTCCAAATCAGGGCTTTCCATGTGTAGGGGTTAAAGAGGACCTTTCACTACTGCATAAACTAAAAACTAACTAGATCAGTGGGCAGAGCGGCGCCCAGGGGTCCCCCTGCACTTACTAGTATGCCTGGGCGCCGCTCCGTTCGCCCGGTATAGGCTCCGGTGTCTGCGCTCCCTCTGACTGATTTTTGTGTAGGAGGCGTGTCCCTTGCTGCACTGCTGGCCAATCGCAGCGCACAGCTCATAGCCTGGCTATGAGCTGTGCGCTGCGATTGGCCAGCAGTGCAGCAAGGGACACGCCTCCTACACAAAAATCAGTCAGAGGGAGCGCAGACACCGGAGCCTATACCGGGCGAACGGAGCGGCGCCCAGGCATACTAGTAAGTGCAGGGGGACCCCTGGGCGCCGCTCTGCCCACTGATCTAGTTAGTTTTTAGTTTGTGCAGTAGTGAAAGGTCCTCTTTAAAGTTGGAGTGCTCTATAGCAATTCATAGAAGGTGCGTCCATGGGTCCAGATGAGTTAGGAACATTTGGGCCAATCTAGCTGCCTCGTAGTATTTCACAATATCTGGAACTGAGAGTCCATCTTGTGACTTGTGTCTGCACATGGTTAGTTTAGAAATGCGTTGACGCTTGTTTGCCCAAACAAACCTAAGCACATCTACTTGAATGGACTTACGATCACTAATGGGGCTGGTATCGAGAGCGACCTAAACAAATAAAAGAAGTCTCGGGAGAACAACCATTCTGATAATATTTATCCTCCCCACCCATGAGGTCTGCAAGGATTCCCAGGAGGTCAAATCTTGGCGCACCTTTCGGTACAACGGTATGTAGTTAGTTTTATAAATCATATCAAGCTTATTTGGCAATAGTACCCCTAGATAAGAAATGTGTTGAGGTCTATATTGGAAAAGGAATTTTTGTAGCAATATGGATCTGGTTGTGGTAGGAGTATTACATAAGAGCAACTCAGACTTGGTGTGATTAATTAAGAGACCCGAGGTTTTGGTAAAGGAATCTAGAAATTTTAGAAGGGTAGGAAAGGAGATGATGGGGTTGGTAATTGACAATAGTAAATCGTCTGCAAAGAGACTTAATTTGAACTCAGTCCCCCCAACTTATATTCCTTTGATGTCATTGTGAGATCTGATATGAATCGCTAGTGGCTCAATGGCTAATGCGAACAATGCTAGAGAAACTAAGATTTAGTCTTACCGGTAAACGGTTTTCCAGGAGTCCGACATGACAGTACCCACTGGAGGATGTCCTATTGGATCTCTGTAGGGACAGGAAGCATGAGAGGTTAAAAGGCCCCTCCCCAGCCCTCCCACCAGTGTTCTTTCCAATTACTACACCAGATAGGATCCAAAGCATTTATTGAACTTCCATGTTAATCTCACATTGGAAAAGTATTTACGGATCCCGGCAATAACCGGAAAGGAAAGGCGGGGGTTAATAATGGGTACTGTCATGTCGGACTCCCGGAAAACCGTTTACCGGTAAGACTAAATCTTAGTTTCCAGGACGTCCCTCCATGACAGTACCCACTGGAGAACTACCAGCTTAATAACTAGGGGGGGACCACAGCCTGAAGGACTTTACGACCAAACGCCAGGTCCTGGTTGGCCAGAGAATCTAGTCTAAAATGTTTGACAAATGTAGAGAAACTGGACCATGTGGCGGCCCTGCAAATCTGTTCCATTGAAGCTTCTGCTTTTTCTGCCCACGAAGTTGCCACTGCGCTGGTGGAGTGGGCTCTTATAGATAAAGGGCAAGTAAGTCCTTTCTGAATGTAAGCCTCGCGAATCGAGTCTCTGATCCAACAGGCTAGAGTCTGTTTCGAGGCCTTGTTGCCTCTGTTCTTTCCTCCAAACAAAACAAAGAGGTTCTGCGATCTTCTCCAAAGAGCTGTTCTCTGTAAGTAAGCCAGAACTGTTGTTCTTACGTCCAAGCAGTGAAATCTTCCTTCCTGTGCATTCTTGGGGGAGGCACAAAAAGGAGGGAAGAATTATTTCCTGATTCCTATGACATGGAGATACCACTTTTGGTAAAAAGGATGGATCTAATTTCAAAATGACTTGGTCATCCAAAATCTTCAAGAATGGTTCCCTGATGGAGAGGGCCTGAATTTCTCCTATTCTACGTGCTGTGGTAATGGCTAGTAGAAAGACTGTTTTAAAGGAAAGCAACTTATCCGATAACTGATCAATTGGTTAGAAGGGAGAACTACAAAGACCTTCTAAGACTATATTTAAGTCCCACGGAGTCTGTCTGTCCAATAGTGGGTCTCAACCTGGAAATTGATTTAACAAATCTCCTAATCCACCTGTGGTCTGCTAGAGGAGTGTGAAGAAACTACTCAAGGCCGAAATCTGGACCTTAAGGGTACTGGGTTTTAGGCCCAAATCGAACCCCGCCTGTAAAAAGTCCAGAATGCAGCCTATAGATGGGACTGAGACCCCTGGATGAGAGTCTGATAGCCATGATGTAAATCTCTTCCATATCTTTAAATATATGGCCGATGTTACAGGTTTGCGGCTTTGTTGCAAGGTTGAAATTACCTTATCCGACAGGCCTTTCTTTCCTTCTCAGGATCTGCCTTTCAGGATCCAGGCTGTTAGTCTTAGTTTCTCGAGGTTCGGGTGTTCCAGGGGCCCCTGTACGAGAAGGTCCTTCCTTCCTGGAAGAGTTATTAGATCCTTTAGGAGCAAATCCTTCAACAGCGGGAAGCAGGCTCTCTTCGGCCAAGCAGGGGCTATAAGAATAAGGGTCGTTGAGCAAGCTTTTAGTTTCTTCAGGACCAATAGGATCAAGGGAAACTGAGGAAAGGCATACGCCAGGTCCAGGTCCATGTCCATGGATAAGGCGTCTACCCCTAACGGATTGTCTCTCGGATTCAGAGAGAAGAAATAATTCACCTGGGTGTTCCGCCTTGAAGCAAATAGGTCTATCTGTGGGAACCCGCATTGGTGGCAGATCTGAAGAAAAACTTCCCGGTTTAGGCACCATTTGCCTGCATCAAGACAGTGGCTGCTTAGGAAGTCTGCAGCAGAGTTCTCTGCTCCTCTTAGGTGAACTGCAGAAACTGAGAGGACTTCCTTCTCTGCCCAGTGAAATATTTTTTCTGATAAGTCCTGAAGTAGAGGGTTCCTGGTCCCCCCCCCCCCCCCCCAACGCTTCAGGTAACCAACTGTAGTCACGTTGTCTGACAGGACTCTGATGTGGTGGTTGGAGAGAATGTGTTCCGCCATCTTTAAAATCTCCCATACCGCCTTCAGCTCCCTGTAATTCAAAGATCTGTGGCTGTCCAGGCTGGACCATCTGCCCTGGAAGAAATGATCTTTCAGATGGGCTCCCCAACCCCAATGGCTTGCATCCGTGGTAATGACTATGGATGGAGACGGGTTCCAGGCCACCACCTTTCTTAAATTTTTTGGGTTGGTCCACCAGGATAGAGAACTTAGACACTGCTTTGTAAGCACCATCTTTGAGTTTAAGGAATGATGATCCCTGTCCCATAATGCCAGGACTGCGATCTGTAGGATCCTGGAATGAAACTGAGCCCACGGAATTACCGAGATACATGATGTCCTTAGGCCGAGAATCTTCATAGCCTCTCTTAGAGTAGGGACCTTTCTTTTCTGGAAGGAATCTATCTTTTCCCTTATTTCGACTCCGGAAGGAAGGAAATTTATCTCTCTGTGTCTAAGAGAACTCCTAAAAACTGCTTCCTGGTGCTTGGTACTAGGTCTGCTTTGGCGTAATTTATTACCCAGCCCAGATGCTTGAAAAAGGGTATGGTCTGATGGATGCTGCTCTCCAGATTCTGTCTAATGTCTGCAATTAGCAGAAAATCGTCCAGGTACGGAACAATTCTTATCTGCTGTTGCCAAAGATATGCCACTACCTCTGTGATAACTTTTGTAAAGATGCGAGGGGCCGAGGATATTCCAAAAGGAAGACACTGGAACTGGTAATGAAGGACTGTCCCCCCCTGAATGATTGCAAACCTGAGAAATTTTTGGTATAGTGGATGAATCGGGATGTGATAGTAGGCATCCTTCAGGTCCATGGTGCATAGGAGATCTCCCACTGAAATTAACGGAATTGCTGACTTTATGGATTCCATCTTGAACTTGTGGTAAGCTAATGACTTGTTCAGAGTCTTCAGGTTGATAATTGTCCTGAAGGTTCCATCTGGTTTCTTTATTAGAAAGAGACTTGAATAATGACCCAAGTATTTCTGATGCTCTGAGACCTGGACTATAGCATTCAGTTTTAAAAGTTTCTGTAAGTCCAGACATAACTGATTTTGTTGCACCTCTGATTGGAATCTTGTGACAAGGAACCTTAGCGGAGGAGGACCGCGAAATTCTAACTTCACACCTTCTCGGATGGAGTTGAGGATCCACTGATTTTGGGTGACCCGAGTCCAGGATTCCCAAAAAAAGCGGAGCCTGCCCCCGACTGGTCTGATGTCATTGTTTGCCTGAGCCAGGGTTTGGGTTGAAGAGGAAACCTCTACCTTTCCCTCCTTTGGGGTAGCTCCATCTACCTGTTTTACCTTTCCCTCTCTCTGAGGTTGTAAACTGCTTAGAGGTTTTACGAAAGGGCTGTGACTTTTTTATTTTCTCCTCCGGAAATCCCTTCTTTTTGTCCGCTGCACTTTCCAGAATGGAATAGAGGACCTGACCAAAAAGGTATACTCCAGTAAAGGGGATTGCACATAATTTATTTTTAGAGGCAATGTCTCCCGTCCAGGATTTGAGCCAGAGGGCTCGTCTTGCCGTATTTGTAAGAGCGCCATTTTTAGCTGCGAATGGAATTGATTCCGCAGAGGCATCCGCCATGAAGGATGCTGCAAACTTTAATAAGGGTAAGGATTCTAATATTTCCTCCCTGGATGTCTTCATCTTGAGATGATTTTCAAGTTGCTCTAGCCATAAACACATGGCGTGGGCTAGAGGTTGCTGCAATATTGGTATTAATAGTGACTGCAGAAGATTCCCAGGCTTTCTTCAGAAGCCCATCCATTTTTCGATCCATGGGCTCTTTTAACTGTGAGGAATCCTCGAACGGTATGGACGTCTTCTTCACAACCTTGGCCACCTGAATGTCGACCTTCGGAATCTCGTCCCAAAGTCTCGTTTCTTCTGGGTTGAAGACCAGCCTGCTCCTGAATTCCCTGGGTACATAGGGCTTTTTGTCACCCTCTTTCCATTCATCTTTAATAAGATCCTGCAAATAAGAATTTACAGGAAAAAAGCTTCCTTTTCCTGGCTCTTAATCCGCCGAACATTTCATCCTGTATTGTACGTTTCTGTTCCTCTTCCTCCACCGCCATGGTTTGTCTCACTGCTGTTAAGAGCAAATCGAGATGTTCTGTGGAAAACAGATATCTTATAGGTTCCTCCGTCATGGAAGGGGGATAGTCTTCCTCCAAATCGTCAGAAGGGCACCCGGGTTCTTCCTCGGAATCCGAAGCCAACTGTACCCTGGCACGTTTGGTCGGAGGGGAAGAGGGGACTGGAAGGGAAGGGGGCTGACTCATTCCCACCACCTGTACTTCTTCCCTCACAATGGTTCTTAGCTCCTCCAGAAAGGACGGTTGTTCCTCCTTCAGAATCTTCGCTAAGCAATCCGTGCAAAGGGCCTTCTTATATGACTCAGAAAGCTTCTTAGTGCAAGTTGCGCACTTCTTAGCTTTTTTCTTGGAGTCCCCATGCGGTCTATGTCCAGTCTCCTTTTCCACCTTAACAGGGGGAGGAGATATATAACCGGGCAAGCAGGAGATTCACCTAACCAGTGGATACTACTTACAATACTCTGGACGAGGGGGTCAGCAGAAGCATCTAGCTTGCTCAAAGCCTGGGCCTCCATGATGCAATCTGCCTGTAGCTAACATCACTGCTTTTTAAAGGGGTTGTCCGGGTTCAGAGCTGAACCCGGACATACCCTTATTTTCACCCCGGCAGCCCTCCTGAGCCTGGCATCGGAGCATCTCATGCTCCGATGCGCTCCAGTGCCCTGCGCTAGATCGCGCAGGGCACAGGCTCTTGTGTTTACAATAACACACTGCCGGGCGGTAACTTCCGCCCAGCAGTGTGTTCGGTGACGTCACCGGCTCTGAGGGGCGGGCTTTAGCTCTGCCCTAGCCGTTTTACTGGCTAGGGCAGAGCCAAATCCCGCCCATCAGTGCCGGTGACGTCACCGGGCTGCCTGTCAGCCCCATAGAGAGCCCGGTATGTCACCGGAACTCAGAAAAATGCCTTTGCCCTGCGCGATTTAGCGCAGGGCAAAGGAGAGCATCGGAGCATGAACTGCTCCGATGCTCATGTCAGGGGGGCTGCCGGGGTGAAAATGGAGGGATGTCCAGGTTCAGCTCTGAACCTGGACAACCCCTTTAAAAGGACTTGCCCTTCTGGCCCTGCCCTCGTCGCCGCTCGGATCCGCCTCCTCTTCTAGGGGACTCATTCCTAAGAAGAATCAACCCCTCATGCGAGGACTCCGGCCGAGGCCTTCAGCATGGATGCGCGCCGCCATCTTCACCGCGTCACTTCCGGTCGCATAGGAAGTGACGCGGACCGTGTCATCAGAGGAGCGTCGGAGCCGCCGCTGTGCGCAGAGCTCCCCCGGAGAAGCTGCAACAGCGTCCTGGTACCGCGGCATGCAGCAGAGAAAGGTACCCGGAGAGCTAGGGGACCCCTTCCCAGAGGGGTGCTGGCTTTAGGCCATGACAGAGGCTGAAGAGGCGAGGCATAAGCCCCCCGACCAGCCTCGGCCTAGTGATGTTCCCTACCATCCAAGCAGGGATTACTCCTCACTGCTCCTATCCCTGTAGGGACAGGAAGAACACTGGTGGGAGGGCTGGGGAGGGGCCTTTTAACCTCTCACGCTCCCTGTCCCTACAGAGATCCAATAGGACATCCTCCAGTGGATACTGTCATGGAGGGACGTCCTGGAAAGAGGGCATCCTTGCCGCGTGCCTCTTCCAATTGGGATAGGAGATGCCAGCTACAGCAACAGGCACACAGATAATCATTAGAATAGCAGAGTTAGGTGCAGCTGACATTAGCACATTGCTTCGTCGAGCGAAGTGCGCATGCGCCGGCCTGATGCGCCGGCGCACTTCGCTCAACGAAGCCGCTGCCAGGAGTCCGCACGGGCGCATCAGGCTGAGCCTAGTGGTGGCAGAGGGACGGGTAGGATTGCAGAGGCGGCGCTGAGCTGTAGAAGGCGGCGCAGAAGATAGAGAAGGCGGCGCCGGGCACCCTGTATTAACGGACCTCCCCTTGGGCACCTTAAGTGAGTGATTGACAGGTTATAAAAACTTCTTTTTTGGGCAAATAGAGCCACAACCAAACTTCCCATCAAACTGAGCAGGGTCAAAAAAGCAGTTATAAAAACCACATAAAAAAAAATAAAAAATTAGGAACATACTCTAAAACCTAGAGATTGTTTGTTTTGTACCTCCTGTCCCCTCTGTAAGGCCTCATGCACACGACAGTATTTTTTCACGGTCCGCAAAAACGGGGTCCGTAGGTCCGTGATCGTTTTTTCGTCCGTGGGTCTTCCTTGATTTTTGGAGGATCCACGGACATGAAAAAAAAGTCGTTTTGGTGTCCGTCTGGCCGTGCGGAGCCAAACGGATCCGTCCTGAATTACAATGCAAGTCAATGGGGAAGGATCCGTTTGACCGTTGACACAATATGGTGCCATTTCAAACGGATCCGTCCACCATTGACTTTTAATGTAAAGTCAGAGTTTTCTCCAATCCGATGGTATATTTTAACTTGAAGCGTCCCCATCACCATGGGAACGCCTCTATGTTAGAATATACTGTCGGATATGAGTTACATCGTGAAACTCAGATCCGACAGTATATTCTAACACAGAGGCGTTCCCATGGTGATGGGGACGCTTCAGGTTAGAATATACTAAAAAACTGTGTACATGACTGCCCCCCCCCCCCCGTTTTTAACTCATTGGTGGCCAGTGGGCCCCCCCCTCCCTCCCCTGTAGTTAGCTCATTGGTGGCCAGTGGGCCCTCTCCACTCCCTCCCCCTCCTAATTAAAATCTCCCCCCTATCATTGATGGCAGTGGAGAGTACCGATCGGAGTCCTAGTTTAATAGCTGGGGCTCCGATCAGTAACCATGGCAACCGGGACGCTACTGCGGCCGGACACAGACATCGCAGCTCGCAGGTAAGTATATGGCCCCATGCACACGGCCGTTGTTCACGGCCGTGTGCGGGCCGTGGAACCTCGGCCTGGATCCCTTCCTGTGAGCTGGAGCGCACGGCGTCACTGGTTGCTATGACGCCGTGCGCTCCCTGCTGCCGCCGCAATACAGTACTACACTGGTATGATCTATACCAGTGTATTACTGTACTGTGCCGGCAGCAGGGGGCGCACGGCGTCATAGCAACCAGCGACGCCGTGCGCTCCAGCTCACAGGAAGGGATCCAGGCCGCGGTTCCACGGCCCGCACACGGCCGTGAACAACGGCCGTGTGCATGGGGCCTAATGCTTCTACAAATTGCTAAGTAACCATGGCAACCGGGAATTCAGTAGCGTCCTAGTTGCCATGGTTACCGATCGGAGCCCCAGCTATTAAACTGGGACTCCGATCGGTACTCTCCACTGCCACCAATGATAGGGGGGAGATTTTAATTAGGAGGGGAGAGGGCCCACTGGCCACCAACGAGTTAACTACAGGGGAGGGAGGGGGGGCCCACTGGCTACCAATGAGTTAACTACAGGGGAGGGAGGGGGGGCCCACTGGCTACCAATGAGTTAACTACAGGGGAGGGAGGGGGGCCCACTGGCTACCAATGAGTTAACTACAGGGGAGGGAGGGGGGGCCCACTGGCTACCAATGAGTTAACTACAGGGGAGGGAGGGGGGGGCCCACTGGCTACCAATGAGTTAACTACAGGGGGTGGAGGGGGGGCCCACTGGCTACCAATGAGTTAACTACAGGGGGTGGAGGGGGGGGCCCACTGGCTACCAATGAGTTAACTACAGGGGGTGGAGGGGGGGCCCACTGGCTACCAATGAGTTAACTACAGGGGGTGGAGGGGGGGCCCACTGGCTACCAATGAGTTAACTACAGGGGGTGGAGGGGGGGCCCACTGGCTACCAATGAGTTAACTACAGGGGAGGGAGGGGCCCACTGGCTACCAATGAGTTAACTACAGGGGAGGCCGCACTGGCCACCAATGTGTTAACTACAGGGGGGGAGGGGTCTGCCCCCTGCTGCCTGGCAGCACCTGCCAGGCAGCAGGGGGCAGTCATGTACACAGTTCTTTTAGTATATTCTAACCTGAAGCGTCCCCATCACTATGGGAACGCCTCTGTGTTAGAATATACTGTCGGATCTGAGTTTTCACGAAGTGAAAACTCAGCTCTGAAAAAGCTTTTATGCAGACGGCTCTTCGGATCCGTCTGTATGAAAGTAACCTACGGCCACAGATGCCAATCTTGTGTGCATCCGTGTTCTTTCACTGACCCAATGACTTAAATGGGTCCGTGAACCGTTGTCCGTCAAAAAAATAGGACAGGTCCTATTTTTTTGACGGACAGGATACATGGATCACGGTCTTGGCTGCAAAACTGTGCGTTTTCCGATTTTTCCACAGACTCATTGAAAGTCAATGGGTCCGCGAAAAAAAAACTGAAAACGGCCACGGATGCACACAACAGTCGTGTGCATGAGGCCTTAGGCTACTTTCACACTGCCGTTTCTGGGTCCACCTGTGAGATCTGTTTCAAGGCTCTCACAAGCGGAACTGCCTGACGGATCACACTGCCGCAAGTGTGAAAATAGCCTTAGTTGACCACATGGTAACAGACATGCACATTCTTGGCGCAGTCTGGAAAACCACCAAGCATAAAAAATATATAATAAAAACAGGCCACATGAACTGTGAAACTGCATCCAATCGAAAACAGCACTGCAACCTGTGGGGGGAGAAAAAAAATGAAAAAAAAAACTCAGTGTGAACATAACCCAGGAGGTAAGTCACACAGACCAGCAAGACAGCCCCTCCACAGAACACAATGGCTACTGCCAGAGTATCACATTACACCTAACTCTATGCAAGAACCTGGGCCCCATGGTTCCTAAACTACAACTCCCTGACAGCAGGGCCATGATGGGAATTGTAGTCTGACAATATAGAGCGCTAAGGGACATACCTGCCCTCCAGCCACTCCCAGAGAAAACCGCGCGTTTGCAGCTGTCACGCGTGTGACGACCGCGGGCGGTTTCTCCTGAAGAGACGTCACCTCTTCCCCGCCCGTTTTTTCACTCTACAACCGCCCCCGGTACAACCTTCCTCTTATTATTCCCACCCTCGGTTACTACGAGTGCAGCAGCAGGTTTTTCCCGTCACGCCGGACCGAGCTGAGGTGAGAGCGCTACACAATATAACTGCCGTGCCGGTGCCGAGGCGATTCCCGCGCATTCTGCCCCGCCCTTCTATTGGCTGAGCGCTAGCGCGAGCCCCGGCCACCAGCGGCTCGCCAGAGAGTGGGCGTGGTCGGGTGGCGGCGGCGGTTGAACGCCTTTCCCGCCCATTTTAATGAGGTCCACTCATAATGTGGCCACATTGTGGTGAGGGACAATAATGGCGGCTGCAGGGGTCGTCAACTCGGAGTTTAGAGCTCTAAAACATAGTTATTTGTGCCAGTCTGTTGACCGGCTCCCATAATGCTGTGCGTCCAAAAGGGGGGGGAAGGGGGTTATTTTGCGGTTACACTAGATTTTAGGAAGTGCTGAGATTTTTGGTCACTGAAGTGTAGGCATTGACTGGGCTAAAATAGAGGTAAAACGTCATTAATAAACCCTTTCAAGACCAAACAGTTTAGGTTTTGTTCCACCCCACACTCCAAAATCCACAACCTGTTAAATTTTCTGTTCGTGTAGCCATATAAAGACTTTTTTGCTGGACAGGTTGTATTTATTTCAATGGAACCATGTAATTGTATTGGAAAACAGGAAAAAAAATTGTTATGGGGTGAATAAAAAAAAAACCACAATCCTGCTATGTTTTTCGGGTTTTAACATCGCAGCTTTCACTGTGCGCAAAAAAGGACACGACTTTCCTATTCTGCGGCTCAATACGATTATGGCTATACCAGATTTGTTTAGTTTTTATTTAGTTTTACAACTTTTTTTTTTTTAATTTTCTTTGCATTGCCTTTTTCTGGCTGCCATAACTTTTTTTAGATTTCCGTCTACAGAGCTTTATGAGGGCTTGTTTTTTTGCAGGACGAAGTCACTTGCTCAAAACTTTGTTTTAATGCTGTACTGAGATCTGTTGCCGTACAGCATTAAAATGTATGGGCTCCGGTGCCGCAAAATGAGTTGGCAGCATTTGTTAAAGGGATTATCCAAGGTCTATAGGCTCCCCCGTATGCCCGGGCCCCTCACAATGATTGTACTTACCTCGCTTTCCGGCGTTGCTTCTGATGCCGGCACAGACGTTTATGGGCCTCCCTATCGTTACCCATCGCGGCCTGCTGTTGACTGCCCCAATAGCAGTTGTAAAATCGAATCCCAAAGTTATTCACTGAAGTCCCATGAGACTTCGGTGATAAGAAATTTGCCTCGCTGGAGCCCATACGTTTTAATGCTGTACGGAGACGAATCTCTATACAGCATTAAAACAAAGTTTTGAGCAAAGTCACTTCGGATCTGGGATTTCAAGCTCGCTTTGCCCATCCCTAATTGTGACAAAATCCCAAAAATACACTCACCTGCTCCTTTCCTCTCTGTTCCTGTCCTGATGGTGTCATGTGCACTGCAGGAGGTTTACATGTGGGGAATGGAAATCTGGTGAAAACGGATGAGGTCCCACTGAGGAAAAGGGGGACATAAAAAAAAATCCCTTTAATTTAATGTATAAGAGTTAACGTCTAACTTTTTATTTTTCTCTTCAGATATTTCCAATATGGAAAAATTAAAACTGAAAAACATGACCGATGAAGAGCTCATAAGCACCTTACGAAAATACGGTATACCACATGGACCTGTTGTAGGTATGGTGATCTATCTACTCCTGCAGTAAATCAGTATGAGGGCTCATGCACAAAAAATGGTGGCATGCACTCGGCCGGGATCTGTGTTTTGCAAATCTGCAATTTGCAGACCGTAAAACACTTAGTGCATGAACACTTAGTGCATGAACACTAAGGGTGCATTCACACGACCTTGTGTTTTTTGCAGAGCGCAAAACACCAATCCACAAAAAATATGGATGACGTTTGTGTTGCATCCATTTTTTTTTTTTTGCGGACCAGTTGTAACAATGCCTATACTTGTCTGCAAAACGGCCAAGAATAGGATGTGTTCTATTTTTTTGTGGGGCCTTGGATCAGACATATGAATGCGGACATCACAGGTCTGCTGTCCGCATATTTTGCAGCCCCATTGAAATGAATAGACCCCATCTGATCCACAAAAAATGCGTATCGAAGTGGAGCAAAAATACGGTTGTGTGAATGGTGCCTAAGGCCTCATGCACACGACCGTATGTATTTTGCGGGAAGGGGGTCAGACGCGCTCTTACTTTTCTTCCCCCTTAGAATTTGACAGTAATAAGCCGGTTGTAAATACAGAGTCGGAGCAGTGAGCAAGCCAGGGGCAGACTGGGCATGCGCTGCTCTTATTAGGAAAAGCAGCGCATCTGCAGTTAGAATAAAGCCATGGACGAGCTTTCTCTAAGGCTACATTCACACGTCAGTATTTTCCTATATCCCGATTTTCGGTCCGTTTTTTGCGGATCCGTTGTTCCTGAAAATGTTTCCGTATGTCATCCGTTTTTTGCGGATCGCAAAAAACGGAAACATGTATAAATTTCAATAATCAAATAAAGTTGTTTGGATTTCTTTAAAAAAAAATTGAAAAAAAACAAAAAAAAACATTTGTTATGTGTTTCCAGGAACGGATTCCGCATAAAACGGATGACATACGGAATGACATCCGAATGTCTTCAGTTTTTTGCGGATCCATTGACTTTGTATTGTACCAGGATCCGAATTTTGCGGAAAAGAATAGGACATGTTTTATATTTAAACGGACATGCGGAACGGAACAATGGAAACGGACAGCACACATTGTGCTGTCCGATTTTTTCCAGGACCCATTGAAAATGAATGGGTCCAGATCTGGTCCTGATCTGTTCAGCAAAAAACGGAACAGATCAGGAAAGAAAAAACGGATGTGTGAATGGACCCTAAGGCGGGTTTCACACGGGCGTGACGGATTTGATCCGGATGCGTTCAGGGTGCGTTCAGTGAAAATGCTGCGATTTTGACACTAAAACAAGTCAGTTTTGTCTGCGATTGCGTTTAGTTGTTCAGTTTTTTCCGCGCGGGTGCAATGCGTTTTGATGCGTTTTTCACGCGCGTGATAAAAAACTGAAGGTTTACAAACAACGTCTCTTAGCAACCATCAGTGAAAAACGCATCGCACCCGCACTTGCTTGCGGATGCAATGCGTTTTTCACGCAGCCCCATTCACTTCTATGGGGCCTGTCCTGCGTTACAAACGCAGAATATAGAACATGCTGTGATTTCAAAGCATTGCAGAAGTGATGCATGAAAAACAACGCTCATGTACACAGCCCCATTGAAATGAATGGTGCCGGATTCAGTGCGGGTGCTATGCGTTCACGTCACGCATGGCACCCGCGCGGAAATAACGCTCGTGTGAAAGGGACCTAAAGCTCCTCCATGTCGTGCCATGGACGAACTGGCTGCACACAGAGCGGGGCTGAGGGGGCGGGAATCATTATAATAACATTACCATTCAGATTTTTTTTAAATAAAGTATATTAGGAAACTCTTTTTTTTACCCTACCTCCCACTATATAGTGGAAAGTACTTATATAGTGGCCAACCCATTTAACTTAGTGAACATCATCCCCCGGACACCTTAGATCCCAAGCAGGCTCTTGCACACGGCCGTTGTGCTCCCGTGGACGTATTGCGGGCCGCATACGGTGGACCCGCAATACACAGGGCACCGGCCGTGTGCATTCCGCATCACTGATGCAGACCCTTTCGCTTAAATGGGTCTGCAAATCCGGAGATGCGGTGTGGAACGGAACCCCACGGAAGCATTACTTCGGATCCATGCTTCCGTTCCGCATAAAAAATAGAACTTGTTCTATCTTTTTGCGCAACGGACGGATCACAGACCCATTCAAGTTGAATGGGTCTGGATCCGGACCGCAAATTGCCCCAATGCACGGAACGGAACCACAACGTTCGTCTACAAGAGTCCTTACAGAGATACCCTGTGAGAGTTTCTGTCACCAGAGTAGTGAAAAGGAAGGAAGCACTTAATGATTTTACGCTCTGTTCACCTCTTCTTCAGATCTCCTTCCTTTTTGTTAATTATTACACGTGAGAACGGTTCTGTAGCCAACACCTGGTAAATGCTGGGACATCACCGTCACCTAGCAGCTATTAATGCAAGATAAGAGAAAAAAAACAGAGAAAGAGAGAAATAACGATTAGGGGTGCACTCCACTATCAGGGGTCAGACGGAAACCATACACATAAAAATGCAAGAAATTATTAACCACTTCACATCCGCCCATAGGATATAAATGTCCTAAGGGTGGATGTTTATCTCTGAATGGACGTTCTGGAACGTCCATTCAGAGATGGCAGCTGCATGTTAATCGTGCAGCTGCCGAGGGGCAGGGTGTCCCTGCCTTCTAGATCGCTCTATACACAGCGCTCAACGAGATCAGGAAGCGCTATGTCATGTGACCGCCGGGGGAGTGCAGGATCTGTCGGGTCTTTCACAGACCTCGATCAGCCCTGCACTGAGGCTGTACAGCGTTGTATTCTGCTGTTCAGACTCTTTTGGGGGGGGTGGTATTTCCAATGTTACTGGGGCTAGTATGTCAGCCCCAGTTACAGGAGAAATCAATGTTGGAAACAAAAAGAAAGATGTTAAATGTTCCCCAGAGGTCTTTATGACCTTGTGGGGGACGCAAAGTGTAAAATAAAAAAATAAAGGGCCAGATTTATCATTAGCTCAGTTCAGAATAATGGAGTGAAAAAGTCCCAAACGCTAAAAATGGGCACAAATTTGCGACTTTTTTCTGCTCTGCACTATGCTCGCCAGTTTTCTGAAAGTTGGCGTGTTTTCTTATGTAAATGAATCTCTAGACAGATTTACTTTTGGGACTGTTTAAAAAGTCGCAATTTCACTCCAGTGAGGACCATGCTTATCTTATGAGACTTTTTAATAGAACATGCAACTTTTTCGTAAAGATGTGCGACTTTTGTAAAGCTGCTTACTGACGGATAAACTGCTACCGTCAAACCACATTTATTACAGTTTTAAAGGGCCGATCATAAATCTGACTTGGCTAAAACTGACTTTAGCCATATGTTAAAGTGGAGTGAGCTGTCAGAGTCATGATAAATCTGGCCCACAGTGTTTAAAAAATAAATAAAAAATGTTAAAAATAGAAAAAAAAAAATATATATATATTTGGTATTGCCGCGTCCGTAACGACCGGCTCTATAAATATATCACATGATCGACCACATTCGATAAACGCCATAAAAAATAATAAAAACTGTAAAAAAAAAAAAAGCCATTTTTGTAACCTTACTTCAGAAAAAGTGCAACTCCAAGTGATCAAAAAGGCGTATGTCCCACAAAATGGTGCGAAAAAAAGCGATTTTCTTATGTGGGGGCTCTACATAAGAAAATCGCTCAAAAAAATAACAAAAACTATAGCTCTCAACATGGAGACATTAAAACATATTTTTTTGTCACCTTACATCACAAAAATTGCAACACCAAGCGATCAAAAAGGCATATGCCCCCTAAAATAGTACCAATCAAACTATCACCTCATCCCGAAAAAAATGAGACCCTACCTAAGACATTCGGTCAAAAAAAAAACTATGACTCTCAGACAATGGAGACACAAAAATATGTTTTTTTTTTGCTTCAAAACTGCTATTATTGTGTTAAAGTGAAATAAAAAAGTAGACATATTAGGTATCGCCGCATCAACCAGCTCTATAAAAATTATATCACTTGACCTAACCCCTCAGGTCAACACTGTAAAAAAATTAAAACAGTGCCAAAAAAGCCATTTTTTGTCACCTAACATCACATAAAGTGCAACACAAAGCAATCAAAAAGGCGTATGCCCCCCAAAATAATAGCATTCAAACTGTCACCTCATCCTGCAAAAAATGAGACTCTAAGGCCTAGTTCACGCAAACGTTTTTTTTTTTTTTGCGAGTGTACAGGCCGTATACGGAACCATTCATTTTAATAATTCCGCCCAAAAACGGAATGTACTCCGTATGCATTCCGTTTCCGTTTTTCCGTTCCGTTGAAAGATAGAACATGTCCTATTATTGCCCGCAAATCGCGTTCCATGGCTCCATTCAAGTCAACGGGTCCGCAAAAAAAACGGAACACATACGGAAATGCATCCGTATGTCTTCCGTATCCGTTCCGTTTTTTCTAAGCCATCTATTGAAAATGTTATGCCCAGCCCAATTTTTTCTATGTAATTACTGTATACTGTACATGGCATACGGAAAAACGGAACAGAAACTGAAACGAAAAACGGACCGCAAAACACTGAAAAAGCCATACCGTTGTGTGAACTAGGCCTAAGGCTTCATGCACACGACCGTTGTTTGGGTCCGCATCGGAGCCACAGTTTTGGCGGCTCGGATGCGGACCCATTCACTTCAATGGGGCCGCAAAAGATGCCGACAGCACTCTGTGTGCTGTCCGCATCCGTGGCTCCGTTCCGCGGCCCCGTTAAAAAATATAACATGTCCTATTCTTGTCCGCGCTTTGCGGACAAGAATAGGCATTTATATTGCCGGCGCCCGTTCCGCGCACCGCAAAGAACGGCACGGCCGTGTGCATGAGGCCTAATTTAGACAATCGGTTAAAAAATAAAACCATCATTTTTTTTTGTTTTAAAAATGCTATTATTGTGTAAAATTAAAATAAGAAAAAGTATACATATTAGGTATTTCCAAGTCCGTAACGATCTGCTCTATAAAAAATTCACATGACATTAACCCCTCAGGCGAACGCTGTAAAAATAAATAAATAAAGACTGTGCTAAAACAACCAATTTTTGGTCACCTTGCCCCATACAGTGTAATAATGAATGATCAAAAAATCTTATGTACCCAAAAATGGTACCAATAAAAAAAGTCAACTCTTCCTGCAAAAAACTAGCCCCTGCGCAGGACGATCGGCAGAAAAATAAAAAAATATGGCGTTCAGAAAATGGAGACACAAAAACATAAAAAAATTTTTTTTCAAAAATGCTTTATTATGTAAAACTGAAACAAACAAAGAAAGTAGACATACTTGATATCATTGCGTCCGTAACAACTTGCTCTATAAAAATGGTACATGATCTACCCTGTCCGATGAATGTTGTAAAAAATAAAAACAGTGCCAAAACTCATATGTACCCCAAATAGTACCAATAAAACTGGCACCTTATCCCCTAGTTCCGAAAATGGGGTGACTTTTTGGGGGTTTCTACTATAAGGGTGCATCAGGGGGGCTTCAAAGGGACATGCCATCTAAAAACCAGTTCAGCAAAATCTGCCTTCCAAAAACCATACGGTGCACCTTTTCTTCTGCGCTCTGCCGTGTGCCCTTACATCAGTTTAGGCTACTTTCACACTCGCGTTTTGGGCGGATACGTCATGGATCTGCAAAAACGGATCCGTTACAATAATGCATCCGTCATGAACAGATCCGGTTGTATTCTCTGCAGGCAGCGTTTTGGTGTCCATCTCCAGAGCGGAGTGGTTACTGAACGAAGGCAAACTGATGCATTCTGAGCGGATCCTTTTCCATTCAGAATGCATTAGGGCAAAACTGATCCGTTTTGGACCGCTTGTGAGAGCCTTGAACGGATCTCGCAAACGGAAAGCTAAAACGCGAGTGTGAAAGTAGCCTTACGACCACATATGGGGTGTTTCTGTAAACCGCAGAATCAGGGTAATAAATATTGGGGCAGATTTATCATTAGCTCAGGTCAGAATAATGGAGTGAAAAAGTCCCAAACGCTAAAACTGCGCACAAATTTGTGACTTTTTTCTGCTCTGCACTATGCTCGCCAGTTTTCTGAAAGTGGGCGTGTTTTCTTATGTAAATGAATCTCTAGACAGATTTACTATTTCACTCCAGTGAGGACCATGCTTATCTTATGAGACTTTTTAATAGAACATGCGACTTTTTCGTAAAGATGTACGACTTTTGTAAAGCTGCTTACTGACGGATAAACTGCTACCGTCAAACCACATTTATTACAGTCATAAAGAGAACATTAATATATTTTTTCAAATTTTTATTTATTTTTTCTTATGTTTTAAATGTCTTATTTTATGGAGAATTTATATCTATAACGTTTTTAATAAATTCTTGCATTTTTATGCGTATGGTTTCTGTCTGACCCCAAGATAGTAGAGGGCCCCCCTCCCCCAATCATTATTTCAAATCCTCCTTGTTAGGAGAGCATTACATCTCACACAATGCATATAATGATTTTCTGGACATGTTCAGAGGAAGCATCTCTTATGATAAGACTTTTAAATACGACAAGAAATGACTTTGCTAAATTCTATTCCTGGTCTGTCACTATGTATACTCTTACATATGGCAGGCTGCAATAGAGGACTGTGTGCACTGTACTGGGCCAAATGTCCACCAAGGTGTGTTTGTGATATAATGGTGACAGGCAGTTTGAGGAAATGGTCACCTGTAGTATTAAAAAGAAATCATACTTACTTTATTATTTTATATTATGTGAACGGCCAGTATTTTCTATATGGTAGGAGACTTGGATGGCAAGTCACATTGTTGTCCTAGTGCAGGAAGGCACAGGCATGGATCTACTGATACTACAAGGTAATGATAAAGTAATGCTATTTTTTCCTTCAACCTCTCCTTTAGGGACTACCCGCACTCTGTATGAAAAGAAGCTCCTTCAGTATGAACGTGAAAAAACTACATTTCCCGCTTCTACAAGTAAGTAATTACTGTAGCCTTGTATCAAAACAGGCCTCATGCACACGAACATTTTGTTTCCATGTCCGTTCCGTTTTGTTTTTTTTGCGTATAAGATATGGACCCATTCATTTCAATGGGTCTGCAAAAAATGCGGACCGCACACAGTGTGCCGTCCGCATCCGTATGTCCGTTCCGTAGCCCCTCAAAAAATATAGAGTATGTCCTGTTCTTGTCCGTTTTGCGGACAAGCAAAGGCATTGTTACAATGGATCCACAAGAAAAAACGGATGCAACACGGACCGTAAAATACATACAGTCGTGAGCATGAACCTTAAAGGATAATTGTCACACTTAGACCCTAATTTAAATTTTTATATATGTAGTTACTAATAAGATGATATTCCAGAATCAGTTGCTATTAGAGTGACTTACCCCATATTTAATAAGATTCAGCCCTTAGCAACCAGTCTCCATAAAACTGCAATCTCACTATTCAGTTAAGATGGCCGCCACTGCCCTCACCCTGAGGCTAATCCTGACCTGCCCTCACTAGCCAGTAACAATAGCCCCCCAAAAGTGTCAGTAACCAGAGCCCTCCCCCCTAAAGGGTTAATCTCCTGCAGCACAAAGGGGTCCTCTTACCACATGTTGCTTTCATTTATACACTGAACAGATGGCAGATCTCCCTTCCCTGCTCTGCGCTGCTCCAACTCTACTTCTCCAGCTCTGCTGAGTGAGGGAGCGTCTGCCAAGCGCAGGGACAGGGAGAAGTGCACACAGCCCAGGCACTGTTATCAGCTGCTGGGGAGGACCTGGCTTTAATCATTTACTTACAGTCCCAGGCTATCAGTAATGTGACCTTGCACGCAGCGTGCTTCTGCGTCCTTCATGGACGGACCATGCCTAGCAACCTTATTTTAAGCACAGGTAAAAGTAGGCAGTACAGGGAACAAAAATGTGGAATTAAGGGGTAATTGAATACACAGTGAAAAGTTGAAATAGGGCCACCAAGGAGATATTATTCACCACAATCCAATACTCCCCAAAAAAATATGACAGTTATACTTTAAGGTTTTGCAAAGATTGTAAGGGCACTGTCTCGCTTTAGTTAAAGGGATTGTCCAGCAGGATACCATTTTTATTAGAGAAGGGGCAGAATGGTTTAAAAAAAAATTAAGTTAAAGGGGTTGTCTAATCTCGCCGTTACAAAGGCGAGATGAGACTAAAGCACGTATTACACCTGTCGGTTTTTCGGCAAATGATCGCAGACGAGCGTTCATATAAATGCTCGTTAGCGATCATCTTTCAGTGTATTACTGCCGCCTATTGCTTGTTCATGGGCAATCCAAATCTTTTGACATGTTAAAAAAGTATCGCTTGCAGGTGGCAGATCATGCTGTCTAATAGCGGCTGATCTAATCTGCTGACGGCAAACCACTATATAGCACGAGGACGAGCAATGGCATAGCGATCACTCCTCTCCATGCATGTAATAGCAGCGGTCTTCTCCGCCAGGGAGCAGGCATTTGCCTTGAGAGAATGCTTCCCTCTCAACAATCATCTGCCACAGGTCGCTGGGAAACGGCACAGTGGCTGATGCTTTGCTGTTTCAGTAGCTTTCATTACATTGCATGGGAGCTAAAGAAACAGCATGCTATAGTGTTTCCTTAACTGGCTCGCTCTGCTCTTTTCTGGCCACCTGGTTGTCAGGTTTCTAAATCTGCAGAAAATTAACTTTAATCCTTGTCCCCACCTTATGCAAACTTTTGTTCCCTTTTTGTAAGGGATTATGCACACAACCATAATTTACCCCTGGAAACGCAGTCCATGAGTCAGCCGCATCTTCCGAGCTGACCGTGGCTCCCTTGGCCTAAACTGACTGTGACATAGTAATTTATGATACAGTCAGTCTGTATTTGATCACGAGGGCTACTGCAGTGTACTCACATCATCAAGTGAGTACACTGCAATGTCATGTGCATGAGCTCAAAATTAGCAGAAAATCATCTTTAATCGTTGTCCTCACTTTATGCAAATTATCTGTTTCAAGGCAAGGAAGCTGGCGCTTTGCTCCTTGAAGTCAAGCTTTCACCGCTTGAACGCTGCTTACTCCTTCT
The DNA here is from genome assembly GCF_014858855.1 of Bufo gargarizans. NCBI lineage: Eukaryota > Metazoa > Chordata > Amphibia > Anura > Bufonidae > Bufo > Bufo gargarizans. The sequence goes on along the minus strand of NC_058088.1, from coordinate 173,297,623 downwards.
TGATTTATGTTCACTAGCTCACAGAGTGTCATCCCCTGGTCTCCTTAGATCCCACACAGGCTCCTTAGGCTGGGTTCACACCTGAGCGTTTTACAGCGCGTTCCTACGCGCTGTAAAACGCTCAACAAGGAGAAACCAATGATTCCCTATGGGAATGGTTCACACTTGGGCGTTTTACAGCGCGTACGATCGCGCTGTAAAACGCCCGACGCTCCAAAAAGTACATGAGCGACTTTTGGGGCGTTTGTGGCCATAGGACACTGTAGTGAATCACACAAACGCGCGTCAAACGCGCGTTTACTATTACAAAAACGCGCATAAAAATGCGCGTAAAACGCGCGTTTGCGCAACGCTCAAGTGTGAACCCAGCCTTAGGCTACTTTCACACCTGCGTTCGATCGGATCCGTTCTGAACGGATCAGCTCATATTAATGCAGACGGTGGCTCCGTTCAGAACGGATCCGTCTGCATTATAACTTAGAAAAATTTTCTAAGTGTGAAAGTAGCCTGAGCGGATCCGTTCAGACTTTACATTAAAAGTCAATGGGGGACTGATCCGCTTGAAGATTGAGCCATATGGTGTCATCTTCAAGCGGATCCGTCCCCATTGACTTACATTGTAAGTCGGAACGGATCCGCTCGCCTCCGCACGGCCAGGCGGACACCCGAACGCTGCTTGCAGCGTTCAGGTGTCCGCTCGCGGAGCGGAGGCTGAGCGCTGGCAGGCGGATGCATTCTCAGTGGATCCGCCTCCACTGAGAATGCATTAGGGCCAGACGGCTGCGTTCAGGGCCGCTCGTGAGCCCCTTCAAACGGAGCTCACGAGCGGACACCTGAACGCAGGTGTGAAAGGAGCCTTACCGTCCGTTGCATACCCATTGACTTTGGGTGTACAGCCCCTAGCTTCAGGGTTTCACTGCACATGAACCAAACCAGTTTTCAATAGGGCAATTTAAAAATGTGTGAATTGTGACTTAAAAAGATACCCTTTGGGAATTTCTGACACAAGAAAGTGTGAAAAAGTAGTGAAAAGGAAGGAAGTACTAAAAGATTTTACGCTGTGTTCACCTCTTCTTCAGATCTCCTTCCTTTGTGTTAATTATAGCAAGAAGGGGGGGGGGGGGGGAGAAAGGTCATAGTGTGAAAATGTACAATACTTTTGCCTTCACTAGGAAGAATGTTGCTCACCTTCTCTGATTGTGCAGATAGGCACAAAACTTGCGAATAGCCTGTAGGAATAGATAGACTGGTCTGTGCTGCCAGTGTTAGATTACAGTTCTCACTGGTTGGGTGCCAACCAACAGGAGGTCAAAGAAAACATAGTGTAGTTGAAGGCTAAGTGCTGGGTCAAAGCTCTGTATCTGATTTGAATCCTCTCAGGGCGCATAGACAAAACCACTTTAGGATTAGAATAAACCTTATTTAATGGTATCTCTATAAAACAACACATTTTGGGGTGTTAAACTCTCTTTTCATGTCCAAAAAGTGGAATAATTGCACAAGACACTCCATAGTTCGGGCACTCTTTAGGTCCTCAGGTCCACATAAAAAAAACAATATAAAATACATGAGTAGATGAATATTGAACATTTGTACACATAGGCCTGGTACTTGAAAAAATTAAACCATTACACTGATATATAAAATCATACTGTTTAAGAAATGCTGAAAATTAGAAACTCAGGCAATCCGTTCCTAAGTTTCAGTATCTCTTAAATGGTATGATAATATAACAAGAAGATGATATATGGTTTTAAAAATGTGTAATAAATAAATAAAAATCTGAAAAGTGTGACGCACATTTGTATCCAGCCCCCTGTACCCTGATACCCCTAAATAAAATCCAGTTTTAAAAACCAACTGCATTTAGAAGTCACCTAATTAGTAACAGAGTCCACCTGTGTGAAATGTATTTTCAGTATAACTACCGCTGTTCTGTGAAGGTCTCAGAGGTTTGTTAGAGAACATTAGTGATGAAACCACATCATGAAAACCAAGGAACACACCAGACAGGTCAGGGAGAAAGTTGTGGAAAAGTGTAAAGCAGGACTAGGTTATAAATAAAATATCCCAAGCTTTGAACATCTCACGGAGCACTGTTCAATCCATCATCCGAAAATGGAAGGAGTATGGCACAATTGCAAACTTACCGAGACATGGCCGTCCACCTAAACCGACAGCCCAGGCAAGGAGAGCACTAATTAGAGAAGCAGCCAAGAGGCCCATGGTCACTCTGGAGGAGCTGCAGAGATCCACAGCTCAGGTGGGGGAATTTGTCCACAGTACAACTATTAGTCGTGTACCCCACAAATCTGACCTTTATGGAAGAGTGTCAAGAAGAAGGCCATTTTTTAAAGAAGTACCATATGCAGTTTGCCACAAGTCATGTAGGGGGCACAGCAAACATGTGGAAGAAGGTGCTCTCGCCAGATGAGACCAAAGTTTAACTTTTTGGCCTAAATACAAAATGCTGTGTGTGGAGGAAAACTAATACTGCACATCACCCTATACACACCATCCCCACTGTAAAACACGGTGGTGGTGGCAGCATCATGCTGTGGGGATGCTTTTCACCAGCAGGGACAGGGAAGCTGGTCAGAGTTGATAAGGAGATGGATGGAGCTAAATACAGGGCAATCCTGGAGGAAACCCTGTTAAAGGCTGCAAAAGACTTGAGACTGGGGGAGGTTAACCTTCCAGAAAGACAAGGTCCCTAAACATACAGTCAGAGCTACAATGAAATGGTTTAGATCAAAGCACATTCATGTGTTAGAATGGCCCAGTCACAGTCCAGACCTAAATCCCATTGAGAACCTGTGGCAAGACTTGCAAATTGCTGTCATCTCCTGCTGCCCCATCCTGACAGCCAATGCAGTGAATTAATGAGTAGTTTCCAATATGAGAACAGAAAATTTATTTTAAAGAAATGTATTTTAGATCTAACACATGCCAGACACAAGCTGCACTCGTTGGAGCCCATTGTGTGGCAGCAGTATTTTGTCCTGCTTTTTTGCCACAGTCTGTGATAGATGCTCTTAATAGAACCTTTGCCTCGAATGTGAGCCTAGCCTCACAGTACTTTCTGCTAAAATAGCAAATTCCAAATTGTCGATCCTACTTTGAGCGCTCCAGGTTACGGGTGTGGTGAATCCTGTTCACACCAAGTTCACTTTTTAACATTTAAAACCGCTCTGCTCCCCAACAGGTGTCGCTCCGACCACTTCAGTATATGTAGATATTCAGAAATGCACCAGTCACTGTTTCCATAGTACTCCACACACTTATTCGTCTCTCCTATAATTGGTCAAACCAAAGGAGCAAAGGGTAGTGAAGCACCGCAGTAGATATTTTAAAATCAGCTTTTATTATACTCACAAGATCAAAAAAGGACACAGGCGTATCAAATATTTAGACCGGTTTCCCATCTGCCACATATACTGAAGTGGTCGGAGCGGCACCTGTTGGGGAGCAGCGTGGTTTTAAATCAGAGTACTTTTTAGTTTAACTCTTTAGTAGCATCATGTAAATGCCATAACGGTCCGACCACATGGTGCTTGAGATGCAGCCACACTGTGTCTGAGTGCTGCAGTATCATTAGTTTAATCACAGCCCGCTGCGCCTCCTATGTAACTGACCCCAACTGTGATTCAAGTACCATGTGGTCATATCCTAAAAATTTGGGGGGTCATTTATTATCCAGAAATACACCTATATTAGTGCAGATTGCAGTGCAATGGTTATTTGTGCTGAAATCTGTGACTTTTCCCTGCACACACCAGGTTTAAAAAAGTGGACTCATTCATAATCTTCTATGCCTGTTTTAGGCATAGAAATTGGTCTAAATGTAAGACAGCTAGGAAGCTGGCTTACATTTAGACTGGTGCTGGATACGCCATAGTTATGTAGAGGCCTGCACCTCTTCATAACATCGGCGGATCCACTGCCAGCTATAAGACGTTTAAGACTGGCGTCTAAAACGCTGGATCTTAATAAATGACCCCCTTTGTCCTATACTTTGAACAATTAACAGTGGTAGCATGCAGCAGACCCCTGGGTAAATGAAGGATGGTTCTACTGATCAGACAAACCTTTCCATATGAGAGTCTACTGTTCCATGCATGATATGGTTTATAGGCAAATGAAAAGATGTCAAATGAATATGTTTGATTAATTATATTTTCCAGGTTCTTACACGAGCAGACAGCAGTACAGTGGAAGAGACTTTGATGACAGTGGTAGGGAAAGATTTAGATTATTTCTTTTTACTAGAATTTATATCCAATTTGTATTGTCTAAAATACTGTGGATGATTATAAATTACTGTAATCTGTGTTAAACATAAGATAGGTTTCAGTTGATCATTGTTCCTCTTGTGTTGCACTAGTCTGTAATGGCTTGGAGCAGAGAGCAGAACCCAGGCCTGGGCACGGCAAGATGAACCCACCCCTTTAAAGATGCATTACTCACCTATGCCCCACTATTGCTGTTATGGTCAGTGACCTACACCAGTCTCTTATTGGCTGAGCGGTCATTTCTTGCCATTTTCTGTCTGTCAAGAGTGGACCAGAAAGCAGAGACCAGCAGGGATGCTGTATGCATTGTAATGGTAGCAGTTGAGGAAAACCCCTATCACCTCTCCTGACATGTCTGTTTTGCTAAAAACTTTCCCCATTTTATTAGACCCCAGAATTGTGCCACCCCCTGCACAGTAACCACTGATTGGACAGTGTGATTGCATGTATAATGTATGCCAATCTTGTGGCATAAATAATGGTTAATGCGTCAGGCTGAGTAAGCCCCATATCTTCTACTACACCCTCCAGCCAGTTTTTTTTTTCCAAAAGTGCTGTGAGTGGTATAAAATCTTAAAGGGTTTCTGTCACTAGGTTTAACCCTATTAAACTGGCTGACATTAGCGAAGTGCTAATGTCAGTAGACCCTAACTAGCCTATTCTTATGCTTTTTATTATATGCTAATTAACCTCTAGGAGCAGGGGGGGTGTTGCACCTGCTCCTACAGGCTCCGTTCGCCCACCTCTTTTAACGCCCTTGTTCACTTGATTGACAGGGCCAGGGCAGCGTTGGTCTCCTCCTGCCGGCGAAAATCGCACGCCTGCGCCGTCCCGTTCAGTATTCGGCGCAGTGAGTGAAGGACGCTCGTCGGTTGCTGGCTTCCTCACTGCGCCTGCGCTGAATACAGCCAGCATCGCAGAGAAGAGGGAGGAGAGAGCTGTGACGTCGCTGGATTCTGCTATGTGGTAAGTATTTGGCTAGTGCTTTATTCCCACTGATACCACCAATGATCAAGGGGGCATTAGAAGAATACATATTTTATACAAAAAATGTTCTACCAATAATAATTATATTTATGACCACTATATCACCAACGAATCAAATAAATTTGGCCACCAGATGATATAATATACAGTACAGACCAAAAGTTTGGACACACCTTCTCATTCAAAGAGTTTTCTTTATTTTCATGACTATGAAAATTGTAGATTCACACTGAAGGCATCAAAACTATGAATTAACACATGTGGAATTATATACATAACAAAAAAGTGTGAAACAACTGAAAATATGTCATATTCTAGGTTCTTCAAAGTAGCCACCTTTTGCTTTGATTACTGCTTTGCACACTCTTTGCATTCTCTTGATGAGCTTCAAGAGGTAGTCACCTGAAATGGTTTTCACTTCACAGGTATGCCCTGTCAGGTTTAATAAGTGGGATTTCTTGCCTTATAAATGGGGTTGGGACCATCAGTTGCGTTGAGGAGAAGTCCTGTGGGCGAAAATGCCTTGTTGATGCTAGAGGTCAGAGGAGAATGGGCCGACTGATTCAAGCTGATAGAAGAGCAACGTTGACTGAAATAACCACTCGTTACAACCGAGGTATGCAGCAAAGCATTTGTGAAGCCACAACACGCACAACCTTGAGGTAGATGGGCTACAACAGCAGAAGACCCCACCGGGTACCACTCATCTCCACTACAAATAGGAAAAAGAGGCTACAATTTGCAAGAGCTTACTAAAATTGGACTGTTGAAGACTGGAAAAATGTTGCCTGGTCTAATGAGTCTCGATTTCTGTTGAGACATTCAAATGGTAGAGTCCGAATTTGGCGTAAACAGAATGAGAACATGTATCCATCATGCCTTGTCACCACTGTGCAGGCTGGTGGTGGTGGTGTAATGGTGTGGGGGATGTTTTCTGGGCACACTTTAGGCCCCTTAGTGCCAATTGGCCATCGTTTAAATGCCACGTGCTACCTGAGCATTGTTTCTGACCATGTCCATCCCTTCATGACCTCCATGTACCCATCCTCTGATGGCTACTTCCAGCAGGATAATGCACCATGTCACAAAGCTCGAATCATTTCAAATTGGTTTCTTGAACATGACAATGAGTTCACTGTACTAAAATGGCCCCCACAGTCACCAGATCTCAACCCAATAGAGCATCTTTGGGATGTGGTGGAACGGGAGCTTCGTGCCCTGGATGTGCATCCCTCAAATCTCCATCAACTGCAAGATGCTATCCTATCAATATGGGCCAACATTTCTAAAGAATGCTATCAGCACCTTGTTGAATCAATGCCACGTAGAATTAAGGCAGTTCTGAAGGCAAAAGGGGGTCCAAGTATGGTGTTCCTAATAATTCTTTAGGCGAGTGTATATATTATAATAATAATTTATTTTTTATTTTTTTCTTATATTATCTGGTGGCCAAATTATTTTAATTACTTGGTGATATAGTGGTCATAAATATAATTATTATTGGTAGAACGTTTTTTGTATAAAATATTTATTCTTCTAATTCCCTCTTGATCATTGGTGATATCAGTAGGGAATAAAGCAGCTGGCCAATTAGGCAAATACTTACCACATAGCAGAATCCAGCGATGTCACAGCTCTCTCCTCCCTCTTCTCTGCAATGCCGGCTGTTTTCAGCGCAGGCGCAGTGAGGAAGCCAGCAGCCGGAGAGCTTCCTTCACTCACTGTGCCTGCGCCGAATAGTAAACCGTCCTAGGGGCTCAATACCGGGAAAAAAAACTGATCAGTTTTATCCTAATGCATTCTGAATGGAGAGCAATTCGTTCAGGATGCATCAGTTCAGTCCTCCTTACATTTTTTTGGGCCGGAGAAAATAGCCGCAGCATGCTGCAGTTTTCTCTCCGGCCAAAAGTCCTGAACACATGCCGGATCCGGCATTAATTTCCATTGAAATGCATGAATGCCGGATCCGGCCCTAAGTGTCTCGGCAAAACTGATCCGTTTTGCAGTGTGCTAATGTGCAGACCTTTTAAAAATGAGAAAAAAATAAATACCTGATTCGTTTTTCCGGATGACAACCGGAAAGACTGATCCGGTATTGCAATGCATTTGTGAGATGGATCTGTCTCACAAATGCATCGGTTTGCATCCAGATTGCGGCGACTGAACTTTCTGCCGGAATCCTTTGCCGCAAGTGTGAAAGTACCCTTAATCCTGGTGACAGAAACACTTTAAAAGGTCACATTTTTAAGTGAAATGCTGCTTGCACAAGCATTTTTAAAACTCACAAATTCCGAGTACATTGGAGTGACCACTCGAAGCGATCACGTGGTGCTTGAGACGCAACCGCACTGTGAGTACCGCGGTATAATTTGTTAAATTAGAACCCGCTGCGCCTCCTATGCAATTGAACGTAGCTGCAATGCAAGTGCCATGTGGTCGTATCCTAACAATGTTGTCCTCTACCATGACCAATTAAGGGTGGATCCACGCATAAGACCCCTGGTAAATGGAGGATAGTTCTGCTGATCAGACAAACCTTTCCATATTGGTGTTGCTTCTGTCTGATGCATGATGTAGTTTATAGGTAAATAAAAAGATGTCAAATGTATAAGTTTGACTAACCTATAATTATATTTTCCAGATTCTTACGGGAGCAGACAGAGAAGAGGAGACGTTGATGATGACAATGGTAGGAAAAGCTTCAGAATTATTCTTTTTACTAGAATTTATATGCATTTGGTATTGTCTGAAATACTGTAGATGATTATAAATTATTTTAATCTGGACTAACAGAATAAATCTAAAAACTTTAAGGGGGGGTTGTAGGGGAATGCTGTGCTTCATTACTCCAGCTCATCTAAAAGGCAGTGTCCATAGACATGTTATTTGTATAGAGGTCCATAGAGAATCCTATCAATCATGACAGCAACTGAGCTGTCAATGCATCACAGAGCTTCAGGGTTCCAATTTTTTATAGTGCTGTAAATTTGGTAATTGTCCTATAACCAGCAGTTATCAGCCGTCCATAGAACAGGTGATAAATATATGATCATGGGGCTAAGACCACAGCGACCCCCACAGATAATGTGAATGGGCGGCCCATAGTACTCTGTGTGAATGGAGTGGTTGTGCGCATGTACGACCACTTCCATCATTCACTGCCACTTTTGCATTCATATAGGTGGCTCGGGGACACCTATTCTCATCATCTGTGGTCGCACCCCCCCATGATCATACATTTATCACCTATCCTGTGTATAGGTATAACATGTTGGTTATAGTAACATAGTTTAAGGCTGAAAAAAGGCATCTGTACATCCAGTTCGGCCTGTTATCCTACAAGTTGATCCAGAATGGGAAGCTACTTTAATATTAGAGGCCCTTGTAACATTACCAGTGCAGTAAAACAATCAGACCTTCACAGTTCATGTACAGTTTGCAATACGAGATGGGAATGAACTATAGAAAATGTTTCCCATCACTACTGTTGAAATGATAATACAGCAGCTAGAAACCTTTCCTCCTAATAGGTGGCTACAAGTGCATTTTATGTTTACTTGGGAAATCTATTTAAAGGGACACAGACAGGCCCGATAAACATATTTAGTTATTCCTATGCAGTCATAGGTCTATTAAAGTGTATTCCAATCACATAAGAGTACCCCCTGTCTGCATTGTAAACCATGTAAAAACAACTTTATAATCATCTGTCAATCACCTTCCTTTATGCCCAAGGGGCGTTTTTTCACATTTCTTTATGCCCAAGGGGCGTTTTTACTCCTACCTTTGTGTCCAGCCGCGCCCCAACTGTCGCTTTCTGGCGCCGCCCAGCTCATTATTATTCACTGCGCTGGGCGGCTTTTACAGTCCCCGATCCTCCCGAGCAGGCGCAGCTGGAGACGCTGGCATTGAATAAGGGACGCAGGCGCACTGCGAGTGAGGGTGCCGGGCAAGTTATCCGGCGCACGCGCAGAAGGTACAAGTAAGTTCAATGCCAGGGTCTCCTGCTGCGCCTGCGCCGGCTCCGGAGCATCGGGGACTGTAAAAGCCGCCCAGCGCAGTGAATAGTAATGAGCTGGGCGGCGCTAGAAAGCAACAGTTGGGGCGCGGCTGGGCACAAAGGTAGGAGTAAAAACGCCCCTTGGGCATAAAGAAATGTGAAAAAAACACCCCTTGGGCATAAAGGAAGGTGATTGACAGATGATTATAAAGTTGTTTTTACATGGTTTAAAATGTTGTGTCAGAATTCCAGCTACAGAAGATCATTGTGATTGGATATTCCTTTTAATAAGAAGAGGATGGAGCAGTTGACATCCCTTTTATCAGGAGATGGATCATTACCATCCATTCAAATAAATATTTAAGGGGTATTCTCCTTTCAGACATTTATGGCACATATTCATGTCCACAACCATGCTGTTTCTGCATCTCGTTAGTTATAGAAACAGCATAGGACAGTGAGCTTGACTGTTTCTGTAAATGTGTCGTCTCTGGCAGCCAGTCGGGGAGAGGGTGGTCGAACAGGATCCAGAGTCCTCCATTCTAAAGATAGGCACGGATCCCAGAGGTGAGACTGCATCTATTAGACATTTATGCCATATTCTGTGGCCTTCTATCTAGCACTCTCGCACCCCTCCAATCTATCCTCAACTCTGCTGCCCGACTAATCCACCTCTCACCCTGTTACTCCTCTGCCTCTCCCCTCTGCCAATACCTTCACTGGCTCCCCATTGCACAGCGAATTCAGTTCAAAATACTAACAAATGCATACAAGGCCGTCCACAACCTGTCCCCTCCATACATCTCTGAGCTACTTTCCTGATACATCCCCACACGCACTCTCCGATCCTCACAAGACCTCCTTCTCTCCTCTCCTCTTATCACCTCTTCCCACAATCACCTCCAAGATTTCTCCTGCGCATCCCTGACACTCTGGAACTCGCTACCCCAACATATCAGACTCTCACCTACAGTGGAATCCTCTAAAAGAAGCCTAAAAACTCCACCTCTTCAGACAAGCCTACAACCAGTGACCCTGCTGCCTCTATACCGCCATGACCAACTTCACCCGCACCTACTGTGTCCTCCTTAGATTTTAAGCCCTCGCGGGCAGGGCCCTCTCTCCTTCTGTACCAGTTTATAACTCGTAACTCGTCTTGTTTATGCTTAGTGCAATTGTCTGTATTATGTATGTATACCTTTTTTCATATGTACAGCGCTATGGAATGAATGGCGCTTTAATAATAAATAATAATAATACTCTGTGTATATGTCATAAATATCCAAGATGAGAATACCCCTTTAAAAACTTCAACAGTATGTCCGTTCCACAAATTACAGAACATGTCCTGTTCTTGTCCTTATTGTGTACAAGAATAGTTATTTCTAGTGATAGGAGTGAGAAAAATGCGTATTGCACGCTGAAGAAATCCATATTTAGCGGATTTGTGGTTTGTGGACCTCAATACGGATACAATCGTGCACATTAGACCTTAGTCTTACTTTTAGAGAGTATTAGTCAATGTACCCCATTGTATATAAATATGTGCATTATTTTTATTATTGTGAATCTTTTTTTTAATCTCATGTTAAAGGTGACAGTCACACCTATGAAGAAGAAGAAGAAGTCACCAGGACCTATCACTATCCACAAACCAGGTAAGTCCTTTTTACTAAATCTGTCTTTCCAGCAAATATTTCTGTGCCATCAGAAAATGACCTATAGTTTAAAAAATCACTGTATTTTCAAAAGAAGTTACTATCAGTTAATAGAGAATAGTGTAAGTAGCAAATTTCTATATCACTTCTTCATTTTTAAAAATCTGCCTGCATCCAGCTGAAAAAGTGGGGTCGTGTCAGAGCAAGCTGAGACTCTGAGCTTGATAAAATAACTGCTTCTGAAGTTCACAGGAGAGTCCTGCATTTCTGTAAGTCTGTTTTCCCCTCCTTAACTGTTCTGTGAGCTCCAGCACTGAAAACAAGCATAGTGGGATGCAGGGGAAAGGACGTCACAACAGTACAGTGCTGGAAGATTCCACCAAAGGGAGACACACCCTGCTTCTGAGAGAAATGTATCTAGCTGTGCAGAAGAAACAGGGAATAATATAGCCGAAGAAGACATTAGGGAAGCCCAAAAAGACATTTCTTGTGAATGGCATTGGGGGACACAGCACCATGGGTATATGCCCAGCTGCCACTAGGAGGCTGACACTAGAAAGGAAAAATGTTGGCTCCACCCAGATGGGCTATACCCTCAGCACAGACACTAAACTAACCAGTTTTATTCTAGTGTTCGTAGGAGGCAGACATGACTTGCTCTGTTTTTATCGCAGGCCTTGCTGCTTTTTTATTTTATTTTTTATTGATTGTGTTATTTTTCTCCACAGGCTTCTGCCTTCTGCAGGATGGGGCTTCATCGTGGACTCCACTTTATTAGCCCCCCCTGCAGGCGCGTACTATTGTACCTCGCCGGTCACCCATTCCCCCATTACTGCATCCGCAGTGGCATGCCACCTAAGTGCGAGCTTGCTGAAGGGGTGACCCTACGGCGCCTGAAGACGTCGGACAGTAAGTACTCTCCCCTGCGTCTTGTGCCATGGGGTCTACTGGGTTAGTTCTCTCTTTTGGCCAGGGGGTGGGATTCACTTTATTCGGGGGGCCTGGGGAGTGTCCTTTTTTCCCCGCTGTTTTTTCAGGGGTGGAGAAATTTTCTCCAGACTGTGGAGCGGGCCTTTGGGCTCCCTTCTCCTCCCTGGCCACCCATACCTCCTCTCCGGCCTTCCCTTCTACTTAAGTCCCCGGCTTCTGCCGAGACTAGGCCGCATCTTCTCTGGCCTGTCCTCTGGTCCCAGGTGCTCCTTTTCCTTTTGCCCCGTTTTTTCCCCTCCCTGGGCGTTGCTTCCTCTCAGGAGCTCCCCCCATCTATTTTTCTTTACCGGAGGGCCCCCGGTTTCCAGCGGTTCCTACCCGCCGATGGCGCACCTTTTCTGGCCGCTTCAATAATCAAGGCCTCGGCTTTTACCTCGCAAAGGTTGCACCCTCTCCCGCCCCCCCCCCCCCCCCCCCCCTTTTGCTTCCCGGGCTTTTTTCTTGGCCCCTCTCCGCTTCTCTCAGCTTTTGGGAGGGGTCATCTCCCCCCCTATCCCTCCATCTTGCCAGCACTTTTGGATATCTCCCTGCCCTCTTCTGCGACTGCTGCAGCACCTGGGGTCCGGTAGGACAGCCTCTGGCTGGCTACTTTTCTATTTTTTCCAGGGTCCCACTCAGCCCTCATGTCTTCTTCCAGAGAAGACTCCCGTTCCCAGCCTCTTCTCTGGGTCTCTACGTACTTTGCGTGCACCCGTTGCAATAAGAAGTTGCCATGCAGTCGGCCTGACCCTGTGTCGGTCGCTCCTGAATCGGCATCTTCCGTGTCCCAAGCCATAGAGATCCTTGCCGGACTCTCCCAATCCATGGTTGAGTCGATGGACCATTTGCCTGCCCATCTTGCGGCCGCCTCGGGCCCCTCCGCTGCACGCCCACATTTAGACACCAGGTCCCGCAAACTACCTCGGGTTGTCTCAACTATGTCCCGCTCCTCCTCGGCATCCTCGGGTCACTCCCTGGACAAGTCTGAGGCAGGCGACGAATCCTCCCCTGCTGCACCTTCCACCGCCTCAGAGGACACCTCTGACTCAGATTCCGAATCAGAGCAGAGCACAGCCCTGTCTGCGGCCATGCAGGATCTCATCAGGGCAGTTAAGAAGACCTCTCGTGGGGGGCGGAGCCTAGCGGCGCATGGAGTAGGACGCACGCCGCACTAGCTCCGGCAAGCATCCTGTCTACAATTACTATAACGGTGGCGAAATACCTGCCAAACATCCAGAGGAGCGGAGGACATATCCAGGAAGCGGTCCGGTGTGGAGAGATTCCATCATGCCTGCAAAGAGAGGCAAAACGCCGAGCCGACAGGACAGGGAGGCACGATCCCAAGATGGCGCCGAGGAGGAAGAGTGGCCTGACCTGGGGGCGGCGGTGAGTCAGGGAGCGGCAGCGCGGCTGGAGCGCTTCGCTCACAAGTCACACCAGTTCCCCAGCCATGTATGGGGAGAAGGAGAGGACACCCTGTCACAAGTGGAGGAAGGCTCAGGGGAGCAGGATGGCCCTTGTAAAGATGGTCAGCAATCCCCAGTGCAGCATGGGGAGGGGGCGAGTGCTAGCCTGTGCAGCACTGAAAAGTGTCTGCCAGTAATCAATGCTCCTGAACCTACTTTGAAAGATGTGATGGCAGCTATTGCTAGCTGCAACGCCACCCTCCAGAATATGAATATTAATATTGGAAGTCTAAAAGCGGACATGTCCATTATCCGTCATGACCTGCATAAGGTGGCTGAACGCACCTCAGAAGTGGAGAGGAGGGTCTCGGATCTGGAAGATGGGGCTGTTACCCTACAAAGGGAGAGCCGGGCTGCGTCAAAGGATATAGCGGCGCTCTACGCTAAAACCGACGACCTCGAAAACCGCTCTCGCCGCAATAATATAAGGCTGGTGGGCATCCCTGAGAAGTCTGAGGGCCCAGAGGCCACTGAATTTATTGAGAAATGGTTCGCGGAAAAATTCCGTGATAGAGGTCTCTCTGCACTTTACGCTGTTGAACGAGCGCATAGGGTCCCCACCAGGCCTTTACCGCCAGGACGTCCGCCGCGCCCAATACTGGCTAAGATCCTGCACTATCGAGACAGAGACACTATACTGAGGGCTGCAAGGTCTCATCCTGATTTAAAAATCAATGGAGTTCAGGTGTCTCTGTTCCCTGACTATTCATCGGATGTACAGAAAAAGAGAGCCCGCTTTGTGGAGATTAAACGGAGGCTGAGAGATTTGCAAGTACAGTACTCCATGATGTTCCCGGCCAGGCTCAGGGTGGTGGCGTTTGGATCCGCGGTGTTCTTTGAGGACTCGGATGCTGCGGTCAAGTGGCTGGATCAAAATGAGCGTCGCCTTCGGATCCCTTCAACAGACACCTGAGACTGTTGGACATTCCTGCTCCTGGTTGAAGTTTTGAAGTCCCTGGGACTGTCCACCCACCGTTGTGGTCATTTTCGTTTGTCTTTAGCCGGTTGCTGGAGACATCTTGTGGGTAGAGCATACGCCCGAGGTTGCTCCCCACCTTCCTAATGTGCCTGTGTACGGTATCGTGCTGGATGCTGTGCTGCTTCAGGCGCTGTTGGGCCAGGTTCACAATGTTGGCCCCGAGTTCATTACTGAATCTACTTATGCTGCATATGTTTGTTGTCTGGGGAGGGATGGTTGGGTGGGGGGAGGGAGGGAGGGGGGAAGGGATTAGCGGGGGTTAATACTGTCAAAGGTGCTATTGTTGGCAATTCTAGAATGCTGAAACGTACAGTCCTTATATGTTCTGTCAGGGGGGAAAATAGGGAAGAGATGGGAGTCTGTAATCTGATGATTAACAATGTTTTTTCCTGCAGCTGTTGGAGGTTGGAAAGGTGTAGCTCTCAAATGTACTTTTATATCTGTATACATTCTTATGGGACCTGTTACGAGAATACTTAGCTGGAATGTGAGGGGAATGGCGGATGCTACAAAGAGACACGGTCTGTTCCGGTACCTATCTAGATATCAGCCGGCAATAATATGCTTGCAAGAAACGCATGTGACCAAACAATCTATGCATGTCATGCAAAAACCGTGGCTGGGTTATTCTGTGCATTCCGTCTTCTCCTCGCATTCCAGGGGGGTTAGTATCCTAGTTCATAAGAATATCATATTTGAATGTCTCAGGGAATGTGTGGATGAAGAGGGAAGGTTTATAGGAATGCATTGTGTGGTCCAAGGGATAAGAATGGTGTTAGCGACAATCTATATACCCCCACCGTTTTCCTCGGTGCCTTTAAGGAAACTTATGGAGTTTGTGGCAGAATTTTCTGAACTACCAATGTTGATAGTGGGAGATTTTAATAGTGTACTTGATAGCTCGCTTGATAGATGCCAGATCACACCTAGTGATAGAAATACGGGTGAAACCTTGTTGGCAAGAATACTGAGGGAACTAGGTCTGATGGATGTATGGAGAGAGACCCACCCCCTGGACAGGAAATACTCGTGTTGCTCCTCGACTTATGGCTCCCTGTCGCGTATAGATCTGGGTCTGGTAAATGCTCATATGTTCCCGTATGTGCAGAACTCAGAGTATCTTTCTAGGGCCCTATCTGACCACTCCTTATTTAGCATCGAGCTTGACATCTCTGTGACAGCCAGGCCGGGGGTTAGATGCTGGCGATTGAATGCCTTTTGGTTAAAACTGATGGGTGAGCCGTCTGCTATGCTTCAATCCCTTAGGGAATATTTTGGTATAAATGAAGGGACTGCGTCTCCGTCAGTCGTCTGGGATGCCATGAAGGCTTTCCTCAGAGGATCCTTTATTAAATCAATCAGTCGGATTAAATCTAAATCTAGAGAGCTTGATCGGCAGAAACAGGATAATGTGAAGATAGCGGAGGAAGCTTTTGTGTTAGATCCTTCTATCATGACAAGCAATGCCTTGAAGGCTAGGCAGGAGGAGTTGAGGTGTCACCTTTTGGAGGTAGCAGAGAGGAAACGGCTGTTTTACAAGCAGCAATTTTTTACTGAAGGTGAGAGTGTAGGCCATATGCTCTCGGTTATCGCAAAAGCGCAGCAAGGGTCACAATGTATATCTGGCCTGTTGGATGCTGGTGGCGTCCTCAGGCGTGATACGGATACCATTTTGAATATACTGAATGATTTTTATTCCTCTCTGTATACTTCTAGGGTGACATGCTCGGATGAGGATATTGACACCTTTTTAGCCACATTAAATCTCCCTAAGCTTTCCAGGGAAGACAGTATGCGATTAGAGGAGCCGATTGAGTTGGAAGAATTGAGGGCGGCATTAGCTGCTATGGCTAATGACAAGGCTCCAGGTTTAGATGGGCTTCCGGCGGAAGTTTATAAGTCCTTTTCGGAAGTGCTGCTCCCGGAACTTCTGAAGGTATTAAATTATTCCAAGGAGAGGGGGGAGTTGCCTCCGTCCATGCAGGAGGCGGTAATAGTAGTCATTCCTAAGCCGGACAAGGATCACTCTCTCCCTGACTCATATAGACCGATATCGTTGCTCTCCGCTGATGTTAAGTTGCTTGCAAAGGTCTTGGCCATGCGTCTGTCTAAAGTGATTTTGTCTATCATACATTCTGACCAGACTGGCTTTATGCCTCAGAAGTCAACGTCAATTAATATTAGAAGAGTGTTTGCCAGTATTCAACTTCCAGCTGATAATGTTGGAGATCGAGCAATCCTTTCTTTAGATGCGGCCAAGGCCTTTGACAGCATTGAGTGGCGATTCCTGTGGAGAGTTATGGCGTATATGGGATTTGGAGATGAATATATATCCTGGGTCCGGGTGCTATATTCTAAACCCAAAGCATGTATCAGGGCGAATGGAGGAGTGTCCCCCAAGTTCTGCCTGGGCCGGGGTACTAGACAGGGGTGCCCGTTGTCGCCTCTGCTATTTGCAGTTGCGATTGAGCCATTAGCCGCAGCGATTCGGAAATCAACGGACATTCGGGGGTTCAAATATGGGATAGTTAATAATAAAGTGGCGATGTATGCAGACGACACTTTGCTCTTTCTGGGGGATACTGGTCCATCGTTGGAAGCGGCTATGAAAATCATTGATAGCTTCAGGGACCTGTCGGGTCTGTCTATCAACTGGAGTAAGTCGGCGATTATGCTGCTTGACGGGCAGGTGCAGTCACAGACAGTGCGAGACAGAAGTATTCCATGTGTAGCGACCTTTAAGTACTTGGGTATCCATATATCCCCGAGAATCCGAGATTTTGGGCGCCTTAATTTTGACCCGCTGGTTATTAAATTTCGTAACAAAACTAAGGCATGGTGTAAACTATTTCTGTCAGTGGCGGGAAGAGCTAATCTCATTAAAATGGTGTTGATGCCCCAGCTACTCTATGTTCTACATAATTCCCCGGTCTGGCTGTCAAAGTCCAAATTTGTCCCAATCAATGCTATTTTCAGGGAGCTCATATGGCGGAAGGGGCAACCGAGAATTAAGCTGGAAACGTTGCAATATCCTAAAACGGAAGGGGGCCTTGCAGTGCCAAACCCCTGGGTGTACTTCCTGGCGGCACAGTGCCAACATTTTAAGGGGTGGATGGAATTGGAGTTGAGTGAGATGTCGTGTCAGTTGTTTAAGCATTGCTTGTCCTCTAGTGACTTACTGCTACTCCTTGAGACTAGGGGGGCTGGGAGGAGTGGTCCGTTGGGTGATTTGGGACACTTGATGCAGTCCGTGTGGAGTAAGGTCAAGCTCCTGAGGGGGGTTTTCGGCAATACGGAATACACTCCACTGTGGGATAATCCCGTGCTGCCGGAATTCCTCTCCCTATCTGAGTTTGGGGCATGGAAAAGGAAGGGTATTCTAAGGCTGGGACATCTTTTAGAGGAAAAGAAGTTCATGTCATTTGCCAGATTTCAGGAGAAGTATGAACTGCCTAGAACTCACTTTTATAAGTACCTTCAGGTGAGACATGCATACAACTCCACATTTAAAGGTGCAACTGTGGTGGCGGGGAGAGATGCTGCATTGCACCAGATTCTGTCCAGGGGGGCGAGGAGAGGTATGATTTCCTGTATATACAAGATGCTGCTTGATAAGTTTCTATTGTCACACCCGCTTGCGGCTAAAAGTAAATGGGAGAAAGATGTTGGCGGATTAACTGACGACCAGTGGTCTGACATACTAGAGGCGATACCTCTCTCTTCCTTGAGTGAAGGGCGTAAACTCTCGCAGCTGTTTATTGTCCATAGAGTCTACAAAACACCGGTTTTTTTGTTCCGTATAGGGTTTAGACCCACTGATGAGTGTCCAAGATGCTCTGTGGTGTCAGCAGATTTGATGCATATGATGTGGACGTGCGAGAGGTTGGGGAGGTACTGGGAGATGGTACGTCAGACAACGCAGGACGTTTACAAAGTACGAATACCCTCTGACCCGAAGGTGTGTGTGTTGGGGTATGTCTCTGAATTGGCCACCGGTCAGGTGCATAAAGTAGCTATAGGTAGAATGTTATATGTTGCTAGAAAATTAATTGCCCTACATTGGATACAGACAGCACCGCCAATTCTAGGCGAATTTTTAAGTGCGGTTGACGTGATGCTGAGTTATGAACGGATGGTATACCAGAAGCGTGGATGCCCAGCGAAATTTGAAAAATTGTGGGAGCCATGGCTGTCGTTTCGGCGTCTGAATAGAAATGTTTAACAATGTGCCTTTTGTATTTTGCAGGTTAGGGTGGGGTGGGATGGGAGGGGTGGGGGGGGGGTTGGATTGAAACTTGATTACTACACATAGTCTGGTGTCCTGTTTGTTATTAGCCATGTGGACGATATGTCTCTATGTCATCCTTGTACGTACTGTGATGAAACGTGTAGTTACACTGTAAAATGTTCAATAAAAAATGATCTGATTCAAAAAAAAGAAGACCTCTCGTCCTCGGCTCAGGAATCCATATCTTTCCACCATTCTAGGCGCCCTTCTTTGTTTTTCTCTAACCATAAGGATTTTGATGCACTCCTGGCCAAGGAGTGGTGTCACCCGGATGGGCGTCTTCAGCCTGCCAAGAGTTCAGACGTCCCCTTTCCTGAGAAGTCCATTACTATGTGTTCTGTCCCTCCTCAGGTAGATCCACAGGTGGCCCGTCTTGCTAAGGCCACCACCCTTCCTTTGGCCGACGCGGCTTCCTTGTGTGTTCCGTCGGACAAGAAGATAGACTCCTTGTCCAAGTCTGCTTTTGTGGCAACGGGTTCTGCTATATGTCCCACCTTTGCTGCGTCATGGGTGGCAAAGGCCTGCATGGTCTGGGCCAAACAGCTTGTTCTGTCCTTGCCCCAGATTCTACTCAGGGGGAGCTCCATCTCTTTGCCTCCCATCTTCTCCAGGCATCCAGCTATCTTTGTGATGTTTCCCTGGAATCGGCACGCCACACTAGCAGGGCGGCCGCTAACTCTTTGGCCATTCGCCACACGGTCTGGCTTTGTGGCTGGGCGGCGGATTCTGCCTCCAAAAAGGCGCTCATATCTCTCACCTTCCTGGGTGGTAGGCTTTTTGGGACGCTCTTGGAGGAGCTTATTTCTGAGGCCATGGCTGGGAAAAGTTCCCTCCTGCCCCAGAACCGTTCCCGCCACCGCCATCATATGCCTACCTCCCGATCTTAGCGTTTTCCCTCCTTTCAGGACTCCTCCTCCCGTCAGGAGAAAAAGACTTCGTCCTTCCTTCAAGGCCAAGCCCTCCTGCCACGCCCGCCCTCAGCCTTTCAAAACGCAGTCTGTAAAGCCATCATCTGCATGACTGTTTTCTCCCCCTCGAGTCGCCTCCTCGAGTGGGGGGTCGTTTGCTCTCCTTTCAGGATCACTGGAGCGCAAGCGTGGACGACGCCTGGGTTCTGGAGGTAGTTTCCTCCGGATACAAATAGAATTTCCCGCCCTTCCCACAGGCTGGTTCTTCCAATCGTCACCTCCCAGGTCCCCATCCCGGGCAGCCGCTTTTTTTCAGGCCATTCATTCCCTTCACCTGCATGGAGTGATTGTTCCTGTCCTGACCTAGAAACGTTTTCAGGGGTTTTATTTCAATCTCTTCACTGTTCCTAAGAAGGACGGTTCTCTTCGCCCCATTTTGGATCTCATGGATGCTCAATTATTTCATCCGAGTCTGCCACTTTCACATGGAGTCCCTCAGTTCTGTGCTTCCATCGAGGTGGGCGAGTTTCTGTCATCCATCGACATCCGGGATGCTTATCTGCATGTCCCCATAGCTCTGGTAGGTTCCCTACATTTTCAATTCGTGGCATTGCCCTTTGGCCTGGCGTCTGCCCCGAGGGTCTTTACAAAGGTGTTGGCTCCCCTCGGCGCACTTTTCCGTGCCAGGGGAGTTGCAGTAATACCCTACCTGGACGATCTTCTAGTGAAAGCATCGTCCTGGGAGGACAACCTGTTCAGCCTCCATATCACCCTGTCCGTGTTATCCCAGTTCAGGTGGCTGGTGAACCACTCCATGTCATCCCTGTCCTTCTACAGGACAAAGTAGTGGCTCTCCAGTCAGGGGTGGCTCGTCTTCGCGAGCCGTCTCCTCTGTCCATCAGGGCGTGCATGCATGTTCTGGGCCAGATGGTTGCCGCCTTCGAGGCAATTCCTTATGCCCAGTTTCACACCCGGTCCCTTCAGCCCTCTATTCTTGCCCGGTGGAACAAGTCTCCGTCAGGCCTTAATCGCCCGATTCGCCTTTTCCCTCAGGTCCGCCGGGACTTACGTTGGTGGCTGAATCCCCGAACAGTCTCCCTCAGCAGATCCTTCCCCCCCCCCCCCCTGTTGGCAGGTGATCTGGGGGGCTGCCTTCGGATCTCTCAGGGTCAGTGGTCTGTTCTTTTCCAAAGGCTCTTGGCTTCTCGTTCCCAAGTGAAAACCTTCCTTTTAATGGTTGTCCTTTCTAGTTACGATTACCTCCATTCACAATGTCTCTGAGCTGGCGGCGCTCTCTTGCCGGTCCCCCTTCTTGATTTTTCACCGGGACAAGGTTGTCCTGCGCCCAGTTTCCTCCTTTCTTTCCAAGGTGGTTTCCTCCTTCCACATTATTGAGGATATTGTACTGCCTTCATTCTGTCCCAACCCCTCTCATCCCAGAGAGCGGTCTCTCCACTGCCTGGATGTGGTTCGGGCGCTCCAGCTGTATCTCCAGTTAACGGAGTCCTTCCAACGTTCTGATTCTCTTTGTCGTCCCAGAGGGCTCACTTAAGGGTTTCAAAGCCTCCATATCCCATTGAATTTGGTCGGCTGTCAAGGAAGCCTATGTGGACAAGGGTCGTGACCCCCCCCTTCCGGTTGACCGCTCACTCCACTAGGGCAGTCGGGGCATCATGGGCGGTCCGGCATCTGGCCTCTGCCTCCCAGGTCTGCAGGGCCGCCACCTGGGCCTCAGTTCACACCCTCTCCAAGTTTTATCACATCCATTCCTTGGCCTCTGCTGATGCCAGTTTGGGTCGCAGGGTTCTGCGAGCGACGGTGCGTTAGGTTTTTCACATGGCTGTTTTCCCACCCTCAGGGACTGATTTGGGACGTCCCATGGTGCTTTGTCCCCCAGTGCCATTCACGAGAAAAATGTAATTTTGTACTTACCGTAAAATCCTTTTCTCGTTGGATGCATTGGGGGACACAGATCCCACCCTTGTTGTTTTTTCTCTTCGTTAGGTTTACCGGGTTTCCCGGGACTCTTCGAAATTGGTCCTCTTTCTGGTTTAGGACATGTTAGCTTCACTTTTCGCTCTGTATTTTGGTGCTCCTACTGCTTTAGTACCAACTGGTTAGTTCAGTGTCTTTGCAGAGGATATAGCCCATCTGGGTGCAGCCAACACTTTTCCTTTCTAGTGTCAGCTGGGCATATACCCATGGTGCTGTGCCCCCAATGCATCCAACGAGAAAAGGATTTTACGGTAAGTACAAAAATCCATTTATTCCTTCACAGTTATGATTGTACTAAGAAGCACAGTCATTATGCAAACTTTTTTTTTTTTTTTTTTAACTCTGGTACGCTTTAAATCACATTTTTATGATAAACATATTTTGTCAGAATTTGTCCCTAAGGCCCTCATGCACACGGCTGTTGTTTTGTTCCACATCCAAGTGTCACGAGGGTGTCAAGACCCACGCCTGACTCCGTTATACCCGGGGTCAGGATGTCGCAGCGGTTGGCTGCGCGCTCTATGTAAGATAGGGCTGTTTCCTTATGGTAGCTTTCTGGGTTTGCTTTGCAACCCTTTTTGGCTCACTCAGGGATCCGTAGCTCCTTCTCCTCAGCTGTTCCTTGTCCAGCACTCCCAACCTCCTTATATTCCCCTCTCACACTTCTCTGGTTGCCAGATATAGAGCTTCCTGCCTGGACTTCTATACTGACCCACTGGAGCTGTGTTGCTGCGTTCTCTGGTTGTTGGTCCAGAATGTTTCCCTCCGGATCCCTGTTGGACCTTTGTGGTCTGCTGTGGTCGCCCACCTGGGTTTATGTGTTTGACTGTATTGTCTGTCCTCTCCCTGGTGTTTCCCTCTTAGTGTCTGGTGCGGACTAGCGATCCCACCGGCCCGTTCACTATCTAGGGCTCATTTTAGGGAAAGCCAGGGTTTAGGCACGTGATCGCCGCACGGGTGAGGAACCCGTCTAGGGACGTCAGGGCAGTCAGGTGCCAGCCGCAAGGTGAGTCGGGGGTCACTACCTTTCCCTCTCCCTTGGGCAGGGTTTTCCCTTTTCCCTCCCTGTGCGTGACGCCGGTCATTACATTATATCTGGCCCTTATTTTGTGTAGGTAAAAAAAATATATTTCAATCCAGTATGGATCCAATTGCTGCTCTGTCCAAACAATTTCATGGCCTGTCTTTGGAGGTGGCAGGATTGAAGGCGTCAGTCCTCCAGCAACAGCAGCAATTACAACTGACCGCAAGCCCAGCGGTTGCTACTGGTAACCAGGTTGTTGCGGAACCCAAGGTCCCTCTCCCTGACAGATTTTCTGGGGGAAGGGACAAGTTTGTGACATTCCGTGAGGCCTGTAAATTATATAAAGAACAGCGGGTGGGGGTTGTTATTTCCCTGCTGCAGGGGGACCCGCAGTCCTGGGCGTTCTCTTTACCCACTGATTCCTAGGCTCTTCGGTCAGTGGATGAGTTTTTCGGGGCCTTGGGTCTCATATATGACGACCCTGACCGAGTCGCACTGGCTGAATCAAGATTACGGAGACTCCTACAAGGAGAGCGGCCGGTAGAGGAGTATTGCGCTGACTTCCGTAGGTGGGCTACGGATACCCAATGGAACGACCCAGCTCTCAGGAGTCAGTTCTGCTCTGGGTTATCCGAAAGGGTTAAGGATGTGCTTGCATTATATGAGACCCCCTTTTCCCTTGATGCGGTTATGTCCCTTTCTATCCAAATAGATAGACGCCTTAGGGACAGGTTGAAAAAAACGGAGCAATTGGTAACCCCTCCCAAGCAGCAGTTAGTCTGTACGGACTTAGACGAGCCTATGCAGCTAGGAGGAACCACTCGTCAGGTCCGTCCTCCTGAGGTTCGTCGTAGGCGTGTTTTTTTTTTTTTTTTTTTTTTTTTGTTTTTTTTTGTGGGGAGAGGGGTCATTTCATTAATGTCTGTGCTTCTTTCCTCAGAAACAAAAGACCGTCGGAAAACTACTAACCCCAGGCTGTGTGGAGGATGTCAGCCGGGGGGTATATGTTTCCTCCATACGTACATCGCAATTTGTGTTGCCAGCGGTTATTGTTTTTGGTGTTAAGACGGAGACTATTTCTTTCTTTCTAGACAGTGGAGCAGGGGTAAATTTGATAGATGCCCATTTTGCCCGCACTATGGGTTTGTCTCTCTGTACGCTACAGAGACCTATTCCCATATTCGCTATTGATTCTGCTCCTCTGTCTCAGAGCTTCCTGCCTGGACTTCTATACTGACCCACTGGAGCTGTGTTGCTGTGTTCTCTGGTTGTTGGTCCAGAACATTTCCCTCCGGATCCCTGTTGGACCTTTGTGGTCTGCTGTGGTCGCCCACCTGGGTTTATGTGTTTGTCTGTATTGTCTGTCCTCTCCCTGGTGTTTCCCTCTTAGTGTCAGTGGTGCGGACTAGCGATCCCACCGGCCCGTTTACTATCTAGGGCTCATTTTAGGGAAAGCCAGGGTTTAGGCACGTGATCGCCGCACGGGTGAGGAACCCGTCTAGGGACGTCAGGGCAGTCAGGTGCCAGCCGCAAGGTGAGTCAGGGGTTTTCCCTTTTCCCTCCCTGTGCGTGACGCCGGTCATTACACCAAGCCGCAGTTTTGGCGGCTCGGATGCGGACCCATTCACTTTAATGGGGCTGCAAAAGATGCGGACAGCACTCCGTGTGTATATAACCTGTCCTATTCTTGTCCGCGTTTTGTGGACAAGAATAGGCAGTTATATTAATGGCTGTCCATGTCGTTCCGCAAATTGCGGAACGCACACGCATGCCATCCGTGTTTTGCGGATCTGCGGTTTCGGGACCGCAAAACGCACAACGGTCGTGTGCATGAGGCCTAAAGATTTAGCACTGTTGACTAAGCCTAATGATATGTCTAATGATATATTCACTACAGTATAGTCAGTCAGTTGAGTGTCCAGGCTGTTTCTCATACCCTGCTTTTTTTAATTTATTGATGACCTATCCTCAGCGGTTTAGTTTTAATTACACCTGCTTATCGGTACAGCTAACATAGTAACATATGGAGTCATTTATCAAACTGGTGTAAAGTAGAACTGGATTAGTTGCCCATAGTAACCAATCAGATTCTACCTTTCATATTTGACAGCTGCCTTTGGAAAATGAAAGGTGGAATCTGATTGCTTGCTTTGGGCAACTAAGAGAGTTATACTTTACACCAGTTTGATAAATGACCCCAATAGTTTGTAAGGCTGAAAAAGACATTTGTCCATCCAGTTCAGCCTTTAATCCTGCAAGTTGATCCAGAGGAAGGTACAAAAAAAACTGTGAGGTAGAAGCCAATTTTCCTCATTTTAGTTGAAAAAAAATTCCTTCCCGACTCCAATCAGGGAATCGGAAATAACTCAAGTCTCCGATCAACGACCCCTCTCTAGTAACTATAACCTGTAATATTATTACCCTCCAGAAATACATCCAACTCTTTTAGTGAACTCACCATCAGCACCTCCTCAGGCAGAGAGTTCCATAGTCTCACTGCTCTTACCGTAAAGAATCCTCTTATATGTTTGTGTACAAACCTTTTTTCCTCCAGACGCAGAGGATGTCCCCTCGTCACAGTCCTGAGGATAAATAGATGATGGGAGTGATCTCTGTACTGACCCCTGATATATTTATACATAGTTATTAGATCTCCCCTGTCGTCTTTTTTTCTAAAGTGAATAACCCGAATTTTGACAATCTTCTGTGTCCTGTAGTCTACCTATTCCAGTTATTAATTTAGTTGCCCTCCTCTGAACCCTCTCCAGCTCCGCTATGTCTGCCTTGTTCACAGGAGCCCAGAACTGTACACAGTACTCCAGGTGTGGTCTGACTAGTGATTTGTAAAGTCGTAGGACTATGTTTTCATCACGGGCATCTATGCCCCTTTTGATGCAACCCATTATCTTATTGGCCTTGGTAGCAGCTGCCTGACACTGGTTTTTGCAGCTTAGTTTGCTGTTCACTAAAATTCCTACGTCCTTTTCCATGTCGGTGATACCTAGTGTTTTACCATTTGGTATGTACGAGAGACTTGCTTTTCATTCCTTCCCATGTGCATAACCTTACATTTGTCAGTGGTAAACCTCATCTGCCACTTCTCTGCCCAAGACTCCAATTTTTCCGGACTCCGACCCCTTTTTGAATACTGGCACCACATTTGCTATGAGTCAATTCTGTGGAACACTCCTTGTCAGTATTGAGTCCTTAAATATAAGAAATAAGGGTCTGGCTATGACATTACTTAATTCTCTTAGGATACGGGGGTGTTGAATTGAATCGCCACTACAGGCTGCCCCTACTGATCTGATATTGATGACTTATCCTCAATATAAAAGGAGTGGACAACCCCTTTAATGTGCTTAAAAAATGGCAATGGTATTTATAACGGTCCAGGGAATATGTACCCTGGTGCTCTCATTGCATAAATTGTATATTCAATAAAAATGGTATGCAGACTACTGTGGAGGTTTTAATTATATTCAATGTTGTTGCTTTATATTCAAATGGAAACTAAAATTTACCAGTCCCTAACTAGATATGTTTAAGCCAAGAAAAAACGTATATTGCATATCCCAGATCTGTATGTGGCGTATAACACATTCTGTTTTCATTTGGATTGATAGGTCATTAATATTTAACTCCTGGAAAGCTCCTTTAAAGAGGAGGACCTCTCACTTCCCATGACATGTCTCTTTTAGTAATTACTTGCATTCCCCATGTAATAACAATTCTGAAGCACTTATTCTTATGACTCTATGTTGAGCTATTCCTCTATTATTCCTACTAGAAATTGCCAGCAGTCTGCAATAAATGGTTCATCTCGGTGTTACCAGTTTAGGGAGGGGGTTGTCCCTGCATAGTCTGACTTTATTCAGTCAGCGCTGCCAGTCAGATTGTTGTCACGGCTGTAAGTGAGCAACAAGAGCGTACACAGAGAATAGCAACTGACCGGACCCAAACTAGGGAGGATAAAGGGTGACCCCTGCCGGACCCTAAAAGCTCTCCCTAAGCTGCTATGCCCATGTCCGGATCCAAATGGTGGATCGAGACATGCCCGCGTACCTGAGGCTGAAGACCGCTGAAACCCCTACAATAGTGAAAGGGGCACGGCCACCGGTGCCCTGCTCAGTATATGGACGGAACCGGGGTCGCCTCGGATCCAGTCAGCAAGTGAAACAGAAACACACAATGTATGAACACTTAACTGAGGTGCTGCAGCCGCAGTAAAAACAGATCCAAAGTCAGCAGACGATATCCGAAGTACTTGCATCAGCAGAACACAGATCCAGTGAAGAGAAGTCACACAGGTGAAGACACTCAAGCGAGAGATACAGCTCAAAATGAAGAGTATAATCCGCACCTCTACAAAGGAGGAGGGGTGATTTAAAGGCAGCGAAATCAAACACAGGAGGGACAGCTGGGAGGAAGGAAACCGAAAGTAAAGACCTCATCACAGAGGCGGAGAAACAGGGAAGAGAACTCCTCCAAGCTCTAGTAGTGACATCATCACAGGGGTGTGGAAACAGAGCTGTGAGAACGTCTCAAAGCTCTGGTAGTGACAGTACCCCCCCCTCTACGGGTGGACTCCGGACACCCAGGACCCACCTTCTCAGGATGAGCCCTATGAAATGCCCTGATGAGGCGAGTGGCTTTAATGTCCGACACCGGAACCCACATCCTCTCCTCAGGACCATAACCCCTCCAATGAACGAGGTACTGAAGAGAACCGCGGACAATGCGAGAGTCCACAATTCTGGAAACCTCAAACTCCAGATTGCCATCAACCAAAATCGGAGGAGGAGGCAAAGAGGAGGGTACCATGGGCTGGACATATGGTTTTAAAAGAGCCCTGTGAAATACATTATGTATCTTCCAAACCCGTGGAAGATCAAGACGGAAGGCAACAGGATTGACGACTGACAAGATTTTATAAGGGCCAATAAACTTGGGACCCAATTTCCAGGAGGGAACCTTCAGTTTAATATTTCTTGTAGACAACCACACCAGATCACCCACATTCAGGTCCGGAGCAGGCATACATCTCTTATCAGCCACACGCTTATATTTCTCACTCATCTTTCTAAGATTACTCTGAATCTTTTGCCAAATGGTAGACAAAGACGAGGAAAATCTCTCCTCCTCAGGCAAACCAGAGGGAGCCCCTCCCGAGAATGTCCCAAACTGCGGATGGAACCCATATGCACCAAAGAATGGTGACTTATCAGAAGATTCCTGACGTTGTTCAGAGCAAACTCAGCAAGAGGGAGAAATGAACACCAATCCTCCTGGTTCTCTGCCACAAAACAGCGCAAATATGTCTCCAGATTCTGGTTGACGCTCTCAGTCTGACCATTCGACTGCGAGTGAAAAGCAGAAGAGAAGGACAGCCGAACCCCCAGACGAGAACAGAAAGCCTTCCAGAATCTGGACACAAACTGCGTGCCTCTATCGGAAACAATATCCGAGGGAATGCCATGTAATTTAACAATATGGTCGACAAAAGCTTGCGCCAACGTTTTAGCACTGGGTAAACCAGGGAAGGGTACGAAATGAGCCATCTTGCTAAAACGGTCCACCACCACCAGGATCACCGACTTCCCTGAGGAACGAGGAAGATCCGTGATAAAGTCCATGGAGAGGTGTGTCCAAGGACGGGAAGGTATGGGTAACGGGAGAAGGGGACCTGAAGGCCGTGAACGAGGGACCTTAGCGCGAGCGCACGTCTCACAAGCAGCCACAAAACCCTCCACCGACTAACGAAGAGCCGGCCACCAAAATCTCCGTGCAATGAGATCTACCGTGGCTCTACTCCCGGGGTGACCAGCAAGAACGGTATCATGAGGTTCCTTGAAGAGTTTGTGACGTAACTCAGGAGGCACAAACAACTTCCCAGGAGGACAACGGGCAGGTACCTCAGTCTGGGCAGCCTGGACCTCGGCCTCCAAATCAGAATACAGGGCAGAAACAACCACCCCCTCCGCCAAAATGGGACCCGGGTCCTCGGAGTTTCCTCCTCCCGGAAAACAGCGAGAGAGAGCATCAGCCTTCACATTTTTGATCCCAGGGCGGAATGTAACGACAAAATTGAATCTGGAGAAGAAGAGAGACCATCTGGCCTGTCTCGGATTCATACGCCTGGCCGACTCCAAGTACGCCAGATTCTTATGGTCGGTAAAAACGGTGATAGGGTGCCTGGCTCCCTCCAACCAATGGCGCCACTCCTCGAGAGCCAACTTGATGGCCAACAACTCCCTATCTCCCACATCATAGTTTCTCTCTGCCGGGGAGAGCTTTTTAGAGAAAAAGGCACAGGGTCGCCACTTGGCAGGAGAAGGGCCCTGGGACAAAACCACACCCACCTCAGAAGCATCCACCTCAACAATAAAAGGTAAGGAAACATCGGGATGCACCAAGAAAAAGCTGCAAGCGCCTCCTCCGACCAAGAGGAAAAATCTGTCCCCTTTTTTGTCATGTCAGTGAGGGGATTGACAACAGAGGAATAATTCAAAATGAACTTTCTGTAATAGTTCGCAAAACCCAGAAAGCGCATCAATGCCTTCTGATTCTCAGGAAGCTCCCACTCCAGCACAGCACGGACCTTCTCCGGATCCATGCGAAAACCAGAAGCAGAGAGGAAAAAACCCAGAAATTGAATCTCCAATACCATAAAAACACATTTCTCCAGCTTGGCGTACAATTTATTCTCCCGCAGAACCTGAAAAAGATGATCCTGATGGGTCTGAACATCAGGGGAAAAAATAAAAATATCATCAATATACACCAATACAAATTTCCCCATTAAATGGTAGAAAATACTGTTAACAAAATGCTGAAAGACGGCCGGAGCATTCATCAGGCCGAAAGGCATAACGAAATTCTCAAAATGCCCGTTAGGGGTATTAAAGGCCGTTTTCCATTCATCCCCCTCTCTGACCCTGACCAGGTTGTACGCGCCTCTCAAATCCAATTTGGAAAAAACCTTGGCCCCAACAATTTGGTTGAAGAGGTCCGGGATCAGAGGAAGAGGATAGGGATCGCGAATCGTGATACAATTCAGCTCCCTAAAATCTAGGCAAGGTCTCAGAGAGCCATCTTTTCTTTTTAACAAAAAAAAAACTGCGGCAACAGGAGATTTTGAGGGACGAATATGCCCCTTATCGAGACTCTCAGAAATATAAGTTCGCATTGCGATTCTTTCCGGTTGTGAGAGGTTGTAGAGGCGTGCTTTTGGCAGTTTGGCGCCGGGAATGAGATTAATGGGACAGTCAAACTCCCGGTGAGGAGGTAGCTCCTGAACACCGCTCTCGGAAAACACGTCCGAGAAATCAGAGAGAAATGATGGCACCGTTTTAGTAGACACCTCTGCAAAAATTGCTGTGAGACAATTCTCTCTACAAAACTCACTCATTTATTTGCCTTCCTTGCCAATCAATAGTGGGGTTATGTCTAGTGGGCCAGGGTAACCCCAAAACTAGAGGAGAAGGCAATCCGTTAAGGACAAAACAAGATATATCCTCCACATGGGTATCACCTATCGCTAACCGGATATTGTGAACAATGCCCTTCAGGGATCTCTGTGAGAGTGGAGCAGAGTCAATAGCAAAAATAGGTATATCCTTTTCTAATGTGCAAACCTGAAAACCATGCATGGCTACAAATTGAGTATCAATAAGATTGACAGCCGCTCCACTATCGACAAAAATTTCACAAGAAATTACTTTGCTCCCTAGCGCCACCCTGGCAGAAAGGAGAAAACGGGAACTGCAGGTCAGAGGAAAAGCATCAATTCCTACATCAACTTTGCCCAAAGTAGCAGATGAAGCAGAGTTTGATGATTTACCTTTTGAGGTCTTTCTCTTATTATAACTCTTAGTACAGTTCAAGAATCTCCTAGACGGACAAACATTAGCCAAATGACCTATGCCCCCACAACAAAAACACACCATTCTCTGAGGACTAAATCCTCCTTTATCCGGGGCAAGTCGACCTAGCTGCATGGGCTCCTCCACAGAGGGAACCGAGAGAGGATGAGGCCCCTGCCCACTGAATGAGTCCACGCCACTGCCTGCTAGACTGAAAATGACTGGACAGAGAGGTCTAGTTTCTTTCTCTTAGACGCCTGTCAAGGCGTACTGCCAATGACATGGCAGACTCTAAGGACGTTGGTCTCTCATGGAAAGCAAACGCATCCTTTAATCTCTCCGAGAGACCATGAGAGAACTGACTCCGGAGTGCAGCATCATTCCAACCTGTATCAGCTGCCCATCTCCGAAATTCAGAACAATAAAGCTCCGCAGACAGTTTGTCCTGGCATAAAAAACGTAAGTTAGATTCAGCCAGGGCAACACGATCCGGGTCATCATATATCTGCCCCAGGGCCAAAAAAAATCTTTCTACGGATCGAAGGGAGGGATCCCCCGATGGCAACGAAAAAGCCCAAGTCTGAGTCGTCAGCTCAAAATGAAGAGTATAATCCGCACCTCTACAAAGGAGGGGGTGATTTAAAGGCAGCGAAATCAAACACAGGAGGGACAGCTGGGAGGAAGGAAACCGAAAGTAAAGACCTCATCACAGAGGCGGAGAAACAGGGAAGAGAACTCCTCCAAGCTCTAGTAGTGACATCATCACAGGGGTGTGGAAACAGAGCTGTGAGAACGTCTCAAAGCTCTGGTAGTGACAATTGAGCAGGGACACCCCCCACAGTGGTAAGGTAACGATGGCAATTTGTTCATAAACTTCTAGCAGGAATAATAGAGGAATGGCATAAAATAGAGCTACATGAAAATATGAACGAGAATTGTTATTACATGGGGACAGCAAGTAGTTACTAGAAGAGTCATGTCAGGAGAGGTGAGAGGAGCTCTTTAATGAACGTATGCAGAATAATGAATGGAATATTCTCCTAGTGCTTGTAGCACCAAACTCGCCACTAATCATTAATTATGTTAACCATATACAAGACAAAAAGAAAGTACAATGTATTCGGAAAGTCTTCAGACCTTTCCCTTTTTTCACATTTTGTTGTGTTGCTGCCTTGTGCCAAAAAAATAAAAAAATAACCTTTTTCCTCATCAATCTTCACTCAATACCCCATAATGACAATTATAGGCAGTGGATGTGGGACCACTGTGCCAACCAACTGCTTTGACTGTGGACTAAACCTAAGGCGTTATCCTGGCATTCCCATAGTTTTTACATTTTAAGCACTATACAGGGATCTGGACTTTACTGCAGGGGAACCACCAGGCCACTACTAGTTGGGATAGTCCTAGTATAGTTGGCTGCTGACCCTCAGACACACTGGTTTGTGGCACCAACGTAATAGGCAATACAATTAGTGAGGAAGGCAGGCAGAGGTCAGGGATGGCAGAGTTTGTGCGAAGCTAGGAAACAGTCCAAAGGCCAGGGCAGACGGCACAGGATTGGTATGGTGAACATGTCAGGAATCGGGAAGATTTACAGGCTGTAGATAGCACAGGCAAGGGAAGTGAGGACAGCAGCACAACTATATAGGAGCAGCTGATTAACAATTGAACACAGCCATGCAGCAGCTCACAGAGCAGGAGATTAACCCTAGCAGTGCTGAAGACATAGGTACAATGAATGTAAGCCCTAATTCACACTTAGGAAGCCAGTGCCTATATGCAAAGAATTGTTAGCTAATTATTAAGACTAAAACTTCACATGGACATACATTTTCCGACCTTTTGCTATGACACCTGAAATGTATCTCTAGGGGATTTTGAGATGTTTCTACATCTTGATTGGAGTCCACCTCTGGTAAATTCAGTTGATTGAACATGATTTGGAAAGTCCTGTCTATATAACGTCTCACAGCTGACAATGCATATCAGAGCAAAAATCAAGTCATGAGGAGGAATTAAATGCCTGTAGAGCTCAGAGACAGGATTGTGTGGAGGCGCAGATCTGGAGACGGGGACACAAAAATTTCTGCTGCACTAAAAGTCCCCAAAAGCATAGTAACCTCCATAATTCTTAAAAGGAAGAACTATGGAACTACCAGGACTCTAAATAGAGCTCCACCAAACTAAGTAATTGGGGCAGAAGGGCTTTGATAAAAGAGGTGACCAAGAACTGAATGCTTATGCTAACTAAGCTCCAAAGATCTTGTGTGCAGATGAAAGAAACTTCCAGAAAGTCAACCATCACCGCAGAACTCCACCAATCTGTGCTTTATAGCAGAGTGGCCAGAAGAAGCCTCTCCTCAGTAAAAGACACATTAAAGTCTACCTGGATTTTGCAAAAAAAAAAAAGTACTCTCAGACTGTGAGAAACGAGATTCTCTGGTTTGATTGACATTTTTGGCCTCAATTCTAAGCTTTATATCTGGAGGAAACCAGGCACTGCTCATCACTTGCCCAATACCATCCCTACAGTGAAGCATGGTGGTGGTAGAATCATGCTGTGGGTTTTTTTTTTCAGCGGCTGGGACAGGGAGACTGGTCAGTGTTGAGCAAAAGTACTGAGATATTCTTAATGAAAACCTGATCCAAAGTGCTCTGGACCATAGACTGGGCCGAAGGTTCACCTTCCAACAAGACAGTGATCCTAAGCACACAGCCAAGACAACACAGAGCAGCTAAGGGACAACTCTGTGAATGTCCTTGAGTGGCCCAGCCAGAGCCCTGACTTAAACCCAATCGAACATCTCTGGGGAGACCTGAAAATGGCCGTCCACCAATGGTCCCTATCCAATCTAACAGAGCTTGAGAAGATCTGCAGAGAAGAATGTCAGAAAATCCCCAAATCCAGGTGTGTAAACCTTGTGGCATCATCCCCAAGAAGACTGGAGGCTGTACTCGCTGCCAAAGGGGCTTCAACTAAGTTCTGAGTAAAGGGTCTGAATACGTATGTCAATGCAAGATGTTATTTTTAATTTTTAAGTAAGTTAGCAAAGATTTAAAATATTCTGTTTTCACTTTGTCATTATAGGGTATTGAGTAAAGAATGATGGAGGAAAATGTTTTTTTTATTTTAGCACAAGGCTGCAAAATATGAAAAAGTAAAAGGGTCTAAAGACTTTACAAATACACTGTAGGTACTACTTAGTAAGTAGTAGACTCCTGCAGTTATTCAGGTACAGAGATTAATCCACTGTTGTT
This sequence comes from Bufo gargarizans, assembly GCF_014858855.1. Taxonomy (NCBI): domain Eukaryota; kingdom Metazoa; phylum Chordata; class Amphibia; order Anura; family Bufonidae; genus Bufo; species Bufo gargarizans. The sequence goes on along the minus strand of NC_058088.1, from coordinate 173,263,931 downwards.
CTTCCTCAGTTACAGAAGTTACAGCAGTAACGAGAACGTGTACCAGAACATATCCCAGCCACGTTATCAGTCCAGCTATTCTCAGGGAGTGGAGCCACGGAAGCCCATTCGCCCAAAACAGAAGGAAGAGACAACGCCAGTGAAACGCTTCATCCCGCTATGGCTACAGCTTGTTATGCTGCTCCTGATCTCTGCTTTTCTGGTGTACATGTACTTACTCCAGACAGAGGAAAACCCTTTCAGATCAGTTGAAGGCAGCCTGTAACACAGCACCCATGCCATCTTGCTACATGCCAATTCGCTGTTAATCTGATCACAAATTGGCATCTATCAGTCGATTCCCTTAGGACTTTCACACGAGCGGATGCCGTGGGTGGAATCCGCTGCATGAAAGACAGCCAAGCCCCGTTCCGGACAGCAGAGACATGTGATCTTTTTACTACAAAATCACGGTGACAACTTTATCTCACTGTGATTTTGTAGTAAAAAGGTCAGAGGCACGGAGCATTATCAATCATGTCAATGCTCTGTGTCTCTGCTGTCTGGAACGGGATTTGGCTGTCATTCACGCAGCGGATTCCACTCACTGCATCCTCTCGTGTGAAAGAGCCCTTACTCTTCCATATAATGCTGCAACTAATATAATACCACTCCTGGTGCAATAAAACCTGTGTCTCCTGAAAACAGACTTCATATATTAGCAATCCCTGCAGTTGGGATGTACCCCTGTCTATAATACAGTAGTAAATCAAGACAAATTGATTAATTAAAGGTGGCCATACATCTTAGTTGGCAAATGAATGCTCTTTCAGCTGACATATTCTTCCTGACACCACCACCATCTCAAATCAGGAATATAAAATGCCTGTTATCTCCCGTCTGAGGAGAGTCAGAGCACCTTCATACACATTAGATGGTTGGCCGCTCTTGCCCATGCTCATCTTATGCCCATGGCCACTAACCCTCAACTGGTAACTGTTACCACACATACATGCAATCTGTTGCAATTCTTACATATTATTTTAATGCTATAGGTCCATGCCACTCAGTCACCTGTTAGATGTAAAACTATGTGATCATAGTGAACTGAATGATGCCTTACTGACATTTTTATGGCAATCCTCCAAAACTGAACAGATTTTTGAAAGAAATATAAAGCTTTGTATTTTGTAGTTTGTTTTTTTTGCATTTTATATAGGTAACTAGACCGATGATGTAGCTCTACTGATAATACATATTCATTTGTTTAGTCTTGACAGTGCCAAGAGAAGCCAGGGATTTAAAATAGTTATCTGGGAATGTGTCATCAGAAAACTACCTATTTATGTTAAAGGGGTGGTGTCATCTCAGACAATGGGGGCATATTGTTAGGATATGCCTCTGTTGTCTGATAGATGTGGGTCCCACCTCTAGGACCTGCACATATCTCGTAAACAGAGCCTTGAAAGTCAAGCATGTATGATCACCGCCCCGTAGAAATTAATGGAGGGCGACCTGTCATATATCTTCTATATAAAAAAATTCTTCATATAAAAGTAAAAAAAAAACATAAAATCAATACAATTTCAAAACAGATGATGAAGTTACAAAATAATACCCAAAATGTACCACACGGTGGTGCTAACACACCCCTATGGCACAACAGGCCGCGCATGCGCTGTGCGCCCTTTGTTACTTTCAAGGGTCTGTTTACGAGATAGGTGTGGGTCCCAGCAATATGCCCCCATTGTCTGAGATAACACAACCCCTTTAAACATACTTTTTAGAATTTGGGGGGATTTTTTTCTTCTTAATTTTTCCATGTCATTAAATAAAAGAAATATAAAAAAATATAAAAATCCTGCCGGTTTTGAACAGGCCACAAAGCCTAATACTATGTCAAGACTTGCTAAGATCACTTCTCAGTAGTCACCTACAGTCATAATCACAGGCAAAATTACAATGATAGAGAGCACCTATATAGAGATTACGCAGGATCCACCACTCATAGTAGGTCATGGTCACTGCTAATCTACTCCTCCCTCCCTGTACAGTTACCGGAGCATTTCTAAAAGACTCTCTTATAGAAGTCAGTGAATCTCTTCCAGGCTATTGCCCATGGGACTGCTGGGTATCAGGTCAGGCTAAATGGCCACCCTCATGATCTTGCATAGAAAATAAAAAACGATAATTGGAAAATAAAAATAGATTAAAAAAAAGCATATCTGTCACTAACTGGTTTTAATTAGCAGAAAAAAATTGGGCTTGGCTTTTTATTTCTCCTTCAGTGGCCACAACAGGAGAAATTTAGCTTTACATGTCAGGCCTTCGAAGAAATGACAGATTATTTATACATTGCTAGGCCTGGTCTGCCAGTGTATAAGCTACTATTACTTAGTAGTTCTGTTCTCTGATTCATATAGTGTATATCCTGAGAATGGGGATCCTTCTTTAGAGTCCACATGCTTTATTAAAAAAGGTGATGTCTGTCATCATGATCCACCCTATTATACCAGGCATACTGCTGGGTAGATTTGATCATAGTGACTTAAACGAACCCTATAACTGATGCAGAGAAATTCTTTTTTTTTGTTATATCTAAATCAGGTGCTTGGAGCACTGAGAGGTTGACCTAGCCCCTTGAAGCACCACTTCACCTCCGCCTCTCCCCATTGCCCCTCCTAGTGAGATTGACAGAGCCTGGTGTCCTTACTACTCCAATGCCTGGCCCTGAATATCACGCATACGTCAGCGAAGTGTAGTACTCACAGGTCATCCTCCTCAGAGATCTTCACTGCATATGCACCAATGGTAATGCCGCCAGCACGGACAAGATTTTAGGGCCAGCCATCGGAGCAGAGAGGATGTCTGGGAGTCATCCTGTCAATCTCACTGGGAGGGGAAGGTAAAGTTCTGCTCCAAGGGGCTAGGCCAGCCCATCGGTGCTTAGAGCGCCTGATTTGCATATAACTAAAGATGAGAATTAGTCTGCATCGGTAATACCGATTGCAGAGAGGAAGTTCTCATTTTAGTCAGCACCATCGACCCTACCAGACCCTATGCCTGGTTTAATAGGGTTGATCATGGTGACAGATGCTTTTTAAGTAAGCGGTCTATAGTGTACATAGCTATTTCTGGGGCCTATTTCAACAGTATTTTTAATGCATTTGCAACATGTGAAAAATAAATAGCAGAATATCATTTCAAAGCTTATACATATATGTGTATGTCAATCGCCTGGGGGGCAAAAGGTAGAGGGTGCTGTGTACTGAGCCATCTTGGCCAAGCTTGGGTCTTATGTTTGCACCTTTCCCTACTATATAAATGTGTTTAAAAAGCACTGCCTAGTTGTTGGGCCGATTATCGGGAATGAGCGTTACTTCATCGCAAAGCGCTCATTCACTGGGTGAAAGGAACAGATCCTTCCTGATAATTGCCTGTATAGTGTTAATGCGCCTTTAGGCTCAAATCACACCACATTTGGTGTTAACATGCAATCAGGACTGTTTGAATCACTACTGAATGTATAGACAGATGTATGCAACTTTATGCTTAGGCTACTTTCACACTAGCGTTCGGAGCGGGTTCGTCTGATGTTTCATCAGACGGATCCGCTTCTATAATGCAGACGTTTGCATCCGTTCAGAACGGATCCGTCTGCATTATAACTTAGAAAAATTTCTAAGTGTGAAAGTAGCCTGAGCGGATCCGTTCAGACTTTACATTGAAAGTCAATGGGGGACGGATCCGCTTGAATATTGAGCCATATGGTGTCATCTTCAAGCGGATCCGTCCCCATTGACTTCCATTATAAGTCTGGACAGATCCGCTCGCCTCCGCACGGCCAGGCGGACACCCGAGAATGCATTAGGGCCAGACGGCTGCGTTCAGGGCCGCTTGTGAGCCCCTTCAAACGGAGCTCACAAGCGGACACCTGAACGCAGGTGTGAAAGTAGCCTTAAACAGCTGCATATGCTTCCCCCCCCCCCCCCACAGTTACAGTGTCGATTATGACATTTTGGTAAGGGTACATTCACACTGTGGTGTAGCCGTGCCCGTGTTGCGGACCACAAAACATGGGCATCGGTCGCATGAACTCCGTATCTCGGTGCGGACACATTGACTTGAATGTGTCCGCTATCCACAACATATGGCAAAAGATAGGACATGTCCTATGTTTTGCTGTGCGGAGGCACGGATCGGAAGCCTTATGTTGTGGATTGTTGACCATATATAAAGTCAATGGGTCCACACCGCGATACAGAGTTCACACGGCCAGTCCCCGTGTTTTGTAGTCCGTAATACGGGCACGGCTATATCGCGGACGTGTGAATGTAGACTAAAGCTGGGGCTGTGGAAACCCTATGTATCCCAGGCAAATCATAGTCTTTTTGGAATGCATTAGCCCAAATGCTACTAAATCTACCAGCAGCATGTTATAGAGCAGGTGGAGCTGTGCTGATATATCGTTTTGCAGGAAAAGATTCGGTAAAACTTCAGTAGAAATATACACATTTACATCTCTGCTTTTTCTATACTTAAGACCACCCCTGTGTACAAATGTCAGTGACTAACAGCCATCCCTGTATACACTTACACAGAGAGTGCTATCAATCACTGATAACACCTCCCACATGTACAACTGAGATTAAACATAGTAGAGGCATAAGTGTATAAATTACATGTTTTACTGAATCTTTTTCCCACAAAACTATAGATCAATCTGCTCAGCTCCTCCAGCGCTATAACATGCTGCCTGCAGATTCCATTGCATTTTGTGGTGGCAGCTTCTCTTTAAGTCTATGGGCACATTAGCATAGACATTGTGAGATTTTCCTGGCACATATGTTGACGTTTTACCACAAACATGATGTGAATTTAGCCTAAGAGGAAACAGTTTGAGGGCTTTTACTTATTGTTTAAAGGGAACCTGTCGTTATGAAAATACAATGTAGTCTGAAGGCAGCAGGTTATAGAGCAGGAGGAGCTGAGCCGATTGATCTATAGTTTTGCAAGAAAAGAGTCAGTAAAACATGTAATTTTATACATTTTAATTCCGGCTCGTTCTGGGCTTTTAAGTGATTGACAGCCTTCCCTCTATGAGTGTGTATACAGAGATAGCTGTCAATCACTGATAGGACTGCCTACTGGACTTCAAAACACAGAATGAGCAGGAATTTAAATGTATAAATTACAGGTTTTACTGAATCTTTTCCCACAAAACTATATATCAGTCTGCTCAGCTCCTCCTTCTCTATAACATGCTGTCTGCAGCTCAAACACAATGTTCAGTGTGGCAAGTTCCCTTTAAATACCTGCCAGACCCCTACTATTTGCATGTTATCAATGCCCTTAGATTAAGGGGTTCTCCGGGCTTTTATTATTGATGACCTATCTTCGGGATAGGTAATCAATATCAGATCAGCAGGGGCGCCGGACCCCCATCGATCTGATATTGATGACCTATCCTGAGGATAGGTCATCAATATTAAAAGCCCGGAGAACCCCTTTAAAGGGGTCTGTTGCAAAGATGCACCATTTAATACATTGCATGTCACTAGTGAAAACTGATGAAACAACTTTGGTGCGGCATACATGTCGCAATGTAGTTGTACCCTTTTTTGTCGCGCATACGTCCACACTAGTGTTTATCATTTCAGTATTCTGTTCCAGCGTACGCCAGACACCACTGGCGCCTGAAGAATCCCGGAAACTGTAAATGGATCCACTGGGTTTCTGACATGAATACCGCTGCGTGCGTTAATAGTGTTGCATGTCAAGTATAAATTTTAACTGGGAAGTAAAATGACAATGCTTGGATAATGCTGACTTTGTGAATGTCTGTTCAGAATTCATATATACTTTTGGGTGATGCATTTGTATGAGCCTTCTAGGAATATATGGCAGGCATTGGCACAGATTTTGACAACAGTACAACCACAGGGCGCAGAATATGATTCTAGCTAAAAATACAGTAATTGGGGGAAATCAGAAACAGGAAAGGCAGTCTGATGCTTTACAAGAGAAAGAGCGCCAGTCTTTTCTGAATATATAACTACTGTACATCACATATAAGGTAATACAAAGACATTTTAGGGGTTAGCACTACATAAGCTGTACACTAAAGTTTCTATAAGTTTAGAATTTGCCATTGGTACTGGGCATTGTGGCTACTATCTCAGTGGGGGAAATGTGTTTTCACCCAGGCAGGCCTTCTTATATGAGCATCGCAGCATTTCATGCTCCGATGCTCTCTCTTGGATCGCGCAGGGAACGGGCCGTTTATATTCTTTACACTGCTAGGCAGAGGATTCCGCCTAGCAGCGTTCCCTGTGACGTCACCAGCACTAATGGACGGGCTTTAGCACTGCCCCAGCCATTTTACAGGCTAGGGCAACGCTAAAGCCCACCCTTTAGTGCCGGTGACGTCACCAGGCTCACTGCTAGATGGAAGCCTCCTCCTAGCTTACCCATTGAGAGCCCGGTACGTCACCGGATCTCCAGAAAAAGCCTTTCCCCTGCGTGATTCAGATCAGGGCAAAGGAGAGCATTGGAGCATGAAATGCTCCAAATCTCGTGTCCGAGGGCCTGCCTGGGTGAAAACGGGGATATGTCCGGGTTCAGCTCTGAACCCGGACAACCCCTTTAAGTTACGGCCATCTGAATGATCCCTTAATATTAGACATCACTTTAGCAACTACACTAAATGAAAGAGCAGTAAAGTGTGTTGTATACATTTGCAGAGCATGTAAAAAGACTATTGACTACAACTAGCTGTAGAGGGTCTAGCACATCCATGCATGTATAACATTTAATTTCCCCTGTGGTGGCACGGCAGGGAAATTAAACACTTGCTGACATATTTCCCTACAGATTATAGCTGATCACTGGGGGCTATAACCAGCAGCCAAATTTGCAAGCAGATTATCGTCAGGGGACCCATCTAGCAAAAATGGATTGTCCAAAGTGGATAAGCCCTTTATAACAGGTACTTGTCATGTTGTACTCCTGTTCAGATCTGTCATCAGCTTGTTATAGAGCAGGAGGAGCTGAGCAGATTGATATACAGTTTTGTGGGAAAATCTTCAATAGAACTTTTTTTTTTTATTCACCAAAATTTCTGCTCATTCTCAGCTTAGGAGTCCAGTGGGCAGTCCTATTAATGATTGACAGCATTTCCTCTATAAGTGTCAGTTACTGCGTAGAACAGTCCACTAGACTTCTAAATTTAGAAAAAGCAGTGATTTCAAGCAAAAAATATTATGCTGAGTCTTTTCCCACAAAACTATACAGCAATCTTCTCTGTAACACTCTGGTAGTGTCTTCCTAGTGACAGGTTTTCTTTAATGTAAAGGTCCAGCCCGGGACAAAATAGTTGTGATATATAGTGTGATTTGCAAAATGCCATTTAGGCCTAGTTCACCTTTCAGTGATTTCTATCAAGGATTTGAGTCAAAACCAGGTGTGAACCAAAACCCCCCAAAAAAGTACAAATTAAGGATGAGGGAACTGGTTCTACGGGTTCGGGATTCAGTCTAAACTTCTCAAAAGTTCAGATTCAGACAAACCCCAATTTTTTTGTGATTCATTGAGAGAGTCTAGTACAAAAATGTGTGTTTCTCAACAATATATAGGTATATACGTATTCTTTCTCATTATGGAGAGCCCATGGTATGCTGTGCGCAGTACTGTTGGCCAGGCGATGCGCCTACTATGCTGAGGACATGTACGCAATATTGTATCTGATGCCGGCAGGTGTTAGACACAATAATTTGCATATGTTTGAGCCAGAAATCCAGAGGAGTGTTGTCTAGCCGACAATAGCCATCACATATATCAGCTGGTCTCCATAATAGAAATAGTACCCACCCATAGGTTCCCCCTAAGGCCCTGCAACTAGAAATGTTCTCATCAGTTTTTTCTCTGATTAAAGGGGTTGTCTGGGTTCAGAGATGAACCCAGACATAACCATATTTTCACCCAGGCAGCACCCCTGATGTTAGTATCGGAGCAACTCGTGAAAATGCCTTTGCCCTGCGCGATTTAGCGCATGAACTGGGGCTGCCTGGGTGAAAATGGAGGTATGTCCGGGTTCAGCTCTGAACCCGGGCAACCCCTTTAAGGGCTTTTGTCCTGAAAGAACTAGTTGTAGACGTGAGGCTGTCTTAGCTATTTTTCTAGCTTTGCTATATAAACATGTTTAAAAGACAGGAAAGCCAATCCGCTGTGTGAATATATAAAGCAGCACTCATATTGCTGTATTCTCCTTACTGTCTTTCTCTCAAATTCAGCAAACTTCAAACAAAATTAATCTCGTCTGGTTCACTCATCTCTAGTGCAAATCTTTCCATTACACTATATCTGTGTGAAGGCTCCACTCCTGGTTTTGGCTCTCATTCACAGATACAAATCACTGAAGTATGAACTAGGCCTTAGGCCTCATGCACACGGACGTTGTTTTGGTCCGCATCCGAGCCACAGTTTTGGCGACTCTGATGCGGACCTATTCACTTCAATAGGGACGCAAAGATGTGGACAGCACTTTGTGTGCTGTCCACATCCGTTGCTCCGTTTCGTGGTCCGCAAAAAAATATAACCTGTCCTATTCTTGTCCGCGCTTTGCGGACAAGAATAGGCAGTTGTATTAAAGGCTGTCTGTGCCGTTCCGCAAATTGCGAACCACAAAACACACAACGGTCGTGTGCATGAGGCCTTAGTGTGTTTTCTCCTGTGGACTAGGTGCTGACACACAACTATTGATCAGCATTAGGGCATATGGACATCATAGAAGGGGGTCCGATTCTTGAGGTTCCCCACTTTTAGCTAGAATTTTGAGCAGTTGTTTCAGCTGCTGGACCCATGACAAACATTGGAAAACTTTTTATCACTCTCTACCCAGTCCACCCACCTTTTGCAAATTCACAGTCATTTACATGTGCTCTTGCAAACAAAAAAGGCATTTGATTGTTTCTAAAAAAATACCACCCATATTCACTTTCTGACAAGGAAGTTTGCTCATCAATGTATAAATATCTGAGATTTATTATGCGATGCTTCATTTCTAGAGATTCTACCAGTAGCTAAAGGGCATTGCTACTTTCTGATTTTGCATTGTATAGCAAATACACAATCTGTTCACCCGTTACTGTATGTTAACCTTTATAAAATATTGTATATCTGCATTATACTATATCTGCTTACCTAATCGTATTAATGTAAAGCAGTTCTGTTTTTATTAGCTGTTATTACACTATGCACGTTACTTTTAGGAGCTGCCATTTTGGGTGGGCTTTCTTAATTTCTTTTTATTTTATTTGTAATGGTTGCTTTGTGAGAATAAAATGACTTGTATCCCAGTTTTTAATATTATGTCTAATCAATAAATTTTTTAAGAATTTGCAACTGATTACGGCATTTGTGTTATCAGTCTTCAGCGCATTGAAAGGCTGTGGACACATTTGGATTTATGACTATATCAAAATTTAACTTTGAGGTGTTCATAAGTGAGAAGATCATTCACAAGAGGTCAGTGAGGGACTGGAGACTCAAACCATCAGACTGGCTGGATGAATTGTCTACCAGTATACAGTCGTGGCCAAAAGTTTTGAGAATGACACAAATATTAGTTTTCACAAAGTTTGCTGCTAAACTGCTTTTAGATCTTTGTTTCAGTTGTTTCTGTGATGTAGTGAAATATAATTACTCGCACTTCATACGTTTCAAAGGCTTTTATCGACAATTACATTACATTTATGCAAAGAGTCAGTATTTGCAGTGTTGGCCCTTCTTTTTCAGGACCTCTGCAATTCGACTGGGCCAATTCCTGACTGGGCCAATTCCTGACTGATAGCAACCCATTCTTTCATAATCACTTCTTGGAGTTTGTCAGAATTAGTGGGTTTTTGTTTGTCCACCCGCCTCTTGAGGATTGACCACAAGTTCTCAATGGGATTAAGATCTGGGGAGTTTCCAGGCCATGGACCCAAAATGTCAAAGTTTTGGTCCCCGAGCCACTTAGTTATCACTTTTGCCTTCTGGCACGGTGCTCCATCGTGCTGGAAAATGCATTGTTCTTCACCAAACTGTTGTTGGATTGTTGGAAGAAGTTGCTGTTGGAGGGTGTTTTGGTACCATTCTTTATTCATGGCTGTGTTTTTGGGCAAAATTGTGAGTGAGCCCACTCCCTTGGATGAGAAGCTACCCCACACATGAATGGTCTCAGGATGCTTTACTGTTAGCATGACACAGGACTGATGGTAGCGCTCACCTTTTCTTCTCCGGACAAGCCTTTTTCCTGATGCCCCAAACAATCGGGAAGAGGCTTCATCAGAGAATATGACTTTGCCCCAGTCCTCAGCAGTCCATTCACCATATTTTTTGCAGAAGATGAATCTGTCCCTGATGTTTTTTTGGAGAGAAGTGGCTTCTTTGCTGCCCTTCTTGACACCAGGCCATCTTCCAAAAGTCTTCGCTTCACTGTGCGTGCAGATGCGCTCACACCTGCCTGCTGCCATTCCTGAGCAAGCTCTGCACTGGTGGCACTCTGATCCCGCAGCTGAATCCTCTTTAGGAGACGATCCTGGTGCTTGCTGGACTTTCTTGGACGCCCTGAAGCCTTCTTAACAAGAATTTAACCTCTTTCCTTGAAGTTCTTGATGATCCTATAAATTGTTGATTGAGATGCAATCTTAGTAGCCACAATATCCTTGCCTGTGAAGCCATTTTTATGCAACGCAATGATGGCTGCACGCATTTCTTTGCAGGTCACCATGGTTAACAATGGAAGAACAATGATTTCAAGCATCACTCTCCTTTAACAGGTCAAGTCTGCCATTTTAACCCAATCAGCCTGACATAATGATCTCCAGCCTTGTGCTCTTCAACATCCTGACCTGAGTTAACAAGACGATTACTAAAATGATCTCAGCAGGTCCTTTAATGACAGCAATAAAATGCAGTGGAAAGGTTTTTTTGGGATTAAGTTAATTTTCATGGCAAAGAAGGACTATGCAATTCATCTGATCACTCTTCATAACATTCTGGAGTATATGCAAATTGCTATTATAAAAACTTAAGCAGCAACTTTTCCAATTTCCAATATTTATGTAATTCTCAAAACTTTTGGCCACGACTGTAGATACATGCCAGCTATAGAAGCCAAAGTATCCATAAAGGACGGTGATTGGTGGTGTATAATCGTCATTAAAGACCCGAATAACCCGGAAACGCAGCAAACAGCAGGTCTGAATTGACCTGCGGTTTTCAGCGATCGCCGACATCGGGGGGTCACAAGACCCCCTGGGCATTGGTACAGAGTGTCTGCCGAATGATTTCGGCAGGCATTTGGTTTCGATCACCACAGGCGGCACTGCGGTGATCGGAAATTCTCAGGACGTACAGGTACGCCCTGTGTCCTTAAGTACCAGGACATCAGGGCGTACCGGTACTCCCTGTGTCCTGAAGAGGTTAAGTACCTGCTATCAACGGTGCACCCTCGCAGTTGCCGGATCTCGGAAGGTCGGGGACTGCAGAAGCCGCCCAGCTAAGTGAATATTGATAAGCTGGGCGGCGCTTCAAAAACGGCGGTTGTGCTGATGCTGGCTGGGCGCAAGAGAAGCTGAAACCCCGCCCCTTGGGCAGAAAGAACAGCGATTAGTTCAGGTTATAAAACGTGAGTTAACTGTATTCATATGGTGGACAGGGGGGATACTTATATGTTTTTAATGCACATTAGAAGACCTGTGCATGGATATGTACAGCTAATTATGGTTATTGGGCCTGTCAGTGTCCCTTTAACGTTGTGATCTAGGACCTTAATGACATCATCACCATGTGACCAGTAACCTAGCAATTACTGGTCACATGGCTATGAGGTCATCACAGGTCCTATCAGGAGTGTTGCAGAAGTTAACTGTGGAGCTTTTTTGTGTGAAGATTACATCAGAAAAAGGTGACAGGGGCTGTTATGTTAATATGCTGTAAACTACTGTATAGTGGGGTGCTGTATATTGTGTGGGGGCCTGTATACTGTGGGGGGCTGTATATTGTGTGGGACTGTATACTGTGTGGGGCTGTATACTGTGGAAGTATTTACAGTCATTCACTGTACTCTACCAGATGTGTGGATTTTTTGTGTGTTGTGGTGGAGGGCGTGATTGCCTGCTAAGGTGTGGGAAGGCGGGATCCAGGGGGCCCAAGTAAATTTTTGCCCAGGGTCCAATCAATATTAAAGACGGCCCTGCGCACAATACTATATATGGGCCGATAACATGTGGAAGCCATATTCGTCCTTATTTTTGACCACAGCGTCCATTTTGTAAAATATGTCGCCCATTTCAGCTGCATCAGGGCCTGGACGGATTGCTATCATCGAAGGAAAAATGAATTCCCAAGTTTATCAAGACATTTTGCAGGAGAACTTAAAGAGGACCTTTCACTAGAATAAAACATCTAAACTAACTATACAGACATGGAGAGCGGCGCCCAGGGATCTCCCTGCACTTACTGTTATACCTGGGCGCCGCTCCATTCTCCCGGTATAGCCTCCGGTATCTTCATATTGTTGTAGACAAATTAATGGTTGCAATCAGCTCGCATCAAAGTTTGTGTAAGGAAAAAGGTAAGCCCATCTTCCCTCAGCCGCAGCCAGAGAACCACCCAAATGCTACCATCTTGATTGAAATCCTGAGCAACTCCTCCTCCTCCTTGCCCAGTCCGTCCTTTATTGACTAAACAAAAGGTGTAAAAGGGGCTGGCCCAAGACAAGGATACAGGAAGTGATGACATATCAAAGGACAGGGAGGGGCAGTCAATCTGGCTGTGCAGACTCTGTATAACATAGCCAGCTGACAAACACATGTATACAATAATCTACTATTACCACTGAGAGACATGAGGACAATCTATAAAACACACACACACATCCTAAGATAAATGTCTGAATAATAAAATTTCCACAACAATATGTTAGGCTCCACCCAGGGGAACCTGCCGGCGTCTCATTCTCCCATGCTGTAGCGCTGGCCAATCGCAGCGCTCAGCTCATAGACTGAGAGAAAAAAAAACTTTCAGGCTATGAGCTAAGACGCTGGCAGGTTCAACTGGGTGGAGCCTAACATATGAAGATACTGGAGGCTATACCGGGAGAACGGAGCGGCGCCCAGGTATAATAGTAAGTGTAGGGAGATCCCTGGGCGCCGCTGTCCATGTCTGTATAGTTAGTTTAGATGTTTTATTCTCGTGAAAGGTCCTCTTTAAGGCCATCTGTCCACCAGCTGAAGCTCAACAGAAGATGGGTGTTGCAACAGGACAATGACCCAAAGCATAGAAGTAAATCAACAACACAATGGCTTAAACAGAAGAAAATACGCCTTCTGGAGTGGCCCAGTCAGAGTCCTGACCTCAACCCGATTGAGATGCTGTGGCATGACCTCAAGAAAGCGATTCACACCAGACATCCCAAGAATATTGCTGAACTGAAACAGTTCTGTAAAGAGGAATGGTCAAGAATTACTCCTGACCGTTGTGCACGTCTGATCTGCAACTACAGGAAACGTTTGGTTGAAGTTATTGCTGCCAAAGGAGGTTCAACCAGTTATTAAATCCAAGGGTTCACATACTTTTTCCACCTGCATTGTGAATGTTTACATGGTGTGTTCAATAAAAACATGGTAACATTTAATTCTTTGTGTGTTATTAGTTTAAGCAGACTGTGATTGTCTATTGTCTAAGATCAGATCACATTTTATGACCAATTTGTGCAGAAATCCATATCATTCCAAAGGGTTCACATACTTCTTCTTGCAACTGTATATGAATAAACAAAATATAAATCTACATTTTTTTTATATAGTATAGTTTTTTTTATATACGAACGTATTTAATAATATTATATATATTGACAATATCTGTCTATTTATCTATCTCATCTCTATCTCTCTATCATCTATTTATCTTTCTATCTATCTATTGTGGGGATTTGCTCTGGTAGACAGGACAAGCTGACGCAGTATAGAGGCAAAGACAAGTTTGTAACTAAAAAACTTCAGTGTTTTTTTTACACTTATGGTAACAAAACCGTACGACAGTACGACTTCCATTTGCAGTTTTGGTGTTCGTTCACACCTAGACAGTTGATACAGCAAAAGAGTCACCTGTCATCCTAGGTGTTACTTCACATCTGATCGGCCTCCAGCATAGCACACAGCTCAGATCCCAAAACAGCGATTGCTAGAGCGCCTCTGTCAGAGAGAGAGGTAATTACCACTAACTGACACTGCTGGCTGTTTTTTTTTTATATAGGCCTGTCAAGACCCGGCCTGGAACGTGGGGAGTAATCACCTACCCAGCACTTTGACTACCCCCAGTAAGAGCCATCCCGGATCAGCTATTACAGCTATACTAAATAGCAAGGTGTCAAACAGCAAACACATGAAAATTGGGTCTTACTCCACCGAGGTCAGGAACCTCGGTGACACATACCTTCTGTCAATGACGGTCCCTTGAGCCTTCCTACATATCTCCCCCCTCTTTTCAACCCTGAGGGGGTGAACACTTGCCAGACAGTGTACCCGGGACAGGGCGTCTGCGTTCCCTGCAAGCGGCCTGCCCTGTGTTCCACTGAGAACTTGAAGTTCTGTAATGACAAGAACCATCTAGTGATCGGAGCATTCCTCTCTTTGGCCTGGCTCATCCACTTGAGAGGGGAGTGGTCGGTCACCAGATGGAACTGCCCAACAGATAATAGCGGAGAGACTCGAGTGCCCACTTGATGGCTAGGCACTCTCACTCCACTATACAGTACCTGGTCTCGGTTGGGGTGAGTTTGCGGCTCAGGAAAACAACGGGATGTTCCTTCCCATTTATTTCCTACAAGAGAGAGCAGTAAATGCTGTCCCGGATCAGCTATTACAGCTATACTAAATAGCAAGGTGTCAAACAGCAACTGCTGCTGACACATAAAAACTGGCTCCTACTCCACCGAGGCCAGGAACTTTCCGTCAACGACTGTCCCTTGCGCCTTCCTACACTATCTATCTAAATATATCACCATATATATGCATCTCATATCTATCTAACTATACGCTGTGCGAGCACATGGCAAAATGTTACTCAATTACCAGATTTTAGATTTAATGTTACTCAATTACCAGATGTTATATCTATCTATCTATCTGTTATCTATTTATCTACCCAGTTATCAAGCGATTATCTGTCTATATACCTATCTTTCGAAAAAATATTATATACAAATATAAATATATATATAAAGCCATAAATCTATATAAATATACAAAATATAAATCAATTTTTTTTATATAATATCATATTTTATATACTATCGTATTCAATAATATTATAAATATTGACAATATCTATCTACCTATTTACCTATTATTACCTGCGTTATCAAAGCCACCTTTCACGTCCGACGCATATTTAAAGGTGTATTTCCATGCGATTTATTATCGTGAAATAAAATCATTGACCACCTGGCGGCCTATATTGTAAATACGGACAATTCGTATCAGCAGGGTAAGCACAGGTTTTTTCTTATATTATACCAGATTGACGTATCAATTTTTTTTAATAGTTATAGATTATCACCAACAAATGAAATATTTCCTATTGAATTTATGAAATTTTTATCTAAAAACTTTAAGACTATAAGGTATCAAAACAGGAAAATACAGGACGCCATTAGTTCGGTCTGTGGACATTACTGCATCTATATCTTACATTGTATCGCTAAAGAAATGTCTTTTGAATATGTATCAAAAATATTTCTGAGTAATTTTAGAAAAAATTACCGTGTTGTACGTACCTACTGAGTTATTGAAAAATGTACCGTGATGCGTCATAAATAAAGACATTTTGTTTAAATCATACATGCCTTTTTATTAAACATAATTTCGTAACGAAGCAAATCTCCTAACGAGACCAAATGTTTTTGCCGCTCTTAAATAACGTCTTAGGACATGTCCGAACATGTCTTCATCATGTCCGAAGATACCCTGACGCGCTTTGCAAAATGCTTGCCGTATTTCACAAAATGGGTGCTGAGGGCAAAAATAAGGACAAATATGGCACCGTGTTATCGACACCCGGGAAAGTTGGGTGCTGCAATTAGCTCTTGTAAAATATTTATAAATGATACATATCTGTGTTAGATGCAGTGATCAAATATTTTGCTTAAACCACGTACGCCTTTGATTTTATTAAACACGATCGTATATAATTAAAGCAAAGGGACTGCACCAGTTCCCTTCCAGGACCTGTGGTGACATCAACAAAACTACTTTAGCTTTAGGAAGATAGACGGATCAATTAGCCACTGTCAATATTTATAATGGCTTAGTAAGAGGTTAATACAAGCTTAATATCATTTTATTTTTAAAGATATTAAAACTTAATTGAATTACTGACGTGATATCAGATCTAACAGAATAAAGGGTTTTGAATGAGCAGTATTTAGGCGTGGTTTGGGGGCGTGCAACAGGCAGCGCTTTGGAAGGGACTGGGAGGGGTTGTGGGCGGGGTCATGGGGGAAAGGGGCGTGTCAACCTGTCACTTTCGGTTTGACGAGAATAGTATCCCTTTACTATTCTGGAGAATTGTAATTGAGAAAGCTGGTCGGATGACTAGAAAAACGTCTTCAAGAAAAAATACTCTGACTTACTACTGATACTCCTATACTGGTTTTATAAGGAAGAAGCAGGTACTTACAGAGGTTACACATCCTCGTTAAAGGAATTTTCCCACAAAAAGAAAACATATTTCAACTTTCCACACAATATGCAATACATTTATGACTGCAGGCACCCTGGCAATCAATAGCATTGGGGTCCCTAGACCCCTTACTCCCCCAGTCGCAAGACCACAATGACCAGTTTGACTGGAAGTAGCAGGCAAGCCACTCCAAAGTCTATGTAAGTAGTTAGACAGGTTTTTCCACATGTCCCTTTAGGAAGGGAATGCAGTCACATTCCACTCAAGACAACATACTCTGTTTTACACTTGAGATTGCTGTAACGTACCAGATATTCTCTACTGGTGTTACAGTACACTCTGGTTGGTGGACGACAGTATGTCTTATGATTTATGGGTACACTTTTCCATCTACTGTAGGTAATTGTTCATTGTGATAAGTGACAGCCCTCCAACTGAGTTTACTTGCTCAGGGAAATACGTGAACAACATTTCGAGCTTCGACAGATCCTTCTTTAGATCCAGAGGGGCATGAAAATGAGACCCTGTCTCTTCTCTCTCTGGTGCTTGCAAAATTAAATCTTCATTAAACTTCCCACCAGGAAAATGACAATCGAATGAAGACCTATTCTAGAAATGAGGTTAGAAGTGGACAAATCCATACACATATCCAATGGATACCACACTGATACCGATTGTCTCAGTTCTTGAGAAGAAAAAAACAAGGCCAAATCAATGCAATGACCCTACCAAACTACAAATATCTTATACAAAAATATCTTATACAATTCAGGCATCCCATCTTTGTGGGTTCAAACTGATAAACCTCAGATTTTGATAGGAAACTTGTCTCCTATTTGCATAAAATGACCAGGAAAGCAGAAATCTCTGGGAGGCACATTAAGGGAAACCAAAGCCAGCAAGAAACTAGAAGGCTTAAGAAGGTCATTAGAGAAATCTATAGGATTATAGGCTTAAACCGTGTACAGTTAAAGCACTAGTGCTTCAAAAGTACCAATAATAAAATATTTTAAATTATTTATAATTATGTTACACTTATAATAGGACAATGAATGCATATATGCAGGGGCGTTGCTAATAATAAAAAATTCGGGCCTGGGCCCCTTGTCCAGGTCCCTGAATGTACTGTCTGCCAGGCAGATACAACTGTATTGCAGAAGGCAGTGGTTGAGAAGGACCTGCGATGATGTCACCATCATGTGACCAGTGCAGGAGAGGACGGCAGTGAGGAGGAAAAGTCCTGGAGAAGAAACTGTGGTGAGGTCTGCTACATGAGGCGAGGTAAGTGAAGGGAGAGGCAGAGAAATGCTGGGAGTTGTGGTTATTTAACTGGGACTGTATGTTAGGGCTGAAGGGAGGGATATTATCATGGACTAAATGTTCAGGAGTGATGTTATTTACATGAGGCTGCATGTTGGAGGTGGCGATGTTATTTACATAGGACTGAATGTTGAGGGGGTGATGTTTACATGGGACTGCATGTTGGAGGCGGCTGGGGAGTGGGTGATATTATTTACTTGGGACTGTATGTTGAAGGTGGCTGGGGAAGGGGTAATGTTATTTTTATGGGACTGTATATTGGAGGGGCTGAAGGGAGGGAAGTGATTTTATTTACATGGAACTGTACTTTGGAGGGGGCTGTAGACAGAGAGGGATTGCATTTACATGGGACTGCATATTGGAGGCGGCTGGAGAGATGTTTGATGTTATTTACATGGGACTCTATGGCGGAGGGAGGGAAATAGTGTTATTTACATGGGACTGTATGGTGGTGGGGCTGAGGAATTATAATTTGTGAGGACACTAAGAGGAGGAATATAACTACAGGGGGCACTGTAGGGGGCATTTTAAATCCAGGGGACATTAGGTGTTCTTATTACTACTGGGGGCTCTATAGGAGGGTCTTATAGATCCGCATTATTTCTACTAAGAGCCCTATGGGGGGCCTTATTACTACTGAGGGGTCTGTAGAAAGCTTTATTACCACTGGGGGAACAATAGGGGGCCTTATTTCTACTAGGGGCTCTGTGAGGGCATTATTAATAAAAGACGGCTCTTCTAATAATGGGGGCACTCTTGGGGAGCATTATCACTGGGGGGGCACAGTAGGGGCAGTATTACTAATGAGGGTACTCTAGTATGGAATTACTATTGGTGGTACTTGGAAGAGCACTATTACTATGGGGGGGCTATCTATACGGCACTCAATTTTCTTCAGTATAGTATTTGGGGGTATTGGGGAGCACAGCGAGCATCAGGATAACACTGTGGGGACTCCAGGTTGGGGGATGATGATAGAAACGTGAGGAACCTAAGATGTCTGTGTGTCACACTCTGCAGAGACGAGGAGCGGCTGAAAGAAGTTGTCAGGACAGAGTGGAGAAGTTGATGACAGAGAAGATCTTCATCAGAGGAGACGTCACCTGGGAGGCCCTGGATGTGAGAGGTACGTGCTGCTGTATAGCGAGTGCAGTAAAATGCAGTGTGCGCGGGGAGGGTCAACTAAGGCTACTTTCACACTAGCGGTAGCCTTCTCCAGCAGGCTGTTCCGGTGGGGGAACAGCCTGCTGGATCCGTGCTACCGCTAGTGCACCGTGCCGCTAGAAGTCGGGGCGGGCCGGAGGTCCAGCTGCAGCACGGCAAACAGCCTGCCGGAGAAGGCTACTGCTAGTGTGAAAGTAGCCTTAGAGAACTGGGACATATTCGTTGGGGCTTGGGCACCAGATCCTTTGAAACCCTAGCAACGCCCCTGCATATATGTCCATTTCCAGTAGTCTCCTATTCATGTGTTTTCATTCCAATATCACATCTACTGTATATATCTGCTTACCGAACATCTTATTCCAAGCTCATGGGAATTACTATGCTGTTCCCCACAGCATCAAGGCTTTTCATTAGCTTTTGCAGGATTTAATAAGACCAAAAATTTGAGCATCGATATTGAGAGAAGTCTTGGTTTTACATTAGTGATCAATGCGGCCAACCACTGACCTCAGCAGTCACATGTAGTGATGCGCTAAAACAAGTGACCGCTGAGGCCAGTGATTGGCCACAGTGGTCACAGGACTAAGCCACTTCTAGTCCTGTGGGGACCAGAAGTGGCTGAAAACAGGGCAGTGGTGCAAGAAGGTAGACAGGTGAGTGATTTTTTTTCATGGGGCACAGGCTAGGAGCATTAAAGTTGTTGGCTTCTAGGCCAGAAAACCCTTTCAAACTAGATAAGGTTGACTCGCAGTGTATCATAAATTTGGCCAATAAAAATTGGCTTGTTAGACCACCTCTTGGATTGTTTGCTTTACACCAATATCTTGTCCTCACTTAAAGGGGTTATCCCATGAGTAATGTAAAAAATGAAATTCGGACATTGTAAAAGGGGATATTATTTATTTATATTTTGGGTAATCTCAATAATTAATATTCATAAATAGGCGTGAGTCGTCTATTGATGACTCAGCCTATTTATACCTTAAAAGAAACTACCTCTGTTGCCTTACCTAATTCCCTAAACTACGTGTGAATTACTACTACAGCGACTACTACAATAAATGACTACACGATGTACTATGAATAATAAAGTATTTATCACACAATAACACGTTTACAGTCTAATTATTGCTATAACTATATATATTTATATTAATGGACATATAAATATATATACTTATAGTCGCACACAGTAATATACACTCACCTAAAGAATTATTAGGAACACCATACTAATACGGTGTTGGACCCCCTTTTGCCTTCAGAACTGCCTTAATTCTACGTGGCATTGAGTCAACAAGGTGCTGATAGCATTCTTTAGAAATGTTGGCCCATATTGATAGGATAGCATCTTGCAGTTGATGGAGATTTGAGGGATGCACATCCAGGGCACGAAGCTCCCGTTCCACCACATCCCAAAGATGCTCTATTGGGTTGAGATCTGGTGACTGTGGGGCCATTTTAGTACAGTGAACTCATTGTCATGTTTAAGAAACCAATTTGAAATGATTCGAGCTTTGTGACATGGTGCATTATCCTGCTGGAAGTAGCCATCAGAGGATGGGTACATGGTGGTCATGAAGGGATGGACATGGTCAGAAACAATGCTCAGGTAGCCTGTGGCATTTAAACGATGGCCAATTGGCACTAGGGGGCCTAAAGTGTGCCCAGAAAACATCCCCCACACCATTACACCACCACCACCAGCCTGCACAGTGGTAACAAGGCATGATGGATACATGTTCTCATTCTGTTTACGCCAAATTCGGACTCTACCATTTGAATGTCTCAACAGAAATCGAGACTCATCAGACCAGGCAACATTTTTCCAGTCTTCAACAGTCCAATTTTGGTGAGCGCGTGCAAATTGTAGCCTCTTTTTCCTATTTGTAGTGGAGATGACCCGGTGGGGTCTTCTGCTGTTGTAGCCCACCTTTATTTCCCATTCTGACATTCAGTTTGGAGTTCAGGAGATTGTCTTGACCAGGACCACAACCCTACATGCATTGAAGCAACTGCCATGTGATTGGTTGACTAGATAATCGCATTAATGAGAAATAGAACAGGTGTTCCTAATAATTCTTTAGGTGAGTGTATTAACAACACTACAATACACCTAAACTACGCTACACCCAATACAATATAATACACAATTCCACCCCAAACTCTACATAAAAATACACTTACACACACACACGTTATTAGTAGCAGCCCACCCAACCGGGCTATACAGGTCCTTCTAAAAAAAAATAGCATATTGTGATAAAGTTCATTATTTTCTGTAATGTACTGATAAACATTAGACTTTCATATATTTTAGATTCATTACACACCAACTGAAGTATGAATACAACCAGAAAAAGAAATACCATACAATGGCCGCACATCAAGATAATAAGCAATTTATTGAAATATCAAAGTTAAAAACAACAACATGTACATGGGGCAGACCCCAAGGATAGTACAATAAAAAGTATGACAATAGTTTTATCAATGTGTGATAATGTCCCACAAGTAGATCAATACACAAGCAATTATGCCATAAAATCCCTACAAAAATTGTATCCCTCAAACCTACAGCGGGGACATAAACACGGTGGTAACACACATAGCATACAAAACCTATCCTGGAGGCATGCATTCAAGCCTAACGCGTATCGCTGGTTCCTAGACCAGCTTCCTCAGAGGTCCATGTACGTTGTGAACCTAGGAGTTCGTCCTATATAGTCAGTATCATTAATTATTTAAATAAACACCAACTGAAGTAGTTCAAGCCTTTTATTGTTTTAATATTGATGATTTTGGCATACAGCTCATGAAAACCCAAAATTCCTATCAAAAAAAATTAGCATATCATGAAAAGGTTCTCTAAACGAGCTATTAACCTAATCATCTGAATCAACTAATTAACTCTAAACACCTGCAAAAGATTCCTGAGGCTTTTAAAAACTCCCAGCCTTGTTCATTACTCAAAACCGCAATCATGGGTAAGACTGCCGACCTGACTGCTGTCCAGAAGGCCATCATTGACACCCTCAAGCAAGAGGGTAAGACACAGAAAGAAATTTCTGAACGAATAGGCTGTTCCCAGAGTGCTGTATCAAGGCACCTCAGTGGGAAGTCTGTGGGAAGGAAAAAGTGTGGCAGAAAACGCTGCACAACCAGAAGAGGTGACCGGACCCTGAGGAAGATTGTGGACAAGGACCGATTCCAGACCTTGGGGGACCTGCGGAAGCAGTGGACTGAGTCTGGAGTAGAAACATCCAGAGCCACCGTGTACAGGCGTGTGCAGGAAATGGGCTACAGGTGCCGCATTCCCCAGGTCAAGCCAATTTTGAACCAGAAACAGCGGCAGAAGCGCCTGACCTGGGCTACAGAGAAGCAGCACTGGACTGTTGCTCAGTGGTCCAAAGTACTTTTTTCGGATGAAAGCAAATTTTGCATGTCATTCGGAAATCAAGGTGCCAGAGTCTGGAGGAAGACTGGGGAGAGGGAAGTGCCAAAATGCCTAAAGTCCAGTGTCAAGTACCCACAGTCAGTGATGGTCTGGGGTGCCATGTCAGCTGCTGGTGTTGGTCCACTGTGTTTTATCAAGGGCAGGGTCAATGCAGCTAGCTATCAGGAGATTTTGGAGCACTTCATGCTTCCATCTGCTGAAAAGCTTTATGGAGATGAAGATTTCATTTTTCAGCACGACCTGGCACCTGCTCACAGTGCCAAAACCACTGGTAAATGGTTTACTGACCATGGTATTACTGTGCTCAATTGGCCTGCCAACTCTCCTGACCTGAACCCCATAGAGAATCTGTGGGATATTGGGAAGAGAAAGTTGAGAGACGTAAGACCCAACACTCTGGATGAGCTTAAGGCCGCTATCGAAGCATCCTGGGCCTCCATAACACCTCAGCAGTGCCACAGGCTGATTGCCTCCATGCCACGTCGCATTGAAGCAGTCATTTCTGCAAAAGGATTCCCGACCAAGTATTGAGTGCATAACTGAACATAATTATTTGAAGGTTGACTTTTTTAGTATTAAAAACACTTTTCTTTTATTGGTCGGATGAAATATGCTAATTTTTTTAGATAGGAAATTTGGGTTTTCATGAGCTGTATGCCAAAAGCATCAATATTAACCGCTTGCCGCCACGCTAACGCCGAAAGGCGTCATCGCGGCGGCTCTCCCAGGTCACACTAACGCCAATAGGCGTCATCTCGCGAGACGCGAGATTTCCTGTGAACGCGCGTACACAGGCGCGCGCCCTCACAGGAACGGAAGGTAAGCGAGTGGATCTCCAGCCTGCCAGCGGCGATCGCTCGCTGGCAGGCTGGAGATGTGATTTTTTTAACCCCTAACAGGTATATTAGACGCTGTTTTGATAACAGCGTCTAATATACCTGCAACCTGGTCCTCTGGTGGTCCCTTTTGTTTGGATCGACCACCAGAGGACACAGGTAGGTCAGTAAAGTAGCACCAAACACCACTACACTACACTACACCCCCCCCCCTGTCACTTATTAACCCTTTATGAACCACTGATCACCCCATATAGACTCCCTGATCACCCCCCTGTCATTGATCACCCCCCTGTCATTGATCACCCCCCTGTAAGGCTCCATTCAGAGGTCCGTATGATTTTTACGGATCCACAGATACATGGATCGGATCCGCAAAACACATGCGGACGTCTGAATGGAGCCTTACAGGGGGGTGATCAATGACAGAGGAGTGATCACCCATATAGACTCCCTGATCACCTCCGTCATTGATCACCCCCCTGAAAGGCTCCATTCAGACGTCCGTATGATTTTTACGGATCCACGGATACATGGATCGGATCCGCAAAACGCATACGGACGTCTGAATGGAGCCTTACAGGGGGGTGATCAATGACAATGGGGTGATCACGCATATAGACTTCCTGATCACTTCCCTGTCATTGATCACCCCCTTGTCATTGATCACCCCCCTGTAAGGCTCCATTCAGACGTCCGTATGATTTTTACGGATCCACTGATACATGGATCGGATCCGCAAAACACATGCGGACGTCTGAATGGAGCCTTACAGGGGGGTGATCAATGACAGAGGAGTGATCACCCATATAGACTCCCTGATCACCTCCGTCATTGATCACCCCCCTGTAAGGCTTCATTCAGACGTCCGTATGATTTTCACGGATACATGGATCGGATCCGCAAAACACATACGGACGTCTGAATAGAGCCTTACAGGGGGGTGATCAATGACTGGGGGGTGATCACCCATATAGACTTCCTGATCACCCCCTGTCATTGATCACCCCCCTGTCATTGATCACCCCCCTGTAAGGCTCCATTCAGACGTCCGTATGTGCTTTGCGGATCCGATCCATAGATGCGTGGATCCGTAAAACACATACAGACGTCTGAATGGAGCCTTACAGGGGGGTGATCAGGGAGTCTATATGGGATGATCACCCCCCTGTAAGGCTCCATTCAGACGTCTGTATGTGTTTTACGGATCCACGCATCTATGGATTGGATCCGCAAAACACATACGGACGTCTGAATGGAGCCTTACAGGGGGGGGATCACCCCATATACACTCCCTGATCACCCCCTGTCATTGATCACCCCCCTGTCATTGATCACCCCCCTGTAAGGCTCCATTCAGACGCCCATATGTGTTTTACGGATCCACGCATCCATGGATCGGATCCGCAAAACGCATACGGACGTCTGAATGGAGCCTTACAGGGGGGTGATCAATGACAGGGGGGTGATCACCCCATATACACTCCCTGATCACCCCCCTGTCATTGATCACCCCCATGTAAGGCTCCATTCAGACGCCCATATGTGTTTTACGGATCCATGCATCCATGGATCGGATCCGCAAAACGCATACGGACGTCTGAATGGAGCCTTACAGGGGGGTGATCAATGACAGGGGGGTGATCACCCCATATACACTCCCTGATCACCCCCCTGTCATTGATCACCCCCATGTAAGGCTCCATTCAGACGCCCATATGTGTTTTACGGATCCACGCATCCATGGATCGGATCCGCAAAACGCATACGGACGTCTGAATGGAGCCTTACAGGGGGGTGATCAATGACAGGGGGGGTGATCACCCCATATACACTCCCTGATCACCCCCCTGTCATTGATCACCCCCATGTAAGGCTCCATTCAGACGTCCGTATGTGTTTTGCGGTTCCGATCCATGTATCCGTGGATCCGTAAAAAACATATAGACGTCTGAATGGAGCCTTTCAGAGGGGTGGTCAATGACAGAGGGGTGGTCAATGACAGAGGGGTGATCAGTGACAGGGGGGTGATCACCCCATATACACTCCCTGATCACCCCCTGTCATTGATCGCCCCCCTGTCATTGATCACCCCCTGTAAGGCTCCATTCAGAATTTTTTTTGGCCCAAGTTAGCGGAAATATTTTTTATTTTATTTTTTCTTACAAAGTCTCATATTCCACTAACTTGTGTCAAAAAATAAAATCTCACATGAACTCGCCATACCCCTCACGGAATCCAAATGCGTAACATTTTTTAGACATTTATATTCCAGACTTCTTCTCACGCTTTAGGGCCCCTAAAAAGCCAGGGCAGTATAAATACCCCACATGTGACCCCATTTCGGAAAGAAGACACCCCAAGGTATTCCGTGAGGGGCATATTGAGTCCATGAAAGATTTACATTTTTGTCCCAAGTTAGCGGAAAGTGAGACTTTGTGAGAAAAAAAAATTAAAATAAAAAATTTCCGCTAACTTGTGCCCAAAAAAAAAAATTCTATGAACTCGCCATGCCCCTCATTGAATACCTTGGGGTGTCTTCTTTCCAAAATGGGGTCACATGTGGGGTATTTATACTGCCCTGGCATTTTAGGGGCCCGAAACCGTGAGAAGAAGTCTGGGATCCAAACGTCTAAAAATGCCCCCCTAAAAGGAATTTGGGCCCCTTTGCGCATCTAGGCTGCAAAAAAGTGTCACATATCTGGTATCGCCGTACTCAGGAGAAGTTGGGCAATGTGTTTTGGGGTGTCATTTTACATATACCCATGCTGGGTGAGATAAATATCTTGGTCAAATGCCAACTTTGTATAAAAAAATGGGAAAAGTTGTCTTTTGCAGAGATATTTCTCTCACCCAGCATGGGTATATGTAAAATGACACCCCAAAACACATTCCCCAACTTCTCCTGAGTACGGCGATACCAGATGTGTGACACTTTTTTGCAGCCTAGGTGGGCAAAGGGGCCCACATTCCAAAGAGCACCTTTAGGATTTCACCGGCCATTTTTTACAGATTTTGATTTCAAACTACTTCGCACACATTAGGGCCCCTAAATTGCCAGGGCAGTATAACTACCCCACAAGTGACCCCATTTTGGAAAGAAGACACCCCAAGGTATTCCGTGAGGGGCATGGCGAGTTCCTAGAATTTTTTATTTTTTGTCACAAGTTAGCGGAAAATTATGATTTTTCTTTTTTTCTTTTTTTTTCTTACAAAGTCTCAGATTCCACTAACTTGTGACAAAAAATAAAAAAATCCAGGAACTCGCCATGCCCCTCACGGAATACCTTGGGGTGTCTTCTTTCCAAAATGGGGTCACTTGTGGGGTAGTTATACTGCCCTGGCAATTTAGGGGCCCTAATGTGTGCGAAGTAGTTTGAAATCAAAATCTGTAAAAAATGGCCGGTGAAATCCTAAAGGTGCTCTTTGGAATGTGGGCCCCTTTGCCCACCTAGGCTGCAAAAAAGTGTCACACATCTGGTATCGCCGTACTCAGGAGAAGTTGGGCAATGTGTTTTGGGGTGTCATTTTACATATACCCATGCTGGGTGATATAAATATCTTGGTCAAATGCCAACTTTGTATAAAAAAAATGGGAATTGTTGTCTTTTGCCAAGATATTTCTCTCACCCAGCATGGGTATATGTAAAATGACACCCCAAAACACATTCCCGAACTTCTCCCGAGTACGGCGATACCAGATGTGTGTCACTTTTTTGCCGCATAGGTGGGCAAAGGGGCACACATTCCAAAGAGCACCTTTCGGATTTCACAGGCCATTTTTTACACATTTTGATTTCAAACTACTAACCACACATTAGGGCCCCTAAATTGCCAGGGCAGTATAACTACCCCACAAGTGACCCCATTTTGGAAAGAAGACACCCCAAGGTATTTCGTGATGGGCATAGTGAGTTCATGGAAGTTTTTATTTTTTGTCACAAGTTAGTGGAATATGAGACTTTGTAAGAAAAAAATAAATAAATAAATAAATCATCATTTTCCGCTAACTTGTGACAAAAAATAAAAAGTTCTATGAACTCACTATGCCCATCAGCGAATACCTTAGGGTGTCTACTTTCCGAAATGGGGTCATTTGTGGGGTGTTTGTACTGTCTGGGCATTGTAGAACCTCAGGAAACATGACAGGTGCTCAGAAAGTCAGAGCTGCTTCAAAAAGCGGAAATTCACATTTTTGTACCATAGTTTGTAAACGCTATAACTTTTACCCAAACCATTTTTTTTTTTTACCCAAACATTTTTTTTTTATCAAAGACATGTAGAACAATAAATTTAGCGAAAAATTTATATATGGATGTTGTTTTTTTTGCAATATTTTACAACTGAAAGTGAAAAATGTCATTTTTTTGCAAAAAAATCGTTAAATTTCGATTAATAACAAAAAAAGTTAAAATGTCAGCAGCAATGAAATACCACCAAATGAAAGCTCTATTAGTGAGAAGAAAAGGAGGTAAAATTAATTTGAGTGGTAAGTTGCATGACCGAGCAATAAACCGCTAAAGTTGTGGAGTGCCGATTTGTAAAAAAGGGCCTGGTCACTAGGGGGGGTATAAACCTGTGGTCCTTAAGTGGTTAAAACAATAAAAGGCTTGAACTACTTCAGTTGTGTGTAATGAATCTAAAATATATGAAAGTCTAATGTTTATCAGTACATTACAGAAAATAATGAACTTTATCACAATATGCTAATTTTTGGAGAAGGACCTGTATACTCTGTCCCTACGGGGTAAAAAGGGGTTAAATACCACAATATGGCAGAAAGGGTTAACCCAGGGTTGGTGGGTTAACACCGGGTCAGGAGTAATTAGGGCAATGCAGTGCAGGGGTGAGCTGGGGTGCAGGGATTGCAGGGGTTAATCTGCAGGGGTACAGGGATCAGGGGTACAATACAAGGGAATATGGTGGTTCAGGGGTAATAGGGTTATGCTTGGGTATTTAGGGCAGTGGGGGGTATAGGGGTACTAAAGGGGTTAATGCTGGGGTAATAATGTTGGTGGTATAGGGGTTAATGATACTTAGGCATCTAGGGGTTAATGCTGCTTGTCTCCAGGGGAAGATCCTCGCTTTGGTCGTAATCCAGAGGTTAATTCTCCCTTTGCTGAGCTGCTCAATGGGACATCTTCCTTTTGGGGCTGCTTGAGTTAACTGTCTCCT
Source organism: Bufo gargarizans (assembly GCF_014858855.1). Classification (NCBI taxonomy): domain Eukaryota; kingdom Metazoa; phylum Chordata; class Amphibia; order Anura; family Bufonidae; genus Bufo; species Bufo gargarizans. The sequence continues at coordinate 173,235,272 of NC_058088.1, read as the reverse complement.
TCCATGGAAAGGGTAGGGGGGTGGTGAGGCGCTCTCTTCCGTGAGCGCAGCACTGCCTGCGCTCTTCCTCTTCTAGGGGTGCTTGGGTTCCTTCCCTTGAGTGCAGCGCTGCTGGGTTATTCCCGCGTTTCAGGCGTGGACACGTGGGCTGGTGTGGCGATATGACATCACCGCACCAGCCCGCGCGTCCCTGCCGCGCGCATCTCTGTGACTGCACATATCCAGAGGTACGTGTTTATACTTTCGGAGATGTTATCAAAAGACAGGGGATCATTATTGAACCTCTGTCTTTTGAAGTAGCCCCACCTGGACATAATTGTCCAGCTATCTAGGCAGCATCGCCCTTGTGCAGGCACACTTGTATGCGCCTGCAGGTGAATTAGGCTGGGGAGGGGGCACCCGAGACTGGGGTCATATATTGGCCAGCATTTAGATATAGGTATATACAGTATATACATACATATAGATAATTGGGGAATATATACAGTGGGATGCAAAAGTTTGGGCAACCTTGTTAATCGTCATGATTTTCCTGTATAAATCGTTGGTTGTTACGATAAAAAATGTCAGTTAAATATATCATATAGGAGACACACACAGTGATATTTGAGAAGTGAAATGAAGTTTATTGGATTTACAGAAAGTGTGCTATAATTGTTTAAACAAAATTAGGCAGGTGCATAAATTTGGGCACCACAAAAAAGAAATGAAATCAATATTTAGTAGATCCTTCTTTTGCAGAAATTACAGCCTCTAAACGCTTCCTGTAGGTTCCAATGAGAGTCTGGATTCTGGTTGAAGGTATTTTGGACCATTCCGCTTTACAAAACATCTTTAGTTCATTCAGGTTTGATGGCTTCCGAGCATGGACAGCTCTCTTTAAGTCACACCACAGATTTTCAATTATATTCAGGTCTGGGGACTGAGATGGCCATTCCAGAACGTTGTACTTGTTCCTCTGCATAAATGCCTTAGTGGATTTTGAGCAGTGTTTAGGGTCGTTGTCTTGTTGAAAGATCCAGCGCCGGCGCAGCTTCAGCTTTGTCACTGATTCCTGGACATTGGTCTCCAGAATCTGCTGATACTGAGTGGAATCCATGCGTCCCTCAACCTTGACAAGATTCCCAGTCCCTGCACTGGCCACAGCCCCACAGCATGATGGAACCACCACCATATTTTACTGTAGGTAGCAGGTGTTTTTCTTGGAATGCTGTGTTCTTTTTCCTCCATGCATAACGCCCCTTGTTATGGCCAAATAACTCAATTTTATTTTCTTCAGTCCACAGCACCTTATTCCAAAATGAAGCTGGCTTGTCCAAATGTGCTTTAGCCCACCTCAAGCGGCACTTTTTGTACTGTGGGCGGAGAAAAGGCTTCCTCTGCATCACTCTCGCATACAGCATCTCCTTGTGTAAAGTGCGCCGAATGGTTGAACGATGCACAGTGACTCCATCTGCAGCAAGATGATGTTGTAGGTCTTTGGTGCTGGTCTGTGGGTTGACTCTGACTGTTCTCACCATTCGTCGCTTCTGTCTATCCGAGATTTTTCTTGGTCTGCCACTTCGAGCCTTAACTTGAACTGAGCCTGTGGTCTTCCATTTCCTCAATATGTCCCTAACTGTGGAAACAGACGGCTGACATCTCTGAGACAGCTTTCTGTATCCTTCCCCTAAACCATGATGGTGAACAATCTTTGTCTTCAGGTCATTTGAGAGTTGTTTTGAGACCCCCATGTTGCTACTCTTCAGAGAAAATTAAAAGAGGAGGGAAACTTACAATTGACCCCCTTAAATACTCTTTCTCATAATTGGATTCACCTGTGTATGAAGGTCAGGGGTCACTGAGCTTACCAAGCCAACTTGAGTTCCAATAATTAGTTCTAAAGGTTTTGGAATCAATAAAATGACAACAACAGTGCCCAAATTTATGAACCTGCCTAATTTTGTTCAAACAATTATAGCACACTTTCTGTAAATCCAATAAACTTCATTTCACTTCTCAAATATCACTGTGTGTGTCTCCTATATGATATATTTAACTGACATTTTTTATCCCACTGTATATATATATATATATATAGTTGTTCTCTAAAAAAAGAGGCAGCACTCCAATGTAAAAAGTGAAAAGACCCGCTTTATTCCCCTCTGCAATGCAACGTTTCAACTGCTCATTGCAGTCTTTATCAAGCATGATAAAGACTGCAATGAGCAGTTGAAACGTTGCAGAGGGGAATAAAGCGGGTCTTTTCACTTTTTACATTGGAGTGCTGCCTCTTTTTTTGAGAACTACTACCATTGATGACTACTTTGCCCGTGGTCGGAGGAATTTGCACCAGGATTCACTATATAGTGCTGCAGTTTTTCTTTGTTGGATATATATATATAATACATCTGTATACAACCTGGGGGAGCATTAACCCCTTAACCTCTTACGGACACAGGGCGTACAGGTACGCCCTGATGTCCCGGTACTTAAGGACACAGGGCATACCTCTGTATTTCCGATCACCGTCGCGTGGCAGGCGGTGATCGGAACTTGGTGCCTGCTGAAATCAATCAGCAGGCACCCTGGGTCAATGCCAAGGGGGGTCCTGTGGCTACCGCGGCATAGAAGGGGTTTGTGTTTGAGGGAGCCCATCGTGTCTCCTTACATCACAAAAAGTGCAACACCAAGTGATCAAAAAGGCGTATGCACCCTAAAATAGTAGCAATCTAACCGTCCCCTCATCCCGCAAAAAATGAGCCCCTACCTAAGCCAATCTCCCAAAAAATACAAAAACTGTGGCTCAGAATATGGAGACACTAAAACATAATTTTTTTTTGTTTCAAAAATCCTGGTATTGTGTAAAACTTAAGTAAATAAAAAAAAGTATACATATTAGGTATCGCCGCGTCCGTAAGAAACTTCTCTATAAAAATATCACATGACCTAACCCCTCAGCTGAACACCGTAAAAAAATAAAAACGGTGTAAAAAAGCTATTTTTTGTCACCTTACATCACAATAAGTGATTTTCTACATGACCTAACCCCTAGGGTACATACCATAAAAAATAAAAAAAATTGTCACCTTACATCACAAAAAGTGTAATAGCAAGCGATCAAGAAGTCATATGCACCCCAAAATAGTGCCAATCAAACCGTCATCTCATCCTGCAAAAATGGTACCCTACCCAGTGGCGGATCCAGAGCCTGGTCTCGGGAGGGGCACTTCCAGATTATTTTCTGTCCGCCTCCACAAAACAATGGTGCTTATAGAACAGACTACACAGTGTAGAGCTATACTGTATATTATGTGGCACAGTGTAGAGGTTTATTGTATATTGTGGGGCACAGTGTAGAGGTATACTGTGGGGCACAGTGTATGCTATATGTGTATAACAAACATATTTCACATGAAATCTTACAATTACTTGGCTTGACCCTTGGGGATCTCGGACGCCACTTCAACACTTTGGCCGGGGGCTCAGTGGCGCTGATGTTGTGTTTTATCCTAATGAGAAAGATTTCATAATAAGGATTTGGAGAAGAGGCAGAGGGATAGCAGAGCAGAGAGAGGATGGTGCTGCTACTAGGGGGTCATACCATGGGGGAGTAATAAAGCCCACCATAATGCCCCCCCAGTAGAAATAATTCTCCTTATAATGTGACAGTGCAAAAAATACCCCCTTGTAATGCCCCCAGTTGAGCTAATGTCCCCATAGTGCCCCCATAATGTGCCAGTATAAAATACCCCTATATAGTGCCCCCAGTAAATGCCTCCATAGTGCTCCTCTTCCCCCTTCCTCCTAGTGCCCCCATAATGTACCAGTATAAAATGCCCCAGTAGATGCCCTCAGTGTCCCCCATAATTTGCAAGTATAAAATACCCCTTCTTAGTGCCCCTGTAGATGACCCCATAGTACTCCTCTCCCCCCTTCCCCATAGTACCCACCATAATGTGTCCCAGTTGAAAATTCTACTGTACAGAGCCCCCCCATATAAAACACCCCTTCTTTGTGGCCTCAGTAGATGCCCCTATAGTGCCCCCAATAATGTGCCAGTAATAACAGCCCCCCATCATGTGCCAGTAATAACAGCCCCCCATCATGTGCCAGTAATAACAGCCCCCCCATCATGTGCCAGTAATAACATCCCCCCATCATGTGCCAGTAATGACAGCCCCCCATATGTGCCAGTAATGACAGCCCCCCCATATGTGCCAGTAATGACAGCCCCCATATGTGCCAGTAATGACAGCCCCCCATTATGTGCCAGTAATGACAGCCCCCCCATTATGTGCCAGTCACTATACGTTCTATATTTGGGCTCAACTCATTGTAAGATGACACAAAAGGTAACCTTTCACTAGCCTGTTTTGGTTTAGTAACTAGCAACCCATCTCTGGACATACCTCTCACTTTATCCGCATGTCCTTTCACCAGATTTCTGGGGTATCCCCTATTCACAAAAGATTGCTCCATATTTCTTAATGCCTGATTCATATTATCATCCTTATCCACTATTCTCCTTACTCTAAGCATTAGACTAAATGGTAAAGAATTTACCATCCTTCTTGGGTGTCCACTTGCAAAATGCAGCAATGTGTTCTTATCAGTGGGTTTTATGTTCAAATCCATGTGTATTTGTTCATTCTCTATATAAACCTGAGTATCTAGATACTGCACCCGTTGCACCGATGCCGTTAATGTAAACTGGATCTCCTTATCTAAGGAGTTCAAATATACATGAAAGTCTATCAGTGCATCCATGGTGCCAGTCCAAATGAGGAAAATGTCATCTATGTATCTCCACCACGTCAAAACTTGATTGAAGTGGGGAGATACATAGACAAGACGTTCCTCAAATGACCGTACAAATATATTTGCATAGGTGGGCGCGGCATTGGACCCCATCGCCGCGCCCACCATCTGCAAATAGAACTGTCCCTGGAACACAAAATAATTGTTCCGCAGCGACAGCTCCAGTAGTCTCAAAATGAACTGGCGAGTATGTGCAGGATATTGCGAACCTCGCAACATCTCTGCAACAGCCAGCAAGCCCTTTTCATGATTAATCGAAGTGTATAATGATACAATATCAAAAGACGCTAGTATAGCCCCCTTCGGGGTCCGTATCCCTCTTATTTTGGTGATGAAGTCTCCAGTATCCCTAATGTATGATTTTGCACCCATGGCATATTCTCTCAATATTTTGTCAAGGAAGACATTAATATTCGAGAAAATAGAGTTCCTGCCAGAAATTATCGGCCGTCCCGGAGGATCTATTAGCCTCTTATGTATTTTGGGTAATACATATGTAGTTGGGGTAGCTGGAGACTTCACCACCAAAAACTCCTTGAGTTGTTTATTAATGATGCCCTTTTCCTCTGCCAAACTTAACTGTACCTCTATTTTTTTGACAATCTCAAACCTGGGGTCCTTGCCCAATGGTTTGTACACACCAGGTTCTGCTAATTGTCTGTGTATCTCCTTTACATATTGAGAGGTGTCCATGACCACGATCCCACCACCCTTATCGGCGGGTTTTATGGTGAGATCGGGGTTCATGGACAAACTCTCTAAGGCAGACATTTCTTGCGCAGTAATATTTGGTTTCACAAATGCATCCGATTTAGTTTTTCGTCTCAATAAAGCTATGTCTCTTTTCACTGCCTCGATAAAACATTCCAGGGCATGTGAATTCACAATAGGAAAAAAATCACTTTTTAAATGCAAACCAAATTGTCTCAATGTTAGCCCCATATCTGATGAAACAGCCTCATCTGCAATCAAAGTATCAGTGGAACCAAAGTCGAACCACACCTTCAGTCTAAGATTCCTGAAGAGGCGGTTCAAGTCCAGTTCCAACTGAAACCAATCAGGCTTAGCCTGTGGACAGAAGGACAGTCCTTTGTTCAATACTTTCAATTCATGTTCAGTCAATGTATGTGAAGAAATGTTTACCACTACATTCCTCTCTATTTCTTCTTGGCATTCATCTGTCTGGAGTTGTTGGTCCTCCTCAATCTTTGCACTCTGGTTTTTCCAAGCTCTTCTGTGTCTTCGACCTCCCCTTCTTGTGGGGGTCTCCCATATTGTAATGTGCTCCTAAAAAAGTCCCAGAAGTAATAGTGTTGCTGTCATCATTTGTTATATCTTTATTGCTCACCCATTTCTTCATATCCTTATTCCGTCTGGGTATCTTTCTTGGCATCGTGTTCCTATCAGCATGCCAGGGTTGTTCCCAAGTATAGACATGTCCAGATTCGTAATCACTTTGATCCCTGTGCCATTTAGACCTTTTGATCTCTTCAAGGTCTTTTCGTATCTTATCCAGAAACGCCTGTTGTTTTGCCAAAAACGTTTCAACGTCATTGGTGGTCAAGATAGATTTAAGCTGATGTTCAGCCTCCTGTAACTTGCCTTTCAATGTCGCCATTTCTTTCTGCGAAAATTCAATATTTAATAACATGACATCCATTGAATATTTATTTGCAATGGCTTCAAATCGTGCTCTAAAATCATTATCCTGTGAAAACATGTTAGGTGTTAAACGGGATCGCATTCCCCTTGGTATGCGCTTATTTTTGTAATATTGCGCTAATGTTAGCGAGTGTAGCTCAATGGATACCAACTTCTTCGTAATGCTTTCATAATCCCTCTTGATATTGATGACCGAGGAAACATTGAGGAAGGCAGCGTCCCCCTCCACATTGCCCATAATCCACTGTATATCCATATTGCTGTATGAAAAGACATGTGCGTCAATGTCTCTTTGTTGAAATGTACTACCTTGTATGATGGTAGGGTTGGGTGCAGAGCCTTCAATCGCAAGTAGATCCATAAGAAAACTGTGGCAGCACTCCCTTGAAAGCTGTATAGGATGTAGGGTGCCCACGATGGTCCCTCGATTCAGGACGGAAGACAGCAAAAAAAGGTTCGCAGCACTCCTTGAAAGATAAAATGTGCTCTTTTATTCACACATATCAAGTGACAACGTTTCGGTTCTCTCACAGAACCTTTCTCAAGTCAGGTGAAACATAAAGTGCAATAGTGCCAGTATAAATACATAATAAGGTTGTTACCAATCAGTTCATCAACCAATGCGAAAATAGTGCACTCCCCTTTTGTGGACATATTACAATTCATTCATTTATCACTCATATCAATGTAAGCAGGCTAACAAGCATCTTCTATATATACTATAGTGTTCTAACCATACTATCCTTTTACCATTTGCATGATCATAGTGCATATATAAAGTGCCAATAACAAAGTGCATGGTGCAATTAAAACTTCTTAACTTCTATACCTTGCTGGGGGTATATACAATGAACTGAATGGATGGCGTCTTAACTTGTGTGGATGCACGGTGATTCTCCACGTCTCGTCCTCGCCACTGCGCATGTGTCAGCCCCTCACCTGTTGTTAGGCGGCACATAACCGCTATGCGTCACCAACGGGCAGGTTCCAAGCGCCGTGACGTCTGGCGTACTGCGTCAGCACGTAGCGCGTGCATCACGTGCCCGCGAGTCTGCCGCCGCATTCGCCAGCGTCACTTCACTTGTCTTTTCCGCCATTTTACAACAGGGCAATCTTTCGGGCAATAACTCCTCCCTTTTTCCTATTACTTCCTACAACCCTAATTACCAACCCAGCAAGATAAGTTAACAATGATCCTATGTAATGATCAAACAACATGACCAGTCGTATTGTGATATAATTAAAAAACATAATTTCCACTGGGTTCACCCAATACAGCATTATAATATTTAATTATATCACAATACGACTGGTCATGTTGTTTGATCATTACATAGGATCATTGTTAACTTATCTTGCTGAGTTGGTAATTAGGGTTGTAGGAAGTAATAGGAAAAAGGGAGGATTTCAGATAGAGTTATTGCCCGAAAGATTGCCCTGTTGTAAAATGGCGGAAAAGACAAGTGAAGTGACGCTGGCGAATGCGGCGGCAGACTCGCGGGCACGTGATGCACGCGCTACGTGCTGACGCAGTACGCCAGACGTCACGGCGCTTGGACCCTGCCCGTTGGTGCACATAGCGGTTATGTGCCGCCTAACAACAGGTGAGGGGCTGACACATGCGCAGTGGCGAGGACGAGACGCCGAGAATCACCGTGCATCCACACGAGTTAAGACGCCATCCACTCAGTTCATTGTATATACCCCCAGCAAGGTATAGAAGTTAAGAAGTTTTAATTGCACCATGCACTTTATTATTGGCACTTTATATATGCACTATGATCATGCAAATGGTAAAAGGATAGTATGGTTAGAACACTATAGTATATATAGAAGATGCTTGTTAGCCTGCTTACATTGATCTGAGTGATAAATGAATGAATTGTAATATGTCCACAAAAGGGGAGTGCACTATTTTCGCATTGGTTGATGAACTGATTGGTAACAACCTTATTATGTATTTATACTGGCACTATTGCACTTTATGTTTCACCTGACTTGAGAAAGGTTCTGTGAGAGAACTGAAACGTTGTCACTTGATATGTGTGAATAAAAGAGCAAATTTTATCTTTCAAGGAGTGCTGCGAACCTTTTTTTGCTATATATATACATATATATATATATATATATATATATATATATTTATATATACCTACCTGACAATCCCCCTGTTGTCGAGAACACGACAATAAAGTTTTTGAGGGAAGTGTTGGGATGTATTTGCCCCTTCAACCCCACTTACTGTTGGTAACAGTTCAGGAAGGACTGAAGTATAATTTGGCCCTTAGGCACTTAGACATTGCCCATCGCGACCGACACCTCCGACCTGCACTTCACCGTAAACAAATGTCTCCATCCACAGAATACACAGTCTTCTCTCCAGGTCTTGCTCTGGAAATTTCTTGATCTGCGGTCTGTCAATGTCGATCTTCAGGTATCTGTTCAGTAGGCACTAGGCATGATGGGTGCATCACTTCATCTGCCTTTCTGCTTACCCTGATGCACCCATCAGTCTGGAACAGGGTAAATCTGGATTCATCAGAACACATGACCTTCTTCCATTGCTCCAGAGTCCAATCTTTATGCTCCCTAGCAAATTGAAGCCTTTTTTCTGGTTTGACTCATTGATTAGTGGTTTTCTTATGGCTACACAGCTGTTCGGTCCCAATCCCTTGAGTTCCCTTCACATTGTGCGTGTAGAAATGCTCTTACTTTCACTATTAAACATAGCCCTAAGTTCTACCGTTTTTTTCTTCGATTTGATTTCCCTAAACGCTTAAGTGATCGTCGATCACGATCATTTCTTCCTCGAATACGATGGGTCCCGACTATCCTTCCAGTTTTTAATAATCCGTTGGACAGTTCTTAACCCAATTTTAGTAGTTTCTACAATCTCCTTACTGAATTATTAATGTGAATGAGAATTATTAAAATTGAACGTTTACTAAGTCCTTTAAAATTACGTATGGGTGAAAAACAATGATAATTACAACAATGATTAAGAAGAACCGCCACAGACAAACAAGATTTACAAATACCTCTACGGATAATGTCTCACGTTGAGATAAAAAATTGGTTTGATCTTACCACATCTAGTGGATGCCTCGGCCTGTGGGGGGTGGTTCAGGTATTCGTTGGTTACCCGAATCTGGGTGACCTGGGTGCTGATGTCTCAGGCAGTGTGAGTACTCCTGTATTACCCTATTGTGTCTTTTCTACCTAAAAGTGGGCTGGGAGCTAGATACACACCTGCCTAGCACACATGGAGCACCCGCCCCGACAGGGGCGACCCCATACCGAACCTTGCCCTCAGTAAGGGCCTAATCCTATTAATACCCTAATTGGCTCACCCAGATGACCATTTTGGGTGAGACAGACAGCTTACATGGGACACTTCCCATGTTCTGGCGTGGATATGACCCATTGAATATCCAGAGTGGAAGTACGAGGCTAAACAATACCTTCTTCTTTCATTACCCTTGAAAACATCGTTGAAGTCCCCTGATGAGGTCTGGACATTGAGACCGAAACATGGCGTGTAGGGCTGCGCAATTAGGGTATTAATAGGATTAAAGTGGTTGTGCAGCGTCGTGATATTGATGATCTACCCTCAGTAGATTTCCGTGGGTCGAACTGCCAGAATCCCCACCAATCAGCTGTTTGAGAAGGGGCGTACATAGAAATCACTGGGCCCCTGTCATGGTCTTACCTTCTTACTGTTCTCCTTCGTTTGACATGTGCTGGCGGCCATCTTGGTTTCTGGGTTTCTTGTAGCCTCCCACCCTGCGGCTTCTCCTTCCCACTGGGAGGAGCTGGATGCCTAGCTCATATATATAGGAGGTCTGTGGCTTCAGTTCCTTGCTTGGTCCTCCTGTGTTCACATGCTTCTAAGACTGCTGCTGCTTCTGGTTCCTGATCCTGGCCTCGTATGACTACCCCGTTGGTTCCTGATCCTGGCTTCGTCTGACTACCCTGCTGGTTCCTGATCCAGGCTTCGTCTGACTACCCCGTTGGTTCCTGATCCTGGCTTCGTCTGACTACCCTGCTGGTTCCTGATCCAGGCTTCGTCTGACTACCCTTCTGGTTCCTGACCTCTGTCTACGCAAGACCCTGCTTCGGTTTAGCCATCCGTTTGGACTTTTGCTTACAGCTTGTTTTCAATAAAGCCTTCTTATTTCCACTTATCTCTTGTTGTACGTCTGGTTCATGGTTCCATGACATTAGGACTAAGCCATGAATTTTGACGGTACAGGGCCATCCTCGCTACCTACGCTGGTTGCCAGACTTGATCAGCAGGATCACCTGTTGGGTCGGTTCGCTGTGGCGTTGCAAACCCTGCTTGAACGCACGGCTCATTTCGCTTCCGTTGCCGATGGGTCGGTTGTCGCTCCTGGGCCCGCTCCTACTGCCGCTCCGGTTGTTGCGCCAGAGTCTACCCCGACACCTGTTGCTGCGCCTGCGGTGTCTCGGGGTATGACCGGTTCTGCCCCCCTTCCACAGCGCTTTGGGGGAGAGCCAACTCAGTGCCGAGGTTTCCTTAACCAGGTGGGCATTTATTTCGAGTTGCTGCCACATGCCTTTCCTACTGAGAGATCAAAGGTGGGCTTCTTGATCTCGCTGCTCTCGGACAAGGCCTTGGCCTGGGCCAGCCCTTTATGGGAGAACAACAATCCGGTGGTTGCCGAGTTTTCCGGTTTTGTTGCTTCTCTTCGGAAGGTATTCGATGTGCCGGCTCGTGCTGCCTCTGCTGCGAAGCTCCTTATGTCCATCAGACAGGGTTCACGATCCGTAGCTGAATACGCCATTGAGTTTCGTACCCTGGCAGCAGAGGTGGGCTGGAATAATGAGGCTCTGGTCGCTGCTTTCTCTCATGGTCTCTCGGATGCCTTGAAGGATGAGGTTGCAGCTAAGGACCTACCAGGTGGAGCTCGAGTCTCTTATTTCTTTCCTGATTTTGATTGACACCAGACTCAGGGAGAGACCTTCCTTTAAGGAGAGCCTGCGGAGGTCTTCTAACAGATTGGCGCCTACGTTTGCTGTCCCACCCGTGCCTCCCTCTCCTCCCACGCCTCCTGGGGATGACTTGTCTGGGGGTGAACCCATGCAGCTGGGGTTTGCTCGCCTGTCCGAGGGGGAGAGGGTACTCCGGAGACGCGAGGGCCGATGCATGTACTGTGGTCTCGGTGGGCATTTTCGGTTGGCATGTCCGAACCGTCCGGGAAACGCTCGCACCTGAGATCCTGTCGGGGGCAGATCTTGGGTGGAGTCTCCTCGTCCCCGGTTTCCCGTGTTGACAAACCACTGATCACTGTTGTCCTCTCCTGGGTCGGGGGCTCGGTGACGACCCAGGCGTTGGTGGACTCTGGTGCTGGTGGTTTGTTCATTGATAGTGTGTTCGCTGCCGCCAATTCCATTCCTCTGCAGCCTCGAGGTTCCCCACTGGCTCTTGAGGCGATAGACGGCAGACCCCTTCTGCCGCCACACGTGACTCATGAGACCCTTCCAGTGGGGATAGCCATTGGTGCCGTTCACAGAGAGTCGGTCTGTTTCCAGGTGATTTCGTCTCCACACTACTCGGTGGTCTTGGGGTACCCCTGGCTCCAGAAGCATAATCCGACTTTCGATTGGAGATCGGCCGAGATCCTCTCGTGGTCACCGCAGTGTGGGGCTAGTTGCATCCATGGGCCTGTCAAGTTGCTGTGTACTTCCTCGGACTCTCTGTTGCCTCCTGAATACGAAGAGTACCGGGATGTATTCGATAAGGTGCGCGCGGTTGCCCTACCTCCGCACCGCCCATACGATTGTGCCATAGAGTTACAATCTGGTGCCGTTCCTCCTCGTGGCAAAGTCTATCCACTGTCGGTAGCGGAGAATGAGGCCATGGAGGAGTACGTGAGGGAGGCGCTTTCACGCGGACACATTCGCAAATCCTCGTCCCCGGCAGGGGCTGGATTTTTCTTTGTGAAAAAGAAGGGCGGTGAGTTGAGGCCTTGTATCGATTACAGGGGTCTCAATCGCATCACGATCAAGAACGCTTACCCGATACCCTTGATTTCCGAGCTGTTCGATCGCCTCAAAGGGGCCACGGTCTTTACCAAACTCGACCTGAGGGCGGCATATAACCTGGTAAGGATCAAGGCGGGCGATGAGTGGAAGACCGCGTTTAACACCAGGACCGGTCATTATGAATCCTTGGTTATGCCCTTTGGGTTGTGCAATGCGCCCGCAGTCTTCCAGGAATTCATCAACGATGTTTTCCGTGACCTGTTGCAGCAGTGTGTGGTGGTCTATTTGGATGACATCTTGGTATATTCTGAATCCATGGAGGCCCACATTATGGATGTCAGACGAGTGTTGCAACGGTTACGAGAGAACAGGCTGTTCGGTAAGCTTGAGAAATGCGAATTTCACCGATCCCAGGTAACCTTCTTAGGTTACATCATTTCCGCTGAGGGGTTCTCCATGGATCCTGAGAAGGTTTCGGCTGTCTTACAGTGGCCCCAGCCCAGTGGTCTCCGTGCCCTGCAGCGCTTTTTGGGCTTCGCCAATTATTATCGGAAGTTCATCAGGGACTTTTCTATGCTAGCCAAGCCTCTCACGGATCTGACCAGGAAGGGCAGTAATTTCCAGGTCTGGCCGCTCGAGGCCATCCGAGCTTTTGAGGCTCTAAAGTCCGCCTTTGTGTCGGCTCCGATTCTGTCGCATCCCAACCCTGGGTTGCCCTTTGTCCTCGAGGTGGACGCGTCTGAGACGGGAGTAGGCGCCCTTCTGTCTCAGCGTAGAACACCCGAGGGTCCTCTGCTTCCTTGTGGGTTTTACTCCCGGAAACTGTCTTCCGCGGAGTGCAACTATCAGATTGGTGACAGGGAGTTATTGGCCATCGTGCAGGCCCTTAAAGAATGGAGGCACTTGCTCGAGGGTTCGGTGGTTCCGGTTCTCATCCTGACGGACCACAAGAATCTGACCTACCTTTCTGAGGCCAAGAGATTGACACCACATCAGGCCAGATGGGCTCTGTTCTTGTCACGTTTTAATTACGTGGTCTCCTACCTACCCGGTTCCAAGAACATCAGAGCGGATGCCTTATCACGGCAGTACTCCGAGCTGTCCGGGCAGGAGTCGATTCCGACTTCGGTCATACCTCCGAATCAGATCCTGGCCGCCATTCGCACCAGCCTGACCTCTACCCTGGGTGAGCAGATTTTGGCGGCTCAATCTGGTGCTCCCTCTGGGAGACCCAACGGCAGGTGTTTTGTGCCTGAGGAGTTGCGCACTCGGTTGTTGCGAACCTACCATAACTCCAAGGCCGCGGGGCATCCTGGAAAGAATCAGCTGTCCTGGGCTGTTTCACGTCTGTTCTGGTGGCCTTCTCTACGTTCCGACATCGCCGCATATGTAGCGGCATGCTCCGTTTGTGCCCAGAGTAAGTCCCCTCGGCACCTTCCGTTGGGCCTTTTGCAACCCATAGCCACCGGGGAGCGCCCATGGTCATACCTGGGGATGGATTTCATTGTGGACCTCCCTGCATCCCGAGGCCATACGGTCATTCTCATGATTGTGGATCGGTTTTCCAAAATGTGCCACTGTGTTCCTCTCAAGAAGTTACCCTCTGCACAAGAGTTGGCCACGATTTTCGCCAGGGAGGTCTTCCGGTTGCACGGTTTGCCCAAGGAGATTGTGTCGGATCGGGGGAGTCAGTTTGTGTCCAGGTTCTGGCGCGCCTTTTGCTCCCAGTTGGGGATTCATCTCTCTTTCTCCTCGGCCTACCACCCTCAGTCCAATGGGGCCGCAGAACGATCCAATCAGGCCTTGGAGCAATTCCTTCGTTGCTATGTCTCCGATCACCAAGACAATTGGGTTGACCTCCTGCCTTGGGCTGAGTTTGCCAGGAACACGGCGGTGAACTCTTCCTCTGGGACGTCTCCCTTCATGGCCAATTATGGGTTCCAACCTGCCGTGTTACCGGAGGTATTCTCTCCCCAGGATATTCCGGCTGTGGAGGATCACCTTTCCGTCCTACGTGCTTCTTGGGTACAGATCCAGAGGTCCCTTGAGGTCTCTGCGCAGCGCCAGAGACTCCAGGCTGATCGCAGACGAGCGCCCGCTCCTTCCTACCAGGTCGGAGACCGTGTATGGTTGTCCACCCGCAACCTCAACCTTCGAGTGCCCACTCCCAAGCTGGCGCCTCGCTTTGTTGGTCCCTTCCGAGTGCTTCGCAGGGTAAACCCGGTAGCCTATGCCCTTGCGCTTCCTCCTGGCATGCGGATCTCCAACGTGTTTCATGTCTCCCTGTTGAAGCCATTGGTGTGTAATCGTTTCACTTCCTCGGTTCCTCGGCCCCGTCCGGTCCAAGTGGGCAATCGTGAGGAATATGAGGTGAGCAATATCCTGGACTCACGCCTGGTCCGCGGTCGGTTGCAGTTTTTGGTCCATTGGCGTGGTTATGGTCCAGAGGAGCGTTCCTGGGTTCCCTCCGCAGATGTCCATGCTCCTGCTTTGCTCCGAGCCTTCCACGCACGCTTCCCTCAGAAACCGTTCCTTACTCCGCGGAGGAGGGGCCCTTGAGGGGGAGGTACTGTCATGGTCTTACCTTCTTACTGTTCTCCTTCGTTTGACATGTGCTGGCGGCCATCTTGGTTTCTGGGTTTCTTGTAGCCTCCCACCCTGCGGCTTCTCCTTCCCACTGGGAGGAGCTGGATGCCTAGCTCATATATATAGGAGGTCTGTGGCTTCAGTTCCTTGCTTGGTCCTCCTGTGTTCACATGCTTCTAAGACTGCTGCTGCTTCTGGTTCCTGATCCTGGCCTCGTCTGACTACCCCGTTGGTTCCTGATCCTGGCTTCGTCTGACTACCCTGCTGGTTCCTGATCCAGGCTTCGTCTGACTACCCCGTTGGTTCCTGATCCAGGCTTCGTCTGACTACCCTGCTGGTTCCTGATCCAGGCTTCGTCTGACTAGCCTTCTGGTTCCTGACCTCTGTCTACGCAAGACCCTGCTTCGGTTTAGCCATCCGTTTGGACTTTTGCTTACAGCTTGTTTTTCAATAAAGCCTTCTTATTTCCACTTATCTCTTGTTGTACGTCTGGTTCATGGTTCCATGACAGCCCCATAGCAAGAATCTGATTTGGGCCCCCTAACCCCGCCCACTTCCCACCCCTTTCCCATCCCACCTTCTGTCCTGGCTCCTCCCCTGCCACCCCCCCCCCCCCCCCCATTTGCCAATAAAGAAATGTATACATACGTTCGTATGTATTTGTACTGACCCAGAGAATGAAGGGCACAGGTCAGTTTTTCGGCAAAGGGAATGGCGTATGAACAAAACCCTGTGGTATCTGAATCTATGGGACTCCTGTGGATATTCCATAAAAGTTTCATCTGCAGTCCTATATAACACTATGAATAACAGTGATAACTCTGAGTAAAGATAATGTAGTAGCTGTCATGGCTCTCTGATTATCGAATATGTAGTAGTGTTACCTATAGTCCTATGTAAAACCACAGATAACACTAGTGTAGATCATGTGGTAGTGTTACCTGTGTCCTTAGTGTCCCTCCCTGTGTCTCTCCCACGGACTTCATGCTAGTGTCTCTGCCTCCTCTTTCTTCTTCTTTCTCTTGCCCCGCACAGAACGTCCTGATGCAGCTACGCCACGACATAGGAACACTGTGGGCATGGTCATTGTGACACAAACACGGACACAGGGACAGACACACACACATACATACAATAAATATGATCACATCACACATCACGGCTCCTGCCTGTCTGATTTGGTAAAGCCGGGCATAGATTGGCTATGTCAGGCTTTAGCAGAGTGGGCACAAGACAGTGGACACAGGGCACAATATATATGTGAGCACAGCTGAACGAGTGCAGGGCAGGGGCCCACATATACATCGCTCCTCCTGCCTGTCATACCCCCCCCCCCCCTCGGGCATTTTGGGGGGCATTAGGAGTTGGATAACCCCTTTAACTCGTTGCTGCTGATGCTGAGTGTGCACATAGCCACCAATCATATTCCCCCCCCCCCCCCCCCTAAAGGTGACTGATGTGCTGGGGGGGAAGGGGGGGAATATATTTGGTGGCTATGTGCACACCCAGCATCAGCAGCAAGGAGTTTAAGGGGTTATCCAACCCAAAATGCCGGGGGGGGGGGGGGGGATATAGGATATAGGAGGAAAGCACACTGTTCCCCTGAGTCCTCTATGAGCCACCCTGAGGCCTTTATGAGCCCCCCCCCCCCCCCCCCCCCGAAGTCCTCTTTGAGCCTCTATGAGCCCCCCCTCCAAACCCCACTGCTTGCTACTGCCCTCAAGAATACCCATATCCAACCAACCATATAGACCGGTCCGGAGCGGTCCTTCAGTCTGGGCTGGGGGGGGCTGCACTCGCTGCCACTGGCTGATGCCTTTAAGGCGGCAGACGTGAGCGCAGGGACCGAGAGGATGCTAGTAGGCAGGGTGTTTGTGAACTTGCGCGGCGCCGGCTCCTGCTGCCTGCCAGCTACACACTGGCCAATCAGCAGCAGGATCTTTGCACTGCGAAAAGCTGATTGGCCAGTGTGAAATGTTGCAGACACCCGCAGCCCGGATCATCAGATCAGACAGGGAGCGGGGGGGGGGGGGGGTTACCCGAGGGAGTAGATACTGCCACTGTCGCATATTAACTAATAACTGTCTGTGCAGAGTAGACGGAGGGGGCGGGGCCTTCCGTGTGCTCCGGGCCCTTCTATGCCATGGGCCCCATAGCAACGGCGTGGTCTGCCTATATTGGCGGTACGCCACTGGCCACATCGCTTCGGTGAGTGCCGCGGCTTCCTTGGAGCTTACCAAGCACAGCACCATACATTGTATAGTGGCAGTGCTTGGTATTGCAGCTCAGCCCCATTCACTTGAATGGGACTGAACTGCTCCTAGACCACGTGACCAATATACGGTGATGTCAGGCCTAGGAAGAGGGCTAAGTGCTTGCGGAGCGCTACTGCCTCTTCGAACAACTGATCTGCAGGGTTCCCGGAAGTCAGACCCCCGCCAATCTCATATTTCCTGAGGATAGGTCATCAATATCAAGTTCCCGGAGAACCCCTTAAGGCTGTTCCTACATGTTAGACATAAACATGGCCTAACCCGCTAATCGTCTAATGCAGGGATACCCAACCTGTGTCCCTCCAGCTGTTGAAAAACTACAACTCCCAGAATGCCTGGACAGCTTACAGCTACTAGGGCATGCTGGGAGTTTTAGTTTTGCAACAGCTGGAGGGCCGCAGGTTGAGCATCCCTGGTCTAATGTGTAGGTGTTCCTCCATCCAGCAAGGAGTTAATGATCGGGCAGTTGGATTTCAACATGTCAAATCCTTTTGCTCCTGGGAAGATAAGCCACCAGAGATGTTTGGCAACAGCTTTCTAGCCTCTACCATTTTGAAACACATGCATGCTCGGCCCAAACCAATGTCTATGAGAGGGTCAGGTGAATAGCTGTTGGCCTACAGGGTCATGTGTATGGCCAACCTTACACTTCTTTTTTGGACTGTGTTACCTGTAGTAAACATATTATGAGCACATCCACTGTACTGAATAAACATGTAACCAAAAAAATAAATAATTCCGCCCAGTGAGTATACAGTATACTAGATCAACAAGACGTGGATCTGGAAAATTTTTGCCCAATAATTCTGCACGGATTGTATATGAAATATGCAAGTTCCATTAACGTCTATTGAGTTATCCGGCGCTGCGATGGAGATGTGTGCTCTGACCTCTGATGTTTACCTATGGAGTTACTACATACTCTTGAGGAAGTCGTGTAAAGATTGTGCCAGATTTACCCTGGAACAATTCAGCTCTTGATTCTGATACAGAAAGAAAAAAAAAAAGTCATCTGTAAACTGAGACTGAACCGCAGTCCCGTCACATGTGCTAATTAGAAGACTGTTATCATGTGCAAGACAAGAGCTATTGTTTGTCCATGTATCCTCAGGGCACCCCTTTAAAGGGATTTTCAGGGCCACTTTTGATTGCCCAGGGTCCAAGACAGGCAGGGATGACGTTTCCTGTAAACCAAGCTCTGCACATAAAAGTCACAATGGAAATACATACACTGACAAGGCAAACACGGTAGGTGGTGACACAATGATGCCGAGCAGCTGCTGTAACTCCTGGAGAGAGAAAAAGCAATTCTGTGATATTTTTATTTATTGCTATTATACAATCTATGCTTCAGTGGTTTTATGTCTCATTAAAATTGTAACTGATGGCTTGATTATATGAGCAGGGGTGCACCTAGCCTTTCTGCTGCCTGCGGCGAAAACTGGAATGGCGCCCCAACCCTTCCCCCCCCCTCCCCCCAATGCCAATTTCTTATCCTAACCCCTTCTCTTCAGCCCTACTGTTCAAGACATACTTGATATAAGTGCCTATCGTGCTTCCCAATACTATACTGCAGAAACACATAACCCCCCTTCCGCTGCCCCCCTCTTCCCCCTACCTGGTGCTGCCTGAGGCAATCGCCTCACCTTGCCTCATTGGTGGTGCACCCGGAATATGAGCCTCTAAAGGCTCTTTTATACGGGTTGAGAGTTGGTGCAAATATTGGGAAGGAACGTTCCTAACAAACATTTATTCGTCAGGTGATCGCATCCCTAATGCTGAACCATTGCATGCCGTCAGCAGACTGTCCTGTATAAACAGGGATCTGCTGCTGGCAAACAATGAATCTGCATGGGGACGAGTAAAAGCAGTAGCAATTATCAGGGGGAGAAAACAGAACTGGATCGCACATGCACAATGCTATGTTTTGATCTAATTAAACTTGCTTCTCAGCGCTATATTAACATGTACAGCCCCCCATACTGCATGCTGTATAAGAGGCATTAGTGTACATTTTGTTCAAAAGGCATAAGCCCAGTCACCACGCCAAGGTCACCTCTTTGAGTGGGACCTACTCTGACAAAGAGGCACAGCGACAATGCGGTGACAAAGCGGCACTGCCCCAGTAGACGGCGGGACCCAGGAGTCAAACAGCACCGCTGCTGTCTGACAATGCCACCACTGGCACTGGGTCCCACCAACCCACAAGCACAGCGCCACAAAAACAAAGGCCACCACGCAGTACTGCACCATGTGAACAGTTGTCTAACACAACATGTCCATTGCTATTAGGAGCTACAGCGACACTAGGCCAGTGCCGCTTTGTCACTGCATTGTGCTGCGCCTTTTTGTCAGAGTAGGTCCCACTTAAAGAGGCAACCTTGGCATGGTGAGTGGGCTTATGCCTTTTGATCAAAATGTACACTAATGCCTCTGGTACAGCATGCAGTATGGGGGGGCTGTACACTTTAAAATGGCGCTGAGAAGCGAGTTTAGATCAAAGCATAGCACTGTGGATGTGCGATCCAGTTCTGTTTTTCTCCCCTTGATAAAAGCAGTAGCCATGGCTCATTCCCATACAGAGGGGATGATTGCTGCATGAAAAAGCAGCTCTCCTCTCTGCTTATCGATTTGCAAAACTGATTATAGTGATTTTACAAGGACACTAGGAATAGGCTGTGTCCAGGGGTGCACCTAGCCTTTCTGCTGCCTGAGGCGAAAAATGAAACAGTGCCCCCACTTCCCAATGACAATTTAACCTAACCCCTTCCCTTCAGCCAGTGGCCCTTCGGCTGCCCCCCTACCTGGCCTCATTGGTGGTGCACACCTGACTGTGACAATAAAGCCATGCAGCTGTCTCAGTAATTACACAGTATGCAGTTAACGCCCTCTAGTGGTGGCTGCAGGTAGCCCAAATGTTATCTTTTAGGATTTGGAGCTCTGTATCAGAAAAACTAAACTCCGACCATCAAGAAATGAATCGGCACAAAATGTTAGACCTGAAAATGACATGGTGTTAAAACCTGGAGACACAGGGGAGATTTATCAACCCCGTATGCCAGTTTTGTGGTGTAAAAAAAAGACCCTTTAAAACACCATTGCGACTAGATGTAGTTGCAAATGCCTTTTTTCTGCAATCCTCTCTAATTTTCAGAAAAAGGGGCTTGCCGAGGGTGGGGTAGGCCGGTTCATTTATCATCATTTGCGCCATCTTCCTTGCATAAATGATGACTGAAATCTACGTCAGCTACGAGCTGACCCAACACTGTAAGGACACAGCCATTGCCTGTCCTTATGTTAATCCTTGGTTTAGCTGTATATTAAAAATGAAATTAGTTGAGCCCATATTTTTCACATGGAAAACAAGGATCCAGCACTGCCTTTCTCTGAACTGTAGACTTTGTAAAAGTGTTGCCCGAAACGCGTCAAGAAAACTCAGTCTTTTTTAATTGCATGTGTACGCTTCAATAAAGTCTACAGTTTCGAGAAAGGCAGTGCTGGATCCTTCTTTTCCATTTTGGGAGTCTTCACTCACCGTGACACGCCGCATCCACTGACATGATTTAATCCTGGGTTGGAGCTGGTAGGCGAGTTTTTCTTCCGTATATCTATTTACATATTTTTCACATAAATGATGTGCTGGACATCATAGAAAAGTGCAAGATATTTTTTTTTTGACCATCTGCTGTTTGAGAAGGCACCAGTGCTCGCAGTAGCGCAGTGGCCTTCTCACAGCTTTCCCTAGGCCATATGACCTCACATTCATTGGTCACATGGCCTAGGCCTGTGATGGCTAACCTCCTGCACTCCAGCTGTGGTGCAACTACGACTCCCAAGATGCCCTCTTGCTTGGCTGTTCTCAGAACCCCATAGAAATGAATGGAGCATGCTGGGAGTCGTAGTTGCAACACAGCTGGAGTGCCGGAGGTTAGCCATCACTGGCCTAGGCGCAGCTCAGCCCCATTGAAGTGAATGAGGTTGAGTGCGATACCAAGCATGGCCACTATACAGTGAACGGCGCAGAGAGAAGACCGCGGTGCTACTGCCAGTGCCAGTGCCTTCTCAAACAGCTGATCGGTGGGAGGCCCAGGTGTTGGACCCCCACTGATCAGATACTGATGGACCTATCCAGAGATAAAGTCTCGGAAAACTCTTTTAACCATAGGAGTATAAACTTACTTGATGTGCCATAAGTTTTTAATGGGAGTCAAAGGCAGAAATACGCAACTACATAGATACGTAGCTGCGTACTTCTTGGGTATGCATTCCGCTGCATACAATTTCCATTGTTCCTTCTTGTTACCTTTTTCTATGTTTATTTCTCCCCAGTGTGCAATGCCTTTTGTTTTATGATCACTTGGTGTAGTATTATTGCTGTCTGCAGCTAGGAGTTTATACATCCCCCCCCCCCCCTTCGTCTACATGATTTTTGTTTTCTGGGGTTGGTTTAAACTTTCACCCTGTGCTTACTTTAGATCTGGGCTAGCAGGTTTCACTATCTCTCTACTGCCGGCCAGTTTGCCATTGGCAGTAAATGTGTTAAAAAGTTTTTGTTTGATGCACTTTAGCTTGCAGACACCTCCCCGTGTCTAGTTCTTCTCCTCCTCCTCCTCTCACACTCTCAAGACCCAGGAACTCTGTGGCCGCGAGTCCTGAATCTTCCTTCTACAGTCACTTTCCAGATCTCATAAAGTCTAGGGATCCATGAGCAAGGTATGTACTGAGAAGTACGAAGCCCTGGCACTATATGTGTGCTATTATGTTATACTTTCAGTGTTGCATTTTTAGCTTTATGCAGTCTTGCTATTTGATTGATTTCATGCAATGGATACAAACTAACCACAGATGAAAGGATCTAAGATGTATTTGTCCAAACATAGATACACATTTATAGGATGAGACTCTATAAAAGATAGTATGGATGGATGGATACTCGTGACGTGAGTAAGGCTACTTTCACACTAGCGTTTCAGTTTTCCGGTATTGAGTTCCGTCATAGGGGCTCAATACCGGGAAAAAATGCTTCAGTTTTGTCCCCATTCATTGTCAAGGGGGGCAAAATTAAACTGAACAGAATGAAGCGCTCCAAAAATGGTTGCGTTCCCATACCAGAGAGCAAACCACAACATGTTGTAGTTTGCTTTCCGTCCTGGGATGCGGAGCAAGACGAATTCGTCATGACCCCCGAAGCAAGTCAATGGGGACGGATCCGTTTTCTCTGACACAATAGAAAACGCATCCATCCCCTATTGACTTTCAATGGAGTTCATGACGGATCCGTCTTGGCTATGTTAAAGATAATACAACCGGATCTGTTCATAACGGATGCAGATGGTTGTATTATCAGTAACAGAAGCGTTTTTGCTGAACCCTGCCGGATCCAGCAAAAACGCAAGTGTGAAAGTAGCCTAATGAAGGAGGTAAGAATGTAAAATGTAAATGCCAAGGTATTGGTGGATATAAAATGTCTATATTGAAGGTCCCTGGAGAAACTGCTGATTGGAACTGCTCAGTAATTGCTCATTTTCCTTACTTTGCCATTGCACAGCCTCATTCAGATTTCCGTTTTTCACTGACATGTACTCTTCACATTTTCTACGGACAGCACACGTACCCATTGATTTTAATACGTTTGTTCACACATCAGTATTTATTCACTGTCCATGGGTCATTGAAAAAATCACTGAGACATGCACTGCGGACCAAACACGTCCATTGGAGTCTATGGGTCCGTGAAAATCACAGATACAACATGGATGGCATCCGTGTTTAATCTGTGTTAGGTCCGTTTTTCACCGACCACTGATAGGAAATGCTTTTGAAATTAATTCCAGTTCCCGTGGAATACGGCTGACACACGGACCAAACACGGATCCTACATGGATGAAAACGGGCACATTTTTTCATGGACTTCAAACGGACACGGAAATGTGAAATGAGGCCTATGCGGACAAGGACAGGCATTGTTACAATGGATCGGCAAAAAAAACTGATGCAACACGGACGTCACACTGTTTGTTTTTTGCAGATCCATGTTTTGAGGACTGCATAATACGGTCGTGTGCATGAGCCCTAAGGGTGCATTCACATGGCCCTATGTATTTTGCAGTCTGCAAACTGAGACCCTCAAGAAATACAGATCATATCCGTTTGACGACCCTGTTGCATCCGTTTTTTTTTTTTTTTTGCAGATCCATTGTAACAATGCCTATTCTTGTCTGCAAAACGGACAAGAATAGGACATGTTCTATCTTTTTTGCGGGGCTGGAGAGCAAACCTACGCATGAATGGGTCCGCATCCGATCCACAAAAAATGCGGATTGCATGCGGAGCAAAAATATGGTCGTAAGAATGGGCCTAAAGAAGATGGAGCATTTGAAGTGATCAGTGATATCAATGGTTTTCCAGAAATAGCAGTTCTTGTAAAGTCTCTTTTGATGCAACTGTAGGTAATAGATGGAGTCCAAATGGTAACCCCTGTATGAGCCTAACATGCCATAATATACACAGTTAGGGCTCATGCACACAAACGTGTGCCGCTTGTGCACTAGGGACCATAATTTGCGGTCCCCAATGCACACACGGAGCACACACGGCGCACACACGGCCGGTACCCGCTGTTTTCAGGCTACAAAACGGGCACAGCCAGCACACATTAGCCCTTAGCTAAAACTGAGTATCACATCCTGCATGAGCACTAGAAACTTAGATACATAGATTACTGAGATCAATGGATGCTATGGAAATCCTTGATAGGTGTCTTGTCATTTTTCATTCCTGCTGCAGGGAACTTGCGCATCTCCATCATATTTAGAATGTGCTCATGGGGTTCATGCCAATGGCTGTATTAATTTAGTGTTGAGCGCGAATATTCGAATCGCGAATATCGCCACTTTGAGAATTTGCAAATATTTAGAATATAGAGCTATATATTCGCGAATAGTGTTGATAGCGAATATTATAATCGCAAATTTTTTATCGCAAATATATTACATTGCCTATTTTCGCAATCAAGTAAATAATTGGAGATCACGAATTCTGGAATTTATGGCGAATTTCCCTTATGCCCATGACAGCACCCTTGAGAGATCGCCTCTATCCAGGACAGGAAACAGGAACTTTCGTGGAGAGCTCTTAAGGAGGAGCATAGCTCCTAGGCACCAGTTCCTGTTTCCTTTGTAGAGAGCTAAAGTTATTAGGCTGCAGGTCCCCGAATTACTGTGAAAGGGGGTCACCTGGCTCGGCGTAAGTCTCCTCTAAGAGGCGCTGAAGAAAGTCTGGTGCTGCCTTCTGGGTCCTGGAAAAGTGTTCGCACTGGTGTTCTGGTGCAGTCCCGGTCACACTGGGAGGTGTGGCCGGCATGCCGGTGCTTCCTGGCAGTGCTCAGAGGGTCCGGGGCCTCCCTCTCCTCTTTTTCCAGCTGGTTACAGGCATCGGGGAGGGCCGAGATGCCACAGCAGACGAGAACCAGAAGTACGTTATACGACTTCTGATGTTTGGAACGGACGCAGCGTGCGTTCCGGAAGTAGATAGTAAATCTCCTACTAATAGGCCGCATGGAGCACCAGCAGGGACCCGACCGAGGGATTTTACTATTCCCTGGAGCGCGTGGTCAGAAGCAGTCCAGCCAGCCTACAGAGGGCCCGGATTTCTCCTCTTGAAGAACGCTCTATCCTGGATGTCTACTATGGAGGATGAGAGCGGTCAGCGCGCTGAACTGCAGGAGGGTCATGAAGTCAGACCGGTACTCCTGGTGGGGTAAGGGGGATTGTTCCCCAGCCTTTTTTATTTCTCCATTATGTTAAAGGGGTTCTCTTTCTCTTGTCTCTATTTTAGACAATTAAAGAGGGGCCTAGAAAGGCTATCTCAAAGACAAGAGGGAAAGAATGCGCTATGTGTGAAAAGAAGCTTGCTCCCTCCTGGCCATAAATGTTATGTCAGCATTGTGTCGACAAAGTGGTGGAAGAGGAGTCCCCATCCCTACTTCAATGCATTAGAGATATGGTGAAATCTGAAGTATCTGATTCCATGAAAATATTTAAAAAGAGCCTCCCTTCCACAAGCTCGGGCAAACAAACCATGTCTACCAAGGCGTCAGATTCAGAATCCTCAGAAGAAAGTAAGCTAGGAGAAATCTTAGATAGTTCGGACTCGTCAGCAGATGAGGAAACCACAGGCAGGCCACTCTTCTCTCCTGATGATACAGATTCTTTACTAAAGGCGATCCGTGCTACTATGAAAGTAGATGAATCCAGAGATCCGAAATCTGTTCAAGATATTATGTTTGCGGATCTAGAAAATCCAGGGTTTTTCCGGTAAACGAAAACATAAAGTTTCTGATCCAAATGGAGTGGAAGAAACCCGGTAAAAAATTCTTTGTCCCAAAAAATTTAAAAAGGAAATATCCTTTTGACGAGGCTGACTCTGCTGGTTGGCATAGGCCTCCTAAATTGGATGTCCCCATAGCTAAAATCGCAAAAAAAGTCTGCCTTACCATTTGAGGACCTTGGGACCCTATGGATAGACGAGCTGACGTTTACCTGAAAAAAGTTTGGGAGACCTCAGCTCAGGCGTTCAAGCCAAATATTGCCACCACCTCCACCGCTAGGTCTTTAAAATTGTGGCTGCAGGAATTGGAATCTCACATCCAAAATAAAACTCAGAGGGATCAATTGCTAGCTGTCTTTCCCACCATCCTTAAGGCGGTTGACTTCATATCAGACGCCTCAGCAGATGCGTTGAAATTGAATGCTAGGTCAGCCGCACTTTCTAACTCAGCAAGAAGAGCTATCTGGCTTAAGGAATGGTCTGGAGACACGGGATCTAAAAATAAACTTTGTGTCATACCTTGTCAGGGCGATTATCTTTTTGGGTCTGTTTTAGATGACCTGTTGGATAAGGCGACTGATAATAAAATAGGATTTCCTGTCCCCAGATCCCTCAAAAAGCAGCGCTTTTTTTGGAAGAATAAAAGGGAATTTTATAAGGGGCAAAGAAAAGATTTCAGAGGAGGAAATAAAAATAGAAAAGATAAAGGTTTTCTCTTCAATCCCCAATCTTCCTCAGGTTCCAGACCCACTCAGCAATGACAGTTTCTCTCCTGTGGGACGGCAGACTCTCTCGTTTCCTTCACGCTTGGGAAAAAATTTCCTCAAGCCTTTGGATATTGGGCATTATAAGGGAAGGTTTTCGTCTGGAGTTTGTCTCTCGTCCACCGGAAAGATTCAAAGTCACAAATGTCTTAAAAGATTCAGCAAAAAACCTAGCTTTACGACAGGAGATTGTTTCTCTTTTAGAGAAAAAGTCCTGGTTCCAGTCCCAGATTCAGAAAAAGGGAAAGGTTTCTATTCATCCCTCTTTCTGGTTCCCAAACCAGACGGGACGTTCAGAACAATTATAAACTTAAAAGATCTAAATCAGTTTCTCTGTTACAAAAAAATCAGAATGGAGTCAATTCAGTCAGTTTTAAAACATCTATTCCAGGGCTGCTTCATGGCCACCATAGATATAAGAGATGCTTATTACCACATTCCAATTCACGCAGACTGTCAAAAATATCTCAGAGTGGCGGTTTCAATCGAGGATCACATTCATCACTTACAGTATACAGCTCTTCCGTTCGGAATTTCACAGGCTCCCAGACTCTTCACAAAAGTAATGGCAGAAGTCATGGCCCACATAAGAGAGAGAGACATTCTAGTAATTCCGTACTTAGTCGATCTTTTAGTAGTAGCAGATTCAAAGAACCTTCTGGATGTACATCTCAAAGAGGTAGTGCGGATCCTAGAAAATCTCGGTTGGCAAATAAACTGGGGAAAATCGCATCTAATGGCTTCCCAAAAATGTGTCTTTCTAGGAATGATCCTGGACTCTGAGAAATTATGTTGTATCCTTCCCCAGAACAAGATCGAGAAACTAACAGAAGGAGTCAAGTGGAGCAAGTTTCACTCCAGACCCCTCCAATGGCAAATCCTGAAAGAATGCCAGGGTGCCCTTTTCCCGCTGGATGCTCCACTCCTGCTCACCCCTCAGGTAATTCAATCTTTACACTGGTGGCTGAATCCTTTAAATCTGTCCCAAGGTCTCCCTTGGAATCCGCAGGATTCCATAGCCATCACCACAGATGCAAGTCCTTTCGGCTGGGGGGCCTATTGTCAGGGAATCTTACAGCAATGGGTATGGAAAAAAGCGGAGAGTCAAGACTATCAAAACATGAGAGAACTAAGAGCAGTTCTTCTTGCCATTACTTCAGGGGAAAGCTCTAAAGATTTTTTCGGACAACGCCACAGTCGTATCCTATCTGAACCGACAAGGAGGAACCAGATCACAGAGTCTGTTTTTTTCCCCTCATATTACCTTGTGTTCCATTTATCAGGGGGCGGTACATATAAAAGGAACAGAAAACAAGGTAGCAGACTTCTTAAGCAGAAACACCCTGGACCAGGGAGAATGGTGTCTGAATCAGAAGATCTTCGACCAAATAACTCTCCTCTGGGGTCGTCCACAAGTAGATCTGTTTGCAACCAGGGAGAACAGAAAATGCCAACTTTTCTTTTCCCTAAGGTCAAAAGACTCACCAACAGGGATAGATTACTTCTCCCTCCATTGGCCAGATCAGCTACTCTACTCCTTACCCCCACTAAGACTCCTCCCAAGGTTTCTACAAAAACTAAGACAAGAACAGACAAGAGTGATCCTGATTGCTCCATTTTGGCCTAGAAGAACCTGGTTCACCTGGTTGAGGAAACTCTCCCTAGCAGACCCTTGGATTCTCCCGGAGATACCAGATCTATTGTTTCAAGGCCCTGTTTTTCACCCGAATGTAAAACAATTACATCTAACAGCATGGCTCTTGAGGGGGAAATCCTAGAGCAAAGAGACCTCTCCAAGAAAGTGATATCTACCTTGCTATCCTGCAGGAAGGAGGTTACCTCCTCCATTTACCTTAGGATCTGGAAAACCTTCCTAAACTTTTCAAAGGATCCGGTAAATCCCCTAAATCCTCCTCCTATGTGTAAGATCCTAGACTTTTTACAAACCGGTCATGAAAAGTACCTAAGGCCTAGCACTCACAAGGTACAGGTATCTGCCCTGAGTGCCTTTTTTGACTTTCCGATTGCAAACCATACCTGGGTTAGAAGATTTTTTAAAGCGATCAGCAGAGTTAGACCGATAGTCAGACCCTCCGTTCCCCCCTGGGATCTCAACCTAGTCCTCACCAGCTTGATGGAGCCTCCTTTTGAACCATTACAAGACTTATCTATAAAACTCCTTTCCTTCAAAACTACCTTCTTGGTGGCGATCACCTCAGCCAGACGGGTGGGGGAAATTTTAGCTTTTTCAACATCTCCGCCTTATACTAACATCTTGGATGACAGAGTACTTATTAGACCAGATCCTTCTTTTCTTCCGAAGGTAGTATCCATGTTCCATAGAACACAGGACATAGTCCTTCCCTCTCTGTGCCAAAATCCAAACAATGAAAAAGAGAAGAAACTCCATTGCCTAGATGTGAAAATATGTCTATTCCATTACTTAAAAGTTACAAGTCAATAGAGGAAAACCTCTAAGCTTTTTATTCAATTCAGAGGAAAAAACTGTCTCTCAGCCTCTCCTAAATCACTATCCAGATGGATTGTAGGCGTCATTACTTTGGCCTATTCTTCGCCCGGTAAAACTCCTCCGGCAGGTTTTGGTGCTCATTCCACCAGATCAGTTGCTACTTTATGGGCAGAGAGGGCTGATGCTTCCCTAGAACAGATTTGTAGAGCAGCCACATGGCAGTCACCGTGTACCTTTTTTCGTCATTACAAATTAGACCTAGGCTCTAGAGATCAGCTGGTCTTTGGTAGGAAAGTACTCTTTGCATTAGTCCCCCCCTAAAATGATTTCTATTCTAGTCGTCTCTCAAGGGTGCTGTCATGGCCATAAGGGAAATTTATAGATATAACCTTAAAGATTATACTCACCGGTAATCACTTTTCCATAAGCCCATGACAGCACTCAGGGTTTATTCCCACCCTATAGATATATAAAAAATAAAAATAAAAAAAATACTTTTTGTGCAAATGTGTGTTTTAGGACAAGTTCTCACGATTAACTGGTGTCTAGGAGCCATGCGCCTCCTTAAGAGCTCTCCACGAAAGTTCCTGTTTCCTGTCCTGGATGGAGGCGGGCTCTCAAGGCTGCTGTCATGGGCTTATGGAAAAGTGATTACCGGTGAGTGTAATCCTAAATATTCGGCAAAAAATTTGCGAAATATCTCCGCTCATCACTAGTATTAATGAACCATACAGGCTTCACGTTCTATAGAGAGGTAATATAGCATAAATGTATACTGTGTCGAAGATAGATATTAAATAGATAGATATTAGATAGATAATAGATACTGTAGATAGACTCATTTTTTGTCAGTTTCATTTGCAAAATGTGTGCTTTATCGGATGCTGCATTATGGAAGTGTTCTCTTCCATAAGCACGGCAGGGCAGCAAATGGAGTTCCATAGGACAGGGATGGCCAACCTGCAGCTCTCCAGCTGTTGCAAAACTACAACTCCCAGCATGCCCAGACAGCCTACAGCTATCAGCCTACAGCAGTGCATGGTGGGAATTGTAGTTTTACAACAGCTAGAGAGCCGCAGGTTGGCCAGCCCTGCCATAGGGGCATAGCGACTCTAGGTTCTGCTGTTCATACTTTATTCCACATGCATAAGGCTTTAGAATGATCATCACAATTACACAATCTTTAAATATTAATATTGTTTAATGGTGAATTATATTTTATGTGGTTTCCGTGTCTGGAACACAATGTACATAAAGACATTCTTGTATTCCTTACCGAGGGAGACGGAGGAATGTGCAGCCTGTTATCCAAAGCTTATTACGCCGGGTCCCAACCTTTCTAGTGCTGTGTCATACCTCGGCCTGCAGAGACCTCACATGATCCTTGATGTCAGGACACCGCTACACAACAGTTTCTGTAAAGCCCCCAAATGCATGTTCACCGACCATTAAAAGATCTTCCTCGTTCACACATGTACTTACTTTTGCTGTTGAGATTATGAAATATATACAATCTCTTGTTAAATAGGAATCAATACTGAAGTACATATTGTCTTACTAATCAGACCTCCTAGTAGTTCTATTGCTACACAATTAGCCAGACATGAAAAAAGACCTATAGAAGCCCGAAAGGCCAATGTTCCCTCTCAGTCAGTGAGCAGCGGAGTTAGGGACTTGTGCATATACACTGAATGTAATGAGAGTGAGCCCCAATGACCCAACGTATACCAAAAGAGGGTCTTTATGGCACGCATTGGGAAGATATATGTTCATATACATTTTTTTTTTGTATGAAATAACATAGTAGACTACACTAATCCATACAAAGACATTCTGTAAAAAAATAAATAAATAAAAAATCAAGCTTTCTGTAAAAAAAAAAACGTTCTTTTTATTGGATCGTCTGCCAAGATCCCTTGTGGTCTAGGACAGTGAAAACAATGCCCGGTGTTCTAGGGAAGTAAAGGGGTTAATATCAGGATCCCTGGTGGGCTAGTGCAATGAAGGGGTTAATTTCAGGATGCTTGGTGTTCTAGGGCAGTGAAGTGGTAAATGTTAGGATGCCTGGTGTTCTAGGGCAGTAAATGGGCTAATGTCAGGATCCCTGGTGGGCTAGTGCAATGAAGGGATTAATGTCAGGATGCTTGGTGTTCTAGGGCAGTAAAGCAGTGAATTTTAGGATGCCTGGTGTTCTGGGGCAGTAAAAGGGTTAATGGCAAGGATCCTGGTGATCTAGTATAGTGAAGAGGTTAATGTCTGCATGCCTGGGGTTTTAGGTCAGTGAAGGGGTAAATGCCTGGATCCCTAGTGGTTTAGGGCAGTGAAGAGGTTAACATTACCTACCTGCGGTCCTGTAGGTTGCTTACATCTCCAGAGTTGTCCAGACTGTAACACAAGGCTCAACACTGATCGTCCAGCTTCTTATACTCCCCTAGCACTGACCTTAGGGATGAGTAGAGGAGACAGAGAGGACAGATCGTTTCAGGAGTCCTAAGCCTAAGGGCTCATGCACGCGACAGTCAGGGCCGCCATCAGGGGGGTACAGCCGATACTCCAGTAAGGGGCCCAGACCCTGGGGGGGGCCCGGGCAGTTCCAATGTAAAAAAAAAAAAAAAAAAAAAAAAAAAAAATTTTTTTTTTTTTTTTTTTTTTTTTTACCCCCTCTCATTTATCAGTGACTTGAGTTGAACTTTATTGCATCACTAGAGGGGGGCAATTGATCATTCCTTGCTAGTGATGTCCAGTTCATGAACGAATAAATTCATTTGAATCGATTCAGTTCACTGAACCAGAGGAGTCGATTCCCCTGACTGAGCCGATCCGTGTAAAGCCGCTCAGTCAGTGAGTCACACAGCACACAATAGCAGAGCCGCTGGCAGCAGGGAGGGGAGGGGAGGGACTCGGGAGGAGTGTAATCTGATCCTAGAGTGGAAGCTGCTTCTGCCAGCCCCTCCCCTCCCCGCCCACCAACCAATCAGAGCTGAGGCAAGGCAAGCACTAGTAGCTCTGAGTCTGAGTCACTGACACAAGTGCAGGGAGTCTAAGAAAGAATCGAATGAGTCTCAGGTTAAAAGAATCTAAAGATCCGACTTAGTTAGAGACTCATTCGATTCTTTGAGTTAAAAGAGCCGTGAGTCACTAGAGCAGTTTACACTGAGGCTGATGCTTTTGTTGCAGCAGTGATAAGATTAAGGGACAGGAGCAGAGAGATAAGAGAAGGGACAGATGACTGTTGCTCAGAAGCCATGAGATTGTAAGGCTACTTTCACACTAGCGGCAGGACGGATCCGACAGGCTGTTCACCCTGTCAGATCCGTCCTGCCGTTATTTCGCCGGACCACCGCTCCGTCCCCATTGACTATAATGGGGACGGGGGTGGAGCTCCGGCCCAGCACGGCAGTGCATGGCGAAAGGCCGCCGGACTAAAAGTACTGCATGTCCAACTTGTTGTGTGGTCTTTGCTCAGGGGTAAAATGCAAAGCTGTTTTCTGGATTATCCCACAGGGCCATGATCCTCCATCATTGTTATTAACCCCTCCCTTGCCAGCCCACCCAGCCCTATTTAGCTTTGTGTTCAGCTTTGAAAAAAATGTTTAGGCCATGAAGGGGTTAATTAAGTGTTGGAGGGGGTGGGGGGTGTTATTGTGCATATTGTGTTTGGGATCCATTTAACAAGTTTGACCAGTTAGGTTTGAGAGTGGTTGAGTGTCATCCACAGATCCCTCATAACAGTGCGTCACCCACAGACCCCCCCATAACAGTGTGTCACCCACAGATCCCCCATAACAGTGTGTCATCCACAGATCCCCCATAACAGTGTGTCACCCACAGATCCCCCATAACAGTGTGTCATCCACAGATCCCCCATAACAGTGTGTCATCCACAGATCCCCCATAACAGTGTGTCATCCACAGATCCCCCATAACAGTGCGTCATCCACAGATCCCCCATAACAGTGTGTCATCCACAGATCCCCATAACAGTGTGTCATCCACAGATCCCCCCATAACAGTGTGTCATCCACAGATTCCCCCATAACAGTGTGTCATCCACAGATCCCCCATAACAATGTCATCCACAGATCCCCCATAACAGTGTGTCATCCACAGATCCCCCATAACAGTGTGTCATCCACAGATCCCCCATAACAGTGTGTCATCCACAGATTCCCCCATAACAGTGTGTCATCCACAGATCCCCCATAACAATGTCATCCACAGATCCCCCATAACAGTGTGTCATCCACAGATTCCCCCATAACAGTGTGTCATCCACAGATCCCCCATAACAGTGTCATCCACAGATCCCCCATAACAGTGTGTCATCCACAGATTCCCCCATAACAGTGTGTCATCCACAGATCCCCCCATAACAGTGTGTCATCCACAGATTCCCCCATAACAGTGTGTCATCCACAGATCCCCCCATAACAGTGTGTCATCCACAGATTCCCCCATAACAGTGTGTCATCCACAGATTCCCCCATAACAGTGTGTCATCCACAGATCCCCATAACTGTGTCATCCACAGATTCCCCCATAACAGTGTGTCATCCACAGAT
The DNA here is from genome assembly GCF_014858855.1 of Bufo gargarizans. Lineage (NCBI taxonomy): Eukaryota > Metazoa > Chordata > Amphibia > Anura > Bufonidae > Bufo > Bufo gargarizans. Next base: position 173,201,821 of record NC_058088.1, on the reverse strand, counting down.
TCCCCCATAACAGTGTCATCCACAGATTCCCCCATAACAGTGTGTCATCCACAGATTCCCCCATAACAGTGTCATCCACAGATTCCCCCATAACAGTGTGTCATCCACATATTCCCCCCATAACAGTGTGTCATCCACAGATCCCCCATAACAGTGTGTCATCCACAGATCCCCCATAACAGTGTGTCATCCACAGATTCCCCCATAACAGTGTCATCCACAGATTCCCCCATAACAGTGTGTCATCCACATATTCCCCCCATAAGAGTAAGTCCTCTACAGATTCCCCCCATAACAGTACGTCATCCACAGATCCCCCCATAACACTAACAGTAAACCTTGTGCTTTTTTAGTTTTTTTTTTTTTAAATGTGCCAGGGGAAGATTGCTAGGGCAGATAAGAACAGGTAGTGCAGTTAGTGTTAGTGGAGGGTCCTGCTTAAAAGAGTCTACCTCGTCGTGGTAGCAGGCTTCATATTATTTGGTCAAAAATGAATTCCTTACTGAAATCACTGATTATCACTTTTTACTGTCTTTGTAGTTGTAAAAAAATTATGAAATTGGGGGTAGGTCCTTGGGGGTGGAGGGGAGGTGGAGTCAGGATGGATTCTAAAGGGGCGGGGTAGGAGGGGGGGCCCAGGCCTTGAGCTGTGTAAGGGGCCCCAAAATTTCTGATGGCAGCCCTGGCGACAGTTGTCGGCCGGTGCCCATATTGTGGCCCGCAAACAGCGGGTCCACAATATACAGGCATCGGCCGGTTGTGCACCGCATAATGGATGCGGACCCATTCACTTGAATGGGTCTGCAATCCAGAAGGTGTGAATCGGAGGCACAGAACCCCACGGAAGCACCACAGAGTGCTTCTGGGGGTTTTCTGTCCTTGCCTCCGCACCGAAAAAAAAAGTAGTGCATGCTGAATGGGTCCTGCATCCGCATATGGTGGCCCAACGATCGGTGCCCGTCCATTACGGACCGCAATTTGAGGTCTGCAAGACGGGCCTGGTCAGCACGTGTGCACGAGTCCTAATCAAGGGGGAGCTGAGGGAGTCTGCACCGGAACAGTATATGGGCCTCACTGTGCCTTTTGATTGGCTTTTACTGTCTGCATCTAAAAAGAAATAAATACATTTTCAGCTTTAGGCCTCATGCAGACGACCTTTCCATTTTTTACAGTCCGAATTGCGTATCCGCAAAACACGGAAGCCGCCCATATGCCGTCCGCAATTTGCAGAACGGAACAGGCGGACCATTGTAGAAATGCCTATTCTTGTCCGCAAAACGGACAAGAATAGGACATGTTTTTGTTTTTTTGCGGGGCCACTCCGTGTGCTGTCCACATCTTTTGCGGCCCCATTGAGGTGAATGTGAAACGCCCCCAAGCCGCAAAAACTGCAGCTCGGATGCGGACCAGAAAAACGGTCGTGTGCATGAGGCCTTAGTGTTATGTAGTGAATGCTTCTAAATAAGACAATATATGGCGCCAAATGTTGTACCTCTGGCTCCCTTATAGACCTGTCATGTGTATAACGCCTAGGCCTTTATTAGATCTGGCTGAAAATTGCTTTGTGTTTGCCTGCACTGTATAAATGGGCAGCGCCGGCGTTGAGTATACTGAAGCTGCAAAAACGAACCGCAAGCGAAAGTATCCCAATTCAATCATTAGTACAAATGAGGAAGGTGTAAACAGCAAACCATTAAATACCCCTTTAAGGCCTAATTCACACTTCAGTGATTTCCGTCAATGATTATGAGCCAACATCAGGTGCTGGTCACAACCACAGAGCAGGTGCATTGTCCATTGTACCTTATCTCTGCGGAGGTTCCACTTCCGGTTTTGGCTCACAATCGCTGATGGGAATAACTGATCAAATCACTGAAGTGTGAACTAGGCCCAACTCATAGTGTTATACCTGCTATATAAGTGGGTTTATGTGCAGCATGAGAAGAGGTGGGACCACACCTATTGGACATGTATGCCAAAATTGTCCAAATGATAATACACATTAGAAGAGAATTGGCTGAGCCCTCGAAGTTGGAGGGATGGAGATGGTGGTGGTGGTGGTAACATGTCGGGACATAAGCTGCTGCAGGTCTAAATTTTGGTATTTCAATGTCTACTTTGTAGCTTCACAGTGGCAAAGCACTCATATGACAGGAACCAGGCGTTTACAGAGATCTAATTAACATAGTAAGGCAATGTTGGATCTTGGGATGGTACGGCACATCATCACATTGTCATCGGTGGAGGTACAACCTCTGGGACCCCATAGAACAAAGGGGCAGACGTCTCTTCGGCTTTCCTCCTGCGCCATGCCACCCACGGAGCAGTAAACTGACACACAGTACCACGTGAATAGGGTTGCGTTGCTGCTCCCTGCACAGCGGTGCCCAGGAAAAATTGGTGCAGAAGCCCTAGCTGCCTCCCCTTCATTTTAATCGTAGGGGGTCCCAGCAGTCAAACCTCCACCAATGACGATCCTACAGATGTGCTACAACATAATATAGCTGGAAAATGATTGATAAAAGCTCCTTTACATGACTGTATTTACAATCTCTAGATATTTTCTGCTAGGAAGTGGACAGAAACAAGAGCTTCCCCTAAGGAAATTAAAAGGGGTTGTCCAGCCATAAAAAAAAGGCAGAAAAAATAAAATGTATTACTGATCCCCCACCACTCATTCTCCAACACTTTCTGGGTCCCCTCCAGTCTGTACCTGGTTCCACTCAACATGGAAATGTGACCGATCTGCCAATCAATGGCCACAGTGTTTACATGACGTACATGCTAGTATCGTCACTGAAGCCAGTGACTGACTGCAGAGGTCATGTGGATGTACGGCATGTCACTACTGCGACAAATAAGTAATGCTGGCCAGGGACCAGGCTGGAGTTTGTTTTTATTGTTTTGCTAACTTTTAGGCCTCATGCGCACGACCGTTTTTCGGGTCCGCATCCGAGCCGCAGTTTTTGCGGCTCGGGTGCGGACCCATTCACTTCAATGGGGCCGCAAAAGATGTGAACAGCACTCCGTGTGCTGTCCGCATCCTTTGCTCCTTTCCGTAGCCCCACAAAAAAAATATAGCATGTCCTATTCTTGTCCGTTTTGCGGACAAGAATAGGCATTTCTACAATGGGCCGCCTGTTCCATTCTGCAAATTGCGAAAGGCACACGGGGCGGCTTCCGTTTTTCGCGGACCGCAAAAAACGGAACGGTCGTGTAAATGAGGCCTTACTGCAGAACATTGTTTAGAAACCATTTGATAACCCTTTTGAAGGGCATCTGTCAGCAGTTTTGTACTTATGAACCAGGCGGATCTGTTGCATGTGCACTTGGCAGCTGAAGCATGTTTTAATATATGCAAATGAGCCTCTAGGAGCAACGGGGGCGTTGTCATTACTCCTAGAGGCTCTGCTCTCTCTGCAACTGCTGCTCCCTCTTCACTTTCATTGACAAGACCAGACATGTAAACGTCATCATGCCTGGTCCTATCAGAGTGGAGAGGACACAGCAGTTACACAGAGAGCAGAGTTTCTAGGTGTAATGGTAACGCCCCCGTTGCTCATAGAGGCTCGTTTGCATATATTAAAACATCATTTTTCTCAGCAATGCGGGCACATATGTACATGAGACCAACACAGATGCCTCCAGCTGCCAAGCGCACGTGTAACAGGTCAGCCAGTGTCATAGCTACAGAACTGCTGACAGATGCCCTTTAAGAGACAAATGATGCAGTGCAGTCATCCGAATTAAAGAAAGGAATCGCGTGTCAGTGATCTATATAATTTGTATCTACCCCATCATTTGACCCGGTTTACAAAGCATCAACATGCAAAAAGCCGAAAACCTGCATTCAGTAGACTTTTGCTAAGGGCTGAGAAAGGGTTTTTAAAGCCGTGTAAGAAACGTCTGGTGACAGGGACAAAGTAAGATAAGCACAAGCGTCTGGCCGACAGCTATCTTACTACATATGCACGTACATCCAGGGACATGTGGGCAGTGTGCACAGTCAGAGGCCTTAGACCCTGAGATCACTTGGAACCAAAACTGAATCAGAAGAAGTAGCACAAAATTAGAAGCACAACTGAATGACGGTAAGGTCTCATGCACACAAACGTATTTTTTTTCTGTTCCGTTTTTTTTTAAATCTATATGCCGCACCATTCACTTCAATGGGTCCTCAAAAAAACTAAAATGACTTAATGAGCATTTTCTGTCTGTATGTCCGCATGTCCATTCCACAAGTTCTAAGAACATGTTCTATTCTTGTCCGTTTTGCAATGGATGCAATACGGATTTTGCTCGTTTTGCGGCCCGCAAAATACATACGGTCGTGTGCATGGGCCCTAAGGGTATGTTTGTAGTCTGTTACCATGGAGGTACAGTAGTTTTACAAAATAGTTGCAAATGTGGACATTTTACTACATTTATTTGTCTATTTAATAAGAGCTCATGTTTTTTCTGCATAACGCCAGGTGTAACCAGACAACCTGCTTTCAGCCTCTTTAGAAGATGTTTTCAAAGCAACATGTAAAGCTGCTGTTAATCGGGAATGCAGGGTAAGTTATATAGCGTATTACTGTAGCTGCCACGTGCCTAATTTAAGAAGGGATTTAGACCCTTTTTGCACCTCACTATATACTTTTGCAAAAAATGTAAAAAGGGGGGGGGCAAGGCTAGGTGGATTTTATTTATTAAAGTGGTTTTCTAGTCTGTTGAGGCCTCTTTCACACAACCGTTTTTTTTTCCCCTTTACAGGCCGTTTTTTGCGTTCCGTATATGGTCCCTATACGGAACCATTCATTTCAATGGTTCCGCAAAAAAAACCTGAATGTACTCCGTATGCATTCCGTATTTCCGTCTGTTCCGTTGAAAGATGGAACATGTCCTATTATTGCCCGCAAATCATGTTCCGTGGCTCCATTCAAGTCAATGGGTCTGCAAAAAAGACTGAACACATACGGAAATGCACACGTATGTCTTCAGGTATCCGTTCAGTTTTTTGCGGAACCATCTATTGAAAATGTTATGCCCAGCCCAATTTTTTTCTATGTAATTACTGTATACTGTATATGCCGTACGGAAAAACGGAACCGAAATGGAAACACAACGGAAACAAAAAAACGGCCCGCAAAACACTGAAAAAGCCATATGGTCGTGTGAAAGAGGCCTAATAATGATGACTTGTCCTATCAATATCAGATTGGTGGGGGGTCCAACATCCATCACCCCCACCAATCAGATGTTTGCGGCAGCCCTGGAATCAAAAAACTTAAATGGGAGCACAGATTGCAGCAGCTTCTTCTTCCAGTTCCATCCATTGTTTTGGTGCTTGTGCTGACGGCTACTGTAAAGCAGCTGATTGGCGGGGTGTCTAGTGTTGGACCAAGGGTTGAATTGGCCCATTAGAGTACCAAAGGATTCTTAAAGTCCTATATAAACAGAAGGTGGGCCCTCCAAATTATATCCTCTGGTGGGCCCAAGAGACTTCAGTCTGACGATGGTCGGACCCCCACCAATCTTATATTGGACTAGCCCACTAGAGTATCAGAGGATCTTGTGGTAGGCTCTTAAGGTCCTTTATACAAAGAATGTGGGCCCTCAGAATTATTTCCTCTGGTGAGCCCAAGAGACTTCAGTCTGACGCTGGTTGGACCCTCACCATTCTTATATTGGACTGGCGCACTAGAATATCAGAGGATCCTCCGGTGGGTTATTAAGGTTCTATATTACACAGAAGGTAGGCCCTCAGAATTATTTCCTCTGGTGGGCCCAAGGGACTTCAGTCTGATGCTGGTTGGACCCCGACCAATTTTATATTAATGACTAGTGATGAGCAATCTTCATGTTTTGAAGTTCAGGTTCGGCTTTCGGGTTTAGCCTGAATTCCGTTATGGATTCCGTTACCACGGAACCTAGCGTTATTCTATGACGGAATGTACCATGGAAGCCTTTAAGAGGCATTCCGTCATAATAGAAGTCTATGGGCAGCATAACAGATCCGGACGATTTCTGTTATGCAGGAGTCCTGTCCTGCATAACAGAGAAACCAACCAGATCTGTTATGCTGCACATAGACTTCTATTATGACGGAATGAAAAACGGAATCCATAACGGAATTTAGGCTAAACCCTGGAAAATCCCACTAATGGTGTGTGGGTTTTTTTTGGCACAAAATATGGTATAAATTTAGACCCTATAGAAAGTGTTTTTAACGGCTCTGTTAGGCAGGGTAAGCGGACGCAGTACAGAGGCAAAAACCAGTTTGTAAAGCAAAACTTCAGTGTTTATTCACAAATAAGGTATAGCACAAAACACAAGTCACTTTGCAGTCTTGGTGTTTGTTCACACACACGAAAAGTTCCCTGCTGGCAGTTCTGTCTCGTCAAGTCCATAAGCAGGCTTTAGGAGGCCTGTTTCCCCTACACCCGGGTCTCAGCCCTCCAACTTGGCACAAGCCTCAGATCCCAGCACATAGAGATCCCAACTGTCTTTTAAAGGCAGCTAGGTGTTGCCAAAACCCCGGACCGGCACCTGAGATCCAGTCCGGTGTTTGACCCCACCTGTCCGCCAATCAGTCCAGCAGCACACATTGGGAGGAAAATACTTGTTTTCCCAATACTATTTACTGTGTCACACCTTGTAGAAAAAGGGTGATAGAAATGGGTCCCAGACCAGTTGCAATAGCAAATCCAAAGACTCTGCACTCCGAGAAGTGATTTGCAAGTCACACGTCATTTATTCGACAATGTTCTAATGGCACATTAACGTTTTCGGCCACAGGCCTTCATCTGGATGCTGCACAGTAGGTGGGGGATTGTGCTTCTGGTAATCCTAAGGCCCCTTGCAGATGAGCGTGTCCGGATTAGGTCCGGATGCGTCCCGGTGCATTGCGGCAAACCCGCGCGAGTAGGTACGCAATTTCAGTCAGTTTTGACTGCGATTGCGTTCCGATGTTCAGTTTTTATTGCGTGGGTGCAATGTGTTTTGCACGCGCGTGATAAAAAACTGACTGTGGTACCCAGATCTGAACTTCTTCACAGAAGTTCAGGTTTGGGTTAGTTGTAGTGTAGATTGTATAATTTCACCTTATAACATGGTTATAATGAGAAATAATAGCATTCTGAATACAGAATGCATAGTACTGGAGGGGTTAAAAAAAATTAAAATAAATTTAACTCACCTTAATCCACTTGTTTGCGCAGCTGGCATCTCTTCTGTCGTCTTTTGTGAGGAATAGGACCTTTGATGACGTCACTACGCTCATCACATGGTCCATCACATGATCCATCACCAAAATTTGGCATATCTATCCCACTTTGATAAATTTGGCATATCTTGTGACTGCCTGGTCTATGTTCTAACTTAGACTGCTGCCACACATAGGGTGGAAATCTTTCATTTACCTATACCAAAGATATGGCGTTAAAAAGTCGCAAAAACAGGTTTTGTGTCCCTTTAAATGTCATTGCGACTACATTGTCGTAACTGATATTTTTACAATGCCCTCTCCAGTTTCTGAAATGGGGGCGCAGCAAGAGTGGGGCCATCGGCAAATTTATCTCTAGCTACCTATCTACGAGCTGGCTTGATCCATCACCATGGAGGCGTTTAATATATGACGAGGTACAAGCCTAATCAGAAGTTAAATGCATGCTATGGCAGCACAGGACCATTAAGACCAACAAAGAATATGCTGGTCTTGATAAATCAGGGTCTTAGTTTTTCTGTGAAACATTTTTAGCTTGCCATGATATTCATGTATTTTTTACAAACTTTTTTTGTCACACTTCCTTTTTTGTTCCCTATGGATAAATAAATGGGAAAATGTCTGGAAAAAAAAAAAAAAAAACATACCCAGAGCATGCTACGATTTAAAATGCCATTGCAGTGATTTTATGGCATTTTAATTATTTACTATTGGCAAACATGTAGAATCCGGCCACGCTCCAGTAACTACAAATGATTAGAGATTGTCAAGTGAAATGCAAAGAATCCCAGAGGCTGGAGCAATGGGATGTTGTACAGTCTCATAAACTAAAGGGGGATAGAGGGTAGGTGACCAAAGACCACTGATAAAGTAGTCAGTCATTGCTGTCCCTTGACTTTCTAGATTAAAGCTAGGTCTACACGACGACATTTGCCGCGCGTCATTTTGTTGCACCAATGTCGCGCGACAATTTTTGTAATGGCAGTCTATGGTGTCGCACTGCGTGACAGTCGCAGAAAATCCATTCGAGATGTTGCATGTTGCAGTGCGACACCATAGACTGCCATTATAAAAATTGTTGCACGACATTGGTGCAACAAAATGTCGCGCGACAAATGTTGTAGTGTAGTTGTGGCCTATCTGTCGTGCGACAAATGTCGTCGTGTAGACCTAGCCTAACAGGGGCTCCATTTCTCAGATACTCAACGATCCTAGTTGTATTGTAAGAGTATTTTTAAGTGACTGATTGGTTCTCCCCTTTAATTCGGTTTAATACTCTGTGCAATAGTTTAGAAGTTTCCCTTGTAATGAAGTGGGTTAGAGATAGTACCCATCCCCCATTGTGCTGATAAGACCACATTCCTAAGTGATCCCAAAGACATGCGTGATGCGCACTGGAGGAGGGGCTAACGGGTTAAAACTCTGCTAGCCACCTTCACTTACGAGACTCCACCAGGCCCTCCATTCTAGGTAGGATGTGAGTATGACTTAGGGCTCATGCACACGACCGTATGTATTTTGCGGTCCCCAAAAAAATATGGATGACATCCGTGTGCATTCTGTATTTTGCGGAATGTAACAGCTGGCCCTTCATAGAAAAGTACTATCCCTGTCCATAATGCGGACAATAAAAGGACATGTTCTATTTTTTTGCGGAACGGAAATGCAGACATTCGGAAATGAAATGCACAGAGTAACTTCAGTTTTTTTGCGGACCCATTGAAGAGAATGGCTCAGCATACGGTCCGCAAAAAAAAACGGAACGGGCACGGAAAGAAAATATGTTTGTGTGCATGAGCCCTTACCCTATTTCTCTTGTACACCCTGGGGTGTCGGTCATGTCTTATAACAGGGTGGACAGCCATGGGTTATAGCATGATCGACGGAGTCTCCACCCCATTTAGGCTAGTGATGTTTATTTACTTTTTCTTATTCTGTATGTGATTTCTTTGTGTTATCATATATTCATTCACGTAGCCTGCGTAAGCTTATTCATTCTCAAATCTTTCTAATTCACTTTACGTTACACTAGTGATATGTCCTTACAATAAATGGGGGGGAATAGAATTGTGCATATGACTGTATTGATATTAATTCTGTGTCTGCAGTGTGGGGAAATCGGCATTAATGAACCAGTATGTCAATAACCGCTTCACAAACTTCTACAGAGCAACGATAGGAGCCGACTTCTTCACTAAAGAACTGCGAGTAGATGAGCAGCAGGTCATAGTACAGGTACAGTACATCAAGGTGTAGAAGTTCACACGCTGCTGCTGTCTGTGCTGCAGGACATCTGCACAAGATGGTTCAGGTGCTGATTTCCCGTTCAACTGAAATCTACCTACTGTCTGTCCCAAAATATCCATAACATTTTTCCCAAAAATTTGATTTGGATTTGCACCTATGTGAAAATCTGCTTTAGGGCACAAGCACACGGAGCGGTCATGTTTCGGTTGCAAAGCAGCTGTACAGGCCGCAACGGACGGCCTGTACAGCAGATGTTGGACCCCCACCGATCTGATATTGATGACCTATCCTGATAATAGGCCACCAATGTATACGGGAGGACAACCCCTTTAAGGGTACAGACACACCGAGAGTCATTCACTAACGCCAGTTTCACAACTTTTTAAATGCTTGTGCAACAATATTTTGTTGTAGAAATGTTGGAGAGTGGTGGTGGCCGTGGGCCAAATTTACTAACATTTAAGCCTCGTCGACACTTCCGTTTCCATGGACAGCATGCATACTCATTCATAGTCCATAGGTCTGTGAAAATCACGGACACGACACAGATGGCATCCATGGGGCGTCCATTTTTCACAGAAGACAGATAGAAAATGCTCTTGAAATTAATTTCCAGCTGAGCAACGTCAGTGAATTACGGATGACAAACGGAGAGAAAAACGAACACACGGATCTTTCACGGATGATACACAGGCGCTTTTTTTTTTTTACGGACGTGACACTGACACGGAAGTGGGGACGAGGCGTTTTGCTAGTTTCCAGGAGTAAATGTCATGTACTGGAGTAGATTTCATGCCAAGCGCATGGACCAGCAGAGGATGTGCCTAATTTATGATGTGCAAAAGTGTACATGAGATTTGTTGACTCTCATACGCTTTGCTGGTACTGTATTCCTGCTTCTTCTTTTTTTTATCTCAAGAGTTTCCGAGCTGCAAAACCATCCGCAACATGTGTCCAGGTAGCTTTAGGGTGCTTTTACTTGTAGTTTTTTTTTGCAACTTTTGATGTATTTTTGCAGTACAAATGCCAGCTCCAGATGTTACTTGAAGGTTTATGAGAAGTATAAATTGCAGGACACACATACACATTTTTTTTGCTACTGGCGTTTTACTTGATTTGGTGGCGTTTTTTCTCTTTTTGGCTTCTTTTAAAAAATGTTGCATGCTGAAGCTCTTGGTGTTTTTTTTTCCAGCTCTTATGCCTCATTCACACATCAGTGTTCGGTCAGTGATTTTCATCAGTGATTTATGAGCCAAAACCAGGTGCGGCTCTAAACACAGAGCAGGAGCAGATCTTTCCCTTCTACCTCATGTCTGTGGAGGCTCCACTTCTGGTTTTGGCTCACAAATCACTGATGGAAATCACTGACCAAACACTGAAGTGTGAACGAGGCCTTATAGCATCACCTTCTCTATAGGGGGCAAACACTATGAAGAAGCAGCTAGTGGTAAGATAGACATTCGTGTGAATGGGGACTCTAATAGCTATGGAATGCAGCTGCTTACTTTGTCTAAGAGCTTATTCACACTCCGGTGAATGACTGACATATACTGTTCATGCTCTCCATGGACATCATACATATCCATTGATTTTAGTGTGTTTATTCACACAGTCTTGTTTTTACAATGAAAGCATGCCCTACTTTGGTCTATGGGTCAGTGGAAATCGCAGACAGAACACTGATGCTATCTGTTTTTCACTGATCCATTCTATAGAAAAAATTTCAAAAAGTTATTCAAGGATCAACCATGGTGAAAAACCATGAAGCCATGGAATGAACTTGAACCTTTGCGGATGCGGAGCAGAGCCGCAACACCGTCTAACTATTTGCATCTGCAAAGAAAGTCCCAGCAATGCTACAAAATGCCCACTGAAGTCATTAGCTTTGCGCCAGGGCCAGAGCGGCTTTAGTCTTGTCTCTAATGCTCATGACCGTTGTTTGGGTCCGGGTCCAATTCACATTTTTTGAGGATCACACACGGACCCATTTATTTTTAGGGGTCCATAAAAATATGCGGACATCTGTATTCTGCAGTTTGTGGATCACAAAATACATACGGTCATGTGTATGAGGCCTTAGTAATGGAGGGTACAGCGAGTAGAGCGTTCCCTTTCTGATATCTGCTCTTAGGGGTGGACGGCCCACCGAAATTCTTGGAAATTCTTCCAAGTCCTCATATATAATATGATGCACTCAGCGTTAATTTACATTGGGAGTATCTGGTGTTCATGTACTTGGCATGGAGCAACAGATGCCCTCCTGATTATCACTGTCCTTTAGGGCTCATTCACACAAACGTTTTTTGCGTTCCGTATACGGGCCATTTATTGCGTTCCTGTATACGGTCCGTATACGAAACCATTCATTTCAATGGGTCCGCAAAAAAATATGGAATGTACTCCGTGAGCATTCCGTTTCCGTATGTCCGCAATTCCATTCTGCTAGATTTCGAGTCTTGTCCTATTCTTGTCCGCAAATCACGGTCTGTGGCTCCATTCAAGTCAATGGGTCCGCAAAAAAAAACGGAACACATACGGAAATGCATCCGTATGTCTTCCGTATCCATTCAGTTTTTTTGCGGAACCATCTATTGAAAATGTTATGCCCAGCCCAATTTTTTCTATGTAATTACTGTATACTGTATATGCCATACGGAGAAACGGAAACAAAAAACGGAACAACGGATCGGTGAAAAACGGTCCGCAAAACACTGAAAAAGCCATACGGTCGTGTGAACAAGATCTTAGGCTTCATGCACACGACCGTTGTTTTATTCCGTGTTCGTTGTTCCGTTTTTCGGTGATTTTCTGCGGACCCATTGACTTTAAATGGGTCTTTTGAAAACTCGGCTAATGCACTGTTTGTCATCCGCGTCCGTGATCCGTGGTTCCAGTCCAGTCAAAAAAATATAACCTGTCCTATTATTTTCGCGGAAAACGATTTGCTGACCCATTCAAGTCAATGGGACCGCTAAAAAACACGGAGGCACACAAGATTGTCATCCGCGTCCGTTTTTTTCCTTTCATTTGCATGGCAAACCTGTCTTAGATTTTTTTTAACTTTCCTTCATGTCTGGTGATCCTCCAAAAATAAAGGAAGACCCACGGAAACAAAAACGGATCACGGAACAACAAAACCCCATTTTGTGGAAACGGAACACAACAACGGTCGTGTGCATAAGGCCCCAGGATGATGAATACTATGATGGGGCACAGGAGCCCACAGCTCCCTGCCATGCTGTTCACCCTCAGAGGCCACCAGCCACTATATGAGGCACTGTACAAATGGCACAGGTAAAAAAGCATCTCAGGCCGCAGGCTGGAAAGGGCCCGTGACCTGCACCAGAGGCGGCAACCTGGAACGGAACTTTTTTCCTTCTTTCCTTGGCAACTAGAGGAGTCATTACTTAGGGAAGTCCAGGCAGCATGCTTAAGAGAGAACTGGCTTGGTGCTGTGGCCTGCATCTAACCTCCAAAGGAGGACAGAACACCACAAAGGGACAGATTCTGGGGAAGTATTTTGTGTTGCACTGTAGTATTTGGTGCTACTGGGAAAGTATTTTGTGCTGCACCGTGGTATTGCTGACTTGTGTTGACCCTGCCTTCTGTCAATTTGCACCCAACTACAACACAGGGGCCACTTTAAAAAAAAATTAAGATCACTTTACGTTTTCTGAGACTTTAATACAGATAACCTATCCTCTGGTGCTGGTGCCTCAAATTGCTGATCGGCGGGGGGTCCCGGGCATCCCACTGATCCAGAGGATAGCTCATCAGTATTAACATCTTGGAAAACCCTTTGAAGTTCTTAGTCCGTCCCTGTCAACCCAAGTAGGACATGTGGAAAGGGGTTATGCAAAATGGGTAACAAGTCAAACATATCAAATGTTAGTAAGGGAATAATAAACTTTCTCATTTTTGTAGATCTGGGATACAGCAGGCACAGAGCGCTTCCAGTCTTTGGGTGCTGCACTTTACCGGGGTACAGACTGCTGCCTGCTGGTTTTTGATGTTACATCTCCAAACTCTTTCAATGCCCTTGATACCTGGCATAAGGAATTCCTGGTACAAGCTGACCCTGAGTCTCCCGAAAAATTCCCTTTTGTGGTCATTGCAAACAAGGCAGACCTAGAGGAACGTCAGGTCAGTACAAGTTCTACACAACTGCAGCCACTTTGTGATTTTGCCAACAGCTGGGAATGAGCCGCCCGTTGTATTCTGTAGGTAAAAGAAAGTTCCTTTTAGGCCTCGTCCACATTTCCGTTTTTCACTGACATGTGCTGTCCGCATCTTCCACGAACAGCACAGGTACACATTGATTTAAATGCATCTGTTCACATTTCAGTATTTTTTTTTACTGACCCTGGGTCAGTAAGAAAATCAAGGAGACATGCACTAATTTGATCTGTGATGCGGACCAAGCAAGCCCATTGAATTCTATAGGTCTGTAAAAATCACTGACATGCATCCGTGCGGTGTCTGTGTTGCGTCCGTTTTTCGCTAAAAACAAAGGGCTTGTTCACGCAAACGTATGGGTTCCGTTCCGTGCATTGGGGCCGCAATTTGCTGTCCGCAATGCACGGAGAACGTTCGTGAGGCCTCTGGGAGGGATCCAGACCCATTCAACTTGAATGGGTCCGCATCCCTCCGTTCAGCAAAAAAAAATAGGACATGTTCTATCTTTGTGCGGAACGGAAGTACGGAACGGAACCTCACAGAAGCACTCCGTAGTGCTTCCGTGGGGTTTCCGTTCCACATCTCCGGATTTGCGGAATGCACACGAAACTGTCTCCGTTTATTGCGGATCTGCCTATGCGGTCCGAAATACGGCAACGGAATCCATACGTTCGTGTGAACAAGCCCTAATAGGAGATTCTTTAGAAATACATTTTTAGCAGAGCAACGTCAGTGTATTATGGATGAAAACAGACACACGGACCAACCACGGATCCTTTTACGGACAGCTTCACAAATTAAACTTGTACGCTTTTTTACGGACAAGACACTGACACGGAAATGTGAACGAGGCCTTAGAACAGGTCCACACAAGAAGGATATGCTGCAGATTTTCTGCTGCTAAATTGCAAACAGAAAATGCGTAGCATTTTATAATAGGAAGAAAGTAAGGCCCCCTGCGCACGAACGTGTGCACCCCGTGGTCGTGCTGCGGCCCGCAATGCACGAACACAGTCCGTGGGGCAGCCACAGCGGATCGCGGACCCATTCACTTGAATGGGTCCGCGATCCGGCCGTTCCGCAAAAAGATAGGACATGTTCTATCTTTTTGCGGAACGGAAGTACGGGACAAAACCCCACGGAAGCACTCCATAGTGTTCCGTGGTTCTGTTCCGCACCATTCCGCATCTCCGGATTTGCGGACCCATTCAAGTGAATGGGTCCGCATCCGTGATGCGGAATGACCACGGAACAGCACCCGTATATTGCGGATCCGCAATACGGCAACAGGGTGCACACGTTCGTGTGAAGGGGGCCTAAATGAGATTTAGGTTGGGGCTATATGGTGAATTTTACATAAGCCCCCTGAGCTGCAGCAGAAAGGACGCTCCCCTTGAGCTGTCAGCTTGATATAAATCTAGCAGAGCAATGAATGGGGAGATCTCTGGATCCATGGGAGGTACAGGGCTGGTTCTAGATGTGTTAAAGATTATCATGTACTATATGAAGTCAGATTTTTTAGATTTTTTTTTTAATCATGGGAGAACCCCTTTAAGGTCTGGCTTATAGCTAAGCAAGTCACACAGTTTCTTTCATTTCACTTTTCCAATGGTGAAGAACTGCAAGTGTTTGTGCACCTGTATCCTAGTCGCGCTCCACTGGCAGCTTTCCATACCAGTAGTCACTGTTTGCATGAAAGCTCCAAAATAGTTACGTGGCACATACACACTGGGTGCATGAACTTCTGCTTGCGCAAATGCTGGGAGGCATACACGTGTCTAACAGGTGGATCTGTTGCTATTGGGTACTGAACACAAGGCCATGCATACTAGTGCACTGGGTGTCATGAGACAGCTAGGCTGCTCCTTCATACCCAGCAGAAATGTATCGAAACTATTGGAAAGCAAAAGTAGTTGTCCGTGACAATCAAGAGTCTGCTTTCCCTTAGGAAGCCTTTTTGCTACTCGCTATTTAAAAAAAAAATCTGTTTTCATACATTTCCATAATTGGTTTTAATGATTTGTTTCCTCATTTATTCTAATCAGGCAAAAAAAAAAAGGGGGTTAATTAACACGACTGTATGAATGGGTCCGCATCCGTTCCTCGGGTGTGGAACCATTAATTTCAATGGGGCCGCAAAAGATGCGTACAGCACACTGTGTGCTATCTGCATCCGTAGTTCCGTTCCGCGGCCCTGCAAAAAGCATAGAGCACGTCCTATTCTTGTCCGCAATTGCGTTCATTGCAGGGGTATTGGGCCCCCGTTTTTGTGAACGGTGGGGGTTCCAGCAGTAGGACCCCCACGATCTAATAGTTATCACCTAGCCTACAGATAGAGGTAAACTTAAAGGGGTTATCCCATCTTAGACAATAGGGGCATATCGCTAGGATATGCCCCCATTGTCTGATAGGTGCGGGTCCCAAAGGTGATCGGTACAAGGAGAACTGAGCCGGGGAGAGTTGCGAGTTTCCCGGGGTCCGACCACCACCAGGCGCAGCTCCCCGCCTCTCCCATTGAAGTGAATGGGAGCGCACCGCGCATGCGCAGCCACCGCTCCCATTCATTTCTATAGGGCCGACGGAAAACAACGAGCCAGCGCTCGGCTATTTTCAGCAGCTTCATAGAAATGAATGGAGGGCGGCTGCACATGCGCCCTCCTCCACTTTCTCCGCTCCATTCTCCTTGTAGGTGCGGGTCCCATTGTTCATTGTCCCCTTTAATATAACCGGAATACCCCTTTAAGGCCAGTTTCACACAAGTCTGTGAAATACACTCCATGTGACAGCAGTATTGCCCAGACTGGACTCTGCTCCTGTGACATGAACTCACAGCAATATAATGCTGCATGTTCAAGCCCGACCCCAGCTCTACTGAATTGTACTGACTGCATTATGTGAGTACTATTCAGGAGGTCTGGCAGGAACGCTATAATGCCGTGAGTTCATGTCACAGAAGCAGCGTTCAGTCTGGGAATTACTGCTGCCAAACCACCTGCAACAAAGAATAGATTGATAGATATATCCCATGCTGCCGGTCAGGATCTGTTTACCTGGCTGCAGCGGTGACGTCACATCCACAACACACTGTAAAGCAATACAGATACCTTCCATTCAATAGAAAGGACCATTCTTGTCTGCTATATGGACCAGAATAGGCCACGTTCTATAATTCGCAGAATTGCACAAAAAATACAGATGTGTGCATGGCCCCATAGAAGTCATTGTGCGATCCACAAAAACGTGGCTGGCACACAGATGAAAAATACGGTTGTGTGCATTAGGGCTTAATATTATACTTACAATACTTATTTTGTTATAGGTCACCCCACGCCAGGCACAGGAATGGTGTAAAGCATGTACAGCAGAGTACTATGAAACGAGTGCCAAAGAAGCAGTGAATGTAAATGAGGCGTTCCTAGGAGCAATCAGACTTGCCTTAAAACATGTACGTAACAAAATAATGTAAAACACTGTGCTAAATACCTATCTACACCTGGTAGAAGCAAGTAACAGCATAACTGCCCCTTTAGGCTGGTTTCGCATGAGCGTATTCAGTCTGGGAAATATGCTCTATGTGGGAGCTTTATTTCCCGAGTGAACACTGCACCACTATAGTGAACTCGTAGCCAGGGGTGTAACCACCATAGCAGCAGACCGTGCGACCGCTATGGGGCCCAGGGCAAGAGGGGGCCCTGTTGGGATTATCCCCTCTTCTACTGGGCGTGAAAACTTGGTCAGGACTCTACCCTCTAAAGCAGGGGTACTCAAGTACTTTTTGTAAAGGTCTGCTGTAGGATGAAGGTACGAGCTGCAAAACAAAAAAATATATATATAAGGAGGGACAACACCTTTGGCGTGTAGCGCTGCATTATTATTATTTTTTTTTATTTATTACAATAATCCACACCTCCAAGCCCACCTAATCTCATTTCTGCTGATCACAGCAAGAATGTCCTTTCAGTGCCCCCTAACAATATTGATGCCCCTCAGACAGTATGATATCCCTTTAGTGCTCCACAGAGTATGATACCCCTAAGTGCACCCTCACAGCAGGATGATCCCTTAGTGCCCCCACACATTATGATGCTCCTTAGTGCCCCTGACACATTGCGATGCCTCCTTAGTTCCTCCCCACAGAGTATGAATACCCTAAGTGCCCCCTCACAGTAGTAATGCCCCCTCTGTGCCCCTTTCACAGTAGTAATGTCCACTTTGTGCCCCCTTCACAGTAATAATTCCCATTGTGCCCCCTTCATAGTAATAATCCCCATTGTGCCTCCTTCACAGTAATAATGCCCCTTAATAGTAGTAATGCCCATTGTACCCCCTTAATAGTAATAATGCCCATTGTACCCCCTTAATAGTAATAATGCCCATTGTACCCCCTTAATAGTAATAATGCCCATTGTGCCCCCTTAATAGTAATAATGCCCATTGTGCCCCCTTCACAGTAATAATGCCCATTGTGCCCCCTTCACAGTAATAATGCCCATTGTGCCCCCTTCACAGTAATAATGCCCTCTGTGCCCCCTTCAGAGTAGAAATTTCCATTGTGCCCCCTCCAGAGTAAGAATGCTTATTGTGCCCCCTCCATAATAGAAATGCCCATTGTGCCCCCTTTACATTAGCATTGCCCATTGTGCCCCCGGATTCGGACCGCGGTCTGCCAGTTGAGTACCCCGCTCTAAGGCCTCTTTCACACTACAGTATGTCTATTTCAGTGTTTTGCGGTCCGTTTTTCACGGATCCGTTGTTCCGTTTTTTTGCTTCCGTTGTGGTTCAGTTTCCGTTCCGTTGTTCCGTTCCGTTTTTCCGTATGGCATATACAGTATACAGTAATTACATTGAAAAAATTGGGCTGGGCATAACATTTTCAATAGATGGTTCCGCAAAAAACGGAACGGATACGGAAGACATACGGATGCATTTCCGTATGTGTTCTGTTTTTTTTGCGGACCCATTGACTTGAATGGAGCCACGGACCGTGATTTGCGGCCAAATATAGGACATGTTCTATCTTTCAACGGAACGGAAAAACGGAAATACGGAAACGGAATGCATACGGAACACATTCCGTTTTTTTTGCGGAACCATTGAAATGAATGGTTCCGTATACGAACCGTATACGGAACGCAAAAAACGGACCGCAAAACGGAAAAAAAAAACGGTAGTGTGAAAGAGGCCTAAAGGAACAACTTTTAGCAAATGAGGCAGTGAAAAAAAATGGCCCAAGGGTCATTGAAAGAGGTTAAGACAGAAACCCTTCTGTCCTGTGTGGGGGGCCTGGTTTGATCTTTGCTATGGGGCCCTCGTTTCTACATGTGCGCCACTGCTTGCAGCATCATAATGATTTAAGATGCTGTGATTTGCCATCTCACTGCCGGTCTACTGTACTGCAGTCACCGCATTATGTGAATAGCAGACCTGTAATAACTAGTGTTGAACGAACTTGTGATTTGCAAGTTTGGAGTTCGGGTTATCTAAGAATTCCGTAATGAATTACGTTACCACGGACCATAACGGAATTCTATGACGGCATGCATCACGGAAGCCTATAAGAGGCATTGCGTCATAATAGAAGTCTATGACCAGCATAGATTTCTATTATGACGGAAAGCAATACGGAATGCCTCTTATAGGCTTCCGTGATGCATGCCGTCATAGAATTCCATTAGGCCTCTTTCACACGGGCGTCATGTTTTTTGCCCGGATAAGAGGCGGGTGCGTTGCGGGAAAATGCACAATTTTTCCGTGCGAGTGCAAAACATTGTCATGCGTTTTGCACTCGCGTGAGAAAAATCGCGCATGTTTGGTACCCAAACCCAAACTTCTTCACAGAAGTTCGGGCTTGGGATTGATGTTCTGAAGATTGTATTATTTTCCCTTATAACATGGTTATAAGGGAAAATAATAGCATTCTGACTACAGAATGCATAGTATAATAGTGCTGGAAGGGTTAAAAAAATAAAAAAGTTAACTCACCTCATCCTCTTGTTCGCGTAGTTCGTTCCCGGTCTGTTCTTTGCTAGCTGTGGGCTTGGGCTGAATGACCTGTGGTGACGTCAGATCACATGCTCCATCACCACGGTGATAGACCATGTGATTGGAGCATGTGATCTGACGTCACCACAGGTCATTCAGCCCAAGCCCACAGCTAGCAAAGAACAGACCGGGAACGAACTACGCGAACAAGAGGATGAGGTGAGTTAACTTTTTTATTTTTTTTAACCCTTCCAGCACTATTATACTATGCATTCTGTAGTCAGAATGCTATTATTTTCCCTTATAACCATGTTATAAGGGAAAATAATACAGTGAATAGACTGTCACCTAGAACCCATGCGTGAAAATCGCACCGCATCCGCACTTGCTTGCGGATGCTTGCGATTTTCACGCAACCCCATTCACTTCTATGGGGCCTGCGTTGCGTGGATTATCGCACCGCAACGCACAAAGAGGAGCATGCTGCGATTTTCACGCAACGCATAAGTGATGCGTGAAAATCACCGCTCATGTGAACAGCCCCATAGAAATGAATGGGTCAGGATTCAGTGCGGGTGCAATGCGTTCAACTCACGCATCGCACCCGCGCGGAATACTCGCTCGTGTGAAAGGGGCCTTAGGTCCCTTTCACACGAGCGTGATTTCCGCGCGGGTGCCATGCATGACGTGAACGCATAGCACCCGCACTGAATCCGGCACCATTCATTTCAATGGGGCTGTGTACATGAGCGTTTTTTTTCACGCATCACTTCTGCAATGCTTTGAAATCGCAGCATGTTCTATATTCTGCGTTTGTAACGCAGGACAGGCCCCATAGATGTGAATGGGGCTGCGTGAAAAACGCATTGCATCCGCAAGCAAGTGCGGGTGCGATGCGTTTTTTACTGATGGTTGCTAAGAGACGTTGTTTGTAAACATTCAGTTTTTTATAACGCGCGTGAAAAACGCATCAAAACGCATTGCACCCGCGCGGAAAAAACTGAACAACTAAACGCAATCGCAGACAAAACTGACTTGTTTTAGTGCCAAAATCGCAACATTTTCACTGAACGCACCCTGAACGCATCCGGCCCCAATCCGCAACGCCCATGTGAAACCAGCCTTATGGTCCGTGGTAACGTATTTCATTATGGAATTCTTAGATAACCCGAACGTCGAAGTTGCAAATCACAAGTTCGCTCAACACTAGTAATAACCAATTCTAATAGTAAAGGGCACATACAAAAATGGCCACACCTTAAAGTCACGTGATTACATCCCAAAGTTTATTGATATCCAAAACATGATCACATAGTTAAAAACTATTACACAGGAAGTGTACCATAAAAGAATAATCGTAATCCCGCATCTTCCACATGTTAAACCCCTGATAAGGTAATGACCCAGGTACCTGAATCAGGCAGAAACTATAAGGCCTCTTTTCCCACGGGCATTTGCGGATCCGCAATACACGGGTGCCGTTTCGTGGGCATTCCGCATCACGGATGCGGACCCATTCACTTCAATGGGTCCGCAAATCCAGAGATGCGGAATGGTGCGGAACGGAAGCACGGAACGGAACCCTACGGAAGCACTACGGAGTGCTTCTGTGGGGTTTCGTCCCGTACTTCCGTTCCGCAAAAAGATAGAACATGTCCTATCTTTTTGCGAAACGGCCGGTTTGCGGACCCATTTAAGTGAATTGGTCCGTGATCCGCAGCGGCTGCCCCAAGGACTGTGCTCGTGCATTGCGGCCCGTATTTTGCAGCCTGCAGCACAACCACGGGGCGCCCACGCCTGTGGGAAAGAGGCCTTAATGAATGAAAAAATACTGACCAGTGCATATAAAGTGCAAGCGTGTATCACCGCTGTCTGTGGCTTCATCAGGGGTCACCCCTTATGAAGCTGCAGGCAGTGGCGATATGCACGGGGCTTTGTTCCTTCTACCTTAACTGTTTGGTTTACATTTGACATTATAAATGTTGCATTTTTAGGAGTCACTTGAACTTTATATGCACCGGTCACTTTAGTAACTTTTCATTAATAGTTTCTGCCTAATTCAGGTACCTGGATCTCACCACAATACAATACCTTAGGGCTCATGCACACAACTGTATGTATTTTGCGGTCCGCAAAAAATACAGGTGGCGTCCGTGCGCATTCCGTATTTTGCGGAACGGAACAGCTGGCCCCTAATAGAACAGTCCTATCCTTAATAATAGGACATGTTAAATTTTTTTGCAGAATGGACATACGGAAACGAAATGCACACGATGTGTTTTTTTTTGTGGTCCCATTGAAATTAATGGTTCCGCATACGGTCCGCCCAAAAAACAGAACGGACACGGAAAGAAAATACATTTGTGTGCAAGAGCCCTTATCAGGGGTTTATTTTATGGAAGGTACAGGTTTACTGATTATTCTTGCTGCACACTTGCTAAGGGCTCATGCACACAAACGCATTTTCTTTCTGAGTCCATTCCGTTTTTTTTTCCGTAAGCGGAAACAATCCTTTCAATGGGTCAGCCCCAAAAAATGTGCATTCCCTTTCCGTATGTCCATTCTGCAAAAAGATAAAACATGTCCTATTATTGTCCGCATTACGGACAAGGATAGGACTGTTCTATTAGGGGCCAGCTGTTCCGTCCCGCAAAATACGGAATGCACACCGACAGCATCCGTATTTTTTTGAGGACCGCAAAATACATACGGTTGTGTGCATGAGCCCCAAGGTAGTGTATTAGGCTACATGCACATGACCGTATGTGTTTTGCGGTCCGCAAATTGCGGATCCGCAAAAAAAAAAAAAAAACAGATGACATACACTTGCACAGTTTTTGAAGGAAGTTGGCAGTAAAGTTGTTCCAAACATCTTTTAGAGCTAACCACAGATCTGCTGTAGATGTAGGCTTGCTCAAATCCTTCTGTCTCTTCATATAATCCGGGACAGACTAGATAATATTGAGGCCAGGGCTCTGTGGAGGCCAAATCATCACTTTCAAGACTCCTTGTTCTTCTTTATGCTAAATATAGTTCTTAATCACATTCGCTGGATATTTGGGGTTGTTGTTCTGCTGCAGAATAAATTTGGAGCCAATCAGACACCTCCCTAATGGTGTTGCATGATGGAGAAGTTCCTATTTTTTCATGCATAGTTGATTGAAAACAAGGCTGTCCATTTTAGCAAATGGAGTTGGGGCATCTGTTTTAATGGTGTCCTCAATGCTGAAAAATACAAGCAGATCAATCATACAATACCAGGAAGGTCTGATTAGCTCCAACTGTCTTCTGCAGCAAGAAAACAACCCCAAACATACAGCCAATGTCATTAAGAACTATCTTCAGCATAAAGATCTGGGAATACTGATGATATGGGCGCCATAATCCTTGATATCGTCATCAAGTCTGTCTGGGATTAAACGAAGAGACAGAAGGATGCGAGCAAGCCGAAGATCTGTGGTTAGCTCTCCAAGATGTCTGGAATAATCTCCCTGCCGAGTTCATTAAATTGTGCACAAGTGTACCTAGAAGGATTGATGCTATTTTGAAGTCAAAGGGCGGTCAGACCAAGTATTGATTTGATTTAGGCTAGTTTTACACTAGTGTTAGAATCATCCATCAGAAGAACAGCCTGTTGGAGTTCATCATATCTGACATAGCTGGATACTGCCTTTCCACACTGGAGTCCATGGGTTATAATGGGATCCAGTGGCAATCCAGCAGCAATCCAGCCTGCTTCCAGCATTAGTACTGGGATTCGGCCGGAAAGAAGGCAGATCCCCCACCAGGTCCTATTAGTCTAATGGGGCCTGGCTGTGGTCTGGCCCTTACCAGCTAAGGCTACTTTCGCACTTGCGCAGAGGATCTCAATACTGGAATTAAACGGATCCGTTTTGATTTTGTACATGAGGATGCATCCGTTCCGATGAGGTTGTGTGAAATCAAAACGGGAAAAAAAAATGGATCTGTCACTAAATACATTAAAAGTCAATGGGTGACGGATCAGTTTTTTTTAGGCTCCGTAAAAAACTGATCCGTCACTAGCGACTTACATTGTTTTCAGTGCTGGATCCGTTTTTATGGCCGGACACAAAACCACAGCTTGCAGCGGTTTTGAGTCCGGTCACAAAACGGAATAAAAGACATCCTGAACGGATCTCTTTCCATTCAGAATGCATGAGGACTAAACAGAAATGTTTTTTTTTTGGTATCGAGATCCTCTGCCAGATCTCAATACCGGAAAACGCAAGTGTGGAAGTAACCTTAACATTTTGCACATATGTAAAATACTGACCTCTGAGTAGCATAAAAGACCTGAGAGGTCTACTATAGACACATGTAGCGACTCCATTGTGGATTTTCCGTTTTGGATATGTCCAAAAACTGCTGCTGCTGCATTTCAGTGGGTCCTCTGCTCCTTTCAGTCGTTGCAAAGATTAAAAGCTGCGGGTAAAACCCGCAACAACTACTGACATGCTGCGGACCAAAATTCCACTGTGCAAGAGACTTTACGCTGCAGGTTCTTTCTAGTCTTTAAATTGTCACCTACTGTATTGAAAGGGTATTTTTAAGTGACTGATTGATTCTCCCCTTTAATACTTTGTGTAATAGTTTATAAGTTTCCCTTGTAATGATGTGGGTTAGAAATAGTATCCATCCCCCATTGTGCTGATAAGACCACATTCCTGAGTGATCTCACAGACATGCCTGCTGCACATTGAAGGAGGGGCTAACAGGTTAAAACATTATGACCCACATTTTCTTGGCAGACTCCACCAGGCCCTCCATCTAGGTAGGATGTGAGTATGATTGCCCTATCTATCTTGTACACCCTGGGGTGTCGGTCATGTGTTATAACAGGGTAGACAGCGATGGGTTATAGCATGATCGACTGAGTCTCCACCCCATTTAGGCTAGTGATATTTACTTTTTATTATTCTTTATGTGTAATATTCTTTATTTATTTGTGTTATTGTATATTTAATCACTTAGTAAATATATTTATTCACGTAGCCTGCGCATGCTTATTCATTCTCAAATCTTTTCGATTTCACTTTATGTTACACCTACTTTACTTTTAATGTGAATTTAGCAATTTTTCCACATGATGCTCTAATGCAGAGAATCCAAAGCATGTGGCTGTACCCTGTGTATACTGCCAGCTACTGTACGTTCATGCCGATTCACTATACAGGCCGTAATGGGATATTATTACACCTTTCTCCACAGCATAAATTATCAGGACAGCCTGCAGCAAACGAATCGGTGAATCTATTAGAAAAAAAGGCCAAACACAAAAAGAAGTGTGACTGTTAATTTCCTATGTACCCCCGCTGGATACCAGGACTGGATTTGGTCTTCTGCATAAAGTGCTTGGGCATCCCAGAGCACACAAGTGGACAGACGACAACTCTTGATGACACAATAGAAAAACTTTTCGATGTAGGCACATTTGCAAGCGATGAGGTACAGAATGCTCTGCCTTCTAGTGGACAAAGACTTATTTCTTGATGTCTGAATTCACACATCATATTAATTTAATATTTTACAAATTGTTTTATTAAACTTTCCCACCACCATTGGGAACAAAATTTCATATTGCTCTCTGATGACCCTTCAGGGGAAAAAAAACACAAAAATGTAAGTGAATTAAAATTTTACAAAAACTTGTTCACATGCTGAGAATTTTTATTTCTTTTAGCCATTTTAGACCCCATTCACACGTGTGTACCCTTTAATTTCAATAGGGGTGCAAAAAATGCAGACACCACACTGTGTGGTCCCTGCATCTATATGTCCATTCTGCAATCCCATAAAAAAAATATAGAACATGTCCTATTCTTGGTAGTTTTGTGAACAATAGACATTGTTACAATTAGAGTTGAGCAAACCGAGCTTTGGATGCTACATCCGAAGTAGCTTCGTTTAAAACTTTGGAATAATACTGTACTGATATTTGTCTCCATACAGAATTAGAATGTATGGGTTCCAATGAGCCAAAGTTAGTTTTTAAAGTGGAAAACCACTTCGAAACCGGACTCTGCTTTGGTTCCGACTAGTACCTTGGAACCGAAGCAGAGTTTGGCTTTAAGTTTTAAAGTGCTTTTCCACTTTAAAAATCAACCACCGAAGTCAACAAAGTGACTGAGCCACTTTGTAAATAACTACAGTCAGGTCCATAAATATTGGGACAGACACAATTCTAACATTTTTGGCTCTATACACCACCACAATGGATTTGAAATGAAAAACAAGATGTGCTTTAACTGCAGACTGTCAGCTTTAATTTGAGGTATTTACATCCAAATCAGGTGAACGGTGTAGGAATTACAACAGTTTGCATATGAGCCTCCCACATGTTAAGGGACCAAAAGTAATGGGACAATTGGCTTCTCAGCTGTTCCATCACCAGGTGTGTGTTATTCCCTCATTATCCCAATTACAATGAGCAGATAAAAGGTCCAGAGTTAATTTCAAGTGTGCTATTTGCATTTGGAATCTGTTGATGTCAACTCTCAAGATGAGATCCAAAGAGCTGTCACTATCGGTGGAGCCATCATTAGGCTGAAAAAACACAACAAACCCATCAGAGAGATAGCAAAAACATTAGGCATGGCCAAATGAGCTCAGCAACACCAAAAGACCCAGAAGACCACAGAAAACAACTGTGGTGGATGACCGAATAATTATTTCCCTGGTGAAGAAAACACCCTTCACAACAGTTGGCCAGATCAAGAACACTCTCCAGGAGGTAGGTGTATGTGTGGTCAAAGTAAACAATCAAAAGAAGACTTCACCAGTGTGAATATAGAGGGTTCACCACAAGATGTAAACCATTGGTGAGCCTCATAAACAGGAAGGCCAGATTAGAGTTTGCCCAACATCTAAAAAAGCCTTTACAGTTCTGGAACATCCTATGGACAGATGAGACCAAGATCAACTTGTACCAGAGTGATGGGAAGAGAAGAGTATGGAGAAGGAAAGGAGCTGCTCATGATCCTAAGCATACCACCTCATCAGTGAAGCATGGTGGTGGTAGTGTCATGGCGTGGGCATGTATGGCTGCCAATGGAACTGGTTCTCTTGTATTTATTGATGATGTGACTGCTGACAAAAGCAGCAGGATGAATTCTGAGGTGTTTCGGGCAATATTATCTGCTCATATTCAGCTAAATGCTTCAGATATCAATGGACAGCGCTTCACATTGCAGTTGGACAATGACCCAAAGCATACTGCAAAAGCAACCAAAGAGTTTTTTAAGGGAAAGAAGTGGAATGTTATGCAATGGCCTAGTCAATCACCGGACCTGAATACGATTGAGCATGTATTTCACTTGCTGAAGAAGAAACTGAAGGGAAAATGCCCCAAGAACAAGCAGGAACTAAAGACAGTTGCAGTAGAGGCCTGGCAGAGCATCACCAGGGATGACAGCCTGATGTCTATGCGTTCTAGACTTCAGGCTGTAATTGACTGCAAAGGATTTGCAACCAAGTATTAAAAAGTAAAAGTTTGATTTATGATTATTATTCTGTCCCATTACTTTTCATCCCTTAACAAGTGGGACGCACCTATGCAAACTGCTGTAATTCCTGCACCGTTCACCTGATTTGGATGTAAATACCCTCAAATTAAAGCTGACAGTCTGCAGTTAAAGCACATCTTGTTTGTTTCATTTTAAATCCATTGTGGTGGTGTATAGAGCCAAAAATGTTAGAATTGTGTCGATGTCCCAATATTTGTGGACCTGACTGTAACTTCAGTTTATTAGAGCCTATACAGTATTATTCTGAAGTTTAATACGAAGCGACTTAGGATCTAGCATCTGACAGTTGCTTTGCTCAACTCTGTTACAATGTTTCTTAAAAAAAACAAAAAAAAAAAACATACAGACATTGGTGTATTTTTTTTTCAGATCTGTTTTGTAGACCACAAAATACCTACGGTTGTGTGAATGCGGTTGTAAAGGTGCAATCCATAGCAAAATCACTGTGCTATACCACTGCTTTACTTTTCCTTTGCACCAGATTTTCCCTTTTTGAGCATATCTTAAAGCTGCTTTGTATAGATAACGCTCATAATTCCTTTTAGGGGGCAGATTTTACAGCGCAGTTTTTTCAGCCAAAGACAAAAGTGGAGATTTCTTAGTCCTGTTTAAAGGCGTTTGAGACTTATACTAAATGACGTATCCTCTGAATGGGTCATCTTGATCTGATCGGTGGGGTGCAACACCCGGAATCCCCCACCAATCTACTTTTTGAGAAGGCACCGACATTCGCAATTCATCAGTCACATGGCCTAGACACAGCTCAGCCCATTGAAGTGAATGGGCTGAGCTGCCATACCAAGCACAGCCACTGTACGGCGCTGTACTTAGTAAGCCGAGAGAAAGCAGTGGTGCTACTGTGAGCACTGGTGTCTTCTTCTCAAACAGCTGAATGGCTGCGGTCCCAGGTGTCAGACCTCCACCTATCAGATACTGATCGCCTACCGCAAAAATAGGTCATGGTATAAAGGTTCTCAGAAAACCCCTTAAAATCCACTTCTGGATTTGCTTAAAGGGGTTGTCCGGGCTTAGAGCTGAACCTGGACATACCATATTTTCACCCAGGCAGCCCCCGACAAAAGCATCGGAGCATTTCATGCTCCGATGCTCTTCTTTGCCCTGTGCTGAATCGCGCAAGGCAAAGGCATTTTCAGGAGATCTGGTGACATACTGGGCTCTCCTTAAGGCTGCCAGGCGGAGGCTTCTGCCCAGCAGTCAGCCCGGTGAAGTCACCGTCACAGATGGGCGGAGTTTAGTGCTGCCCTAGCCTGTAATATTTAGGGCAGCGCTAAAGCCCACCCATAAGTGCCGGTGACGTCACCGAACACACAGCCGGACGGAAGCCTCAGCCCGGCAGTGTGTTATTGTAAATAATAAAAAAAATAAAACACCCTGTACAGGGCAAGGGACTGTATCAGAGCATTAAAAATGCTTTAGTCAGGGGGCTGCCTGGTTGAAAATATGGGCATGTCCGGGTTCATCTCTGAACCCGGACAACTCCTTAAAAACAAAATTGCCACAAAAACATCACATATAGCTGTCTGTCAATCACTGCAGCCTGTAATTGTGGGAGGGGCCAGGTCCCCTTCTTAAACCCCCTGCTCACAACCCCCATTGCCGCGTTCGCTCCTCCGTGTTTTTTGTGACTCACGTCACTTCCGGTGCCAGTAGCGTGCGTGGTTCCCGCCGTGTCTTGTCGCAGCAAGCTGACATCAGGTTTAGGTATTGGGCGGGGGTATTACGGTCTCACCAAAAAAAAAAAAAAAAAAAAGGGTATTTGTCTTTCCCACAGGTTGCAGAAGGTTGCTACCAACCACTCGCGGGATTTCGTTAGTTCAAGGGTTTTTCTGGTAAGTTAATGCGGCGGTGCCTCCGTTCGGCATCTCCTACTCAACCTGGAATGTTCAGGTGTCCTCCCTGTCCAGGTACCCTGTAGCGTTCAGGTGTCTTCTCTGTCCACCCCAGCCTGAAGCGTTCAGGTGTCTTCTCTGTCCACCTTAGCCTGAAGCGTTCAGGTGTCTTCTCTGTCCACCTTAGCCTGAAGCGTTCAGGTGTCTTCTCTGTCCACCTTAGCCTGAAGCGTTCAGGTGTCTTCTCTGTCCTCCTTAGCCTGAAGCGTTCAGGTGTCTTCTCTGTCCTCCTTAGCCTGAAGCGTTCAGGTGTCTTCTCTGTCCTCCTTAGCCTGAAGCGTTCAGGTGTCTTCTTTGTCCATCCAGCCTGAAACGTCAGGTGCCTTCTCTGTCCATATTAGCCTGAAGCGTTCAGGTGTCTTCTCTGTCCACCGTAGCCTGAAGCGTTCAGGTGTCTTCTCTGTCCATTCAGCCTGAAACGTCAGGGGTCGTCTCTGTCCATATTAGCCTGAGGCTTTCAGGCGTCTTCTCTGTCCAGGTACCCTGAAGCGTTCAGGTGTCTTCTCTGTCCACCCTAGCCTGAGGCGTTCAGGTGTCTTCTCTGTCTAGGTTCCGGCAGCGTGCTGGTGTCTTCTCTGTCCATCTACCCTGAAACGTTCAGGGGTCTTCTCTGGCCAGGTACCCCGGGGCCCAAGGGTCTCCTCCGTCCCCCGTTGTCAACAGCATCAGGGTCGCGTCTTGGTTGCTTCTGCCTACGGCACTCAACCCCCGTGACGGTCGCAACCTACACGTCAGGTATCTGCCAGTTCCACGTACCTGGCGGCACCCAGGCAACCCTGCTGGCGCTCCCATCCTGAAACCTTCAGGTCACTCCTCGCCACCCACCCCGGTACCTTCAGGCCGCCTCCTCTCCGCAGTCTTCAACTCCGTCTCCGGGCTCGCCCGATATTCCTCTGTTTTTCCTTCAGTGGTCTTCCTCACCCCGCTGTGTCCATCCTTGAGCTAGCACAGTGGCGGGTCCGTCCGCATCTGCATTGTTTCCGGGTCCACTCCGCTATTTTCTCACGTCGCTCCTAACTTTTCCAGTCCACAGAGCCAGCCGGGTCGTTCTCGTTGATCCTTAGACGGTAAGGCAAGGGTGTCGAATCCCAGCTTTCAGGTACGTCATCCATACATTCGCCCACGTTCGTAGCAGCCACGGTACACGGTCCCCATGTCCGTTCCAGCTGCCATATTGTTGTCTCTAATTCCAGGTCTCGCTTAATTCCAGGTCTCAGATATGGACGACGCGTTGTCCCTCCCGGGTACTTCGGTCTCTGGCCAAGGCGGGCCCGAGTCCCTCCGAAGATGGACCGTACCGAGGCTGGTGGCAGAGTTGAGCAGAAGGGGCATCAGGCACCCAGCCTCAGCCAGAAAGGCGGAGCTGTACAGGCTGTTGATGACGGAATCCGGTCCTCCTGAGAGAGAAGATCCGGCCCCGTCCATCCAGCAGTCCTTGGTACAATTGCAGGCCTCAATGGATTCACTGGTCTCGTCCGTGGCCGACATCAGGTCCAGGGTGGTGGACTTGGAGGCCAGGGCACCGGCTCCATCCCAGGCGGTGGTCCCTCTCAGCGATCCCCCTCTGTATCAGCTACCAGCTCCAGGTACGACCCCTGCCGCTCCCGTGGTGGCTCTGGCACACTTCGTGCCGGACAACATCAGGAAGGACATCTTGGCGGGCAAGGACGTGAATCTCGCGTCCATCCTGATCGCGTCCCACGATGCGGCTGATAACAAAACCTTTGATTGCGGGGAGATCTCTGTGGTCCTTCGGGCCAAAGATGGCCGCCTCAATCGCAAACTCACGGTGCCTGAGTTTGTCTTGGCCTTCAGCCTGTATAGGGATGTGATCTGCTCCGCCTACCCAGCTCGCCGGGAGGAGCTGGACACATACCTGTACAGGGTCACTGATCTGGGGCACAAGTACGGCGGCACGGCTTTTTATGACTATCATCGCTCCTTTTCAGCCAAGGCCGCTGCCGCGCTGACCCAGTTTCAGTTTTCTGTCAGTTGGGCCACCTTGGACATGGAATTGTTCTGCCGGCACTTCGCCGGTCTCCGGGCCCCCGCATGTTCGATGTGTCAGTCGATATTCCATGCCACCGAGTGGTGTCCCCAAACTGCCACGGCCCAGCCAGACAGGGTCATCCCAGGCCCCTCCGGGGTATCCCGCAGCCCCTCCTCCACCGATAAACTGGGCAGACCCATCGTGTACCTTGGCAACAGTCAAGTGTGCAACAATTTCAATTTCGGGTCATGTGTGTTCAGCGGGTGCAGGGCCCTGCACATCTGCTCCATCTGCTTCAGGGCTCATCCCAGGTCCACATGTCCCAAGAAGGCATCCAAGCGCCTATGACTGGCCGACTGCAACATCGACCTCCTGGCCCTCCTGTTACGGGAGCATCCGGTGCCGGGTTTTGCAGATTTCCTGATCACGGGCCTCTGCTTTGGCTTCGACACAGGGTTGGTGGCGCTCCCTCATTCCAACTGGGGGTGCGATAATCTGCAGTCGGCCAGAGCAGATCCTGCCGCTGTTCAGGAACTCCTGAACTCGGAGGTAGAGAAGGGGTTCCTCCTGGGCCCTTTCAGCCAAGTTCCCTTCTCTCGCTGGCGGATCAGCCCCATAGGCATTGTGTCCAAAAAGGACTCAAATAAAAAACGTCAGATTTACGACTGATTTACGTCATCCCCAGCATCAACTCGCTGATTCCTTCTGAGGAGTTCACCATGTCATATGCTTCCATTGACGAGGCCATCGCCCTCATCCTCGGCGCTGGGAGAGGTGCCTGGCTGTCCAAAGCTGACATAGCGGACGCTTTTAATCTGCTGCCCATCGCCCCACACCTATGGCAGCTTTATGGTATCCAGTGGGAGGGCAGGTTCTACTTTGCCAACCGGTTGACCTTTGGCTCCAAAAGCAGCCCGTGGTTATTTGACCAGTTGGCACAGGCCTTACATTGGATCCTGCTCCACCACGGCAGCACCCCAGCGGTCATCCACTACCTGGACGACTTCCTCCTTATTGAACCTCCGCTATGTCAGCCAGCCGGGCTGCGCTCCCTCCTGGACCTTTTTTCCGGCCTTTGCATCCCCATCTCGCAGGGGAAAACCGCGGGGCCAGTCACGTCCATCACCTTTCTGGGCATCGTCCTGGACTCCGACCGGATGGAGGCCAGGCTTCCAGAGGCAAAGCTGTCCCAGATCTGGGAAGTCGTGGCAGGGGCCATCACCTCGTCCCAGGTAACCAAGGTCGAGCTCCAGTCCATCCTGGGCCGGCTGAACTTTGCCTTGAGGGTGATGCCCCAGGGCAGGGCCTTCATCTCCCGCCTGCTCTCACTCCTTCCGACGGCCTCCGAACCCAGCAGCATCATCCACCTGGACAGAGCTGCCATGGCAGATTTGCGCATGTGGGACAGCTTTCTCTCCACCTGGAACGGGGTCAGCCTGTTTGTGTCCCCGTGGTCCCAGTCATCCGCCAGGGTGTTCTCTGATGCCGCGGCGTCCCAGGGTTTCGCGCCCATCTGCGGATCCCGGTGGTTGGCTGGGCCATGGCCTCCTCAGGTCAGTGCTGACCCGCAGTCCCTCAGGTCATCCCCGTTTCTGGAATGTTACCCCATCGTGGCAGCCGCATCTGTCTGGGGTCATCTCTGGGCCAATGCCAGCGTAATGTTCATCACCGATAGTCAGGACCTGGTGGATATCATTTCCAAAGGCCGAGCCAAATCCGCCAGGGTCATGTCCTTGTTGCGTAAGCTAGTCTGGCTGGCCATGGTCAATAATTTCCATTTCACTTGTGCCCATATCCCAGGTGCCAGCAACACGGCGGCCGATGCCTTGTCCAGGTTCAACTTTCAAACCTTCTTTCAGGTGTGTCCCGAAGCAGACCAGACCGGGGCCCGGATTCCCGGTTTCTACGACCTGATGTTGGATTGAGGTCCCTGCTGGCTACCGCCAAGGACCTCATGCACCGGTCCCTCTCGGTCAACACGGCCCGGAATTATAACACAGGTTGGAACCTATTCCAAAAATTTTCCAAAGATCATCCGCAGCAAGATACAGCCTTCGTGTCATACATCATGGCGTTCATGGCCCATTGCCATGTCAATCTCAAGCTGGCACCC
Organism: Bufo gargarizans; assembly: GCF_014858855.1. NCBI lineage: Eukaryota > Metazoa > Chordata > Amphibia > Anura > Bufonidae > Bufo > Bufo gargarizans. The sequence goes on along the minus strand of NC_058088.1, from coordinate 173,168,652 downwards.
AGCACCATCCGTTTGTATCTGGCCGGGGCTCAACATTTCTTGGTTCTACAGAATCCCGAAGTTCGCACAGCTTTCGCTTCCCAAGCCGTCAAGGCCACTCTCAGGGGTATTGAAAAAAGCAGCAAGGATTCAAGTCCTTCCCGTCGGCCGGTCTCCGGCGAACTTTTCAGGCAACTTTCCGCATCCCTAGATGGCAACCCTTTTGGCCCTTCCGTTAGCCTGGTCATCAAGGCCGCGATGTACCTGAGCTTCTACGGATTCCTGCGCCCAGGAGAATTCTCAGTCTCTTCCCAGAAGTCGACCTTCCTGAAGAGAAAACAGCTGTCCTGGAATCAGGACCATCTGGTGTTAAGTCTTCCATCCACCAAGACGTCGCAAACCGGTCCAAATCCGAAAACGCCTGGTGCCCTGTGGTGGTACTCCAAGGTCTCCTTGATTCCACGCCTTCTCCGAATCCAGAGGCTCCGTTGCTCCCGTGCCAAGGGAAACCCCTATCCACGCCACAGTTTGTCTCGTACATCCGTTCCCTGGTCGCTGGGTTAGGGGTGGACCCCAAAACCATATCGGGTCATTCCTTCCGCATTGGGGCGGCCTCCGCAGCCTCCAAGCACGGGACACCTCCGCACGTCATTCGCCACATGGGTAGGTGGAGATCTGCCTGTTTTTCCCGGTACATTCCGGATCCGCTGACTGAAACACGCCAGGTATTCCGTTCCTTGGTTTTGTAATCTGTTTCGCACGCATTAAACAGCACCTTCCCTACCCTGTGTCTTTTGGCCCTCTTTTAGGCAGGCCCACGTTCCGTGGCTCCAGGCACACACCAGCCACCGTTAGGACCCCCTCCTGTCACCTCACTGACCGTGGCCGCGGCCACAAATAGTTAAGGCTGCATGCAGCCTGTAATTGTGGGAGGGGCCAGGTCCCCTTCTTAAACCCCCTGCTCACAACCCCCATTGCCGCGTTCGCTCCTCCGTGTTTTTCCCCCCCTTGTTCCCACCCCTTTCTTCTACTCTCCCTAGGGTTGGCCCTCTTTTAGGCAGGCCCACGTCCCGTTGCTCCAGGCACACACCAGCCACCGTTAGGACCCCCTCCTGTCACCTCACTGACCGTGGCCACAATATGCAATCTACAAATATAAGGTTTCTATATTTGGAGGGGAAGGGTGAAAACAATCACAGGAACACCGCACACTCTTTTAGGCCATGTTCACACCAGAGTTATGACCATTGTTCAGCTCTTCCATTAATTTTGTTGTTCTGCTCCTTGGTGCAGAATTCAGAACATGAACCAGAGCCAGATATACCCCCACTGACGACTATGATGGGGTCCGGTTTCTGTTCAGGAGTTTAAAAATAAACCTCCAACTGCTATGCAGATGTAGTAAGATATTACAGCATATGAATAGAAAAGGAGTGTAGATTGGGCACATTCCAGATATAAAGCTGGCCATACACATTATATATGGTAGCCATTGACTGCAGAAGTATCAGGGGCTCAGTACTATTGTTCTCAGGGGTCTGGCAGTGGCTTTCTCCCCTCTCCCATTCAGATGTTTGCAGGGAAACTAACTGCTTGTGGGATCTGCAGAGAGAGCAGTCAGCCACCAGATCTCATGTGTATAACCAACCTAAAAGGCCCGCATACATACATTAGTGGGCGGTTCAGCCAACACTAATGTGTGTGGGAAGCTCCCCAAGCGATGTCCAGGCAGAAAGAAATTAGGTAAAATGAATATTTTCACCCAATCTTTTTGTTTTCCTGGAAGATAAGCTACCGCTAGAAGTGTCTGGCAGCAGCTTTCTTCGCTATCAACTTGAAACCAAACTCAACTTCAGTTCCGAAGTACCAGTTAGAACCGAAGCAGAGTTTGGTTTCAAGTTTTAAAATCAACTATGTGCATAACTTCGCAAATAAGGATACTTTCACACTCCCGTTTTGGCTTTCCGTTTGTGAGATCCGTCATGGGCTCTCACAAGCGGTCCAAAACAGATCAGTTTTGCCCTAATGCATTCTGAATGGAAAAGGATGCGCTCAGAATGCATTTGAAGTTTGCCTCCGGTCAGTCACCATTCCGCTCAGGAGGCGGACACCAAAACTGAGCTGGATCTATTTTCTCTGACACAATAGAAAACAGATCCGTCTCCCATTGACTTGGAATGGAGTTCATAACGGATCAGTCTTAGCTATGTTACAAATAACACAAACTGATCAGTTCATGATGAATGCATGCGGTTGTAATATTGTAACGAATCAATTTTTACAGATCCATGACATATCCCCCAAAAATGCGTGTGTGAAAATAACCTAACTTACTTCAGCTCACTTATTGGAGCACATACATTCTAATACTGTACAGAGACAAATCTATGTACAGTATTATTCCGAAGTTTTGAACGAAGAGACTTCGGATGAAGCATGCGAAGCTCACTTCGCTGAACACTAGTAGTGGTATCGATTCTGGACCACCATCATGAGGGTTATGCCTGATCTCAACTCCTTTTATCTACATAGTGTTCTCCCAGAAAAGGAGATTTTTGTATAACTTACCAGTAAAATCTTTCTCGCTCTTCATTGGGGGACACAGGAACCGTGGGTATAGCTACAGTTGCAAGAAAAAGTATGTGAACCCTTTGGAATGATATGGATTTCTGAACAAATTGGTCATAAAATGTGATCTGATCTTCATCTAAGTCACAACAATAGACAATCACAGTCTGCTTAAACTAATACCACACAAAGAATTAAATGTTACCATGTTTTTATTGAACACACCATGTAAACATTCACAGTGCAGGTGGAAAAAGTATGTGAACCCTTGGATTTAATAACTGGTTGAACCTCCTTTGGCAGCAATAACTTCACCCAAACGTTTCCTGTAGCTGCAGATCAGACGTGCACAATGGTCAGGAGTAATTCTTGACCATTCCTCTTTACAGACCTGTTTCAGTTTAGCAATATTCTTGGGATGTCTGGTGTGAATCGCTTTCTTGAGGTCATGCCACAGCATCTCAATCGGGTTGAGGTCAGGACTCTGACTGGGCCACTCCAGAAGGCGTATTTTCTTCTGTTTAGGCCATTCTGTTGATTTACTTATATGCTTTGGGTCGTTGTCCTGTTGCAACACTCATCTTCTGTTGAGCTTCAGCTGGTGGACAGATGGCCTTAAGTTCTCCTGCAAAATGTCTTAATAAACTTGGGAATACATTTTTTCTTTGATGATAGCAATCCATCCAGGCCCTTACACAGCCCCAAACCATGATGCCCCCACCACCATACTTCACAGTTGGGATGAGGTTTTGATGTTGGTGTGCTGTGCCTCTTTTTCTCCACACATAGTGTTGTGTGTTTCCTCCAAACAACTTAATATTGGTTTCATCTGTCCACAGAATATTTTGCCAGTACTGCTGTGGAACATCCATGTGCTAACTGTAAACGTGCAGCAATGTTTTTTTTTGGACAGCAGTGGCTTCTTCTGTGGTATCCTCCCATGAAATACATTCTTGTTTTAGTGTTTTACGTATCGTAGATTCGCCAACAGGGATGTTAGCATATGCCAGAGACTTCTGTAAGGCTTTAGCTGACACTCTAGGATTCTTCACCTCATTGAGCCGTCTGCACTGTGGTCTTACAGTCATCTTTACAGGACGGCCACTCCTAGGGAGAGTAGCAGCAGTGCTGAACCTTCTCCATTTATAGACAATTTGTCTTACCGTGGACTGATGAACAGCAAGGCTTTTGGAGATACTTTTATAACCCTTTCCAGCTTTATTCTTAATTGTAGGTCTTCTGAGAGCTCTTTTGTGCAAGGCATCATTCACATCAGGCAATGCTTCTTGTGAAAAGCAAACCCAGAACTGGTGTGTGGTTTTTATAGGGCAGAGCAGCTGTAACCAAGAACTCCAATCTCCTCTCATTGATTGGACTCCAGTTGGCTGACAAATCACTCCAATTAGCTCTTGGAGATGTCATTAGTCTAAGGGTTCACATACTTTTTCCACCTGCACTGTCAATGTTTACATGGTGTGTTCAATAAAAACATGGTAACATTTAATTCTTTGTGTGTTATTAGTTTAACCCTCCTCTTATGTTAGGGTCAGAACCGACCCGTTTTCAGGTTTTGAATGTCTAAGTATCACATAAATTTGTTTATTGCACCAAGATTTTTTTTACTTTGTCAGGAACCTCTATTTAAACAATGTAATAGAAAAAGAATCCTTTTCACTAAATTATAAAATACTGTGGTTAAAATTAAGACGTTTATGGTGTTAGGGTCAATTCTGACCCAGTTATAATATAGGATTATAGGATACTAATAAGTGCCAAACCTGAAATTATAAACACTCTCTGCTTAGTAACACTGACAGCCAATCCCCTCTCAACCCTGTGAGCTGTAGTTAGGGAAGGGCCCATCTCTTTGCCTGCTTATCTAGCTTATCTAGACAAGTAGCAAAGAAACATAGGACCTAATACATTTCAGAGTTGCTGACTTGCAGAGTAATCATCTCCAATATGCAGCATGGGAGGTATGCTATCAAAAGAAAGGTCTAAGGGTCACACCAAAAATATTAAAACCAATCTTTTCAAAGATAAAGAAGCCTAACAAGGTAACCAAGAGGTAAGAAACAAATTGGATGATAAATAATTGTTCAGAGGGTATTTTATGGCTGATTTAAGACACGGGTCAAAACCGACCCATTAACATCATGGTTAGTAACAGAAAGCTAACATAAGAGGAGGGTTAAGCAGAATGTGATTGTCTATTGTTGCGACTTGATCTGATCATCTATGACCAATTTGAGCGGAAATCCATATCATTCCAAAGGGTTCACATACTTTTTATTGCAACTGTATATCCTCTAGGAGGTGCTGACACTAGATAAAGCTGTTAGCTCCTCCTCTGGCAGCTATACCCCCTCCATCCTGGAGAGAGAGCTTCAGTTTGTGCACAAGCAGTAGGAGAAGCAAGCCAACCAAAGAAAAAACATTGAACACCAACCATGCCAAAAGGACCCAACGGGGTTCAAACCAGCAACTGCCACAAGTGTGGTTAAACAACAATACTGGGTGGGTGCTGTGTCCCCCAATGAAGAGCGAGAAAGAGATTTTACTGGTAAGTTATACAAAAATCTCCTTTTCTCGCCCATATTCATTGGGGGACACAGGAACCGTGGGACATCCAAAAGCAGTCCACACGGAGGGAAAAACCACAGACCCATGGAAGCAATCGTCCCTGCAGGCATCCAAGAAACTGCCGCCTGCAAGACCATGCGGCCTGAGGCAGCATCCGCCGATGCAAGTATGCACCTGGTAAAATGTTGTGAATGTGTGTAAGGAGGGCCAAGTAGCCGCCTTACACAACTGTGCAGCTGAAGCCTGATTCCTCCGAGGCAAAGATGCGCCCACCGCTCTGGTGGAATGAGCCTTGACACCTAAGGGCAGAACCCTGCCTCGGGCGCGGTATGCTTCAGCAATTGTTCACCGAATTTAGCGTGCCATTGCCACCTTGGAAGCCGCCAATCCCTTTCGGAGAACCCTCCGAAATGACAAAAAGGGGATCCGTACGGCGGAAAGGACCAGAGGCTGCTAAATATATCTTCAGAGCTCTGACAACATCCAAATGGTAAAAACTCCTTTTCCTTAGGGCATAAAGGAGATGGGCACAGTGAGGGAAGGACAATTTCCTCGTTAATATGGAAGTCAGAGACCACCTTCGGAAGAAAAGAAGGGACAGGCTGGCCGAACCACCTGGTCACTATGAATAATAACCAGGAAGGGTTCTCTGCAAGAGAGCACCGCCACGCCAACTCAGACACCCGTCTGATGGGAGAGATAGCGACCAGAAAAACTACCTTCCAGGACAGGAGCTGGGGAGAAAAGCCTGGAGCGCTGAGAAGACTAAGTTCAAATCCCACTGCAGTACAGAGGAACCATATGTGCCACTCCCTTAAAAAAATAAATAAAAGATCCTTACAGGCCCCAAGGGAGCCAGAGGGAGCTGGAAAAAAAAAAAAGAGTAGAGGCGCCGACACGACCCTTCAAAGAACTAAGGGCCAGACCAAGGTCCAACCCTGATTGAAGGACGGGACCGTGGGGAGAGAAAAACAAAATGGTGGAATATTTTGGATTTTACAGAGCCCAGGAAAAACCTCCAGGTCCTGTAATAGATCCTGGACGACGCAGGCTTTCTGGCCTGAATCATAGTGCGGATGACATCCGCCGAAAACACTCTGCACGTTAGAATGGCGGTTTCAATGGCCACACCGTCAAACGAAGAGACCTTAAATGCTGATGGAAAACCGGTCCCTGAGAAATAAGGTCATCTCAGTGTCAATGACTGAGGGACATCTCCTAGAAGGAGAACGAGGTCAGCGTACCATGCGTGACAGGGCCAATACGGATCGAATAGGATTGTCAGAATGCCCTCCATCTTGATCTTCCGTAGAACTCTGGGTAGGAGGGGGAAAGAGAAAACATGTAAGGAGGAAGAACTTCTGTCAATGAGACATCAGGGCGTCCACGCCGCATGCTTCTGGATCTCTTGCTTGGGAGAGAAAGGTGGGAATCTGTTGTGTAGATACCGTTAGCACACCCAGAACCAATGGAAGGATTCTCTGGAGAAGGAGGGATGTGGTGGGCGCCACAGACCACCAGTCGAGACCGGATTGCCACAAAACGAATACCCCGTGCAAAAGCAGATGAGAGAAAGGTAGTAACGTAGGAGCTATCAAGGCTTGCGGGTGGCTATGAACCATGAGCCAGAGGAGGAAAAAACAGGAGAGGAATAGGCTAGGACTGAAGCCCATTCCCCATCTGAGACCGGCGCTATACAGAAGTAGCCAAGGATTAAGTGGCTGCGCAAAAAAAAACTCTGCCTGAGGAGGAAGCCAGGCAAGGGGAGTCACACTGTATTGCTAGCCCCATACCGCAGCAGAGGAGGGGGCCACCCGCAGAGGTCACTGAATTCAGTGCTAGAAGAGTCCACCACCTGACGAATGAGCTGTGCAGTAAAAACCGAAGTATGTACTGGTAACGCAAATACCACTCCTACAGTAGTAGCCAGTGATTGCCCCATCAACACAAAATGAGGGGGAGGCCTGAGACTATCCGTAGAAGCCACGTACTATACTGCTCCAGTGAAGTAGAGCTACCGTAAAAACTCTACCTGGAAGGGCGCTGAACAGGAGCAACTGCCAAAGCTAACGCCAGGGTAGGACCCCTACCTGAGGGGGATGTCCACTGCAGCGACTAGGAACTCGAGCATTAGCAAAAAAGCTGCACCTGTGTGGGGGAACACGCTGTAGTAGCTAAACCAGAGTGCCAGCATAACCACTTCCTCAGAGAAGGAGTGGTGGATAGTGAATACAGTCAGTGAACACTCGACAGAACGTACTCACCATATACAGTCAGGTCCATAAATATTGGGACATCGACAATTCTAACATTTTTGGCTCTATACATCACCACAATAGATTTGAAATGAAACGAAGATGTGCTTTAACTGTAGACTGTCAGCTTTAATTTGAGGGTATTTACATCCAAATCAGGTGAATGGTGTAGGAATTACAACAGTTTGCATATGTGCCTCCCACTTGTTAAGGAACCAAAAGTAATGGGACAGAATAATAATCATAATTTAAACTTTCACTTTTTAATACTTGGTTGCAAATCCTTTGCAGTCAATTACAGCCTGAAGTCTGGAACGCACAGACATCACCAGACGCTGGGTTTCATCCCTGGTGATGCTCTGCCAGGCCTCTACTGCAACTCTCTTCAGTTCCTGCTTGTTCTTGGGGCATTTTCCCTTCAGTTTCTTCTTCAGCAAGTGAAATGCATGCTCAATCAGATTCAGGTCAGGTGATTGACTTGGCCATTGCATAACATTCCACTTCTTTCCCTTAAAGTACTCTTTGGTTGCTTTTGCAGTATGCTTTTTGTCATTGTCCATCTGCACAGTGAAGCGCCGTCCAATGACTTCTGAAGCATTTGGCTGAATATGAGCAGATAATATTGCCCAAAACACTTCAGAAATGATCCTGCTGCTTTTGTCAGCAGTCACATTATCAATAAATACAAAAGAACCAGTTCCATTGGCAGCCATACATGCCCACACCATGATACTACCACCACCATGCTTCACTGATGAGGTGGTATACTTAGGATCATGAGCAGTTCCTTTCCTTCTCTTCCCATCACTCTGGTACAAGTTGATCTTGGTCTCATCTGTCCATAGGATGTTGTTCCAGAACTGTGAAGGCTTTTTTAGATGTCGCTTGACACACATACACCTACCTCCTGGAGAGTGTCCTTGATCTGGCCAACTGTTGTGAAGGGGGTTTTCTTCACCAGGGAAAGAATTCTTCGGTCATCCACCACAGTTGTTTTCAGTGGTCTTCCGGTGTTCCCGAGCTCACCGATGCATTCCTTCTTTTTAAGAATGTTCCAAAAACAGTTGTTTTGGCCACACCTAATGTTTTTGCTATCTCTCTGATGGGCTTGTTTTGTTTTTTTCAGCCTAATGATAGCTTTCTTTACCGATAGTGACAGCTCTTTGGATCTCATCTTGAGAGTTGACAGCAACAGATTCCAAATGCAAATAGCAGACTTGAAATTAACTCTGGACCTTTTATCTGTTCATTGTAATTGGGACAATGAGGGAATAACAAACACCTGGCCATGGAACAGCTGAGAAGCCAATTGTCCCATTACTTTTGGTCCCTTAATTGGGAGGCACATATGCAAACTGTTGTAATTCCTACAGCGTTCGCCTGATTTGGATGTAAATACCCTCAAATCAAAGCTGACAGTCTGCAGTTAAAGCACATTTTGTTCGTTTTATTTCAAATCAAACCATTGTGGTGGTGTATAGAGCCAAAAATGTTACAATTGTGTCGATGTCCCAATATTTATGGACCTGACTATGTGCAATGGTGTACGCACTCCGCATTGATGCAGACAATATCATGACCGACTAGAACGGTGGAGGCCCATGGAGATGGGGTGGGGAGTGCAATTATTGCACCTAAGTAAGGGGGTAATGCATAGAGCACACATTGTAACCAGTGATAATGTCATCCCGCCACCTATGGAAAGGGCTAATGCGTACAGCAGGTACTGAACCCAGTGGCGATGCAATTCCGCCACCTACGGAAGGGGGAATGTATACGGCTGGCACTGAAAACAGTGTTATTGTACTTAGTCTACCTATGGCAGAAGACAATGTATAAGGCAAGTACTGTATTGCAATTACTCCGCCTATGGAAGGGGCAATGCATACGACAAGTATTGCTGGCCACCGTGGACATAATCTTGGAAGATTGCTTCTGAATAAAAAGTCAGGGTCTGAATCAGTGATCTCCCCCCCGGGGAGGGAGATTGTGTCCGAGTGTGACCCAGGGAGGAAGGGTGGGGGTGCAGAGATTTCAAAGAGAAAATAGGCCCTGCTGTGGTCAGCTTACGCGTAGGTCTACCCCTCAGAATCACACCCCTGGCAGTCGTAGACTGCACAGGTGGGGACTTATCAACCAAACTACCCAGGGGGTGGGATGGGAACTTCTAGAGGTCCCTCCAATGCATTGTGCAAGCAGTGCATTATCAACCAAACGACCCTGGAGGGTGGATTGGGATGGTCAGAGGTCCTGTATTAAATTGCGCAGGCAGAGAATTATCAACCACACGACCCAGGAGGGTGGATTGGGAATGTCAGAGGTCCTCCTTGATTGCACAGGTGGAGGATTGTCAGCTAAACTGCCCCAGAGGGCGTATTAGGAATCCTTCACTGTATTGTGCAGGTGCTCTCTTTTTCGCTGAGAACAGCAATTCCCCAGAGGCCATGGCGCTCCTCTCTTTTCCTTGAGCCGGAATAGCAGTCGGCCTAGAGGGGCAATAACGTTGGTGGCGGAATTAACCCCTTCTGCCTCAGGGGTCTTGTTTCTTGGATAAATAAAGTCCCCTGGCAGTCGTGCCTGTTAACCCTTGATATGGGGGTGGTGGGGGAAGAGGGTTCCATACTTACCTAGGCCCGTGTACTCCCCTCCTTTTCACCCTCCATAAGTGGACCCGCAAAGTCACCTCCTCAGCAGCTGGCAGGAGGGTCTTTCTTTGGCGGACCTAGGTGACTCTTCTACCGGCGGGATGCAGGTTAGCGAGGCTGCCCTGGTCCACCTTGTCTTCTTGTGGGGGGAGGAGGCAGCGTGGCAGACCAACGCTGGCGTGCTCCCCCGGGAGAACAGGGAGGCTAGGCGACAACTGTTACCCACCTGAAAAGAAGGAAAATAAAAAATCTTCAGGAGCTACCCTGCAGAGCAGAGAGGTTTTGCCAACTATTGACACTAGGAAAAACTGAAGCTCTCTCTCCAGGCTGGAGGGGGTATAGCTGCCAGGGGAGGAGCTAACAGCTTTTACTAGTGTCAACGCTTCCTAGAGGACATAGCTATACCCACGGTTCCTTTGGCCCCCAATGAATATGGGCAAGAAATTGCCTTTGATCCTTTAAGGGTGCCAGCACATGGTGCAGATTATGTGCATTTTTTTCCACAGATTTCATGCAGAAAAACCACAGCTTAATACAGTACCAACAAAGAGCGGATTCCACTCTTTTTAATGGAAGGGTGAGACCCGTGACAAAACTATCAAATCCACAAAAAAATAAAAGATTTTTCTACTTACCGTAAAATCTGTTTCTGATCCGTATCATTGGGGGAAACACAGGCTTGACCATGGTTATAGCTGCTGCCACTAGGAGGCACAAAAGTGTGAGCTCCTCCCTTCACTTATACCCCTTCCTACAGGGACTAAGCTAAAATAGTTTTAGCTTTGTGTCCGTAGGAGGCAGACCTGACCTCCATGCTTTGCAGGTCTGCTGATCTTTTTAGATTTTTTCCTTTTTCTTGGGTTACAGGCAGCTGGGGAGTCCCCAAGCCCGCGGCTCATTCTCGCTCTCCAGAAGACAAGCAAGAGCAGAGGTTTCCATCACCCTTTTGTGCTTAGTGTCGCCTCCTAGTGGCAGCAGCTATACCCATGGTCAAACCTGTGTCCCTCAATGATAGAGATGAGAAACCATGATAAATAGTGCTGATCGGTGTGTTTTGTGCAGATTTCTTGCAGATTTTCTGCACACTGTGCAGCCACCCTAAGGCTCACAAACTCATCTTGTGGCAATTTTAATTTACATGCGAGGAGACCAGTCCGAATGTCCGATAGGGCGCCCTGAGCTACAGGAAGAAGTAAACCAGCAAAAAAATAAATAAAAATTGTTACATTTTAACCAGACAGTGCTGATGGGTAGTTGTCCAGTTTAAAAAAGGCAAGAATTTTCTTTCTGAATAAAAAAAACTGAACAAAATAAAACAGACACAACTCTTCAAAAAAGGTATTTAATTGTTCAAAATAGCACAAAAACGACAGATAGCACTATAGTAATATTGGATCAACTTTGAGAACTCCTCTACAATGGAAGTAATAGTTTTTCTTCTCAAAGAAAAAAAGGCAGGTGAGGGTTTTTTTTTAAAGCAAGAGATTCTAGGCGGCAACACACTAACACTATAATACAAAAACGAGAAGGGACAGCGGTGGTCATTTTACTTGAGCTGTGAATTTAGTCTCCACTCTTGCCGCCATCGCTTCCGTCAAGCTGGCAGAAAGTTTTTTTTTTTTTTACTTTTTAATTTTACTTTAAACGAAGCTTAAATTGCTTAAGGAGGCTGAAAAACTAAGTTAAGATAGTAATGTTTAAAAGGGGCGGGGGGAGGGGGACATTAGTAAGAAAAACAATACCACATACTGAATATCTTTTCTCCCATCATAAAAATAGATCTCATCAGATTTTGTTGCTGCCTCGTTGCCTACACTGAAAGATGCAGGACACATTTACTGAAGAGGGGGGGGGGAAAAAAAAAAAAAAAAAAGTCTGGGAACATTTAAGCTGACAATTCATAGAATTGTCAGAAACCTTTCATAACTGCACACTTACCTCCATTAAAGCCCCCACTCATGCAGCTCCCCTATTACGTTCAGGCAACCCACTTTCTCAAGATAGGAATTTTTTTTTTTTTTTTTTATTAGCCTCCAGCTATTCAACAAGTAATAAAAGTCACAATAGGCAAAAGAAAAATATCATTTATGATTCTGTTACAAATCAAGGGGGTGGGGCCGTCTCCCCCTTGTGCACCTCTGTTCAAGAAGCCAATCTTGTGCCATGAGTGAAGAACCAGAAGAATTATGCATTTGGGACCAGCTAGAGATTAAAAATACAGAGCAAAGAAAAAGTATATGTATATATATATACACACCGACAACTCAACACGAGGATGGGTTGCATTAAAATTACGAAGATAATGTAAATCCTAAGCCATTTAGACAAGTTTTTACTGGTTTTGCTTTTGTACAAAATTCCTCATGCTTTTAAGCTACTTCAGATTTTTTATTTTAGTTATTTTTTTGCTTTTTCCTTTTTTCTTATAAATTTTTTTTTTACAAAAAAACAAACAAAAACAGTTTGAAATCTGTTTTGAAACAGCTACAACTGTTTGTATATATTTATATATATTTATAATTATGTATATGAAAAGAAACTGCCAACGGGGGGGATTTGCTTGGCCTTTCGGCGGCACCAGCGATCTGGGTGCTGGTTACTGCTGGCAGGGAAATGAAAAGCAATGTGGTGCTCAATTGCACAGGATTCAGTGGCCGGCGTGACTGGCGCAAGGTCATTCACAACCAGGATGAGGCAAACCTTTGAAACTCGACTGCAGGCCCGCAGCCATTTAGGACCAAAGAAAGGTCCGAAAGCCACTGAAGTACATATATATATATTGCTTTGCAAGAGTAAGAAGGGCCAGACCATACATAACTGAATCACAAATATTACTTTATGCAGGAACTAAAAGGAAAGCGTAATCAGAAAGTAGACTGGGGGGGTTACAAAAGCAATTACAATTTCAGTGCCAGGTCTGTCATGCAATATGCCTAGGCCTCCCGGCCACAAGGGGGCGAATGCAAATCCGAGCAATTAGTAAGGTAGTCATATCAAACCAAATAAAAACTACTCTTGTTTAGCATGAGGACGCTGGCTGTGGTGTTTTTGCAACAGGAAATGTTCGTAGGTAGTCAATCCCACTTGAAATTTATCTCAAAACAGCGGGACAAAGAATAAGAAAATAAGACTGCACAAAATGAGGGGAAAAAGGTAATACAATTCGGGGAAAAAAAACAAACAAAAAACCTTCATTTCAAAACAAAATTGCAATATATATATATATATCTATAAAAATTTCTGAAATTCTGACGGTGCGTTTCAACTTTCTTCGTAACTTCCTTTACAACCAGTTCGCCATTTCCAAGAGCTCATGAATGAATTCACCCCAGCAGAGCTCAGATGAAACCAGGCAGACAATGCGCTCTAAAGTGAAACTCCATTGTGTTACTAGCTGGCAAGTCGGGTTTGCTTTTGTAACAGTGTGTACATGGCTGCACAATTCAACCAAGCAAAGGGGGGGGGGGGGGGGGGGGAGATATACTCTGGCAATTAAGTTCCAGGAATCACGTCCAGATGTCCGGAATGCCAACTTCTTTGCTTCACGCAGCATTGCCATCCAGGCGAGATACTTAAAAAATAGCATTCAGATGGGCCTATCAGGCAGTTTTTACAGGGCACCCCTTTACACATGTCTTTTTAAAAAAAACTTAATCAGCTACATTGAGGTGAAAAGTCCAAGTGCTTCTTCTGTTGACAAAAGTTGTGTATTTTCCCCCAAATCCCCTCTGACATTTCACAAAAGAAAAATCAAAAGCCAAACAAGCAAAAAGACCTGAATAATAATTCTTCTTGAGCGTTTTAGTAAGAAGCTGCATTACTAGGCCTGTCTGCTTGTGCAAAGCTGGCAAAATCTGAAGGTTTGCACAGTTCTAAGTCCCGTGGCTCCTGCAATTCCTCTCCATACAAATACAAAAAAAACAAACAAACAATCTTTGCAAGGGGAAACTAAATGGAGAGAAAAGAAAAAAAAAAGTAAAAATGTGCTTTTCCCAATGTTCTCATTAACACGGAAATGAGGAGGTGGAGGAAGCAGAGTATCAATCCTTTCTACTGATTCTTAGCAACAAGGAGGAAGGCGAAACAGTTAAAAGGATGTACACTGAGGAACTGCATGGAGTCAAGATGTTTAAGCATCAATTTTAGGTTGGGTTCGGTGCTTCAAGGATCATGGGTGATCAGGCTTTGCTTTCTTTGGAGTCGATTTCCTGTGTAATGAAATGCAAAAGAAAAGAAAACAATTACAATAGAAATACAATGGCATAATACAAGATGAACTACAATGTATAGCTTTATTAAATACATACAGTGGCGGAAATAATTATTTGACCCCTCACTGATTTTGTAAGTTTGTCCAATGACAAAGAAATGAAAAGTCTCAGAACAGTATCATTTCAATGGTAGGTTTATTGTAACAGTGGCAGATAGCACATCAAAAGGAAAATCGAAAAAATAACTTTAAATAAAAGATAGCAACTGATTTGCATTTCATTGAGTGAAATAAGTATTTGAACCCCTACCAACCATTAAGAGTTCTGGCTCCCACAGAGTGGTTAGACACTTCTACTCAATTAGTCACCCTCATTAAGGACACCTGTCTTAACTAGTCACCTGTATAAAAGACACCTGTCCACAGAATCAATCAATCAAGCAGACTCCAAACTCTCCAACATGGGAAAGACCAAAGAGCTGTCCAAGGATGTCAGAGACAAAATTGTAGACCTGCACAAGGCTGGAATGGGCTACAAAACCATTAGCAAGAAGCTGGGAGAGAAGGTGACAACTGTTGGTGCGATTGTTCGAAAATGGAAGGAGCACAAAATGACCATCAATCGACCTCGCTCTGGGGCTCCACGCAAGATCTCACCTCGTGGGGTGTCAATGGTTCTGAGAAAGGTGAAAAAGCATCCTAGAACTACACGGGAGGAGTTAGTTAATGACCTCAAATTAGCAGGGACCACAGTCACCAAGAAAACCATTGGAAACACATTACACCGCAATGGATTAAAATCCTGCAGGGCTCGCAAGGTCCCCCTGCTCAGGAAGGCACATGTGCAGGCCCGTCTGAAGTTTGCCAATGAACACCTGAATGATTCAGAGAGTGACTGGGAGAAGGTGCTGTGGTCTGATGAGACCAAAATAGAGCTCTTTGGCATTAACTCAACTCGCTGTGTTTGGAGGAAGGAAAATGCTGCCTATGACCCCCAAAACACCGTCCCCACCGTCAAGCATGGGGGTGGAAACATTTTGCTTTGGGGGTGTTTTTCTGCTAAGGGCACAGGACAACTTATTCGCATAAACGGGAAAATGGACGGAGCCATGTATCGTGAAATCCTGAGCGACAACCTCCTTCCCTCTGCCAGGAAACTGAAAATGGGTCGTGGATGGGTGTTCCAGCACGACAATGACCCAAAACATACAGCAAAGGCAACAAAGGAGTGGCTCAAGAAGAAGCACATTAAGGTCATGGAGTGGCCTAGTCAGTCTCCGGACCTTAATCCAATCGAAAACCTATGGAGGGAGCTCAAGCTCAGAGTTGCACAGAGACAGCCTCGAAACCTTAGGGATTTAGAGATGATCTGCAAAGAGGAGTGGACCAACATTCCTCCTAAAATGTGCGCAAACTTGGTCATCAATTACAAGAAACGTTTGACCTCTGTGCTTGCAAACAAGGGTTTTTCCACCAAGTATTAAGTCTTTTTTTTGTTAGAGGGTTCAAATACTTATTTCACTCAATGAAATGCAAATCAGTTGCTATCTTTTATTTAAAGTTATTTTTTCGATTTTCCTTTTGATGTGCTATCTGCCACTGTTACAATAAACCTACCATTGAAATGATACTGTTCTGAGACTTTATTTCTTTGTCATTGGACAAACTTACAAAATCAGTGAGGGGTCAAATAATTATTTCCGCCACTGTATATGTAACAGAATCCAAATATAATAATGGGGAGAACAAACCCCAAAAAAAATTTAATAAAAGATTGTGTCACTCAAAAGGTGTTCTCAAATACAAAAAAAAAAAAAATTATAATAAATGCACCCCCCAATATGCCGGGCCCCCACCACTGCTGCTTCTCCCCGTGCCCGGATGAAAACATCCGGTGTCTGGCAGCCAATAACAGGGACGAGCCTCACTAGCATCCAATTAATTACAACTGTGAGTCACAATCACATCTTCTAGATAGGCCATAAATGTTTCATATGGCAATACCCCCTGAAAAGGCCAATTTGGAAAAACCCAAGCACTGTCTTATGTCTAGCACAGAGTCTGAGGTTGCAATAAGACACAGGGATTCAAAGGACACCAGTCATAGCCCACACTAGGCATGACACAGTAACAGTTTTGCCTGATGGTGCTTTTAAGCTGCAGACCAAATCCAACCCATACAGCCCAAACTGAGTGTAGGTTCACATGTTTTATTTTTTTTTGGGAGTTGGCTTTCATGCAGATGTTCCTAGCCAGAGCTAGAAGTGGATCCAGCAGGAAGGAGACGTACAAGTCCTTATATTTCCAATTTCTTTCAAATTTACTTATGGCTTTGGCTGAGAAACTTGCAGGAGAACCATATTACTTACTGGTAATCTCCTTTTCATAAATGCTCCATGACACCCATGCAGTCATGGAGGATTCATGAAAAGGAAATTACCGGTAAGTAATATGGTTTTTCCCTTTCATCCTCCATGACGGCATAGCATGAGATATAACAGATTAATTTTTATTTAGGGAGGGACCATGGCCTGCAATACCTTCCTACCAAGGAAAGCTCTTGACTTCTCCTAGTATCTACCCTGTAATGTTTAGTAAACGTGTGAGGGCTTGACCACGTCGCTGCCCTACAGATCTGCTCTAATGAAGCGCTTGCTTTTTCAGCCCAGGATGTTGCGACGGCTCTTGTAGAGTGGGCTATGAAAGACTTAGGTGGAGATACCCCTAACGACCTAAAGGATTCCAATATGGTAATTTTTATCCATCTGGACAAGGAATTCTTTGTGGCCCTATGACCTTTATGTGCCCCACTGAATTGTACAAACAAGTAATCAGTTTTTCTGACATTTTTGTGGTCTCTAACTAGAACAAGATAGCCCTATGCACATCTAGTCCGTGAAACTTCTCTTCCCCCTTCTGATTTTGGATCCGAACAAAAAGATGGAATAATAATTTCCTCCTGTCTGTGGAAATTAGATACGACTTTAGGAAGGAAAGAATTATCCAATCCAAAAACAACCCTGTCGGGTAAAACTATACAAAATGGTTCCACTATTTTTATAACTTGGATCTTGCCTACTCTACGCACTGAGGTAATTGCTACTAAAAATAGGGTTTTCAGAGAAACCTACTTCGGTGAGGTTTCTGAAAGGGGTTCAAAGGGGAGATTTGTCAGACCTGATAGAACGAAATTAAGATCCCAGGGAGGAACTGTAGGTCTTAATCCATCTGCCCCATTTAAGGTATTTGGACCCAACTCTCTTAAAACCTGTTTGTAAGAATCCCAAAATTGCATTGATTGAAAATCTCTGAGAAGAGTTCCCCAATTGAATACACCAACTACAGAACCTTCTCCAGATCTGGTTCCGAGCTGCCAGATGTAACCTTTCCACTTTGGGGTGATAGACTGGACCCTGTGACGACAGATCTTGTCTCCAAGAAAGAATCCATGGCCTCCGAATTGACAGAAGCCGGTAGTGATCTTGAGTGAACTTCTACCCGGAAAAATATTTTTTCTGTTAACCGACAGACCTATACTTCTTGTTCCCCATTTATGGTTTAGATACGGTCGTGTTGTCCGTCCGTCAATGTCTTTCCCTTCGATGTAATGGGACAAAGCCTTTATAGCTTCCCAGACTGCAGACAATTCCCTCTGATTTGAAGAGAGAGAGAGACCTCTGATCCTTGGAAAGAGATGAGAGCAATGTGCTCCCCATCCCCAAAGGCTCGAGTCTGTGGCAATAACCTGCAGATGTTCGGGATTCCAAGTAACCAAACCCCCCCCCCCTCCCATCAGATGGTCTGGAATTTTTCTACCACTGTAAGGACTGATTTACTCATAAGGGAATTTTTTGAATTGTCTCCTTTAACGAGTCCTGACTTCTATTCCAACACCCTAGTAATTAGTGCTGGAGAATCCGAGTGTGGAAGTGGGCCCATCTTACTGCTGGGATGCAGGAGGTTAGAGCCCAATAGTTTCATAGCCTCTCTGATTGTGCATACTGACTGACATTTTTAGACTTTTTCTCTTATTCCCATCACTTTCTGGGTTGGAAGAAAAAAAGTCTTCTGAAAAGTTGAGTCTAGACGGACCCCTAAAAATGTTAAACTCTGAGATGGACAGGGGTTTGATATCCATCCTGTCTGATATAGCGTCTGACAGGCTATGAACAGATTGTTTTCTAAGATTCTTTTTGAGATTCCTACGATTAACAGATCGTCCAAGTAGGAAATTATTAACATGTTCCTCCTCCTTAAGTGAGCGACTACATCTAGAAGTACTTTGGTAAATACCCTCGGAGCAGTACTTGAAACTGGAAATAAAGCAGTTCCTTTCTTAGAAAGACTGCTAGGTGGAGGAATTTGAGCTTTTTCACATACCGGAATATGGTATTACGCATCTTTAAAATCTATTGGTGTCAAGAAATCTCCTTTTATTAGATTTATGGTGGATCTTATGGTTTCCATTTTGAATTTGTCATATTATGAATTATGGTTCAAGTTTATTATTAGATGGTTACTAAAAAAATAAAAAATAAACTGTTGAGTAATAACCTTTTTTTTGTAAGAGAGGAACAGAGACAATATAGTCTTTTGAGCCAACAGATTCTGAATCCCTTCTACCAATTTTTCTTGAAAAAAAAAGCCAATCTTTGAATTGGGGTTACTCTAAAAAACATCCATAGGAGGAGGAAGACTAACCCTTTGATACAATATTTAGAAGCCAAGGATTTACGTTAATCTCTTCCACTTTTTTGTTTAAAACTTTAATCTCCCTCCACCCTGAAGCCTGGAGTTGGTGCTTGGAAGATTCAGCATTTTTGGAAAGAAGCCTGTTTCCGGTCTTTAGATTTTTTTCCTCTGGACCACTGTCCGCCTTATTAGATCTTTTGGCCTGGAAGGAACTACCTAAAAACATCCATGGGAGGTTTTTGACCTTCCGAAAGGGAAATTTTCTTTTATTTGTATCCCTAGGAAATTTTTTAGAGTCCGAAGCTTTCCCAATACTGGCCAAACATGAAATTCCCATGAAAGGGCAAAATACATAGTTTCATCTTGGAACTGATGTCACCCGTCCAATATTTTAAACCAAAAGCACCCTTCTGGCCACTACCGCTAGTCCTGAGGCTCTTGCTGCTATTCTGACTGATTCTGCTGTGGAATCAGACAAGAAGTGCACCGCTTTTAATAAGAGGGGTAAAGGAGTCTTTTAGGGAGTCATAAATAGGCCCCTTCTCTTAGAAGAGATTCCGACTGTGATAATCTTTTTAGGGATCGATAAACTGATGTAGCGGCTAGATTTGGTTTGAGTAAAGCAGCGGCGGCCTCCCAGGTCTTCTTCAGACTTGAACCTGCTTCTTATCCATGGGGTCTTTTAGGGACCAAATGTCCTCAAATGGAAGGGCATTTGCCCCCTTGACTAATTTTGATAGGGATACATCTACTTTAGGACAGGACAAACAAACAATGCCTCATCTTTATCACTAAATGGAAGGCGACATCTCATCGTTTTTGGAATAAATAACTTCCCATCCAGAGTCTTCCAATCCCTTTTCATTAATTCCTGCCTATTTTTGTGGACTGGGAAAACGTTTTGCTTTGTTCTAGTCCACGAAACATCTGATCTTGGACAGGCCTCTGGGCCTTTCCATCCGAGAGATCTGTGGCCGTCCTGACAGCTTTGATTAACTCCTTTGTATTCTCAGAGGAGAAGAGAAAACTTTTAAATTCTGGATCCAAGTCCTGTCCGACTCTGAGGATGATAAACTGGAGTAACCTAATTTAGGTTCCCCATGTTTTGACGCAGATGTACTAGGGGTAGGCAAGGGAATTTCAGAAAGGGCTGCTCGCATCTCTTCCCTGATTACATCCCTTAATCTCTAATAGAAGGAACAAGATCCTTTGCCATATTTGTAGTACATTTTTTGCAGAGTTTTTTTTTAGTATATGAATCTGTTAACTTTACTGAACATAACACATTTCTTAGTTTTTGGACTAGGCTTAGCTCTTTGAGCCCCATCCTCATCACTTTACATGCATATAGGAAGAGAGGAAGACAGAGGTACAAGGGGTTTAGCATAAGTAAAAATATACAGCATTTCCCCAAGAGACTTTCAGTTAAGTTACTGAAAGTCTCTTGGGGAAATGCTGGGAGGTCTCCATTAGGACTGTACCAGGCTCAGACATGTTTGGCCACTTCGACCTCTGACCCCTTTAAATACTCTTACCTGCAGACCTCAGATCAGCAGGAGACATCTGCCTTGATCCTACGAGCAAATTTTAGATCCGCCCCCTTAGCATGTGTTCCACAGACCGGAAGTACCTCCTGGAACGCACTCGACTTCCAGTGACGTCATCACAAGCGCCGAAAGGTATCGGGCTGCGATGAGGAGCTTGAACAGCACCGGAGGGACTCCCTGAGTGTCCGGTCTGCACATGGACCTCCACAACAGACGCGCAGTGCGGGAGGTAAGGAGCAGGGATCCCAACGCTTACCAGCACCTCAAATACCCAACTAGGACACGGGTGCTGCCTGCTTCCATCATGTGCAAAGGCAATCCATCTTCTTATCCCACGTCTGCCTGCCTTACACAGAAGCTGCCTCATAGCAAGTGCCATGAGGATAATCCAATCTCCGCCTGGAGGGACAGGAAGACACTGAGGAGGGTCAAATTTATACTTCCTGTCCCTACCTGGTTGTAGGCGGGTCATCTCTCATGGTATGCTGTCATGGAGGATAAAAGGAAAAAATCTGCCTGAAAAGCTCCTCCAAAAAAAAAAAAAAAAAAAAAAAAAAAAAAACTGTGAACCTAGTCTTAGACTAATGATTGGAAGCCGAAAAGAATGGCACCTGTTGCAGGTTGTGCACCGCATGCCTATAATAAAGTTGTAAAGGGGTTTGGGGACTGCATTGTACAAAATGAAGCAGTAAGCATTCCTACCCTATTAATATTCGAGTAAGAGCAATTTAGAGGAATATTAAGAAGGCAGTAAAATGGAACACTGCATCATACATCACATATGAAGCTAGAAATTAATTATTAATGGTATACATACATGTCTGGAGAAGACACTGGACGCTTATTTCCGGGTTTTCCGGCTGCACCATCCTTGCTGGATTCTAGAGGCAAAGTTTAAAAGCAGATTAAAGAACATCCTCCATAGGGAGGGAGGGGTTTATTTCTGTATATGTTTCCAACATACCTTGCAACCACCTAACTTGGGTGGCAGGTCCATACCCCTTCTCATTACGTGCTGCAATACGGAAGATGATGGCAGGTTTTGTGGTATAGTCTATATGAGCATTTGAAAGGCTCGAGGACTGCACCAGGCAGGAGGGATTAGGGCCACAGTATACCCGCATGAATGCCAACTGAGCTGGTGTTGTTTTCTGTTCTCCACTGCTCTGACTGCTCTGAATTGCAAGATATACTGAGTACTCTATGATCTTCCCAGAAGTGACAGAAGGAGGTTCCCACGTCAGGTGAGCACCATCTGGGCTCTGCAAGGGAGAAAATGAATTCATTATTACATGTTAAACTTTAGTTTTTACTTTAGATTTTTCTTTGTCCTTTTACATATAATGGCCACCAGTAATATAGAAGGGAAAAAAATTAAAATAAAATGAGCTCAGCACGCTGCTGAACTGAGTGATAGTAAAAAAATTTAAAGATTGCTATAGCTAACATTTTACTTCATTTTTACAATGGTTAAGCTGCCTATATGGCAACTATCCAACCAAGCATTTACCTTGCTGATCTTTATGGCACAAGGAGCACCTGGGAAACCAGGCAGGCAGGTCTTAAAGGCCGAGATTTCACTGAATGGTCCGCGACCACAGGCATTTATGCCAGCAACACGGAACTTGTAGGCAGTGCCTGGCTGAAGTTCCTGCTTCTTTAACTGAGTGTAATCTGGGAGAGCACCGGAGTCATCCTGAAATATTCAAGAAAGAGCATAAGCTTATATGCAACTATAAAAACACAATGGAATTTGCACATTAAGTGCGCATCACGAGGAGTAAATCATTGTTCATGCAGTACATTCAGTATGACATGGAATATACTCTAACTGAAAAGTTAAAAGATCGTACACAGATTTATTCACACATTACCAAGAAGAATAGCAGAGGAACTTCACAAGGTAGAGTCCTAAGAAAAGTATTCACTAGGCCTGCACAATATATCGCCAAAGCAATTGCAATTAATCGCCATATCGCAATCGCCAATTGGCCGACCCAAAAATGCTGCAATTATACTACCATATTTTCCGCTTTATAAGACAAACTTATTCCCCCCCAAAAGTGGGGGGAAAATGGCAGTGCGCCTTAAAAAGCAATGGTTGACTTTTTACGTGGTTGACACGGATGTATCGCCGTCCGCTATGTCCCTACAGTGTGGGGAGGGAGGAGGGGCTGGAGGCAAGTCGTTATTTTAATGAACAAATGTTCTTTTATTTATTCTATTTATCTGTTCTGTGCAGCGCTATTAAGAAAATGGCAAGTTTTGTATTTTGTACTTTTGCAGTAATGCAAATATATGTTATTTAATTTAGTAAAAGAGGTTTTATTTTGAAAAACACTCTGCATTTCAGTTCTTGAGTTAAGCATAACTACATTTCAGCATTATCAGTAATTTGTGTGTGCTTTAGCCTTGAAAATCCAAGCAAATAGACCTCTAGCACAATTCTCTTAAAATATCGCATCGCATACCGTTATCGCAATTTTTAGGGCCCTAATCGCAATTCCCATATCGTGCAGCCCTAGTATTCACTAATGCTAAAAGATCTTCTTTAATGCAGACCTACAAGCAGGTTACTGTATTTGGATCTGTCAGTACCCTAAATGTGCCCACACGCTTTAAATATCTGTCATTCAAATGCTCTTCCTCCTGCCAAACTCTTGAATATACGCTCGACCATATATGCATTTTCAATGGGTAGAGTAGAAAGCCGTGCCAGACACTTATAGCAGTGATTTTTCTTCCAAGAGAAGAGTCATTGAAATTCAACGCACCTGATCCTTCTGTTTCTCAACATTAGAATGGCAGCTACCCCCCAGCAGGTTTGTCCGACAATAGCTTAAAGGTGTTTTCCGGGGTTTTAATATTGATGACCTCTACGGTACCCCCGCCAGAGAGGGCTGCGCTCGTGCCAGTGCAGTCTTCCTTTCACTGTTTAACTGCTCGCCTTCTACATCACCGTGGTGAGCAGGTGAAATTAAAAGAAGCCGTCCTATTCACTTCTAGGGGACGGCTCTGTAATATACACTTGAATAGAAGGGAGCTGTCCTTTGGAAGTGAATAGGGAGGCTTATTGTAATTACACCTGCTCGCAGCTGCGATGTCGACAGCGAGCAGGCAAACGATGATGGGAAGGGTGCGCTGACACGAGTGCAGCCATCTCTTCAAACAGGTGATTGGTGGGGGTGCTGGATAGGTCATCAATATTAAAATCCAGGAAAACCCCTTTAAAGGGGTTGTCTCACTTCAGCAAATGGCATTTATCATATAGAGGAAGTTAATACAAGGGGCTTACTAATGTATTGTGAGTGTCCATATTGCTTCTTATTCCATTACATTATACACTGTTCATATCGAGGGGTTACGACCAACCAGCAATTCAGCAGTGGAGGCCGTGTTTGCAGACTATAGGAGAACACAATTGCCTCGACGCGCGCTCCTGGGCACTAGAGAGGCGGGCACTTTTTCCTATAGTGGTGTGCAAGTGTGGCCATTTGCTGAAGTGAAACAACCCCTTAAATGTTTAGCCTTCATTTTATTTCAATTAACATTAAAGGGGTTTTGTCCTGCCATATAAGGATGACCTATTGTCAGGATACGTCAGCAATATCTGGTCGGCCAGGGTCAGCTGTTTGAAGAGGAGGCTGCACTCCATGCGAGCGCTGTCTCCTTGTCATTACACTACGTGTTGTCTCCTCTGGAGTGGTGGCGTAGTTTAATTGCGAGTACTAACTCCATTCAAGTGAACGGAGAGAGTACTTATTACACTGGACTTCTGAGATGGGCAGTGTAATGAACAAACAGCAGCACTTGCATGGAGCACCGTCTTCTCTTCAAACAGCTGATCAGCAGTGGTGCCGGGTGTCAGATCCCAACCAATCAGATATTGATGACCTATCCCGACAATAGGTCAGCAATATATATGACAGGACAACCCCTTTAACTGGAGAACGAACAGAACACTTACCAGGTGACCTCCCTTCCAGCTCTTCAGCTGCAGAGCTGCTAATTCTCAGGCTCATCTCCATGGCGGCACCACTTCTTAGACCATCTGATTTACACTGTGCATTGGCAGCTCAAGACATTTCCTACATGCCCAACCCTGTTGTTAGATTGGCCTAAACGGCTTATGTGAGCAGTGCTGGCAGCAGGTAGTGTCTTGGGGTACCGAACACACAAAGCATCAGAAAATCTGAGAAGTGGCGTGGCCATCTTGGATGGCCAAAGAGGAGCCCGGAAACTGACTGATCTGCAGCTAAAAAGAAAAAGGAGGGCACGATGTAAGTGTTATGTTTGCTCCCCAGTCAATGTGAATTGTTTTAGCATGATGCAGAGGTTTGCTTTGAAGTTAAATCTATCCATGGGAAAAATCCTCGACCCTTTGTTTTCTGCTTTATAACTGCAGTTGTACATGCTGCAGGTCCATATGCATTCAATGGGGCAAATTCACATGATGCCAGATGCCCCGGTATCTATCTGCACCATGAAGTGTCATGCCAATTTCTCACCAAGCAGAAAAATCTATTAACAATGGGTGGGAGTAGGAGGATGGATTTTAAGCAGATTCCATGCAAATTTCAGGAACAGAACGCACGTAAAAAACCTGCTGTGTGATCATACCTCAACATACCTCATTATGTCAGTTATCCACAATACTCTCATCCTATTAAGTTAGCATTACATAAGAAAATACTCTGCTACTCACATCATTAGTAGAATCATCAGCAGGTAAGTAGTAATGTGTGACCATCATATTAGTAGCTTTGATAACGCCTACGTCAAACCACTGGTTCTCTTTTTTTAACGGAGCTTTCGGCTGCTGTGGTGGAGAATCTTGCTTCTGTTAAAAGAAATATAAAACAAAATATATTGTCTCCGAAGCACCTTTTGGCACACTGAGCATGCCAATACTAGTTTTACTTACTGACTCAATGCCGTTTGCCACTTCGGTAAGTGCTGCTGCCGCCTGCATTTTAGCAGGACTAGCGATCACCACAGGTTGAGGTGCAGTGAATGTGTTCGTAGGAGCCAAACCTTTAAAGGAAGTGTTAGGGTCAGAATCTGTTAAACACGTAATTTACCTACAATTTACTAGCCTATAAAATAACGTGTGCTCTGCTACTTTATTAGAGATTATAATAAGACTTACTGTCTGTAGCAGTAGATGGCAGAAGTGACACAGCACTGGTCACTGCACTAGTAAGCTCATTAAGTCCATTGCTTTCACTGGCAGGGTCATTGAGGCTGTCTGCTGGTGCCAAGGCCTCCGTAGGAACATGGTGCAATTGCTGTATCTGAAGTTGCTGTAACTGCTGTTGCTGTAGCTGCTGCTGCTGTAACTGCTGTTGCTGTAGCTGCTGCTGTAACTGCTGTTGCTGTAGCTGCTGCTGCTGTAATTGCTGCTGTTGTAGCTGCTGCTGCTGTAACTGTTGTTGCTGTAGCTGCTGCTGTTGATGCAACTGTTGCTGATGCTGCAATTGTTGCTGCAACTGTTGCTGATGCTGCAACTGTTGCTGTTGAAGCTGATGCTGTAACTGTTGCTGATGTTGGGCTTCTTGTAGCTGTTGCTGCTGATGAACCAATGCTGCAAGTTCTTGCTGCGTTAGAACTATGGGTATCGTGGTGGTGGGTCCTTCAGACGTCAGATGACGCAGCTCCGCATGAGCCACGTCAGAGGTGTCCATTGGCTCTCCAGCTGCTGCTTGGAAACCCATAGAGACAAAAACAGATACGAGTTGCAGAAGACAGAGACAAAAGTCTATTCAGATATTCTACCACAGCTCAATATATACACTTGTCAGTTTTCTTATACAGTTTTCTTCCTTATGCATTTATAATTATCATTAAGCGCCTCTATTGATATTACAATACGATTTATGGGTTTGTCCAATATTAGCTACACACTGCAAACTAGATAGTTCTGATTTCAACCACACACGCTATAGGACTTACCCATCACTGCTTGCTGTGCAGCCTGCAGCACGGCCTGAATAGCCAGGGCTTGAGCCTCTTCTGTGGCAGCAGCTTGGGCAGCAGCTTCAGCTGCAGCTGTAACTGCCAGTTCTTCTGGTGTTAACCCTGTGACCATGAGCGTCGTTGTCTGCCCCTCTGCCATAAGTTCCTGAGGGAGGGACAACTGTTCTACAGCCTGCTGCTCGGCTGCTGCAGCAGCCTCCTGAGCATGTTCTGCTTCCATTGCAGCTTGTAGCTCTGCTTCGGTATGCTCCGGCACCGCAGTGTCCATAGGCTGTGCCTCTGGCTCTGCCTGAACATCTTCAGGAGGCTGGAGGATGTCAGCAGAGAGGGGAGCTTCACTCTGCTCAGTGCAAGGGACCGCTTCTGGACCCTGCACGCCGTCTTCCGTAGGTGGGTCAGTCAAAGATGCAATATTCTAGGAGGAGAGAAAAGGGTGAATGATTACTCTCAGACTAAAAATTAAGTAAAAAAAAGCTTTAAAGACATGAAGTATACAGTCCCATAAACTTACTGGTACAGAAGGACCAGGTATTGCTGTTGACTGTGTTACAGTTGTCACTGCCCTGGAGACAACTGGAACTGCTGAATGTACTGGAGAAGAAGAGGCTTCCACTGCTACAATAGTCACAGAGGACGTTGCAGCGGAGTCACTGGGGGTGCTACTTGAAGCAGATTCCTCAGTGGGTACAGTCTCCTCCTCTCCTTGCCCATTTGCAGCTGGTGTCTGGTCTAAAAAGATAAAAGGGTCATAAACCAATTAAAAAAAGGTGTCAATTTTATCACACTGTAAATAACTTAAGGTCCTACTACACGGAGTGAGAATATAGTTCTTGTGCATGCAAGCGGAAATTAACGAGAATCATGTGATTTAAGTATTAAAAATTCAAAGACGAGTGACAAAATCGCTAATTTCTTGTCCACTGATCTTTCAGCAAAAAAATAAATAATTATCGCTCCATTAATAGATCCGTTCGTATACTATGGAGTCATCTACTCGCTAAAGATCTCATACCACCCTCTTGACAAGGCATCTGTCCATTTATTTTTATTTTTTTATCTGATTATTTTTGTAAATAGCTTTTTGAAATTTACCATTAAAGACCCTTATACAATCAAGTACAAAATGTAGCTACATATTGTGTTCATGGGATTACAGAGAATAATTTCCTTCAGGATATTGGAAAACATTTTCTATTACAAACAGTGCCCTAAAGCACAACTCCCAACATACCCAAAACACCCTCCCCCCACCCTTCAGCATTGACCGTCCATTTAAGGGTTAACCAATATTGCTCAGCCATCGATTCCAGAGCTTTTCAAGTTATGGAGGACAACGCCGCTTCAAGAAAACAATTTTCTCATACGTCAGCATCGTGTTTACTTTTATTTCGGAACTCATCCAATCCCGGGGAACATGCTTGGATCCAATGTAACGCTTGAAATTTCCTGGCTACATATAAATAGCCGTCCCACTGCTATCCTATCTTTGTCATCCACGCCAATCTCAGTCATATATCCCAGAATACATATATTTTAGGCTCCTGAGGAACTCTTATTAAGAAGGTTTTTTTTAATTAACTCTAGTACACCCGTCTTGAAACTATCCAGTCTCGAGCACTGCCATAGCATGTGTAATAAATCTGCTGGTTCCATCTAACATTTTGCATCCGTTCTGATGCCAATACGATGTAAAAACTCTGGAGTTTTGTAAACCCTATGTATCAGTGGCGTACACACAATCCATGGGGCCCCGGTGCAAAACTGAACCATGGGGCCCCCCTTCCCGTCACCGCCCCCCCAACATCCGTCCACCAATAGCAGAGTTAGGCTACTTTCACACCTGCGTTAGGTGCGGATCCGTCTGGTATCTGCACAGACGGATCCGCACCTATAATGCAAACTCTTGTATCCGTTCAGAACGGATCCGTTTGGCTGCAAGCAGCGTTTTGGTGTCTGCCTCCAGAGCGGAATGGAGGCTCAACGGAGGCAAACTGATGCATTCTGAGCGGATCCTTATCCATTCAGAATGCATTGGGGATGAACTGATCTGTTTTGCACTGTTTGTGAGAGCCCTGAAACGGATCTCACAAGCGGACCCAGAAACGCCAGTGTGAAAGTAGCCTAAGGCTACTTTCACACTGGCGTTTCTGGGTCCGCCTGTGAGATCCGTTTCAGGGCTCTCACAAGCGGACCAAAACGGATCAGTTTAGCCCCAATGCATTCTGAATGGATAAGGATCCGCTCAGAATGCATCAGTTTGCCTCCGTTGAGCCTCCATTCCGCTCTGGAGGCGGACACCAAAACGCTGCTTGCAGCCAAACGGATCCGTTCTGAACGGATACAAGCGTTTGCATTATAGGTGCGGATCCGTCTGTGCAGATACCAGACGGATCCGCACCTAACGCAGGTGTGAAAGTAGCCTAACTCTGCTATATTTCTGTAGCCGGCAACCTCTGACTGCCCAGTTGGGCTGAAACTACTACACCCAACATGTTCTGGCAGTAATAGTAAATGGATATTGGTGTAATTCTGAGCTACTAGTCTATATAATACATATGTATTATATAGACTAGTAGCTCAGAATGGCACCAATATCCATTTACTATTACTGCCAGAACATGTTGGGTGTAGTAGTTTCAGCCCAACTGGGCAGTCAGAGGTTGCCGGCTACAGAAATATAGGAGAGCTAGTTATAAAGCCAGCCCCTGCCAGCCCCCAGCAGACCCTACTCTGAGTCTATTCTGAGCAATTATGAAGACCTTTTTTTTATTTTATTTTTCTTTACAAATCTAATCTTATCTTCATTTCGGACCGGCACCTGCATCTTCGCGAGCTTCCGGCGCCTTCTCCCTGCTGCGTCTCGGCGTCGTTGTGCGTCTGCGCAGCCTTGGGAAGCATCATGTCCGGTGCGGCCGCCCAATAGGAAATGACGAGGCACGCCGCACCGCCGCACCCACGGGAGAATCAGGGGGAGGAGACTGAAGGAGGGTAGGGCTGGCACATAGCACATAACACTGGGAGGCGGGCCCCGGGTCGGCCGCCTGGTTTATACAGGCAGGCACAGCACTACTGCAGGGCGGGGCCAGGGGTCCACAGGCGGCCGGGCCCCCTGGAGGGCCGGGCCCGGTCGCAACTGCGACCCCTGTATGTACGCCCCTGCTATGTATGATAAATAGTTGCGACAATTTCCCACTTTCACTCAATAACACTTTTGGTATGGCCTCTAGGATGTCATCCCATTGTTCTTTGGGTATCTCGTCCACCCTCTCATTCTGGATAGTGGATGTGCCTCCAGGAATTTATCCAAGAGCATTTGATAAATTATTGATATTAGTCCCATTTTATCACCCCTCCCTACCATTAACTGTAAGGAGGTATCCCTATGTATCATATCACTACGGTTTTTTAAACATTTCATTAAATGCGTGCCATATTTGCAAGTATTGATAGAAGCTGTTCCTTGGTAGATTATAGGTCCCCTGTAGGTTGGCGAATGTTCCAAGCACCCCCTTGTCTAGCAGGTCGCCCAATCACTACTTTGATCTGCCAATGTGGAAAACACTTTAAAGGGAGGAATTCAGGAAGCATGTGGATGTTCCATAAGGGAGTAAATTCTGTGACTCCAGTAACTCCCCTCAATTGTTTGGATTTCTCCCATGCTTTCCTCATCAGCCCAACAAGCGGAGTACGTTTATCCACTAGCGGTATTCCCGACCCTTCTAACACCGACAGGACAAAGTATTGGCCCGTCATGTCCATGTTACCCAGATATGTCCAAGTGCTGACATTGTGCCGCCAAGTAATATATGCAGGGATTGTGCAATGCCAGACCACCCGCATGCTAAAAGTATGGAGTTCATTTTCTGGAACCCATCTAGTGATATCCAGACCGGGGCATCATTTTTAGAAGGGTAACTCTCCCCACCACTGATCGGAACAATTTACACCATGTATTGGACTAGAGTGTAAACTTTGCAAGCATTGGTGTTAGATTCAGCTCCTCAAAGTCCTCCAGACGAGGTGAAATGTTCATCCCCAAATATTTAATCGTTTTAACACAAGGAATATTGTTCTCTAGAGCAGTTGTCGAGGAGATCTGACCATCCAGAAACAAAAGGGCCGACTTATGACAGTTTATATAGTCAAACCAGACAGCTCCCCGAATTGGCCAATCAGCGAAATGGTCTCCGACAGATGTGGCCGTATCCCCCAAAAACAGCAGAGTGTCATCGGCGTACATATCTATTTTGTTGTGGACTGATCCATATTGGAAGCCCTTTATCGCTGGGGAGCCAAATACTGCTGCTGCAAGTGGTTCAATCGCTACTGCAAACAATAAGGGGGACAGTGGACACCCCTGATGGGTCCTTCTAGCTAGCCTAAAGAATGAAGATTCTCTCTCTCCCCCCTCCCCCCCCCCCATTTGATCGAATGCGTGCTCTTAGATCCGGGTACAGCGTTAGCACCCACATAAAACACTGACCAAAGCCCATTGCCCGTAGCGTACAACAAATATCCCCATTCCACACTATCGAATGCCTTAGCAGCGTCAAGTGATAGGATTGCCCCATCTCCGCCCGAAACTGAAGACTGGTGAAGACTCTACGTATGCTGATAGCAGTAGATTTTTGGGGCATAAATCCAGTCTGATCTCAGTGGATTATGGACAATATCCCTTTGTATAGTCTCAACACAAGAGTCTTGGCCAGTATCTTAACGTGCGCTGCAAGCAACGAAATATGCCTATGTGAGTCCGGTAGTTTGGGAACCTTTCCCGGCTTAGGTATCACCACAATGAGTGCTTCCTGTATTGATTCAGGGAGAAAGCCCACCTCTAGGAAGTGCTGGAAAACCTCCAATTCAGGAAGCAACACCCCGCAAAACTTTTTATATACCTCAAATCGGAAGACAGTCAGTACCTGGGGCCTTTTCATTTGCCATGGTATTCAATGCGGTATCCAATTCTTCCAGGCTTAATGGGGCGTCTAACATTTCCTTATCTTCCCGTGATAATTTGGGTAGATCAATTCTGTCCAGAAATTCCACAATCTCTGCCTCTGCGCAGGAGGTCTTAGATGTATATAAAAGAGGAATAAAAGTTCTCCAAGATCTCCCCTGTACTTTTCCTACTCTGCCATTGAGGATTCACTAGTTCAGTAATACAGGATGACTCCTGCTGGGCCTGGGAAATGACAAAGTAAATGCCCCACTTTTTCTCTTTCTGCGAAGAAGTGTCTATAAAATTGTCTGTCTGCCACTTGAAGCAAACATCTTAAATTTTCCAGCGCTTCCATTAAGTGTATACTAGAGGTCAATGAGGGAGCTCAAACAAATGTCGATTCAGATTCCTTTACCCTTTTTCATGCATGCGGACATCTACTTTCCTAGAATGGGATTTATGCCTGCAGATTGGATCAATATCCCTCTTAAAAAGCCTTTCATAGCATTCCCATATAGTGTGTATTGATGCCGTATCTGCATTAAAAGAAAAGTATTCCCTCAAGGTCCTTCATATCGCCCAGAACTTGCTGGCAGAAAGCATTACACCTCCACATCTTGGGTCCTGGTACCAATAGACCAGGATAATTCCACCTATAAAAGGGAGTGATCCGAAAGGAATTTAGGGAGGTATTCCGTGGAGTGTATTAATGGAAACATGGCATTGTTAACTAGAGCCAAATCAATTGTCGATAGAGAGGAATAAGTAGACAAATTACATGAATCACTGCGTTCTGCAGGGTACTGTAGTCTCCAAATATCTAACAAACCTATCTCTGTCATAATATTGCGAATAGGAGATGGTCCTGGAAGTCTACCAATACTAAGCGCTCTACATCTATCCACCCCCTTGTCCGGCACATTATATAAAAAAAAAAAAAAAAAAAAAAAAAAAGACGCTCAACCAAGGAATCCCTGCATATTGAGCTAAGATATCGAATATAAAAGTCTCAAGGGAACCACCGAGAATGTAGGGGGAATATATACCACCACCAAAATCATTCGCACTGCACCCACAGTACAAAATAAACATATGAGCTTCCCTTCAGAGTCGACATGTTCCCGCAAACATTCAAAACGAACACTTATGAATGAAGATGCTTACCCCCCTAGAATACGAGGAGAACATTGCATGCGATGAGAAGCCCACCCATGCCTTCTTTACCCTAATGACCGCTTGTGGGTCTCTTGTAGACAGTATATAGCTGGACAAACCCGCATCAAGTATAAAATCTACTCTGGCATTCTGTTGCATCGGCCATTCCCCTCACATTCCAGCTAATTATCTTAGTCGTATGAGTCATTTCTTAATATTTTCCAGTAGCTATGTCTCATAGCCTAAATCCACTGGCACATCAATCCCTGCCCTACCCCTGGTAACCAATCCATGCTGAAGTGTGGTAAACCCCTTCCTCCCGGCCCTTTTAACCCCCCCAATTAGAAAACACCAGGCCAAGTGGCCAGTAATGGACCATATAACCCCCCCAACCTGAGCAAACTCTCCCGAACATGCCCAACATATTATGCAGCATAGCCCAGCCCTGTGCCTAGAGTCACACGGACTAGAGTCTCTCGATAAAGTCACACATGACACTCGCACTCCTGTTGGTACCTTTCAAGTATAAGTCCCATTCAGGTCTGCACCTCTGGAACCATCGTCTCCTTTTCCCACGGTATCAGATGAAGGGAAGGAGACAAACCATATAAACAGAGGGGGACACCGCCCCCAAGAAGAAAAAAAAAAAAAAAAAAAAAAAAAAAAAAAAAAAAAAAAGCTGAAGATAGTAAGGCCACTCCTCCACAGGATCTCCTTATCTTAATGTGCCAACGTCCTTTGTCTTCACTTGGTTCTCGCGTAGATCTTGACATTTCAGCGCCTCCTCCGGATCACATTGCGTGGTACCCATGGCTGCCACCCTCAATTCCGCCGGGAACATCATGGAGTATGGAATTTGAAGAAGCCGCATGATATCCAGGAAATGCGCCTTTTTTTCTGGACTTCAGTGGAGTCGTCTGGAAAGAATGAAATCTGTACTCCACCAATAACTAAATCTGGATGATCTCGTGCGCGTCTCAATATAGTGTCCCCATCTTTGAAATAAAGTATTTTCGCTAGAATCGGACGTGGTGGTCTCTCTGTATAGACGGTCTCGTGGGCACCCTGTGTGCCCATTTCACAGCATAAAGAGATGATAGGAACTTTTGCGATATCCACTTCTCAATATAATCAATAGTGTTTACTGCTTGCGCATTTTCAGGGACACCCACAATTCTGATGTTGTTGCGCCGCTACCTATTCTCCAGGTAGTCTGTTTTGGCGAACACAGCAGCAATATCACGAGCGGATCATCTTGGCCGCCATTTTGAGAGGACCGGTTTCATCTTCCAGGCCAGAAGCCCGTTTTTTCCACTTCAGTGGTTCTCTCTGCAATTTTATGTAAATCAACTATGCAGACGCAAAACGGTCAAAGTTTTTGCATCTTGAAAGCAAACTGATGTGAATAAGACCTAAATCCCATCAGAAAAACATGACAGACATCCCTGATATGAGTGTTTTTACAACAGTAGGCTATCCCTGTGTGATGCTGGGGTAATCCGGACCCTCACCGTCTCATCTAGGAGTCCTGATTTTTACTCAAATCCTGCACAAAATAATCCTATATAGATCACCGAGCTCAGCTTCTCTCCCGCCATCAAACCCTGTGCTCTCAAGACAGGGTAGCAGAAACCACCTGACAGGTTCACTTTAAATATGAGGGGCAGGTCTCTTCTGCAAACTGGGCAGGCTTTAAAAACATACAGTACCGTTCTTAAAGGGGTTCTGCAGTTAAATGTGTGTTGTGAAGCAAACAGAGTTAAAAGACTTCGTCTTTGGACGTTTGACCTGCTTGCCATTCATTTTCAACTTTTAGACTACTACAGTAGCAGATGAAAAATATATATCCTTCGAACTGTGCTCGCTTCACTGGTGTGAATGTAGATGTGGTAGCATACATGTTTCAGATACAGAAAACATACAAACACCCCCCCCCCAAAAAAAAAAAGCTCAGCAGTGACATAGCGAACCTGGTCTCATTCAACTTTCTAATACACCGTTTCCAGATCTATTTGTTTGCAAGCGGAAGCATTTTATATTTGCATCCAAAATGCGTCCTTGTCGTGTGCTCTTCACACATGGACATTAGAAAGAAGCTCTGATATAGAGGAAGAGATGATTCTTGTGCATCAGAGCCTCCTTTTTAAGGCCTATTTCACACTGCCAGTAGGTTGGTCCAGCATAGAATAACGGGAACAAACCAGACAAAAAACGCTGCATGCAGCAAGATTTGTCCGGCCGTTTCACGGCCAGACCCCATTATGATTATTAGGGCCGGATGGCATATGCAAGTGTGAAACAAGCTTAACACATCCTGCAACTGTGAGGAGCACCTTTCCTGGACAGAATTTCAGAGTTTTTGTACAGCAGAGTGTGTCTATAGGCTTGGGCTCAAACTGCCTATATTAATACCGACGGTCCTGGCATTGTGTAGTCAGAGAACTTACATCTTACCAGAGAGGAGTTTGGGACTCTTCCCCAGCAGAATCAGGCACATGCACATGGTTCTGATGATATACGCACTGTGTTAATGCAGTAAGACAACGTATAATATCCTCAGGACTGATCTGCACAATGCACATGCCCAATAAAAACACTATTAAATAACTGGCCAAACAGGAATTAGGCACAAAGCCTAAAGCAATGAAAAGTGTATAGCTTTGAGTGCCCGTGATTTAAATTTACCTTGATTCGTCCCCATGTTGGAGGTGACTGTTGTGGAAGTATGGGTTGTTCCCGTCTCATGCGTTTCACAAGGTGGGTTTGAGCAGACCTGTTGCGTAGGAGCTGCAGGGGGTGGATTGCTTCCCATGCTGGACGAAGATGTAGTTGCAGTGTTGGTGGTATTTGTTTCGTGGGTCTCACACGGCGGGTTGGAGCATACCCGTTGTTCTAAAGTGTTGGGCTGCGATTCAGACGCCATCATAACAGTCCCTGTAGAAGTTGTCTGATGAGTCTCACCAGTGGTTTGTTCTGTGCCATTACCAGACCTTGCTGTAGTTTGGGTGTTTGTAGTACCAGTTTCATGAGTCTCACAAGGTGGGTTAGAACATACTGGTTTTGCACTCTGATCATCATCACTTGCTTTGTCGGCAGACAAACTCATAGTTGTACTTGTGGAATTTGCTTGATGGGTCTCACAAGGATCACCGTCTGAATGCTGCTGGTTACTTTCAGGTGTTCCAGAGTTTATGCAGGATTTGGCCGTGGTTGCAGTTTGAGTAGTGCCAGTCATCAGAGTCTCACAAGGATGTTTCGAGGAGAGTGACTGCGTTTTAGCAGGACTTGACTTTTCACCATCTTTGGTAGATGCCGCACCACTATTTTCCACCTCTATAAGGTTAGATGACCCAGAACTGTAATCTGCCTGCACCGACATGGTCGTTTTTGTGGAAATGGTTTGATGAGTCTCACATGGTGGGTTGTTTAGGGTTCTATTTTGGTTCTCTGAAAGTCCTGTGCCTATATTTGATCTTGCTGTGGTTGGCGTGTGAGTAGTGCCAGTTTCATGATTTTCAGATGGTCGATTTATACACACCCTAGCAACATCACTTGGCTGCTCCGATGCCAAGTTAGACGAAGCCGTAGTAGCAGTGTTGATAGTATTAGTCTCATGGGTTTCACAAGGTGGGTTGGAGCAAACTTGCGGTACCTTTTCTGACTGAACATTGGCATGCGAAGTCATGACAGTATGGGTAGATACAGTCTGGAAAGTCTCACATGGCTGATTATGCGCCTGTCTCTGCAAGAGCTCGTTCTGTTCAGTGCCAATATTTGACCTTGCAGTTGTGGGAGTTGGAGTTGTGCCGGTATCATGAATTTCACGTGGTGGATTAGAACACACATTACCTGCCGTTTCTGGCTGTCCGCTGCCAATGTTTGCTGTTGCTGTAGTTGATGTCTGGGTGGTTCCAGTATCGTGGGTCTCACAAGGGGGATTAGAACATATTCTTACTACAGTCCCTGGTTGTCCACTGGTGATATTTGACATTGCTGTGGATGACGTTTGTGTGGTTCCGGTTTCGTGAGTTTCACAAGGAGGATTGGAACAGACCCTGACAATGTTGCCATTTGCCTGACCTAGAGCTGTAGCTACAAATGTTCCTGGTTCCTGGCCTTCACAAACAAACTGCAAGGTGCCACCTGGTTGTTGTACAATGCTGTTGAGGTTGACAAGGGTGGTGGTTGCAGTATTTGTAGTTCCTGTTTCATGTGTCTCACAGGGAGGATTGGAACACACAAGTGTAACAGTGCCAGGCGGCTGGTCTCCTTGACCTGAATCTGCTATAGTTACAGTTGCAGTGGGTTGATCACTGGTTGGTGAAGCCAAGATGGAGACAGGAAGGTCATGCACGGGTTGTGCTTCAACCCCACTAGGAGTGGTGATTAACGTTACTTGGGTTGGCTGCGATATTGGCTGAGGGGGAAAAAAATTACATAGTTACTACAGTTGAAAAAAGACAAGTCCATCAAGTTCAACCAAGGGATAGGTGGGATAGATTGCGAAAACTATAAAAGGACTTGTGCAGCGCATATGTAAGGGGTATGAGGAAGCATTAGCACTGGCTGTAACTTTGCCCTTAAATTATTACTCTACCAACTGCATAGCTCTCAGAACAAAAATTGTACAAACCTTTTGATATGACATATGTGTGGGTACACTTTCAATGAAACGTAATAAAATGTCATGCTACATACCTGCATAGTGATTGTTGGTGTGCTCAGACCAGAGGCCGCAGTCAGAGAAGTTTGTGCTGCAGACATTGTAATGGCTCCAGGATTAATCACTTGACTAGAAAGGGTTGCAATGGTTCCCAAAGTATTTATTGGAGTTGCAAGGGAAGCAGTGTTATGCACCCCAGCTCCTGCCAGGCTTGAAGAAACTGTCCCTGTGACAGTGCCTAAACTGGTCATCCCTGGTTATAAAGAGAAAAACTAAATGTAATATCGCTGTTGGTGCATTTAACCTTTTTCAACACACAATATGGTAAATTAAATTGTGCTATTAAAAATACTTATCCCCCAAAAAGGCCCACAGGAAAAAAAGTTACAGCTACAAGGGTTTAGCGCCATACATAACATGGTCTCACATACTGTAGCAGAGCCATTTTTTTGTCATGGGCTGGATCACATTTTCCTTTCCAATCCTTACACAGTACTCCTGTTAGGACCCTTTCACACGAGCAAGTATTCCGCGCTGGTGCAATGCGTGATACGAACGCATTGCACCCGCACTGAATCCGGACCCATTCATTTCAGAGGGGCTGTGTACATGTGCGTTGGTTTTCACGAATCACTTGTGCGTTGCGTGAAAAAAATCACAGCATGTTCTATATTCTGCGATTTTCATGCAACGCTGGCACCATAAAAGTGAATGGGGCTGCGTGAAAACCGCATCCGCAAGTGTGGATGCGAAGCGTTTTTTCACGGATGGTTGCTAAGAGATGTTGTTTGTAAACCTTCACGCGCGTGAAAAACGTATTAAATCGCATTGCGCCCGCGCTATAAAAACTGAACAACTGAAAGCAAAACTGAATGACTGTTTACGAAATCTCGCATTTTTCACTGACTGCATTCACAACACATCCGGACCTAATCCGCACACACTCGTCTGCAAGGGGCCTTACGGAGAACCAGTGCAAATGCCAGCCAGCCAAAAGAACCATTGCATGCAACTGTATTTGTCCGTCTGAAACCCAGCATTTATGCAGGAACGCAGCCAGATCAACAGCAGCCCTCATCACAGTCAATAGGGCTTTGGTGGTGAAGTAGTGGATCCGGCAGCACCAGATCCTGCGAGATCTGTAAGGCTGCTCTGTGCCTGTTGGATCTCTTAATGGAGATGTGAACGAGGCTTTAGACTCTGTTCACATGTGTCTGAGTGTTCAGTGCAAGTTCAACTGGATTTGATAGGGTGTGTGTGTCAACAAATTTCACCTCTACAGCAGATTTCACATCTACAATGTGTGCAAACATTTTAAGAATATTACCTGTGGTACCCTTAACAACTAGGGTTGTTACGGTAGGTTTGACAGACGATACAGTTACAGGTGTGACTAGTCTGACGCCACCCATTGGAACGGTTCGGAGGAAAGTGCCAGGCTGGCCATGTGCCCCCTTTAAAACAACCTGTTAATGTAAATGAAAAACTTATTTAGAATGTGGAATAGTATTTTAGAATGAAAATGAACACGCTCATGTTTGTACACAGACCTGGGTTAATCCCTGCTGACCATGACTTGTAAGCTTGGGGACAGCGGTAATTATTTTAGCAGGAGTTCCAGTGCCTGATGTTACCATCTTAGTTGTCAGGATGGTGATTGGTGACTTCATCCCAGCAGTGTTTGTAACACCTGTTATAAAAAGCATGCAGTTACAAAGGTAGTAATAAAATACATGACTGCTCTGGTGCTAGCATTAAAATTCAGTTGATATTTAAAATAATCATCTTTGACCCCTAATATTTTTTCTTTTGAAAACGATAAACAAATTGATGTAAAGCCTTGAAAGTCAGCAACTCTCCAACAAGGAGGACTGCAGGAGCTGCAAAATCCAGACGTTTTTGAGATTGGCACTCAAAAGTTCTACTTATTACAACTAAGGAAATGGCAAACAAGTTGTGGATACAAGCTAACCAAACTAAATCAGGAATTCATTTTACCCACCTGTTGCTCCTGCTTGTGTGATAATAGCAGACATAGGGATAGTCTTAATGATCGTTGTGGTACCAGGCTTTGTTGTGTTGGGCGATACGCTGCTGATGCCTAGGATGGTGGGTTTGGTGCCTGTTCCTCCAGCCTGTGTGGTCGTGATAATTGTTGTTGGTTTGCCATCTGCTGAGGTCACCAACTTCAGAATGGTTCCTGCAGGGAGAGGTCCCTTTGTCTGAAGAGAAATTTTTTTTTTTAATAAATAAGCAAATCTATAAAAAGGGACAGGAAAGTCAGTTTGTTGGGAAGGGTCAATTCTGCAAAAAATTAAAGGGCTTATTCAACTAACCATCATGCATGGAGATACAATTGCACAAATGACATAACAGTTGCGGACATAAATGCCTGACACACAAGTATAGGGCACAGGTCAGATTCTAATTAATGGAATCTGTGCACAATGCCCATCAGGTGCCCAACAAACGTGTGGGCAACAGTCCTGCCCAGTGAGAAGTTTCATCCCTCCACACTCAGGCAATTAAATATCTGTTTATTATTCATTAAATCACTTCAAAAAATAAAAATTACCTGAATAATCTGGGTTAAGGGCCCAGAAGACGCCTGTCCTGTTATAGCAGAGGTTTGGACTGGTTTGGTCTGAACTACAGACATCATTTTACCAAGATTTGAAATCTAAAGGAGAAATGCAGCGATTAGGTGATGACACACAGTGGAACATTTTCAATACATTTCAGTCCTTTAAAGGGGTTCTCCGGGAACTTTTTTAAATGGCTGCCAGGAAGCTATCCTCCTAGAATCTGAGGACTGGTTGCCACCACATGAAGAAGAGCTGCTGGGGAAGGAAGGAGTAGCCTGACAGGAACACTTCCCAATGCGCAGTATATGCAAATGCATAAGTATAATGTGTAAAGAGTCCCCAACCCACTTACCCCCCTAGACAACTTCAGTCCTGCTCACAATCTAGGACAGGTTGCTGGTGGCCATTTAAAGTAATTCCCAGAGAACCCCTTTAAACCTAATAAAAAATAAAATAAAATAAAGGGATCAGCAAAACTTACCAGGGTGCTGCCACCAGGCACAGAAATTGGACTTTTAACAAGAGTGATAGTCTTTGTGACACCGCCGACTACTGTAGTTACAACTTGGGCTTGCTGTGCAACTGTGACAGTGCCCGACTTATGCACTGTAATGATTGGACGAGTCTGTGTATTGGCTGCAGAAGAAACTGAAGTGCCCACTTGAGCTGCGGCAGTTTTCAGCATTCGTGTGGCTGGATTACTGACCTGTAAGGAAAAGTTTAAGCCACTGAAATCATCACCTACATCTAATAGTCAACCTGTCAAATGAGAAAAGTAATGTTTTTTTCTTATCCACATATAACTAACCTAGACTTGGTGGTTGATCATCTCAAAATAGTCACCTATGCAAAAATTCTAACAAAGAAACGGCCATTATGGGCTTATTGAATGTCAATGAGCTATAAAGGGGTATTCCAGTCGTGATAAGTTATCCTATATCCACAGGATAGGGATAATTATTAGTTCAATAGCGGTCCTACTGATGTGACCCCAAACCACTTGGTGCACCCCAAAAGACAGAACAGCAGGTCAGGCATGCACACTGCTGCGCCATTCAGTTCTATGGGAGTCCTAGAGATAGCTGGGACTGCTGCCTCTGGAACTCCTGAAAAGATGAATGGAACCTGCTGCTCTATTCATTTCAGGGGGCCCCTATTCTTGTGACAGGTGGGTGTCCCAGCGGTAGCACCCCCAGTGATCTAATAGTTATCCCCCTTTCCTGTCGATGGAGGAGATTTGTCACAACCCCTACATCCATCATATATTACAATCAGGTAACGCTGCTTTCCACACAGGATGAAAGCAAGCAGTATAAGACATGAAATCTACTTCCACAACTACTTGCCATAATTGGAGATGATGCCATTTTCATAGATGTTGGGAGTGTTGTGGTAGCAGATGACATGGCGACAGATTTTACCATGGCAGTTCCAGCAGGCATACTCAACATTGTTGGCGCAGAGGAGGGAGGGATCTTCTGTGTAGCAGCAGCTGCTGCAGCAAGAGCTGCCATGCCACTCATGGGCTGACTGCCACCAATAGTCTACGTGATAAAGACAAAACATTCCCAAAACAAGTTTAAAGTAATTGTACCAAATGGCTGGGATGCCTAAAACTGCAATATTTTGCAAGGGTAAAGAAAAATACTTACAGTCCCTTGTGCACTCTGGGCAGGTACCACCATTCGCACACCAGGAGGAAGAGATGTGACTGTTACAGGCGCTTTCCCAACTTGAGTAGCTGGCCGAACAGTAACGAGCGGTGTGCCCACTGTGGACTGAGGTCCGCCAACCTTCAGAACAGCTAGAAGATGAGATTATCACTATTTAAAGCTCTGTTCATTGTTGTGGCGTTTGACTACATACAACCAATGATATCAAGGAGTTTACCTTGAGGACGGGCAGCAGCAGAAACGGCAACTGGGTTCCCAGGAATTGCGGGCAAGACCTGTATGGTGGCTGTTGTAGGAGGCATAGAGGCAGGCTGAGGTACCAGGGTAATGCCAGTGTGTGCTACAGGTTGTACTGTTGGCGCAGCGGCAGCAGGAGCTGGACTCTTGGGCGGATTCACTGGCACAGACGGAACTGGATTGGCCGGCGTCATTGCTGCTGCAGCAGCTGGTATGTCGTACTTCTGAAGTTGCAGCAAATAACTGTCTGCTGTTGATACAGCGCCCCAGCTTACCTCTAGAGAGTTAGTATTTGCTCTAACTAACTGAACACGAGCAGGTGCTGGGGGTTTTTCTGTGGGAGAAAGATGTGGTGACATTTTAGTTTTCAGCACAATGACGACCACAAAGCAAACTCTTGGATACACAGGCAGTAATCCTACAGTACCTAAGATAGTAGCTTCTTTTTAATACTAAACAGAAA
Source organism: Bufo gargarizans (assembly GCF_014858855.1). Lineage (NCBI taxonomy): Eukaryota > Metazoa > Chordata > Amphibia > Anura > Bufonidae > Bufo > Bufo gargarizans. Next base: position 173,126,482 of record NC_058088.1, on the reverse strand, counting down.
TGGTAAAAAAATAAAAATAAAATGCCACACAGATTCAATGAATATTCCGTTTCATAAATTATGGCCAAGTGTTAATGGGAATCTGTGTTGTCGTTCATACAGAAACAGAATCTTCCACACGGAAAATTCAGCAGCGTTACCGCAAGGAGTCTACCCAGTGAATCATGTAGATACGTCTGCAGCAGATATTATCCAGGGGATTCTGCATTTGATTTTTCCATGCGATGGATAAAACTGTGTGAACATAGCTGCCTTGAAACCATCATTTAAAGGATTTCTACCATTTAGGGTCCCCCCCCCCCCCTTATTAGTTTATGATAATACACAAAAAATAAAAATAAGAAATCAATTATTTCCCAATTATGGTAAACTTCTTCTGCAAGTATATAGAATTATTTATTACCTGTTTCAAGGTACCAGAGGTCTTTACAACACACTTGGTTATTCCAGGCCTTTCGGTATCCATCCCGACCACTCCATATATACAAACGCGTATTAATTGCCACGGCACAATGGCCGGCGCGAGCCCGTGGAATGTTGTCCTCCAAGGTGTCCATGACAATGTGTTCCCATGCCATGGAGTCTACGATTAAATAAAGCGTCAAAGTCTTTCTTGGGTACACAGATCATTCCCTTGAAAACACCCCAAGAATACATACCAAGGTTGAGACAGGCGAGGGTGTTCGTACATTTCCATTCCTTCTCATGAGTGGCCACTTTGACATCATCCATTACTAAAGGCACCCAGCCCCCAAAAACATACATCCTGAAATTTAAAAGGCAAACTTGAGTTTTTTTTCATTTTAATAAAAAGTAAACTGCAGAAGAATGCGTCAGTAACAGAAAAGGGGACACCCAACAGTTTTAGCTTACTTGTTGCTTATAGTTGTGGCAGAATGAAGACTTCGAGGAAGAGGAGCAACGCCATTTAGATTGGGTTTATTCCATGTCAGCGTGTCTAAGAACATAAACATACATTACAGTGAGGGACTATGGAATATGAAACACCTAACCTTACTGTACAAAATGAAGTAAATACATAAACAAACCTATGTCCAATATCCAGAGATCGCCAAGCCGGCATCCACTCATACCACCATAGATCACCAGGCGGGATTTTTTGCTGTCTTTTTCTGTATATACAACTGCAGTATGTGATTCTCGAGGAGGTGGGAGAATGCCATATGTGATGGGAATGTCCCAAGCTACAACCCCAGAGCCAGGACGGAGCTCCAATATATAGAGATCATTCAGGTACCTTTAGAGAGGAAAAAAATAATTTAAAAATAATTATGTACAAGTCAAAGGGGTTTTTCAGATTCTCTGTATCGATGACCTATTCTCAGGATACAGGTCCTGGTGGAGGTCTGACACCCTTGCCGATCAGTTAATTGCAGGAGCCGTCAGAAAGAGGAGGCTCCATGCAATGTGTAGTGACCGTGCCGACTTATTACAGCTCAGCTCCCATTTACTTGAATGGGAGCATAAATACAGTGTGCCAGCCACTAAAATAGTGGATGAAACTTTTTACTTCCAGTATCGTCCACCTTTTTGTGCGGGCTGGAATCAGCTGATCAATTGTGGTGCCAGGTGTTGGACCCCACCAATCGGATATGGACCCATTCTGAAGATCGGTCTCGACAGACAGAAAAACCCCTTTAGATAAAATCAAGCATGATAAGTTACATGAAGGTGCATAGGATATTTACATAGAAAAGTCTACAGAGGGGAGAAAAGTAAAACTAGATGTAGATACCTGGGAATGTTGTTCTTTGGGTCTTCACTATCATTTGCCAATCCTCCAAACAGATAACATTTACTTCCCACCAATGAAAAGCTGTGTCCAAGGCGAGGACATGGAGGGGGGCCATTTTTGGGTGTTTTTGCTTTTAATCTCTTCCATTCCCATCTGCTTGCCTGTAAAAAAAAACATAAAAATGTTTTTAGTAAGAAGTTCATGGCATTTACAAGACATCTAATTTCTCCATACACAATATCAGATGTTCAGGTAAAAAGCATCGCCAAGATGGGAGAGCACTCTCTAATTGGCGAGGTTCCAACTTCTGAGACTGAAGGGCTATGGCGCTGCCTTAGTGCTGGGGGCCCTCTTATTCCCCTTGCACAGCAACGCAGAGGTGAAAATGGTATTGCAAGTGAACTGAACAAGCATTCCTTAAAAATAAGAAAGTCCTGGAAAGTTTTAAAAAAGAATTACCTGCAACTCATACAAGTCATTGCTGTATTTTCCATACTCCACCATTCCTCCGAAGACAAGAAGACGAGTGCCATCACAGACAAAACCATAGGCGGCACAACCCGGAGGAATATCGCCTCTCACTGCAGGAATGAACCACTGGTTGGTTGCTAAGAGAAAAAATAAAATAAAAAAGGCAAATGAGGTTTTGATTTGCACTCCACTATTAACCACTTTAAAACTTGCGTACCCAGGATGCATTTTAACGTGTGAACATTCATTTAACAAAAATCTAATTTTATCATCAACACAGCACTCAAAGCTCAGCTAGACAAACTGAACCTGCACTAGACCACTAACAAAGGACCTTTCATGGGTCCAAACATTATAAACTAAGTATCAGAATACGTAGGGCATAGTGCAGGGATCTAACTGTGCCGCTCCGTTCGCCCGCTGTGCCCTCCCCCCCTTAAAGGGGTTGTCTGATCACAGACAACGGGGGCATATTGCTAGGATAGGCCCCCGTTGTTTTATAGGTGCAGGTCCCACCGCTAGGACACGCACCTATATCAAGAACGGAGCCCCTCAAGTGAAGGAGGGTGCACTGCTCATGCGCAGGGGGCCGGCAAAAATACAGCGCTGGCTTGACCGTTTCCGTCGGGCCCATAGAAATGAATGGGGAGCGGGGGTCGCGCATGCGCGATACGCTCCCATTAACTTCTATGGGGAGCCGACTCTGTTCCAGCCACCACCTTGTGGGGCTCTGTTCTCGATATAGGTGCAGGTCCCAGCTGTGGGACCCGCACCTATAAGACAATGGGGGCATATTTGTTCATGATGAGACAACCCCTTTAAAGGGGTTATCCACGTAAATATAATGATGACCTGTCTTCAAGTCCCTGTACCCCCGCCGATCAGATGTTATAGGAAGCCACCACACTTGCCAGAGCACCGGTGAGCACCTGCCAGCAGCTTTCCAAGTACAGAACCATACATAGTATAGTGGCTGTGCTCCGTATTGCAGATCAGCCCATTTCACTTCAATGTATCTGAGCTGCAACTAGGCCATGTGACAACGTACAGCGATGTCACATTGCCCAGGAAGAGGCTGTGAGCACCGGCCTTTAACAGCCGATTGGCAGGGGTCCTGGGTGTCAGATCCCCAGCATTCTGATACCGACGACCTATCCAGAGGATATCAATATCATTTATCAGATAATCCCTTTAATATTTGGCTCTGCAAGGAGCCATATTATGGCTGTGTGCACCGGTCCATCCCCAACTTGATACCGATGGGCTTCCTGGGTCAGACTCCCAGCATAACCACCGAACAGCTGATTGAAGGTCCCTTCGCCGATTACAGCAGCGCTACATACTTGCGGTAGTGCCTAGCATTGCAGCACACCTGCTACAAAATATAGAGCGCTGTGCCAAGGCTCCTTCAGACAGCTGATCTGTGCCAGACCCCCCCCCCCCCTAAATGATCACATAGTCTCAGAAAACCCATTCACGGATATGTTCCCACTTGACTAAAGTTATACAAATAATAATGGCCTATTCATAGTATAGGCCATCAATTTAAAATCAGCGGGGTCTGAAGCCTGAAGCACTGCATCTGAGGGTCCACCTCTATTTAAAGACCATTTTCTCAGGACTATGGTGATTAAAAGGGTTCTCTAGGATTTAAGAATTGATGACCTATCCCTAGGATGGTGGGCAGAGATCCAATACTCTGCTGATCAGCACTGATGGACTTTTCCCACAAAACTATACATTAACCTGCTCCGCTCCTCCTTCTCTAACATGTTGCCTGCAGACCGATAACCTGTCGCCACGAAATGCTCTCTAATACACAGGGTTCACTTCCTGTATTAAAGGGGATTTTCAGATTTTACATATTGATGGCCTATCCTCAGCATCTTCCAAATCCCGGGACCCCTGCAGATCAGCTGTACGAAGAAACCAAGGTGCTCCGTGACCGCTTAGGCCTCTTCCTGGGGCATGTGCCATCACGTACATTGGTCCCATTGTATAGGCGCAGCTCAGTCCTATTCAAGTGAATGGGGCTGAGCGCGATACCAATCTCAGCCACTATCCAATGGACGACGCTCTGCTTGGTAACCTGTGAGAAGGCCTAGACCTGTAATGGCCAACCTCCGGCACTCCAGCTGTGGAAAAACTATGACTCCCAAGATGTATACTTGCTTGGCTGTTCTCAGAACTCCCTAGAAATGAATGGAGCATGCTGGGAGTTGTAGTTTCACCACAGCTGAAGTGCCGGAGGTTCGTCATCACTGGCCTAAACACTCATCGGAGCTCCAGAGTGCCATGGCTTCCTCAGACAGCCGAGAGTTGGACCCCCCGCTGATCTCATACTGATGACCTACCCTGAGGATATGTAACTGCAGGAAAATTCCTTTAAGAAACTGCTTCACTCGTAATTCCAAATCATATCCAAGGACTTCGTAGACAAAACTCTGGTGTACGACAGCCCGTAAAACCATGTTGGAGCCTGAAGCTCCGCAAACCAGACTCCATATTTTCATCACAGGCCACAACCGGAATACTGCAGCATAAACCTTGTTCCATAGACATGCCATAAGGTAAGCAGGAGACGTCTATGGATTACCGATGTATCATGGGTAAACTACACATGCTATTCCAGAAGGCTAAAAAGGTTCATGAATGTTCATTTTCTAAGGATACATGCTTACGACCGTATGCGTTTTGCGTCCCGCAAATTACGGATCCGCAAAAAAATAAATAAAATAGATGACATCCATATTTTTGGGCAGATCCATTGTACCAATGCCTAAAAACGAACAAGAATAGGACATGTTTTATTTATTTTCTGCGGGGCTACGGAACGGACATACTGATGCGGACAGCGCACATTTTTTTTGCAGACCCATTGAAATGAATGGGTCTGCATCCTATTCGCAAAAAAAATAATAATATGGAATGGACACGGAAATAAACACCGTTCGTGTGCATGTAGCCTAACTCTACCACTATTATAGCTGGAAGTTACATGGAATAACAGACAACTGATGAAGATCAGCAGCAACTGGAGATGAAGACTAAAAGTGGGGGAGGTTTAGTAAAACTAGCGCAGATGCATTTGGGAGCAGTTGATGGCAACCAGTTCTCACACCCAAGGTCCTCTGGAAGATGAAGTGGGTGGTGGTCTCAGCGAGATTCCAATGGACACATGACATATGGATTCCCAATGGTTGCCTATCCCAGGGTTAGTGCTCATTCAGAGGAACGTAAGGGCTCCGTGCCCAGGCTGCGGACCGTAAATAGTCCGCAATGCAGGGGCACCAGTCGTGTGCACTCTGTGCTGCAGACTTGTTGACTCTAATGGGTCCGTGATTCATAAGATATGGCAAGTCCTATCTTTTGCGGTGCGGAGACACAGAACCGAAAGCCCACAGAAGCGATTTGTAGTACTCCACAAAACATAGGACATATCCTATCAGTTTCCTTATCTTGCGGATCGAAGACCCAGGCAAGTCAATGGGTCTTGCGGTCCGCAATACGGGCAGAGAGCACTTACGGTCATGTGAATGGGTCCTTATTCTCCCCTCGAAGCAAAGGAATTATTTATCATGTCACGTGAACCAGTTTGTAAGGCTGCAAAAAGACATCCGTGCATCCAGTTCGGTCTGTTATCCTGCAAGGGACAAATTTAGGTGCACATCTCCTTTGCATTAAAAGGTGTTTTTCTCCGGATAGATGATCAATATCTGATTGGCGGGGGTCCGACTCCTGCCGATCATTTGAGAAGGCTGCGATGCTCCGGTGGGCACTGCGAAAACCTCACAGCTTACGGAGTACAGCACTATATGGTGGTTATGCTTGGTATTACATTCACTTGAACGTGCAGGTAATCAGACCCCCGCTGATCTGATATTGATGACTTATTCTGAGGATGGGTCATCTATATCAAAACCTCAGACAACCCTCTGGATAGGTCATCAGTATCTGATCGTGGGGGTCCGACATCCGGGGTGCAATACCAAGCACAGCCACTATAAAATGTACGGCGCTGTGATTGGTAAGCTGCAAGGCGGCCGTGGCATGCACAACTGTTCTGCAGGGGTCCCAAGTGTCGGACCCCACCGATCAGATACGGATGTCCTTGGAAAACCCCTTTAACATTTCCAACTTTGATCTTTTCCGCCAGACACGCTACCTTTCAAGACATAGGCTGAGAATAGTGGAAGGGTTTGGGATTTAGCAGTGTATGCATGCATAGGCCACAGCTGCGCCAAACTTATTAGGAGGCACTAGTCTCTTAGTAAAGGTTCATTGGAGTAAGCTGCAACTAATTTATGAAGCCTGTCATATGAATACACCCCTATGTGTACTGCTGTATAAAATTTGGAGCATATATAGAGGTACAGTAAAGCCCTACAGAAGTCTGATCTAGAGGTGCCGAAACAAAAGGGGTTATTACGGGGGTTTTTATTCTAGCAAAGTGCCAATCTGAAAAATAAAAGGTTCCTTCTGGGGCTCCCTCTGATCCAGCACCTCAGCTGTAATGTCCCATTAACTAGCTCCAGTGGTCTCACTCCATACACTACTGGCTGCAGCAGTATACGGGACATCACCGCTGCAGCCAGAGGAAAAAGACACAGAGCTGGCTCACAGGGGCTCTGGGCACCTTACTAGAGAAACTGAAAAGCTTTTAGGCTACCTGCACACGATGCGCATTCCATGCGGAAAAACCACACAGCAATACAGTACTAGAAAAAGAGTATGAGATTTGACTAATCTCAAACTTCGCTTATTTTCTTCCATGAGGAAAGTCTCAATTAACACGTGGATTTGGTGCAGAAATCTGCATGGAAATTTGGGCAGATGTTTGGCAAGTCTACCCACGCTGGCCGACAGACTGCACACGTACCCATTCATTTTAATGTCTGTATTCAGAAATCCGTGTTTTAGCGCTGTCCGTGGTTTTAGCACGAAAGCACGCTCTATTTTGTCTGTGTTTACAGATACATGACACCCCCTAGTCTATACACCTGTGAAAAATACGGACGTCAGCGTTTCACAGAAAATTTTAATTTTCAGCTGTGCCCCATCTGTGGAACATGGATGACATACAGAGAGCAAAAAACTGACATACGGCTCAAACATAGATGAACCATTGACCATCTCATCACAGATTTCATCACGGACACAGCCGTGTGAATAAGGCTTTCAGCTCCATACGACAATACTTAACGCCTCCCCGGCGTCTGGATCCAACATGCAACTGAAGCCAGGCAGAGTTATTTAGCATGTCTACCAGTAGGGCTGCAGTAAACGATTAATCGAGTACTCTAATAAAAAGGAAAACATTCTTAATTTTTTCTTAACAACTCAGACCCCAACACCCTTCGTTCCCCCCTGTGTGATCAGCCAAAGTGCTCCACTCCCCCACCTAGCCATCAGTGCCCAGCCACAGCGCCAGTGAACTAAAATGTCCTGGCGATGTGTGTATGTCAGAATCCAGTGCAGCGCTGTGTGGGCGATCATGGAGCGCGAGTAATAGCAAGCTCTTCACTCACACTCTGGTCACATGGCACAAACTAATCATCGATTCAATTATTTTTTTTGTCGAGTTAATAGTTTAATTCGAGTAGGGCTGCAACGATTAAATCAACTATCGATAATATTCGATAACAGGATTCATTGTCGACTAATCCAGTTATCGAATAATTTCCGCTTCGTTGCTATGCGGGCGGTTCACTTTAAATCAGCGCATCTTTATTTTACCTTACAATAAAGCTCCAGTAACAGGCAGAGCGGACGGCGGTGTAATGTCACTTACTCAAGTGACGCGCCTGCTCCGCCTCCTTCATTTATAAAGTGGGCGGAGCAGGTGAGTCACGTGAGTGACGTAACGCCGCCACTAGCTCTGTCTGTTACCTGAGCTTCATTGTAAGGTAATAAAGATGCGCTGAGCAAAAGTTACTGCCAGAATAGTCTGCTGTGAGCAGCGGATCCCGCCCCCCCCCCCTAACAGCGCCATCCACAGATGCCCCCCCCCCTAACAGCGCCATCCACAGATGCCCCCCCCCCTAACAGCGCCATCCACAGATGCCCCCCCCCCTAACAGCGCCATCCACAGATGCCCCCCCCCCCTAACAGCGCCATCCACAGATGCCCCCCCCCCTAACAGCGCCATCCACAGATGCCCCCCCCTAACAGCGCCATCCACAGATGCCCCCCCCCTAACAGCGCCATCCACAGATGCCCCCCCCCTAACAGCGCCATCCACAGATGCCCCCCCCTCTAACAGCGCCATCCACAGATGCCCCCCCCTAACAGCGCCATCCACAGATGCCCCCCATAACAGCGCCGTCCACAATTGTTTTATTTTTGGCCTTTGAACATCATTTTTCAAGTAAAATCATATAAACCTCTTTGTTTTGTAATTTTGGTGTTTTTTCCCGATCAATTAAATTATCAACAACTAATCGATTATTCAAATAATCGTTAGCTGCCGTCCTAAATTTGAGTAATCGTTTCAGCCCTATCTACCAGTGTGTGAACGCTCCTCTACACGAGCTGTGACGTTACATAGTAATATCACCAATGAGATACAAGACCAGACGCCCTGATATCTGTAGCACCCATCCTCCCTCAGCACCCACATCCCTATATGCTGGACAGCAGAGCGCACATGTACACGGCACAGGCTGCTTTTTCAAAGCTGAAATTGGCGGCAAAAGAGTCAGCTGAGAACAGTCATAAAATATTCATCAGGCCGAGCTATATGCTACAGGGTGGAGCCGGCCCTACGTACTAGAGAGTGACAGCTCGATGTGGGAGAGACCGCCTCTCATTACACACAGACTGCTGCTAAACCGTGACATAGGAATGCGCTTGATCTACAGGTAAGAATGCATCAGACTCACCACAGGACCGGGGCCGGGGCTAATGACAGATCATCCGAGTCCATATAACAGGACGTTCTTATCCTGATCAGGACTACGGTGACACGAGGGCACTCGGCTGTCACACCACTGCTTATGTCCATCACCTGCCAACAGCAGATCCCATCAGAAACCTGCCCAGCGTGATGGTTTTCTTACTTCTAATGGGATAGAGTTAGACTGTGGAGACTAAGGCCTCATACACACGACCGTTACAATTTACGGCGTACAAAGCGTGGATGCACAAAATATGGATACCGGCCGCGTGCGTTTTGCAATTTTCTCACTCCAATCTCTAAAAATGTGTATTCTTGTCCGCAAAACTGTCAAGAATCAGGCATGTTCTATAATTTGCTAAGCAGCTGATGACGTGTGTGCTGTCTGCGTTTTTTGTGAGCCCACAGAAATGAATGGGATCGTGGATTGGACACGGACCCAAAATACGGTTGTGTGCATGAGGCCTAAAAGGTTACACTGCCCGAGATATATGGAAAAAAAAAATTCCTTTGGTGTTCATTTTGCACTGGCCTGATGATACAAGCTGGTTATTGGGAACGAGCATTCCTTGTTCCCAATCATTTGTGCGGTCTAATAGAGCCTTTAAAGAGTGCACCAACATGTTGATGCCTCCTTAAAAAGCAAGTGCAAGTCTTATTTGTGATCAGGTTACCAGTAGATAACTTATGTCTGATGGTCAATGACAGAAGTGCAGTTACCAGCCCCGGCCACTACACAATGAATGGCGCTGTGTAGCTGTCCCTGATATGCAGAGGTGTCTGACACCTGCCAATCAGATCCTAATGGCCTATCCTGAGGAAGGTTTGTCAATACAGAAGTCAGGGAAACTGTAATTAACTCTAGGACTGATGACTAAAAGGTGACACCCCCGCCCCCCCCCCCACCCCTTTATTTTATAGATTAGTACAACGCTGCCCCCTACTGATCAAATCTTAATAGCACAACCTATCAATAAGCCATAAACCCCCTACTTCATAGATCTTAAAAGGTGCTGCCCCATCTGAACATACAGGATAATAAAACGTCCAAAAAGGTACAGGTTCCAACTTCTGGGACCCAGTCTCAGACTGGATGGGGCCACCCACTTAATTCCCAGTGGCGATGGGGCCCCATTCTCTAGAGACAGGAGAGGGTCCCGAAAGTGGGACCTGCACCTTAATGGACGCTATTAGGGTATCTTGTGCATATACCATACATGTACAGATGGGACAAACCTTGTAAGTCAGGAAGCAGCTGTCAGACAGATCGGCTAGCTTAGTCTGGCACGCTGGACGGCCAGATCAGTCGGTCAGCTAGCTTAGTCTGGCACACTGGACGGCCAGATCAGTCGGTCAGGTTAATCAGATAGTGAAATCTGCAGGCTAGTTTAGCACATTGATTGTCAAATCAGTAGACTACTTTAGTCTGTCCTGTTGGTCGGCTAGCTTTGTCTGGCACATTGATGGTTGATCCTTCGTGTAGTCAGGGAAGCCCTCAGTAACACCATCAGCTGATTACTCTATAAACTTCTACCATTATCAAAAAACGACTAAAAAGCCCACCCTGACATCACATTTCAGGCAGCCAGCTGTCAGACATCAGAAACCAGTAGAATATCTTGATGACCAGCCAACATTTATCTTCTGTCTATGGGCAAATGCACCATAAGCGAGAACACCCCGATCACATCCCTGCGAGCGATCCCTCTGCAGGCAGACAATACCGAGCACAGCCTGGCAGGGAAGCCCCGCCCCTGGCCCCGCCTCCTGTCTGTCGCCGATCCTCCTGCTGGGGGAACCCGCCATTTTTCTTTGTGGATTTTAAAAAAGCGCAGACAACCTACGGGGCGGGCAGGCAGGCCGGGGGCAGCAGCAGGACGACAGTGGGGGGGATGCCAATGCTGCCAGTGCCACCCTCTGCGCTCCAAGGCCTTGCCACAGTACACACACACTGCTGACATCTGGTACCCGGCTCTAATGTCCCAAGCGTCCGTTCAATCAGCCCCGATAACCAAATAAAAACCAGCACGTCCGTATTACGGACCTCACTCACCCGTATTATAGACGTGCAACTCGTCCACGATCCCTTCGTTTCCTCCGCCGAAAACTACGATTAACTCCTTGATGGCCACGGCCCTGTGTCCGTGCCGGGGCCTAGGGACTGGGCCCGACCAACCGACCACTCGTTTCCAACGGGGCTGCAGGGCGGAGGATGAACCGGTCACCGCCGGTGTGGAAGCCATGGCGGTGGCGGCTCACACTGACACAGCGGGGGCTGCTTTCCTGTCACGGTCGCCGGTTAAACGAGTATAGAAAGCAAAAAAACGGGAGATAAAATATGACGGAAGGAGGCGGGTAACGACGGCTCGCCACTCCTGTCAGGCCCTGGCGGCCGGGTATAAAAATCTTGACAGGTAAAATAAGAAAAGCCGGGGTTGAGGCCTTCTCCGAGCCGGTTCTCACTATGGCGCTGTGGAGTCCATGGGAGCCGCCATTTTATGACGGCGGCCGGAGAGAAAACAAACTGATTCCCGCGCCTCTCGTCGCCTCTTCCACCAGCTTGTCCGAATTCTGCTCTCGTCCCGTAGGCCGTGGACTGGCAGCACGTCCTCCGCCGGTCGCCCCCCTTCCCTGGCCTCGCTGTTTTCTTTAAAGTCGCCCGGGAGCGGCGAAGCTGAGGGAGTCCATGGGAGCCGCCATCTTGTGCCGTCCAAACAAACCAATAAAGAGCTGGTAGGGGAAAACCAAAGATGGCCGCGAGCGGGGCGACAACACACACACACACACACACTGGGAAAAACCCGCAGCCGCCGCTGTCTTCTTTCTTCCTCCGGTTTAAAAATGGAAGTAACGTCAGGACACGGAGACTGGGGGAAGGAAATCAGCCCCGACAATACGGCGGTGTGTAAATGGAGGCTGAAAGTGAAGGCTCCACCCCCGCCGCCACCGCTTATCTAGTGCAACTCAGGGGATGTGAGGAGAAACGGAGCCAAACTGACGGGAGCAATGAACTGCCCGAACGAAAGGAGCTTAAAAAACGTCGGCAACCGTGATTATCGGTGTGCAAACACGTTACAGGGCACCGGAGCCTCTTTTCACGCCTCCCTGGGAGCCGCCATCTTGTCAGCGCCCGCCTCCCTTCTTCCTCCTCCTCCGGAGACAATAAGATGGAGGCGGGGATTGTGCGATGCTGGGGTGGTGGTGGTGAGGGACGCTCGGTGCGGCCTATGTGCGAGCACTTTAGAATTGATAGGGGGAATATAGCAACTGGAGGCACAGGCGCTGCGGGCGCCATGTCTGCGCCATTAACCCCTCAGTGACCGGTCATTGGAGTCCAGCCGCCATAGTCTGTGGTAACTTATTATCCTCCTATATAATAAAAAATGGCTTCCTAATTTTCTGACAAAATGTATCCATTTCCGACAATTTTACGCTCTTGGACGTTTTCGCGAATAACAACTTTGTCCAAATTTTGGATTTGGCGCCTAACGCTGTATGTACGCTGTTTTCGGTGACGGACGTTCCAAAACATGGCGCGCAGCATGGGTGTACCAGTTCCACGCTCCCATTCGCCATCAGGGTGTATTCAGACGGTGCAGCGTTTTTCCGTGAGGCAAAATCCGCTCCATATAGCGTGTTTTGCAGCCAGCATGGGTAAAGCTCATGGAGGGGGTGCGTAAAGGTCACCAACCGTGCGTTATTCTACCTCGTGAAACCTTACGTTGGCAGTCAACTGATAGGTTTTGAATATAACCTATGGCTGTGAGGAGAAATGCTACGCAAAATGGCACCGTTTTTCAATACTGGTAGACGGTACAAGCCGCCATGTAACACGCAAGAGAAGGGGGTGCATGCCCCTGGTGCACCGGCCGCAGGGTAAAAATGACAGATTGACCCCCTAAGAGGGTACAGCTGGAGGCAACTAAAACGATGCTGATTTAAAGGGGTATTCTGGTTGCCACAAGTTATCCCCTAGTACCAGTGATAGGCAAACTGCGGCTCTCCAGCTGTTGCAGAACTACAACTCCCAGCATGCAAAGACTGCCTACAGCAGGGCATGGTGGGAGTTGTAGTTTTGCAACAGCTGGAGAGCCGCAGTTTGAAGGATAGAGGAATAGCTATTAGATCAGTGGGGGTCCTACTGCTGGGACACCCACCGATCACGAGAACGATGATCCTGTAACCCTCGGAGGCCCCCCCCCCTTATCTTGGGGGGGGGGGGGGGGGTTCGGGAGATATTTCCGGAGTTCCCATAGAGAATAAATGGAGCAGCAGGCAACAAGGTCCCCGTTCTTTTTATTGATGGAGGTCCTACTGCTGAAATAGGGGACAACTCAGAACAACCGGAATACCCCTTTAAAGGGAACCAGGTTTATGCTGCCCATACTGATGGCAGAATAAGGCCTCATGCACACAGCCGTTGTTTGGGTCCGCATCCGAGCTGCCGTTTTGGCAGCCCGGATGCGGACCCATTCACTTCAATGAGGCCGCAAAAGATGCGGACAGCACTCCGTGTGCTGTCCGCATCCGTTGCTCCGTTCCGCGGCCCCGCAAAAAAAAATATAACATGTCCTATTCTTGTCCGCAAAACGGACAAGAATAGGCAGTTATATCAATGGCCGCCCGTTCCGCAAATTGCGGAAGGCACACGGGCGGCTTCTGTTTTTTGCGGACTGCAAAAAACAGCACGGTCGTGTGCATGTAGCCTAAAGTAGAGACAGTCGAGATGATTTCAGCCGGTCTGTCATTTATAAGTTAAAAGTAAGCGGTTGCCGAGAACCAACATCAATTATTGCAGACCGGGCCTGGAAAAGAGTCCGGCCACCTGAGAAGAGTCCTGGTTATCCATGAATTCCTGCTCTCCTGCTGATGACTGACCGGCTTCTACCCAGTTTTCTCACTTTCTCTCTAGGAGAGAGCTGCCAACCATCAGGCAGACGGGCGAGAGAGCAGGAGATTAGAATAACCAGGACTCTTCTCAGGTAGATTTGACTCTTTTCAAGGCCTGAGCTGCAATAATTATGATGTTGGTTCCCGGCAACCACTTAGGGTACTTTCACATTAGTGGCAGGCGACTCCGGCGGGTGAACATCCTGTCGTATCCATCCTGCCACTAGTTCACGTGTGCCCCCTGGAGTGCCGCTCCGTCCCCATTGACTATAGCGGGGGGGGTTCCAGTGGCAGCGCGGCGAGAGGCAGCCTGGACAGAAAGTACGACATGCAGTACTTTTAGTCCGGCTGCCTCTCGCCGTGCGCTGCTGGAATTACGCCCCCATTATAGTCAATGAGACGGAGCACCAGTCCAGGGGCACACGTGAACTAGTGGCAGGATGGATACGACAGGATGTTCACCCGCCGGAGTCGCCTGCCACTTTTGGCTCATGAGTGACACACCGCTGAAATCAGCATTGCCCTCAGTGACGAAAAAAATCAAAATACCGACTTACGGCATAACATTTCCATTAAGGCCTCGAGCACGTGACCATATTGTTGGTCTGCGTCCGATACGCTTTTTTTTTTCCCATGGATCACATGCAGACCTATTCTTTTCTATGGGGAAGCAAAAAATACGGACAGCACATGAATGGTCCGCCATGTCCCTTCTGCATCCGTGCTGCAAACGATGCGTCTTATTATTCTTGCCCGTTTTGCGGACAAGAATAGGCGCTTCTACAACGGGGGGCCACGCGGCCAGTATCCATGTTTTTGCGGAGCGCAAAACAGATACGGTCGTGCACGCGAGGCCTTCTCCAATATTAAGGAATAGGGTTACATCCTCGGCATGCGATATTGCCATCCTAAAGTGCCACCATTTTTTTTTCTTTAAGAAAACGCACAGCCTTCCCAAATATGTCATTTGGCGCTGACGCGTTTGTGTCACGTCATCCAATGGCTGCTGTACTCAATGTCACTTCAGTCATGTTAGTGAAGAATGCTTTTATGTCATGTATTTTTATGGAAAGCCCCTTAAATATGTTTATGTTAGAAAACAAACACCATTTTGGAAACTGAAGCACAGCAGACGAGCTCCGTGTGTAAAGCTTTTATTATCAAGCACATCAGAATGTGCGATAAAAAGACGAGTCTGCGCAGCCATTGGCGCCGGGAGCGGAGGCTTTCTGACAGGACGTTGGCAGGGAGACGCTCAGGAAGCTTTCATGCCTCTCAGGGAGCCGCCATCTTTGGACGTAGCCGCACCCTCCACGTCTGGAACACAAACACAAGCCGTGGGGCGACTCCATAGCTGTGCGCGGCGGGCCGTGGTTTACCTCAGACACGTTCAGCCCCTCAGCCGCAGCTGTACCAGAGACATGGCGGCACCGCCGCTCATTAATCTATCCCCGCGGGACCATGCCACATTCACAGTCAGTCTCGTCTTTATATTATCTGACGTTCACGTCTGCAGCAGACGCCATCTTGTTAACCACTCCTCCCTGTCGATGAGGGAGGAAGAGGCAGACACTCTAATGGCGGCGGCGGCTTCTTCCTGTCCGCCCGGATGTTGGTAAAAAATACAAAAGGGCAGCGACGTCAAAAAGGCATTTTATTGTACAAAACAGTGCAGTAATTTCCTCCCCGTATCCGCCGAGTGTATGCAGCCATCAGCCGGCTTGTTAAAACGGCGGGGTGACTTCCCAGTGTTTGAGCGCCGTCCTTTATCCCAGTAACTGTCATGGCGACTTCTCGGCAGGCGCGGCCGCCATCTTAGACGCGGTGCCTAGCAACGGTCGTCAAGGCTTAACTGGCACGAGGTAGAGGACGCCGCCATTTTGCTACGTCTCCCTCACCTCCCCCTTCTGTTGTTCGCGAGGCGGGAAACATGGCGGCTTCATTAGCATAAAACGCGAATTTGTATGTGAAGTCTTTGCAGCTAGGATTATTAGAAGTGCTGGAAATGGAGATTAGGATTAGGTTTTCTATTGTGGTGCAGTTTCTTTTTTCCTACAGCTTTGGACTATCAGCCTTATAGGGCAGGTTTCTGTCAGTCAGCCCATTTTCTGTCAAATTAGGCAAGGTATGGACTAGTATGAGGCATACACAGCGGCTGTACATACATGACAGGGAAGAAACACAATTACATCATGGAGAAAGTAGATAAAGAAGATTTATGCTATTTCAATTATTTTTTATTCTGGAATTGGTGGCATGTTAATGTCCTCGAATAGCGTTGCAGTCGTATTGCGCTTTTTCACCACAATTTCTAGCAAAACTGCAGAATTAGGACCCGTATGTTGTTTGCAGGCCACAAAATGTGGATCCATTGTTCCGCAAAAATCTCTAAAGTCTATTCTGTGATACTTCCACATCCATTCAGCCTGTCCGCAAAAAAAACAAAAACGGAAAGTATAATTTTTAATAAAGATGACGGGGCATTAAAGTTTGTAGACACAGATCTGCAAAATTTGGATTGTGCGGAATATATTTTGCGGAACCATAAACTTGAATAGGGCCACAGACCACATTTTGCAAACAGGTATAGGACATGTTCAATCTTGTATGCGGATATCAAACGGTGTGCTAGCCGTGGATTTTGCGGGCCCATAGAAAGGAATGGGTCGGCATCTGATCCGTAAAAATGCGTAACGGTTGTGGAAAGAAAAATACGGTCATGTGAATGGACCCTTATGCTGTGCCTGTAACTTAAAAGTGTAGCAGTGTAATTATAGCTTCCTCTCCCGTTCACTGGAATGGAATGAGCAGCCCATTTAAACTGCTGATTGACAGTGTTGTCGAGAGTAAGACCTACACCAATCTGAAATTGGTGACCTATCGTGCATTTAAAAAATGCCTATCCTGAAATATTCTAAGAATAATGTAGTATAGCACCTCCCCTGCTGTTTGTATTGTATAGCCTTTTTGTGTCCACCACTGTAAATGTGCTGAGGTGGACGCACATGCTCAGTCTCGCCTCTCTGGCTGCACCATCTGCTTCTCTGAGGACATACTGAGCGGGTGCCATAACATTGTCGATGTCTGACACTCGTATCAACTGCTCACTATCAACTCCAAGAAGCGAAGAGGCCCTACACAGCATCAGAAGCAGCTATTCCTGTGCACTTCTAAAGGCAAGACAGTATGTGTGTCCACCCCAACCTATTTACTGAGGTGGACTAATAGTAGAATAGAAATAGTGGCTGTGCTTGATGTTGCAACCCAGGTCCATTTTTTTGCATGAGACTGAGCTGCAGGTAGGTCTCCTCAAACAGCTGATAGGTGGGGGTGTCTTGATGATAGAAAACTCCTGGAAAACACCTTTATAAGAAATCATAGCAAAAAAAATAATGTGACATAAACAACTCCTATATATATATATAAATCCAGAAAAAGGACGGCACTCCGGTCTTGAAAAGGTAAAAGTGGTTTTAATCAACCTTGCGGTACAACGTTTCGGCTCCAATACTGAGCCTTTCTCAAGCACTCAGGTGCTTGAGAAAGGCTCAGTATTGGAGCCGAAACGTTGTACCGCAAGGTTGATTAAAACCACTTTTACCTTTTCAAGACCGGAGTGCCGTCCTTTTTCTGGATTCATTGATTGGGGTAAGGAGTCGATTCCCCTGGAACGTGCACCCTATTTTTCCTGTATAGTAGTCAGTGCCGCCATTTTTCACATCTATATATATATATATATATACACAGGTCCTTCTAAAAAAAATTAGCATATTGTGATAAAGTTCATTATTTTCTGTAATGTACTGATAAACATTAGACTTTCATATATTTTAGATTCACTACACACCAACTGAAGTAGTTCAAGACTTCTATTGTTTTAATATTGATGATTTTGGCATACAGCTCATGAAAACCCAAAATTCCTATCTAAAAAAATTAGCATATCATGAAAAGGTTCTCTAAACGAGCTATTAACCTAATCATCTGAATCAACTAATTAACTCTAAACACCTGCAAAAGATTCCTGAGGCTTTTAAAAACTCCCAGCCTGGTTCATTACTCAAAACCGCAATCATGGGTAAGACTGCCGACCTGACTGCTGTCCAGAAGGCCATTATTGACACCCTCAAGCAAGAGGGTAAGACACAGAAAGAAATTTCTGAACGAATAGGCTGTTCCCAGAGTGCTGTATCAAGGCACGTCTGTGGGAAGGAAAAAGTGTGGCAGAAAACGCTGCACAACGAGAAGAGGTGACCGGATCCTGAGGAAGATTGTGGAGAAGGACCGATTCCAGACCTTGGGGGACCTGCGGAAGCAGTGGACTGAGTCTGGAGTAGAAACATCCAGAGCCACCGTGTACAGGCATGTGCAGGAAATGGGCTACAGGTGCCGCATTCCCCAGGTCAAGCCACTTTTGAACCAGAAACAGCGGCAGAAGCGCCTGACCTGGGCTACAGAGAAGCAGCACTGGACTGTTGCTCAGTGGTCCAAAGTACTTTTTTCGGATGAAAGCAAATTTTGCATGTCATTCGGAAATCAAGGTGCCAGAGTCTGGAGGAAGACTGGGGAGAGGGAAATGCCAAAATGCCTGAAGTCCAGTGTCAAGTACCCACAGTCAGTGATGGTCTGGGGTGCCAGTCAGCTGCTGGTGTTGGTCCACTGTGTTTTATCAAGGGCAGGGTCAATGCAGCTAGCTATCAGGAGATTTTGGAGCACTTCATGCTTCCATCTGCTGAAAAGCTTTATGGAGATGAAGATTTCATTTTTCAGCACGACCTGGCACCTGCTCACAGTGCCAAAACCACTGGTAAATGGTTTACTGACCATGGTATTACTGTGCTCAATTGGCCTGCCAACTCTCCTGACCTGAACCCTATAGAGAATCTGTGGGATATTGGGAAGAGAAAGTTGAGAGACGCAAGACCCAACACTCTGGATGAGCTTAAGGCCGCTATCGAAGCATCCTGGGCCTCCATAACACCTCAGCAGTGCCACAGGCTGATTGCCTCCATGCCACGCCGCATTGAAGCAGTCATTTCTGCAAAAGGATTCCCGACCAAGTATTGAGTGCATAACTGAACATAATTATTTGAAGGTTGACTTTTTTTGTATTAAAAACACTTTTCTTTTATTGGTCGGATGAAATATGCTAATTTTTTTAGATAAGAAATTTGGGTTTTCATGAGCTGTATGCCAAAATCATCAATATTAAAACAATAAAAGGCGTGAACTACTTCAGTTGGTGTGTAATGAATCTAAAATATATGAAAGTCTAATGTTTATCAGTACATTACAGAAAATAATGAACTTTATCACAATATGCTAATTTTTTGAGAAGGACCTGTATATACTTTATACATCTTAGACTGTAAACCTTTGACCGTCTGGTTTAGCTATGTCAGATGGTTCTTGCAGGGGTGGATTGGCCATAGACGCTACAGGGAAATTTCCCAGGGAGCCACCCAAGCCCTCCTCTTTGCCGCTGACCGGGTACATAATAAACTCTTAGTAATTAACACTGTGAGAATCAGGTACTCATGTACCCAGCCAGCGGCTGCACATGCCCTTTTGAATTCAACTGCTGTGGCCCACATCTCACCTCCTAAGCCTCCTGCTCCATAGACAAGTGGAGGAGGAGAACAGAAGATGGTAGTTACAGAGCTTTTGAGACAGTATATTGTGCTACACTGTGTTATTTTGTTCTGCTGGGATGGTATATTACACTACGGTATTATTGACCCTGCCTACTTGTGTTGCCCCGCCTTGTGTTAATTTGGACCTGCCTACAAAATGGGGCGACGTTAAGTTCCCAGTCCGCTCCTGTTTACATCTGGAAACTGCTTAGTCATTCCCATTGACAGCCTATAAAAGTCTATGGCAGCCGTGAACTGCAACATTGTTTCTGTTAGGCTGTGCTTCTTCAGCCTTACCCATTCTACTAGAAGGTTCTGAATCAGCTAAAAACTGCCCTATAAAAGTAGAGCCCCTAGTTGTCTGCAGATGGGGAACAGTGCTTTCCATCCCCTCCAGGGTCCCCACTCGATGGTGTAGAGGGGGGGGGGGGCGAGGTGATTCAGCGTAGTGTTAGGGCAACCTCAAACCTGGTCGCTGCAATTTTATCATGGAGATCAATGATGAAGCTGAAAGTTTCAGGTCATACTGCTGCGTGTGCACATGGCCTTATACGGCCAGATTTAATCTGCAAGCTTTTAAGCAGCTGCACATTTCCGTAAGTCTCTTATATAGTCCACCAATACACCTCTAAGTAGATCTTTAGGATTAATGTTAATTTAGGATCGTTATAATTTTTGCTGTAGTAGTTCTATTCAATTTTATGCTTCCTTCCTGAGGACATATTCAGACATAATGTTCGTGTCCCTTATTTTTTTTAACTTTTTTGGCTACTTCAAAACTATGCTAATGTAGCCCAATTTTACAGTGGCATTTTGCAGTAGTCATGGTAAGAACCATTTTTGACGTGACTACTGCATCTCAATACCCTTACGCTATGTTTACACAGCAGATTTTTACCACGGATATCAGCACTGTTACTGCACCGAAAAGCGTGCGCCATCCACTCTTAAAGCTTGTTGTTTCCTATGGGAGTCTGTTCATGCAGTAGTGGATTACTTACATGTGGTTTTCCAGACAGGACCTGGAATGGACATGTCCATTTTTGATGTGAGTTCCACACAGTCACCACAGGAAACTGTGGTAAGAGTCTGCGTGTGGTTTAGTGTCTAAACCATGAGCAGGTGTCAAAATCCCCTGTGTGAACATAGCCTTAGGCCGCATGCACACTACCTAATTTCCATCCAGGTGCTGTCTGCATTTTTCGCACATAGCACACAGATCTATTCATTTGTGTGCGGCCACAAAAAAAAACTGCTCACTTAATCCGTGTGTTTTCCACATCTGTATGCCTGTCCTGCAAATTATAGAACGTAGCCTATTCTGGTTCACATTGCCGATGAGAATTGTTATTTCTAGTGACAAGGAAGGTACTCATATTTTTTGGGATCCGTGGTATGCAGCCCAAAATACGTATATGGCTATGTGCATGAGGCCTTGGACTACAGGCAAGAGTGTATGTGTGTGTGTGTATATATATATTGTCACCACCAGACATCTGAGAAGCTCTGACAGATGCCTTTCAGAACCTCCTCCTTGAGCTTCCTTTTGTTTTGCTTTCATTTTCTCATCTCGTTAGCCTCTCTCAGCTGTCATGTAGTTGCAATGATTGCATCCCTTTAAATCCCTTCCCAGACTGCTTCACTTTGCGGTTTATATTCCTTTTCTGGAGTGTGTGCATGCTGATCCTACTTCTGAGTCTTCTACAGATACGTTTTGTTCATTCATTTGTGTTTTTCTGTTTGCTGGGTCCCAGGTGACCCTGACTCCCTCCGTATCAAGTGTAGGGAGCCGGTGGCCGTGTCCCCTATTATAGGGTGTTCAGGTGTCATACAGTCGAGGTACGAGGATATGCGATCATCTACCATTGGGATTTTCGCATAGGCTGAGCAGTCAGGGAGAGAGCCAGGTCTGATGCAGGGCTCTCCCTTTTGTTCCTTAGTTTTGGATCCAGTGAGTCGTATATTCATTTTGTGTCTTCTAGTTTCCTGTACATCTTCCGTGACATTATAAACCGCCAAAACCGTCTCAAGCATGGATCCGGTTTCACTTTTGACTGAACGCATGCAGGGTCTTTCATTGGAGGTAGCAGATCTCCGTAAGACTCTCTCAGTTTCAGGTGACCGGTTCAGCTTGCGTTCATGGAGTTTGTTCTGAGCCTAAGATCTCGCTCCCGGATACGTTCTCCGGGGGTAGTGAGAATTTTGTGCGTTTTAGAGAGGCTTGCAAACTCCATTTTCGCCTTCTTCCCCATTCCTCTGGTGATGAGGAACGGAGGGTGGGGATCATTATATCGCTGCTCAGGGGTAACGCTGTCTTGGGCCTTTTCGCTGCCGGTGGGGGCACGGCCCCTCCGTTCAGTGGATGAATTCTTTTTAGCCCTGGGTCAGATATATGATGATCCGGATCGTATTGCTCTGGCTGAGTCTAGACTACGTCTTTTATGTCAGGGTAAACAATCCGCAGAAATATACTGCTCAGAATTTCGGAGATGGGCAGTTGATACTGGTTGGAATGATGCTGCACTCCGAAGTAAATTTTGCCATGGTCTTTCAGAGGGATTGAAAGATGCATTTGCTTTTCATGAGAGACCTACCTCCTTGGACTCTGCCATGTCTCGGGCCGTTCGTATTGACAGGCGTCTTAGAGAGAGAGGAGAGATCACTCCTTCCTGTCATACTCAGTCCCAGGACAGTGCGGCGGTCTCATTCAGTGCACAGGGGTCTCAGTCGCTCTCAATCCCTTCTGAGCAGGAGCCCATGCTCTGTTTGGCATCCACGTCCGTGATCCGTGTTTCCAGTCCATGAAAAAAATATGACCTGTCTTTTTTTTTTTTCACAGACCCATTCAAGCCAATGGAAAATTGAGAATTAACGTGCTTAATTAAGAAACTTGATACCTTTATTAATAAGTGGGTATGAGCAAGAGTGGTCGATATACTCAGATGCTCTGATATAAAAAACAAAAACAAACCTCCTATTGTAGATAGGTGGTACAATAATGAATCACTATAGGAGCGGGGATAGTAGTGGGTGAGTCTATGGGAAAAAATACTCTCCCTAGACGACCCTATGGAACTATGTCCTGAAGCACAGGGATGTCCCCTGATGGTGGAGACACCCTGCCCCCGTACCTAAGCCTAGATGTGGCCCTAGTGATGCCCTACTTTTTTATAATTGTATGTTTATTATGGTATATAAAACATAAAACGTGAATACACTCATATAATGTCATAATGCACAGAAGTTCCAAGGAGCACATCACATACATATTGGATGAGCATATGTAACATTTGACAATATTCAATGACAGAGCAATAAAGACCAGACAAAAAGAAAGCGTTGAATTAATCCAACTGAGATTATGTCCATCTCTAACTAGCCTAAGAAGCAGAAAAAGAAAAAAAGAAAAAAACTGCTGTGCAAAGTATCAGAAACAGAAAACCAACAAACAGAACAAGCGACATGAACAAAGACAGAGAGGGAAGGGAAGGGGGGGGGGGGAACCAAACCCTTCATCCAGATTCCTCAAGGTTGCCTAGTAGCCCAATAAGTGTCCCAAATGTCCCATACAGCATTGAAGAGTGCCATTTTGTCCTGATACATAGCAGTGGAATACTCCATAGTGCGGACCTCCATTGTGATGCCCTACTTAGCAAAGCTGGATCGGGAAATATTAATCCAGTGAAAAAAAACAAAAATAATAAGTCTAATATAAATGATATGAAGACACAACCCAAACGCGTTTCGGCTGCATACAGCAGCTCATCAGGAGTTGATGACAGTGTAGTCAACGTAGGGAATAAAGAAAGCAATTCTTTTTTTTAAAAAAGATAGTGCTTAGAAGAATGAGATGGTACTTAGCTCCTTAGCATACTTGATGGTGCTGTATATACAGATATATACCTCTTGTCCGTATATATGATGAACTCAGACAGAGGGGGGCCCTGTAGAAAGTACAGCTGGTATGCTGGGAGTCAATGGGTCCGTGAAAAATCATGGCTGCACACAAGATTGTCATCCGCGTCCGTGTCAGTTTTTTCCTATCATTTCAAAGGCAAACTTGACTTAGATTTTTTTTCATTTTTCATGTCTGTGGATCCTCCAAAAATCAAGAAAGACCCACGGAAGAAAAAACAGACACGGATCACGGAACAACGGAAACAGTTTTTGCGGACCGCAAAAAAAAAAATGTCTGTGTGCATTAGGCCTGATGCTGACCTCACTGAGGACATCATACAATAGTGACAGAAATGCTGATGTCAGCGATGTGTCACTCATGAGCTGTGAGTAAGTGGTTGCTGAGAACCAGCATCATAATCATTACAAAAATATAATTAAGGAAGATATAGCACTCATATATCCGGAGGACTGCTCAAACATTTATTTTTATTAATATCAAATATTCACAACTAAGTAAAAATCATACATCTAAAAACAACATACAAGATACGTAAATTGTACTAGAAATACACAATAAAACCATTAAAACGTCACTAAAATGACGATTATAATGTTAAAGGCTGAGGAATAGGGTATTCGTTGAACTTATGCGCCCAACAGCAAATGTAGTCAGGTCATCGAATACAGGTGACCGTTCAGGCTGGGTATCGATCAGACCATCACCATATATTCGATAACCACAAAAATTCAATTACCGCAATTCATAATACGCTCTGGTTAACAAATATAATAGTCATTCAAACCAGAATCTCGATTGGGTGATCAACAATTATTCGGCATTAATAATCGCCATTAGACATGTTATAATGCATCTGTATAATTTTTCCAGATACCAGGACGTGGTTCCCGTTCGATTATTGGCTGTGAGTTACAGGTGTTGTATCGATCCAACACTAGATACTTGGTCTAGTAATCGAACTGGAACCACGTCCTAGTATCTGGGAAAATTATACAGATGCATTATAACATGTCTAATGGCGATTGAATTTTTGTGGTTATCGAATATATGGTGATAGTCTGATCGATACCCAGCCTGAACGGTCACCTGTATTCGATGACCTGACTACATTTGCTGTTGGGCGTTTATAAGGAACATGTCATGAGAAAATTACCTATTTTTAATAATGTTTTTATGTTAAACCTATTTTAAAAATAATTTTTGGTGTGTGGAGTTCACACCGAGATATAGAGCACCATTCCATCCCCATTGATTAGTAGAGCCACCCCATTCTGCCAATACAATATCATGATCATTGCAGCCCAGGCCTTGAAAAGAGTCAAATCTACCTGAGAAGAGTCCTGGTTATTCCTAACCTCCTGCTCTCTCCCCCATCTGCTGATGGTTGGCCGTTCTCTCCTAGAGCGAAAACTAGGTAGAAGCCGGTCAGTCATCAGCAGGAGAGCAGGAATAACCAGGACTCTTCTCAGGTGGCCGGACTCTTTTCAAGGCCCAGTCTGCAATGGTTCTCGGCAACCACTTACTTTTAACTTCTAAATGACAGACCGCTGAAATCAACTCACCTGTCTCTACTTTATGCTGCCGTTAGTATGAGCTGCATAAAGTTCATGACAGGTTCCTTTTAAAGGGCAATTTACACAATTATGGCATGGGAAACACCCCGCTTTAGTTGAGGCAAAGTAGGAACGAAACGAACGTTTCAAGGTGCCCACATCAGCTCGGACTAACTGGTCCCTTAAATTTTGTGTACAGAGAAAGGACATGAGAGGAGGAATGTTAAATTCCGGTATCTGTCTAAAATTACTGCCCAGAATGCACATATTAAAATATCAGAACAAGCAGGATCTCGGACCTGCCATTATCAGCGCTGCACAGGGTTACATTAGGGACAGCCGCACAAGCAGAATGATTGGCAGAGAATGAATTTCACGTTTATGGCACCGGTATTACGCGCTTCTTCTACTGCCCAATGTGGTATTCTCTTATTCTGCATTCTGACACGACCTACTGTAATTCCCTTGTATATATCACTTTGCAATCCGACTGGTATCAGATGTCAAGACATGTCACATGGGTTTCCTGTGCAGCTTCAGTTTACCCCACCCCCAGCTGAAAAACTTATTTTACACTAACCGAACAGGGCCAAAATACAGTTACTTAGAAAGGCAGAAACTAATGAACAGGCCAAATGCCAGTTTCTATAATGCCGCCCCCTAATTGTATAAAAACTGGGGGAGACCTTACCGGGCTATAGATATAATATAGAACGTGGAACAGAACTAAATTCCGTCAGCTGCTTCCATCCCTGTTTCAGGTTTATGCCCCCCTGTTTTGTTTAGAACATCTACTCAGGGGTGCACAGCCTACGGCTCACTGTCAGTGTGTGGCCCCCAACCAGCTGCACATAGAACTGCTCGTCTGTGTGTGGCTGCTGACATGTAGTTTCCATATGAGAGAGAAGTGGCACACAGCACAGGAGCAGGGACGGGCAAGTACTAACAGGGCACTTCACAGCCATTTTCAGCTCCCACATACATCAAAAGAATGGGGTCCCTTGACCCCTCCTTGGAACCCAGAAAGGAGTATAGAGGTGGCCGTTTATAAGGAATATGTCATGAAAAAATTAACTATTTTTAATAATGTTTTTATGTTAAACCTATTTTAAAAATAATTTTTGGTAATGTTAATTTTCCATGTCAATATCTGTATAAAAAAATATATATATCTTCAGTTTTCGCACTGGCCTTTAAGCCTAATAATAGACGTCTCTAAGGATCACTTTACTGCAGTTATCTGCTTAACGTTACAAGCCGGATTAGAATAACAGATATTACCTCTACATATAGATAACACAGAATCCACCATTCACAGTAGGTGATATCGCAGCTTATCTGCTCCCTCCTGACCTCTGCACAGAGCATGCCTAGAAAACTCTCCCGTAAAAGTTAATGAGGTTCCCTCCAGACCATTGTGTCTATGGACCATGGGGCTGCTGTAAAGCTGAATTGCCGAGGGCAAGGGCTTTTTCAGGAGATCCGGTGATGTATCGGGCCTCACCATGGGAATGCAAGGTGGAGGCTTTCGCCTTGCAGTGAGCCTGGTGACATCACCGGCAATAGTGGGTGGGCTTTAGCCTGTAAAACAGGCTAGGACCGCACTAAAGACTGCTCATTAGTGCCAGTAACGTCACCGGAAACACTGCTAGGTGGAAACCTCCACCTAGTAGTGTAATAATATAAACAAAACAGCCCTTGTCCTGCATGATCCAGCGCAGGGCAAGGGAGAGCATCAGAGCATGAAATGCTCTAATGCTCATATCAGAGCGGTGAAGATGGGGTTGTCCTGGACATATCCGCTTTAAGGGGAAAACATTTTTGGTGACAAATTCCCTTTAAGCTTGTGGCTTTCTTTATTATGGGATATTATTATTAGTTTATGGGAGTTGTGAAATGATGTTACCACAATACCTATGGGGGCACATTTACTATAGTGATTGCACCTGTTTTGGAGACGTTTGCATCTCATTTAATTATTTTGATGTTTTAAACTAATTCCGAAGTTTTCTAACTTTTGCAACTCTTTCCCAATCTATTTATGTAGGTATGCCATTTTTACGCCTGTCTTATTTTTACTCCACTTCAGGGCTAGCGTACTTTCCTCAATCAGTTTTAAGTGGTGAAGTGACACTTATTTGGCATTAAAAGTCGCACTTCAAGGGTGACTTGCGACTTCTCACAGCTCATTTTCGCGTTTCTTTTTTCATGTGCATACTAACTAGACCAGTCTACCTGAAAAAGAACTACCAGAGGTCAGACTAATAAACATACGCCTTGTCCAGGGATGCTCAACCTGCGGCCCTCCAGCTGTTAAACTCCCAGCATGCCCCAATAGCTGTAGGCTGTCCAAGCATGCTGGGAGTTGTAGTTTTGCAACAGCTTGAGGTGCTAATTCATGAAGTGCTGTGCAATTTTAAGATAATACTAGGCAAAAGACTGACAGACATACCAAATACTCCTGTCTAATTTTACACCTTAAAACAGGCGAGCATGATAAATGTGCCCCATAGTCTACAACGGAGAAAGCCAAGTGAAGGCATGGTCTCATGACTGAGGGAGAAGGGGATCCTGGATGTGGAACCTTCACCCATCAGACATTTTTGGCTTATACTTTTGATAAACATCTCCCTTTTTGTTTTATTGTGGCCCTTGAGAGTCTTTATACATGACAACCTGCCCTTGGGCCAGAAGGAGTTGCTCACCCCTGATTCATTGATAATCTAAGACCTCATACATATGACTGTATTTTTCATCCATAAGCGATACACATTTTTTGCTGAGAGCACCTTGACCCTTTCATTTCTTTGGGGCCATGCACACATCACTGTTTTTTGCTGATCTGTATGGCCGTCTGCAAATAACAGAACATGTCCTATTCTTCTCTGTCCTGGGGACAAGACTGGTCCTATCTATTACAGAATGCACACAGAATGTATCCGTATTTTGCGGACCAGATTATGGTCACAGCTGTGTGCATGATGCCTAATACATCTCAGTTCGACCTCATTTATATAAAACATATCATGAGTATCTAACAGAATAATAATCTCCTAATAGATGTGTATAACTACATTCAGGTGTCACAATTTAAAGTCTCATTTAGGGCAGAAAACCACTAAACTAGCTGCAATATTTCTTACAGAAAGCCGGATGACGTCTGCATATACTGCTACTAAACAAAACCTGCACGGCAGGGAGCTGAGCAAAGTGCATGAGAATCTATGTGGAAAGCTCCAGCCTCTGCAGCAATAGACCGCCTCTGTGCACTGCCACATTCAGGAAGTACATAATCTGCTGAAAGCCAAACGGGGGTGGAGGTGAAGACATTAGAGGCGTCCCGGCCTGCCGCTTCTAGGCTCCCTCTGCTTACTGGTCACATTCTTCAGCAGCCATACTTCAATTTTTGAAAATGAAAATATCAAAGGTTACAGGACAAGACCGCTCACTGTGGCACGTGCTCGGCACTGTAACAGTGTGCCTGGTGATTGTTGGCACTGGTGTATTGGACACGGTCAGTACAGAACTTGGTTACAGTCACTACGCTGAAAAGTCCTATACCAGGATTTCCTGGTTTCCTCTCCATGCCCTTTAACTCCCTCATTAACCTCGGATACGTTATACTGGGTATATACTGGCTAGCCCAAGATGAAAAGGCTACAGTAATGAAAGGCCAGAATGGACGTTATCTGAAGAACATCTTTTCCTGGATGGCAATGGTATATGGACCAGTCCAGTGGGCCAGGATATGGACTCAGACACAATGGGCTGCAGTTCTAGATCAGTGGTTTACGTTGCCTATTTTTGCTTGGGCGATTATCTGGTGCAACTCTATACTAAACAGCTGGGGCAGTAAACACTTCCTAGCGGTAGAGTTCTTCTCGCTGAGCAGTTATTTCCTGAGTAACGTCCATCCACAAGGATTTGAACTGGCCCTGGCCGTACATATCCTATGGGCTTTTACCTGTGGACTGAGACTGCAAAGAAAATACGGAGATGCAACTTCAAGGATGTACTTTGTTCTGGCTTTCGTATCGTGTCTTGGGTTTGTTATTCTGAAGCTTCTCGATCACTGGTTGGCACAGTATTTCGTTTTTCAGAGACTCACCGGACACTTCTGGTCAAAAATATGTGACATCTTGCAATTCCATTATGCTTTTTGCTTCTTAACGTACCTAGACCACTGCAGATCAACCAAGGTGAAGAAATAGGATGCAAGCCATTTACACGGTCTTAGGCAGGGAGGCCTTTCCATCGATGGAATCAAGTCCCGTATAGCCGAAAGACATCCTTCAATTATGCCTCAAAATGAACCCTGGTTGAGAGCACAGGTTAATACAATCGGGGGAAAAGGGGGTCCTTTAAAATGTTGTTTTTATAATCAGTAGAAAATAAAATTTATGGTATTTGCACAGCTCATTTCCAGCATAATCTAAAAAAATAAAAAGGGGCTTAGATATGGAACTCATAGTGCCATCTTATTAGTCTAAAAAAAGGAAGAAATCTGATATAAACTAGACTTTTTTTCTACATGTAGGAGGTACTGTATATGTCCAGAGCATAGACTGACACATATGACCCCCATAAAACTAACTGCTTTTTCATATGCTATTCCTTATCTCACTTTCCACCTCATTGACATGATGACTTTCGGCTCTGTTCACAAGTAGAGAACATAGCATGTAGTTGTCTACCCCGTTAATTTAAAAACAAAAATGAAAACACTGAATCAAATGTTTTAGTTCTGTACCAGTTGTATACATCGGTTATATGCATACAATCCATGTGATTAAGCAAAAAGAACCCCTATTAACGTATTCAAATGTGTAATTTCTGTAGGCGCCCTCCCACAGCACTCTGACCAGATGTCAGAATGAGCTGGCATGTCAAATAGCACTAATGAGGAACTACTAGGTCACGTTCAGATGTGGCGGACTAGTTGCAGATTTCTGGTGTGGATTCCACACAGAAAATATGCATGAGTGCAGTGAATTGAATGTGGTAGGAAAAAAATAGCGCATAATGCAATGCAAAGACTGCAATCCAGCAGCAGTGGCTGTGCTTGCACAATATAGGAAAAAGCACCAGCCTACGTGTGATACCATGCTCCTGGCCGCCAGAGAGGCCGCCTCTTTTTCTTACACTGTGCAATCATGACCACCACTGATGGACTGCAGGGTGGTCATAGCCATGGAAACGAGCAGTGTATAATTTGATGGAAAAATGAATCCAGCCAGCAAGAGAGCCAATATGGACAATTACAATTAGAGATGAGCGAATCGAAGTTGACGAAGTGGAATTCAATCCGAATTTCAGGAAAAATTCAATTCGCTCAGAATCTGAATTTCCTCACACTTCGTTGTAACGAATCGCATTTTTTCCTAAAATGGCTGCTGCACGTGTGAGGACATGGAGCAAGGAACTTTGGGAACGCGGGATCACCCATAATGCCATGCATGCAGCCAATCAGCAGCCAGCCCTGTGAGGTCACAGCCCTATAAATTGCCTCAGACATTTTGGAATTCTTCAATTTTCCAGTGTACTTAATGCAGAGAGAGACGTCAGCAGGCGCTAGGGACAGTGCTAGGAAATATTTTGTGCTAAAAAAAACGATTTACAAGTTCAGGGAAAGATTATTCAAGGTGTAGGGAAAGCATAGGGAGGAATCATTCCACAGCATTTATGTAGAACAGGGTTTAGTAGGGGAGGTTACAGACTGGGTAATAGAACAATCCATGTTACACCTTGCTGCACTGACTGGGGATCCACATTGCCATTATACAGCTCTGTAATTTCAGCAAACCGTTCTTATTGGAGTGCAAGTACAGTTTGATACAGCCATCAACAGGGTTTATTACAAGGAAATATTTCTACGTCTTATTTGCCCTTGTGCGGTGCAGTTATGTTCTTTAACATTTTTTAGCTTGTATTAGTGGGAAAAAAAGAGTTTATTAGCCGTTGTGTGGTGAAGTGCAAAAATTACAGCCCTTTTTGGCGTGTCAGTGGCACAAAAAAAAAATATGATTTTCCTGTTCAGCGGTGCAGTTATATGTTCTAAAGCCCTTTTTGTCGTGTATTAGTGGCAAAAGAAAAATATATTTGCCGTTCAACAGTGCAGTTATATGTTCTAAAGTCCTTTGTGGAGTGTATAAGTGGAAAAAAGAAAAATATATTTGCCGTTCAGCGGTGCAGTTATATGTTCTAAGCCCTTTTTTGCGTGTATTAGTGGCACAAAAAAAGTATTTGCCGTTGTGTGGTGAAGTGAGAAAATTACAGCCCTTTTTGGCGTGTATTAGTGGGGGAAAAAAAGGGCTGATTAGCCGTTGTGTGGTGAAGTGAGAAAATTACTGACTTTTTTTGGGGTGTTTTAATTTCCTATTTATTTATTTATCTGATCTAACAGGGGAGTGGCAGAGGCCTAAATGTCTCTGGAGCAGGCAGAGGTCACAGCACAGTAAGGGGGCATGGCAGCAGGAGTCGCAGCGAGAGGCCTGAGCTCCAGGTGTCATCTAGCGGTTGTGTCTTGACCAGCAACCCAGTGGTTCTTGTATGGTCGACTCGGTCATCTCTGTTTTGGATCCTCTCCTGTTTTTTGGGGGGGGCATTAGCAATACTGATGGATTACTGACCAAATGCTGACCTGAGTGAAGGAGGATGCTCAACAGACAGGATGTGTTTTTTGGGGGTTATTGTTCTGACGGATTAGAGGAAGGGGAAAATAATCAGTAACGTCAACACAACCTTACTGCTGACACCCTCTCCACTCTGTCGGGGGGCTCTACTTGTATAAGTGTTTAATAGAGCAGGTTCTGTAGACATCTTTGTGGAATCAGCTGACAACGGTGTAAAAGGAGTGCGCTTCTTGACGACCTGTAAGGCTGAGTTCATAGTTAGTTGGTCAGTTTTGGCCAAATAGGTGAAGTGTGCGGTGATTCTAAGAGCGACGCCTGTCATCTGCATGTCATACTGACTCACAGTATTGTTTCACTACCACAGCAGACTCTCTATCCGTGTTACTGCAAGGCACAGTGTTCTACACCACTATAAACGCTCTCTGCAGCCAGGAAATAGCAGTTTTTTAAGGCGATTCACCGCAAATAAATTCGGATAATCTCTAATCACAACACATTAGTAAGTGCCTTGTATTAACTTTGTATACACTTTGCCACTTGCTGAAGTGAGACAACCCCTTTAAATATACCACTATACTCACTGTGTGATTGCAAGAGTCCTGTGGGCGTTCCCTTCATGTAGTGTCCTGGGCTGTCTGCACTCCCCTTTGCTCGACTGACAACTGTAGCATCCAACCAGGAGATGGCTAGAGCTGTCACCAGAGAAAGGAGTGGTTTGGTGCATTCAGTGCAGAGAGCTTTGGACACATGAGGGGATTAAAACTTGGATTTCCTCAGTCAGGCAAGTAGCATGACCATCACCCTAGGTATGTTCAAACAGCTTAACACTAGGTTCACACTAGCGTTAAGATATCTGGCAGCTTGTTCAGGCAGAGAAACAACCTGCTGGAGTTCACTGTATCCAGTGCAATGAACCACCGGATGCCCATTGACTATAATGGAATCTGTCCAGTTTCCGGCAGAAACCCCGGGTTTTGATCGGACAAAAAGTCACGTACACACAACTTTTTGGCTGGCTGAAAGGTGGCATTTCTGCCCAGAAACTGGCTGGATCCCTGTGAGATGCCAGTACAGTCAACCGGTGATACGGTGGTTCAAGCATTATCTGGCTACAGTGAACTTTGCCCAGGGGCGGACTGGGAACTAAAAGTGGCCCAATGTTGCAGGTCGGTCCAAATTGACTGAAGGTGGGGGCAACATATAAAGCAGGGACAAAGAAAGTAGGCAGGGCCAGCAATACCATAGTGCAGAACAATATACCGCCACAACTGAACCAAATACCAAAGTGCAGCATAAAATTCTGCCACCTGCACCCCAGTATTCAACTGTATCACTGTCCTGACGTCAATACAGTTGAATTCATGTGGGCACCTATGATTGCTGGCCAGGTGCGTAAGAGAGAATCAGATCATTAGCTTGGGTGGCCCTCCTAGGCATCGGAAATTTCCCTGTAGGGTCTATGGCCCCTGACTTTGCTTGTTCTGCAGGAACAGCCTGCTGGATTTCTTAACACTGATGTGAACGCACCCTTACCTCTCATTTATCCAGTGCGGTCAGCAGTTTAGTAGGGTCAAAACTATTGACAGACTCCTTTAACCAGCATCAGATTGGCCATACAGAATCTACTGTATAAGCTGGCAATAAACTGATCTAAGAAAACCTTTGTCACAAAGCAACAAAAATTTTGCAAGTTGCCATCTTGAAGCCAACCCCAAAAGGAACGGTTTTAGATCTAAAGATATGTCCCAATACACACCAGGGTTGGCAGGTAGTGTAAGCAGGGCTTGGCACGGACTGATAGTAAACCATAGAGCATAGGATTACAATACTTAAAAGGCACGTCATTATGGCGGTTGATAGGAAACACCTGTAAGTTTGCTGCGTGTGCCAGAAGAGCTATTGTTCCCACAAAGTAAGAAATTACCAAAATGTAGATGAGGTGATGGCGCCGAGAGGCCAGGGGCAACCTGCAGTTATTTCAGGATACAAAGTGAAGTCTTAGTATTTCCAAACTATAACCCCCACCGCCCCTCCTCACACATTTCCTTCAGTATGCTGACAGATGTGTCAACTCTGTTATTCCCATAAACAATTTCTTTCACAGTGAATAAAAATCGTGGATATGCCAGTGTACCGAATATGTACCCACTTTGCTATAGCACAGGCTATATCTGCAGCATCAATGCAAACTGCTATTAGCGTGCATATCCCATGATATCACATATTGGCACGTTTGATAAGAAAATATTTCTTCTGCGGACTCCACACAATTGCTCTGAACCCTCCACGGACGCGAATGCCAAGTGTGCTCATAAACACAAGAGATACAGGAAAAGGTAAGGGACGAGCCAACAATGCAGGCATTCATCCAGCTTCAACAGGGACACACAGGATCTTCATTGTCACGTGCACGTCCTACCCCAAGACACAAATTTCTGCCCGAAATGGCTCTTTTAAAGTAACAGAAGATAGTCTACATATCCAAAGGGGGCTATTAAAGAGCCTCTATTGATGGGGCAAATTGGAATAGCTCACAGCTGTTAGGAGGACGCTATAACTAAAATCATACATTTTATTGGTATATTAGGTTAAAAATGAACGGAATGAGAACACATCAGATCATGAAGATCCCATACCAAATATAAGATCAATACAAGATGCATCATTGGCCAAGTATTTGCATAGAGGTGCAACTCTTGTTGTATCTGTCCGTACTTGGTATGACTAATGAAGGTACATGTAGGGATAGTGATAATACACTTGCTATTAACCACCCCTTAACTTTGACGCGTTTCTGGCTAATTCAAAGCCCTCATCAGGAGCCCTGCCTTGGTATCAGCACTTGTTTTAAACAAAGTAACAACCAAATAAAAGCGCACGCCACCTCTCAATGTGGCTAGCGCTATCGGCACTAATGCGGCCACCGAAACCGAATCATTTACATGCCCTAACTCTGCCCAATCCACTGATGCCGCTCGGGAGATAGGAGTGCTCACATTAGCCACTTCCCAGAGCGGACGTCAGCAGTCAATCAACTTGGCCACCGCCGTGATGAGACATGCAGTCACATCATATTCAAGGGATATAAAGGCGGATTTACACTGACAGGGACACCACATAATACACAAGCAAGAAAGCATGTGAAGCAAGAAGATGTAAATAAGGATACATATAAACCAAACATGGGGGGGACATCTTTAATAAATTATATAGTGTTGATCCGGAACAAACGGTAATATGATAACTGTTAGTGATCACAGCATTGTATGAGGGGCTTTGGTCTTAGAAAGAGGACACCGATGGTTGTCATGTAAAAGAAAATATATGACAAAGAGGTGTCATTGTGTCCTATTGTATCTCTTTATTAACTGATGGGACATAGGGGAGGGTACATATAGCTGGAGGGATAAATGACCCAACTCCTATAATTAAAATTGTAGTATCTTCATATTAGAGAAAGCAATTATAGGAAATATGATCGTTGAAGCCATTGGGTCACACAGTTTCAAGGCGGAATGTCTATTGAGCCCCTTTCTGTAAGCGGTGTTTATCCATCTCTCCCGCCCCTCTGCGTAGGTCCAATCACTTCAATGCCTTGAAAGAACATCTGTATTATCACTGTGGACTTCCGTCATATGGCGGGCAATCAGGGTATCCGCCTCTCTGCGTATATCCCCCAAGTACTCGCCGATGCGTCTCCTGAATTCTCTCAGCGTTTTCCCTACTTTTTTAAATACCACATGAGCAAGTTGCAAGCTACACCAGGCCCATTGTCCTAGAGTTAATAAACGTTCTGATATTATATGACAGGCCCATATGTGTGCTATCGAACGTGTTGCCTTTTTAATTGAACTACACGCAATGCACCTTCCACATTTAAATGTACCCTTCAGGGGATTTTGCAGCCAATTGGAGCCCTGTGGTTGTGATTGGTGGAAGCTATGTACTAGGCGGTCCCTGATGTTGCAACACGTCTGTATGTAATTAATGGGTTCTCACCAACCAAATGTCCCAAGTCAGGATCTGCACGTAGAATGCCCCAAAATTCAGATTGAAAATCCCACATGGTTGAGCAATTGCACCTCACTCTTAAGTATTGGCCCTTGGGGATGCCTTGTTTAAGTGTTGGTGGATGACAGCTACTCCAGCCGAGCAGGCTGTTCATGGCTGTCTCCTTTCTGAATAGACGTGCGCCCAAAACACCCTCTTCCTTCTTGTAGTCAAATCCAGGAATGAGATGGTGGATGGGTGGGTCTCCCAAGTGAAAAAGAGACCCAAGTCATTCTCATTCAGTTTGGCCACAAAGGACGAAAAAGATTTAGCATCCCCATGCCAGAGAATAAACACGTCATCAATGTATCTTATCCACATCTCGATAGACGATGAGTATTCTCTGAATTCATCCCCGATGACATCGTCACGTTCCCATCTGCCCAGATATGAATTGGCAAAGGTAGGGGCACATGGGCTTCCCATTGCCACATCCTTTATTTGATGGTAATATTTGTTGTCAAAGAGAAATGTATTGTGCTCCAGAACGAATGTCATCAGTTGGAGCACAAATTCTTTGTGGGGTCGGAGATGGGTGCCCAGTTCCTGTAGAGTGGTCACTATAGCATCACATCCCCTACCATGGGGGATGGATCTATTTAGTGCCTCTACGTCCAATGGACATTCCGCCTTGAAACTGTGCGACCCAATGGCCTCAACGATCATATTTCCTATAATTGCTTTCTCTAATATGGAGATACTACAATTTTAATTATAGGATTTGGGTCATTTATCCCTCCAGCTATATGTACTCTCCCCTATGTCCCATCAGTTAATAAAGAGATACAATAGGACACGATGACACCTCTTTGTCATACAGGTCCTTCTAAAAAAAAATTTGCATATTGTGATAAAGTTCATTATTTTCTGTAATGTACTGATAAACATTAGACTTTCATATATTTTAGATTCATTACACACCAACTGAAGTAGTTCAAGCCTTTTATTGTTTTAATATTGATGATTTTGGCATACAGCTCATTAAAACCCAAAATTCCTATCTAAAAAAAATTAGCATATCATGAAAAGGTTCTCTAAACGAGCTATTAACCTAATCATCTGAATCAACTAATTAACTCTAAACACCTGCAAAAGATTCCTGAGGCTTTTAAAAACTCCCAGCCTGGTTCATTACTCAAAACCGCAATCATGGGTAAGACTGCCGACCTGACTGCTGTCCAGAAGGCCATCATTGACACCCTCAAGCAAGAGGGTAAGACACAGAAATAAATTTCTGAACGAATAGGCTGTTCCCAGAGTGCTGTATCAAGGCACCTCAGTGGGAAGTCTGTGGGAAGGAAAAAGTGTGGCAGAAAACGCTGCACAACGAGAAGAGGTGACCGGACCCTGAGGAAGATTGTGGAGAAGGACCGATTCCAGACCTTGGGGGACCTGCGGAAGCAGTGGACTGAGTCTGGAGTAGAAACATCCAGAGCCACCGTGTACAGGCGTGTGCAGGAAATGGGCTGCCATGTCAGCTGCTGGTGTTGGTCCACTGTGTTTTATCAAGGGCAGGGTCAATGCAGCTAGCTATCAGGAGATTTTGGAGCACTTCATGCTTCCATCTGCTGAAAAGCTTTGTGGAGATGAAGATTTTATTTTTCAGCATGACCTGGCACCTGCTCACAGCGCCAAAACCACTGGTAAATGGTTTACTGACCATGGTATTACTGTGCTCAATTGGCCTGCCAACTCTCCTGACCTGAACCCCATAGAGAATCTGTGGGATATTGGGAAGAGAAAGTTGAGAGACGCAAGACCCAACACTCTGGATGAGCTTAAGGCCGCTATCGAAGCATCCTGGGCCTCCATAACACCTCAGCAGTGCCACAGGCTGATTGCCTCCATGCCACGCCGCATTGAAGCAGTCATTTCTGCAAAAGGATTCCCGACCAAGTATTGAGTGCATAACTGAACATAATTATTTGAAGGTTGACTTTTTTTGTATTAAAAACACTTTTCTTTTATTGGTCGGATGAAATATGCTAATTTTTTTTAGATAGGAATTTTGGGTTTTCATGAGCTGTATGCCAAAATCATCAATATTAAAACAATAAAAGTCTTGAACTACTTCAGTTGTGTGTAATGAATCTAAAATATATGAAAGTCTAATGTTTAATCAGTACATTACAGAAAATAATGAACTTTATCACAATATGCTAATTTTTTTTAGAAGGACCTGTACTATTTTCTTTTACATGACAACCTATCGGTGTCCCCTTTCTAAGACCAAAGCCCCTCATAAAATGCTGTGATCACTAACAGTCATCATATTACCGTTTATTCCAGATCAACACTACAGTTGCAAGAAAAAGTATGTGAACCCTTTGGAATGATATGGATTTCTGCACAGATTGGTCATAAAATGTGATCTGATCTTCATCTAAGTCACAACAATAGACAATCACAGTCTGCTTAAACTAATAATACACAAAGAATTAAATGTTACCATGTTTTTATTGAACACACCATGTAAACATTCACAGTGCAGGTGGAAAAAGTATGTGAACCCCTAGACTAATGACATCTCCAAGAGCTAATTGGAGTGAGCTGTCAGCCAACAGAGTCAAATCAATGAGATGAGATTGGAGGTGTTGGTTACAGCTGCCCTGCCCTATAAAAAACACACACCAGTTCTGGGTTTGCTTTTCACAAGAAGCATTGCCTGATGTGAATGATGCCTCGCACAAAAGAGCTCTCAGAAGACCTATGATTAGGAATTGTTGACTTGCATAAAGCTGGAAAGGGTTATAAAAGTATCTTCAAAAGCCTTGCTGTTCATCAGTCCACGGTAAGACAAATTGTCTATAAATGGAGAAAGTTCAGCACTGCTGCCACTCTCCCTAGGAGTGGCCGTCCTGTAAAGATGACGGCAAGAGCACAGCGCAGACTGCTCAATGAGGTGAAGAAGAATCCTAGAGTGTCAGCTAAAGACTTACAAAAGTCCCTGGCATATGCTAACATCCCTGTTAGCAAATCTACGATACGTAAAACACTAAACAAGAATGTATTTCATGGGAGGATACCACAGGGGAAGCCACTGCTGTCCAAAAAAACAATTGCTGAACGTTTACAGTTTGCACAAGAGCATCTGGATGTTCCACAGCAGTACTGGCAAAATATTCTGTGGACAGATGAAACCAAAGTTGAGTTATTTGGAAGAAACACACAACACTATGTGTGGAGAAAAAGAGGCACAGCACACCAACATCAAAACCTCATCCCAACTGTGAAGTATGGTGGTGGGGGCATCATGGTTTGGGGCTGCTTTGCTGCGTCAGGGCCTGGACGGATTGCTATCATCGAAGGAAAAAAGAATGCCCAAGTTTATCAAGACATTTTGCAGGAGAACTTAAAGGGAATCTGTCACCTGCTTTTACCATTTATTAAGCTGTCACCATCGCCATGTTCACTAAAAGTACCTTATTTCCTGCAGTCTTCTTCTTACTTTATTTCGTTTTCTCCCTTTGATAAAAAAAAGCCCTTTTTCTGATATGCTAATGAAGCTCCAAGGTGCCCAGAGGGGTGTTTTTTTTCCTCTCTGGTGCCCAGTGACGCCCCCCTGCAGTGCCCAGCCCGCCTTAATTTGAATCCCAAGAACGCCTCTTGATCCTCAAATAACCTCCCACAGCCCTGGCAAACGGTTCCGCCCCTTCCCCACGTCATCGTCTACCTTCTAGAAATGCCCCGTCCTTCTTCCTGTCGGCGGCCAGAAATCTTGCGCAGGCGCAGTACCGCCTGCAGCCTGCACGATCATCAACCTCCTCAGGGCAACGCTCAGATTACGTCACTGTGCTCGGCGCATGCCCAGTGAGACTTTTCAGGTTGTTGCCCTGAGGAGGTTGATGATCGCGCAGGCGGTACTGCGCCTGCGCAAGATTTCTGACCCCCGACAGGAAGAAGGACGGGGCATTTCTAGAAGGTAGACTGATGACGTGGGGAGGGGGCGGAACCATTTGCCGGGGCTGTGGGAGGTTATTTGAGGATCAGGAGGCGTTCTTGGGATTCAAATTAAGGCGGGCTGGGCACCAGAGAGAGGAAAAAAACGCCCCTCTGGGCACCTTGGAGCTTCATTAGCATATCAGAAAAAGGGTTTTTTTTTTATCAAAAGGAGAAAACAAAATAAAGTAAGAAGACTGCAGGAAATAAGGTACTTTAGTGAACATGGCGATAGTGACAGCTTAAAATGGTAAAAGCAGGTGACAGGTTCCCTTTAAGGACATCTGTCCACCAGCTGAAGCTCATCAAAAGATGGGTGTTGCAACAGGACAACGACCCAAAGCATAGAAGTAAATCAACAACAGAATGGCTTAAACAGAAGAAAATACGCCTTCTGGAGTGGCCCAGTCAGAGTCCCGACCTCATCCCGATTGAGATTCTGTGACATGACCTCAAGACAGCGATTCAGTTCAACATCCCAAGAATATTGCTGAACTTAAACCGTTCTGTAAAGAGCAATGGTCAAGAATTACTCCTGACCGTTGTGCCCGTCTGATCTGCAACTACAGGAAACGTTTGGTTGAAGTTATTGCTGCCAAAGGAGGTTCAACCAGTTATTAAATCCAAGGGTTCACATACTTTTCCACCTGCACTGTGAATGCTTACATGGTGTGTTCAATAAAAACATGGTAACATTTAATTATTTGTGTGTTATTAGGTTAAGCAGACTGAGATTGTCTATTGTTGTGACTTAGATGAAGATCAGATCACATTTTATGACCAATTTGTGCAGAAATCCATATCATTTCAAAGGGTTCACATACTTTTTCTTGCAACTGTATATAATTTATTAAAGATGTCCCCCCCCTCCCCATGATTGGTTTATATGTATCCTTATTTACATCTTCTTGCTTCATATGCTTTCTTGCTTTGTTGTGTATTATGTGGTGTCCCTACCTGTCAGTGTAAATTTTTGAATGGGTACCCCCCCCCCCGTACTTTTTTTCACAACCCCTTTCTTTCATGCCACCCCCATTCCTGTGGCTACTAAAGATCACTCTCAGACCAGGCCCGGCAGCTGTTCCATCCGTCTATACTGCCACTGTATATAATTTCATTGTGTAATACTGTTGAGGGGGCCCTGACAAAATCTTTTAGTCATCCTCCTCCTCCTGGATGGGCTCCTTCTGGGTCAGGGCCCCAAAGCAGCCGCTTCCCCTATAGCTACGCCCCTGGCACCAGGAGTTAAGGGGTGGTTATTAGCAAGTGTATCATCACTATCCCTACATGTACCATTCATTAGTCATACCAAGTCCAGACAGATACAACAAGAGTTGCACCTCTATGCAAATACTTGGCCAATGCATCTTGCATTGATCTTATATTTGGTATGGGATCTTCATGATCTGATATTTGTGTTCTCATTTCGTTCATTTTTAACCTAATATACCAATAAAATGTATGATATTAGTTAAAGCGTCCTCCTAACACCTGTGAGCAATTTCCATTAGTAACGCAATTGTTATTTGCTTAATATTGCTAAATTGGAATAACAAGAGTCAAAGTGGCTTGTAATATAGTTTTGCACTTTAAACAGGCTATTCCCATTATAAACATGTATGGAGTATCCACGGGATAAACCCAAAAAGTCTGATAGGTGCTGCATCCTAGGCAAGGAATAAATAGTTGATTTCGCATTACATTTTGACCTCTCATCACACCCCCGGGTGGACAACCGCTAATCATGCTAAAAACGCAGGAATACATATTGGTCAAATCTAAGTCTCATGTTTACAACAACACTTAAAGGGTTTGTCCGAGATAATGAGGAACTTACCCAAAGCCAGGACTCCTGCTAAAATAAAAGCCCTTTAAAGGGAATGTGTCATCAGAAAAGGACCTATTGTTTAAAATCACACTTTAATGTTAAACATATTTTAAACCATTTTTAGTTACGTTATTTTATATTTTCCATGTCGATAGTTATATTTAAAGAGGACCTTTCACCACTCTGACATGTCTGTTTCAATAGCTACATGCATTCCCCATGTAATAACAATTCCAGAGCTTCTATTCTTATGGCTCTATGTTGTGCTATTCCTTTATTATTTCTACTAGAAGTTATGAATGAATTGCTAGCAGTCTGCAGTAAGGGTACAGGGGGGTGGTAACCAGCTGGGGTGTGTACTTGCACAGTCTGAAAATGGCAGCATTGATTGGATAGAGCGAGACTGTGCAGGTACACCCCCCTAACTGGTTACCACCCCTCTGTACCCTTACTGCAGACTGCTAGCAATTCATCCGTAACTTCCTAGTAGAAATAATAGAGGAATGGTACAACATAGAGCCATAAGAATAGATGCTCCAGAATTGTTGTTACATGGGGAATACATGAAACAATTAAGACAAGCATGTCAGGAGAGGTCTTTAAACAAAAAACATACAATCCTGCAGTTTTCACACTGGCCACTAGGCCTAATATAGGCGGCACTTCTTGGTCTATACAAATCACTTTACTGCAGTTCTCATTGTCATTACAGACAGGACTACAAGGACAGATGCCCTCTGCACAGGTTACAGAGCATGCCTAGAAAATGTTCCCATAGAAGTCAATGGGGTCAGCACTTGTCCATTGTATCTATGGCCCACGTGGCTGCTGTAAAGCATTTCTCCAAATGCTCTTAAAAACAGCTCAAGCAAAATGGCTACCTCCATAATCATGTTCAGAAAATAGAATTAAGAAAATCCGTAATCATTAAATAAAAACAGGTTCGAGGATGTGCGCCGCTATGTGGTTTTAACTGGCAGAAAAAAATGTTGGTGATACATTCCCTTTAAATAATCCATTGAATCCCACTCGCCTTCCAGTGCCACCATTATGGTCCTCACCACTTGTCTGTGTTTACATGGCTGCAACAGTGACTTAACTGTATGACCCACATGACCGCTGCAGCCAATCATTGGCCTCAGCTATATATAGCACTGATTGACTGCAGTGGACACAAGGAGTATACAGCTGTGTCACCGCTGCAGCCATCTAATCCATGTCAACACAAGCCAGAGGTGAGGGCTGCAGCAGTGACACTGGATGTGGTGGGGGATTAAGTGGCTTTAGGGACGTTTTTCACCATCTCGGCACCCCCTTTAGAGCAGAGCTGACTTTTACGCACACCATTTGTCTAAATTGTGTCACATTTTTTTCTCAGTCGTTTTCTGCAGATGCAGCATTACCTCTTCTAGAATCACGTTCTGTGCTCAGTACATTAGCAGATCTGCTCTGCCACGATATCATTTATCGTAACTGGCTCGGACTGCAGCGCTAGCTGGCTGGACGGCAGCAGCACATGCTCTCATCATCTGCTCAGCTCTTCCACAGCTGTCATTTCCTGCTTCCTTGGCATACTACCATAACACTGGGATGCAGCTGGAGCTTTCCGAATTGTATAAGAGATCAAGAAAAGGAAAGTTTCTAACCAGTTCTTTTCTAGAGTTAAATAGCTGACATGGTCTTATGTCCCAGGGCATGTATAAGAGAACTTGATAAAGAGGAGTCTGATTTTTGAATGGAACCCTACTAAACAGCCCTTCAGTCAGGGGACAACAGATTCTCCATAGTACTTATGTCACATGAACGCCCTTAGTTTTTCTTAGTAGGCCTCACGCTGCTCCTCTGTCTCATTTTTTACTCCCTTTAAAAATGTCATTTTATTGATGCCTTAAAGAGGTATTCCCATCTCAAACAATGTGGGCATATCGTTAGGATATGCCCCCATGGTTGATAGGTGCGTGTCCCACCTCTGGGACTCGCACCTATCTCGTAATCGCAGCCGGCAAACTGGTGGGTGGCAGTGCCGGGTCCAGCCACCATAGAATGTGTCGGCAGATAAGAACCATTTGGCCCATCTAGTCTGCCCAATATACTGAATACTATGAATAGCCCCTGGCCCTATCTTATATGAAGGATGGCCTTATGCCTATCCCATGCATGCTTAAACTCCTCCACTGTATTTGCAGCTACCACTTCTGCAGGAAGGCTATTCCATGCATCCACTACTCTCTCAGTAAAGTAATACTTCCTGATATTACTTTTAAACCTTTGCCCCTCTAATTTAAAACTAATGTCCCCTTGTAGCAGTTTTTCTTCTTTTAAATATTCTCTCCTCCACCTTGTTGATTCCCTTTATGTATTTAAAAGTTTCTATCATATTCCCTCTGTCTCGTCTTTCTTCCAAGCTATACATGTTAAGGTCCTTTAATCTTTCCTGGTAAGTTTATCCTGCAATCCATGTACCAGTTTAGTAGCTCTTCTCTGAACTCTCTCCAAAGTATCAATATCCTTCTGGAGATATGGTCTCCAGTACTGAGCACAATACTCCAAATGAGATCTCACTAGTGCTCTGTAGAGCGGCATGAGCACCTTCCTCTTTCTACTGGTAATGCCTCTCCCTATACACCCAAGCATTCTGCTAGCATTTCCTGCTGCTCTATGACATTGTCTGCCTACCTTTAAGTCTTCTGAAATAATGACCCCTAAATCCCTTTCCTCAGATACTGAGGTTAGGACTGTATCACTGATTGTATATTCTGCTCTTGGGTTTTTTACGCCCCAGGTGCATTATCTTGCACTTATTACCATTAAATTTTAGTTGCCAGATTTTTGACCATTCCTCTAGTTTTCCTAAATCCTTTTCCATTTGGTGTATCCCTTCAGGAACATCAACCCTGTTACAAATCTTTGTGTCATCAGCAAAAAGACACACCTTACCATCGAGGCCTTGTGCAATTTCACTGATAAAGATATTAAACAA
This sequence comes from Bufo gargarizans, assembly GCF_014858855.1. Classification (NCBI taxonomy): domain Eukaryota; kingdom Metazoa; phylum Chordata; class Amphibia; order Anura; family Bufonidae; genus Bufo; species Bufo gargarizans. Next base: position 173,081,936 of record NC_058088.1, on the reverse strand, counting down.
TATGGGTCCCAGAACAGATCCCTGAGGTACCCCACTGGTAACAAAACCATGGTCTGAATATACTCCATTGACTACAACCCTCTGTTGTCTGTCCCTCAGCCACTGCTCAACAATATGGGAGTCCAAACACAAAGACTGCACTTTATTGATAAGCCTTCTATGTGGGACAGTATCAAAAGCCTTACTGAAGTCTAGATAAGCGATGTCTACTGCACCTCCGCCATCTATTATTTTAGTCACCCAATCAACAAAATCTATAAGATTTGTTTGACATGATCTCCCTGAAGTAAACCCATGCTGTTTTTCATCTTTCAATCCATGGGATTTTAGATGTTCCACAATCCTCTCATTAAGTATGGTTTCTATTAATTTCCCCACTATTGATGTCAGGCTTACTGGCCTATAGTTGCCCGATCTCCCTGAAGTAAACGCATGCTGTTTTTCATCTTTCAATCCATGGGATTTTAGATGTTCCACAATCCTCTCATTAAGTATGGTTTCCATTAATTTCCCCACTATTGATGTCAGGCTTACTGGCCTATAGTTGCCCGATCTCCCTGAAGTAAACGCATGCTGTTTTTCATCTTTCAATCCATGGGATTTTAGATGTTCCACAATCCTCTCATTAAGTATGGTTTCCATTAATTTCCCCAATATTAATGTCAGGCTTACTGGCCTATAGTTGCCCGATTCCTCCCTACTACCTTTCTTGTGAATGGACATAACATTTGCTAATTTCCAAACTTTTGGGACGACTCCTGTTACCAGTGATTGGTTAAATAAATCTGTTAATGGTTTTGCATGTTCACCGCTAAGCTCTTTTAATAGCTTTGGGTGTATCCCATCAGGCCCCGATGACTTATTTGTATTAATTTTAGACAGCTGACTTCGAACCTCTTCCTCTGTAAAGACACATGCATCAAAAGATTCATTAGTCTTCCTCCCTAATTGAGGTCCTTTTACTTAGTAAAAACTGTACAGAAGTATTCATTGAGGCAGTCAGCTAGTTCTTTACCTTCTTCCATATACCTTCTTTTTTTGGTTTTTAATTTGGCAATTCCTTGTTTTAGTTTCCTTTTTTAATTTATGTATCTGAAGAATGTCTTATCACCTTTTTTCACCGACAGCTAATTTCTCTTCTGCCTGTGCTTTAGAAGCTCTTTGCCTGTCATCCTCTTTTTTTTTTTTTTTTTTATAAATTACTAAATGCTATCTTTTTGTTTTTAATGATTTTGGCCACTTCTGCCGAGTACCACAGTGGTCTCTTCCTTTTTTTGCTTTTACTGACAAGCCTAATGCAATTATCTGTTGCCTTCAATAGTGCCACTTTTAAGTAGTCCCATTTCTCCTGGACTCCATTGAAACTGTTCCAATCTGAAAGGGACTCGTATACCACTAATCTAATTTTAGAAAAGTCAGTTTTTCTAAAATCTAAAACTTTAGTTTTTGTGTGGTGTGACTCAGTCACTGTACTTAGAGTAAACCACGCTGACTGGTGATCACTAGATCCCAAGCTTTTCCCTACAGTAATATCAGATACCAAATTCCCATTTGTGAATACTAAGTCTAAAATGGCCTCCTTCCCGGTTGGCTCCTCCACTACTTGCTGTAGAGATAATCCCAGTAGGAATTTAGAATATCTGTACTCCTGGCAGAACTAGCTATTTTGGTTTTCCAGTTTACATCAGGAAAGTCTCCCATAATGATAACTTCCCCTTTCAATGTCATTTTAGCTATTTCCTCAACTAGTAGATCTAATTCTTTGACTTGGCTAGGTGGTCTATATATCACACCTACACGAGTTACCTTATGATTATCAAGCTGCAGCGTAACTCAAACTGACTCTAAATTGGTCTCACTAACTTGTATTAAATTAGATTTTATGCTATCTTTCACATACAGGGCCACCCATCCCCCTTTCTTGCCTTTTCCGTCTTTCCTATAGAGAGAGAACCCTGGTATTGTTATATCCCAGTCATTACACCACCAAGCGTTCCTATTGGCCCACTGAAAATAGCCAAAATGAATGGAAGTGCACCGCGCTTGCGTGGCCACCATTTCCATTCACTTCTATGGGGCCAACGGAAATAGACGAGCCAGTGCTCAACTATTTTCGGTGGGCCATATAAAGAAGGAATGGAGAGCAGCCGAGGTGGGACCTGCACCCATCTGACAATGGGGCATATGTGTGTGTTCACACATCAGTATTATTTTACTGACTGTGGGTCAGTAAAAAATTCATGGAGACATGCACCACTTTGGCCCATGATAAGGCCCAAACACGTCCATGGACTTCTATGAGTCAGTAAAAATCACAGACACAACACAGGATGGCCTCCTTGTTTTGTCTCTGGTACATCCGTTTTTCACTAAAGACTGATAAGAGATGCTCTGGAAATTAATTTTCAGAGGAGCATCGTTAGTGGATTACAGACGACACACAGATGGTAAAAACGGACACTGGACATCTTCACGGATGAAACACATACACTTTTTTTCATGGACTTGAAAATGACACGGAAATGTGGATGAGGCCTTATACAGTCCCTTGAAAAAGTATTCATACCCCTTCAACTTTTCCACATTATCTCACATTACACCAACAAACTTAAATGTATTTCACTGGGATTTTATGTGATAGACCAAAACAAAAGCATGTGTGAAGTGAAAAGAAAATGATACATGGTTTTTAAAATATTTAATAAATAAAAATCTGAAAAGATTGGTGTGCATTTGTGCTCAGCTCCCTGTACCCCGATACCCCTAAATAAAATCCAATGTGACCAATTGTCTTCAGAAGTCACCTAATTAGTAAATATAGTGCAATTTATTTTCAGTATAACTACATCTGTACTGTGAAAGCCTCAGAGTTTTATTAGTGAACATTAGTTATCAAGCATCAAGAAAACCAAGGAGACAGGTCAGGGAGAAAGTTTTGGAGAAGTGTAAAGTAGGGTTAGATAAAAAATAAATAAATCCCAAACTCTGAACATCTCAAGGAGCAATGTTCAATCCATCAACTGAAAATGGAAGGAGTATGGCACAAATGCAAACTTACCGTGATATGGCCGCCCCCCCTAAACAGACCGCCCAGGCAAGGGGAACACTAATTAGAGGATCTGCAGAGATCCACAGCTCAGGTGGAAGAATCTGTCCACAGGGCAACTATTATTTGTGTACTTCACAAATCTGGCCTTTATGGAAGAGTGGCAAGAAGAAAGCAAGCCATATGAACATCAGTATGTAGTTTCCCCATGTAGAAGACACATAAAACATGTGGAAGAAGGTGCTATGGTCTGATGAGACCAAAGTTGAACTTTTTGGCCTGAATGCAAACCGCGGAAAGTGACTCTGTACATCACCCTGAACACACCATGAAACATGGTAGTGGGCAGTATCACGCTGTGAAGACTTTCAGCAAAAGGCAGTCCTTCAAACTATTGACTCAGGGAGGCTGAATTTTTTATTTTATTTATAAAAATTTTTGAAAACCATGCATCATTCTCTTTTCACTTCACACACACACACACACACACACACACATGCTATTTTGTTTTCACGGATCAGCTGGTGTGAACCCATTGTGCCACTGATTAGCTATACTCTGGAGGGTGTGTCCAAGCAACTACCTGGTTTTCACTAGAGCCTCTTATGGTGAGGCTAGTCTTGAGCAGTTAGGGTAGTTGCCAAGGGCTACTCCAGAGCACTCCCCGGGACAGTGGTAGCTGGTCCAGGCGGAACCTGGGTAGGTACCAGAAGTACACACGTAGACAGGCAGGTGGGGTCGTTACCAGGAGCAACAGTGCAGTACCGAAGGATGAGGCACAGGTCAGCAACAGGAGAGACAAGGCAACCAGGCCGGGATCAGACAATAAGCAGAGTCCAAGAACGAAGTATAAATCAGGAGCAAACGAGAGTATTAGGAACCAGCAAACTCAAGGACCTTGACATTGACGTCTCTTGGAAGAGGGCTGAGCCACTTAAATACCTGAAGGAGAGCCAGGGACTGGAAATCATAATGCCGAAAGGAGAAGCCTTCTGCTGTCACACAAAGCACATCCCTCTACACAAAATACGCTTGTGTGAAATTGCCCTTATGCATCTCAAGAAGAAAACAGTCACAATGTACAAGTAAATTTGAGGAAAATATGGGAGGCACTCAACTATCTGGTGTTAGCATGGAACCATATTTGTGATTAAAAATATTATTTGTGTTAGTATAGTTAGTTGATATTCTACGATTCTTGGCAAATGTTTTAAATAATTCACATCACATAAGTATTGAAATATTGATAATTTACAACATTTACCAAGAAAAGTGGAATATCAACTAACTATACTAACAAAGAACTATTTATGCATCCAAACAGATTCAGGATTGATACATTGAGATAAATATAACCAGGAATAGCCACATAAACGAGTGGATCCACTATAATGGGGTAGTATGTGAAACAGACATCCGTGTCCTCACAGGAATATAATAAAGGAACCAGTCTATGTGAAAAACTAAAAGAAGATCTATTGCTCCTTTAATAAGCGGATTCTTACCAAAAGGACATTGTTTTGTTGTCTCAATATTTGAGACACATATACTTGAGGAATCTGAAAACAATAATTATTTTATTCACTGAAGATACTGTGATATCATTATCTCATACATCCAGAGGACATTGTGATATATACATTTTGCCCATATTTAGCTTTTTTTTAATATTTTATTTTATGGTCTATTTTTATCCTCAATATTTTAAAGTGTGCTTTTTTTTAACGTGATTTATTGTATAATGCCGCAAACCATACCAGTTTGCCTGCATTATATTAATCATATTGACAAGTAGAAAATATGTACTCAGCAAAAGAAATGTAATATGATGTGGAGCATGCAGACACAATCCATTTATTGTCATTCATTTTTATTCAGAGGACTGTATAAACTGGATATTATAGCAAACTTTTTCAGAAATAGCCTGTTGTCAGCCTGTGTGTAAATAGTATGCAAATTCTCTCTCCTCCTGCTGAAAAAACAAAACAAAACGGTCTTGTGTGTATTGTGACAAGTGCTCTATGAACTTACTTTCAGCGCTGTGAGAGTTAATCCTTCCCTTTTGCTCCCTGTCCAGCTGATGCCTACAGTGCTGATCAGGTTTTCTAGTAACCAGCAAATGTGCGATCTCTTGTCTGACTACCTGTTTACCGATTGTTGACCTTGGAACTGCTACCTGGAATATGCACACACTCAGCCTGCCCTTGGACTGTGTTCAGATATATTTTGCCTGATACCTTGATGCTTTGCCCCAGTGGGTCAGCTACAACTACCAGAGTAATACTTCAGGAGATAGCGGCCTGGTTGGTCCCCTGCAGCAAAGTCCAGATCTCTGTACATGGGTTAAAGGCTGAATACCAGGGAACTGCTAGGACGACTCCCTTATATTTAGCCCATAATCAAAACTTGTTAGTTGTCACAGTGGGTGCACACCCACTGTCCATTACAGATTTTATAAAAAAAAAAATTCATATACAATTTATTAGCATCAAGCTAAGTTTTGAATACTCAGGACAGCCCCTTTAAAGCCTGACCCATTACAGCTATCTAATGGGTGTCTCTGGTTTGACAGAAATATCTTTCAAAGCTTTTTAGACCAGCACTACACTGAGACTTTCTGTATAGCTACAGATTGATTTTAATTATCGAGCTGCATATGTTCCCAGTAGGAAGAAGAAGCTACTGCCCGACAACTCTGGCAATGGCTTTTCTCCCTAAAAACAGATGGATGAGATAGTTGAAACCCAACTTACTCTACCGCCATACGCTGTTAGGGTAGAGTCAGGACACATTCGATGGTTGGCTGCCGAAATCATCTGGTTCAGGTGACATATTTATCGTGCATACGGACAGCTTTAAGAAGCAATCCCACAAAAAAATGTTATTCTCTGACCAGTTAAAAAGGTATATTATGTAATCTGTAGTGAAGGTAATCTTACCAGAGACTGTATTTGTGAGTTATAACCTACTTTCTGATCCTCAGCTGTGTCATGTGACCAGCACTGACTCTCCAAATAAGGAGGTCAGTTTCTCCATGTATTCCTATGGGAGCCTCAATGTCACTCTCATAGGAATGAATAGAGAAGTTACTTCCTGTCCTGTGTCAGTTAGGTGTGTATCACTTTTTCGAAAACATTTTTGGGGAAGTGAAGAAAAAAAAAAATGCGAATCACCCATTTTTTTTCCCCCCCTCCTTTACACCATTGACTGTATGGATAACTTTCATATTTTACGTTGCATTTTTGCACACAGCGATGCCCATGATGTTATTTTTTTTAATAGTTAAATTTTTTTTAGATTTTGGGGAAAGGAAGGCGATTTGAAAATCATTATTTTCTTATATTTTTCAAAACTTTTTTTTTTTATTAATTTTTTTACTGTTTGAGAGGTCTCCAAGTGTGCCACAACTTTTAATCATCATATATCAACTTGTACAGGATAATAGTGTTTGTTGCATTATTCTGTACAGAAATCACTATATCCCAGTTAAGTGCTGCCATCTGCTGGGCTGAACTTGGATATACTAATAATGAGCCAGGAAGCCTACTATAGGCTCAGGCTCATTATTACAACAGGGCGCTTTCCCCAATATGCACAGGGAGAAAAGTGCGTCTTACCCGGGTTTAGGCTTCTCAGATGCCGTGGTCACATTTGATCATGGCATCTAAGGTGTTAAATGTCTGCGGTCGGCATTATAGCTGTATAAAACAGTAGGCATGCGGCAGCTATGGCGGTCGCTCCGGAGCAGGGCGCCATCTTTAACCCCTTCCCACATTATCATGTACATGTGGGAATGTGATGCCTTACCGCATTCCCACGTGCATGTACGTGATGGGATCAGGCGGGTGCAGTAGCTGCGCCTGCCCGGTACGCAGCACGGGCCCGGCTGTTACTAATAGACGGGCCCCTGCTGCATCTGCCTGCATCGCTGTATGCGGTGATGCCAGCAGATTAATCCTTTCACATGCCGCAGTCAGCGCTGACCACGGCATGTGTGGGGTTTACAGAGGGAGGGGGCGCCCTCTGACTCAATCGCCGCCCCATGCTGCGCTGACAGGGGGCCAATGGTTGCCATGGCATCCCTGATGCCTTACACAGGCATCAGTGCCTGCCAGCTACGGAAGCCCAGGAGATGCAGCCTGAGGGCTGGGTCTCCTAGGCAACTGTCAGTCAGCATCTTACTGTGCAAGACTGACAGTTCAATTGAAACACGGATCAAATCCTGAAAAAAGGTGAAGCCCCACAGTGAGACAAATATAAAAAAAATAAATAAATAGGGAAAATAAGAAAAGACGACATATTGGGTATCGACCGGCTCTATAAAAATATCACATGACCTAACCCCTCAGGTGAACACAGTCCAAAAAATAAAAAACTGTGCTACAAAAAAAAAATAATAATAGTCACCTCACATCACTAAAAGTGCAACACAAAGCGATCAAAAAGGTGTATGCCCCCCCAGAATAGTACCAATCTAACAGTCTTCTCATCCCGCAAAAAATGAGCCCCTACCTAAGACAATCGCACCAAAAAAATTTAATAAAATAGACTATGGAGACACTAAAACATGATTTTTTTTGTAAATTTTTTTTTATTGTGTTAAATGTAAAAAAAAAAAAAAAAAAAAAAAAAAAGTTGAAATATTAGGCATCACCGCGTCCATAACAACCTGCTGTATTAAAAAGTCACATGACCTAACCCCTCAGGTAAACACAGAAAAAATAAATTAAAAAAGGGTGTCAAAAAAGGCTATTTTTTGTCACCTAACATAACAAAAAGTGTAATACCAAGCAATCAAAAAGTCATATGCACCTTAAAATAGTACCAGTCATCTCATACAGAAAAAAATGAGCCCCTACATAAGTCGCCCCCCCAAAAAAAAAACCAAAAAAAAAATAAAAAATTGTCTTTCAGAATACTGACACACAAAAAAAATTGTCATATTTGGTATTGTCGCATCCGTAACAACCTGCTCTGTAAAAATACCACATGATCTAACCTGTCAGATGAACATTGTAAATAACAAAAAATTAATCTGTGCCATTTTTTGTTACCTTGCCTCACAAAAAGTGTGATATAGAGCAACCAAAAATCATATGTACCCTAAAACAGTACCAACAAAACTGCCACCTTATCTTGTAGTTTCCAAAATGTGTTCACTTTTTTGGAGTTTCTAATCTAGGGGCGCATCAGGGGGTCTTCAAATGTGACATTGCAACTTAAAATTATCCCAGTGAAATCTGCCTTCCAAAATCCATATGGCGTTCCTTTCCTTCTGCGCCCTGCCGTGTGCCCGTAAGGCAGTTTACGGCCACATATGGGGTGTTTCTGTAAACTACAGAATCATGGCAATAAATATTGGAGTTTTGTTTGGCTGTTAACACCTGCTTTGTTACTAGAATAAAATGGATTAAAATGGAAAATCTGCCCAAAAAGTTAAATTCTGAAATTTCATCTCCATTTTCCTTTAATACTTGTGGGACAACTAAAGGGTTAACAAAGTTAGTAAAAATCAGTTTTGAATAGCTTGAAGGGTTTAGTTTCTAAAATGGGGTCATTTATGGGTGGTTTCTACTATGTAAGCCCCAGAAAGCGACTTTATAACTGATCTGAACTGGTCCTAAAAAAAAATTGGTTTTGGAAATTTTAAGATTTGCTTCTAAACTTTTAAGCCTTTTAACGTTTCAAAAAAAGAAATTGTCATTTTCAAAATGATCCAGACATGAAGTAGACATATGGGAAATGTAAAGTAATAATTTTTTGGAGGTATTACCATCTATTATAAAAGTAGAGAAATTTTAATTTGGCAATTTTTCAAATTTTTGGTAAATTTGGTATGTTTTTATAAATAAAAATTAAATATTTTGGACTCCATTCTACCACTGTCATGAAGTACAATATGTGACAAGAAAACAATCTCAGAATGACCTGGATAACTAAAAGCGTTTTTAAAGTTATTACCATATAAAGTGACACATGTAAAATTTGCAAAATTAGGCTGTGTCCTGAAGGTGAAAATTGGCTGTGTCTTGAAGTGGTTAAAGACCCGACATCCACCGTACATGTATGGTGGATATCAGGAAGGGGTTAATTTTCCATGTTAATATCTATATTTAAACAAAAAACATAAACTCCTGCAATTTTCACACTGACCACTAAAAGTCTAAAAAAAAAAAAGTGCCACTTCTTGGTCTGCACAGATCACTTTACAGCAGTTATTTGCGTATCTGTCATTCTAATCCTGCCTGTAATGATATCACCTTTGTGTATAGATAAGACCAGATCTTCCATTAACAATAGGGGATTGTCAGATCTAATCTATTCTTTCCTTGTACAATGGCCTCTGCACAGGTCAGAGTATGGATGTACTGTTGTGCTGATGTTTGACCTGCCATATGCTGCTGCTTAGGATCTGCTTTTAGTCGCATTGATATTATATATTATAAGTTGTGAAATAAAGAGTGTATATTTTTCATTATCTATTGATGCATTGTTACTCATTTGGTGTATACAGGTCAGAGTATGCCTAGAAAACTCTCCCATAGAAGTCAATAGGGTCCTCTCCTGTCAATTTTGTCTATAGACCATGGGGCTGCCCATAAAGGAATTTTTTTATGCTGTGTAAATGCTTTTAAGAACAGCTCCCATAGTCTAGTTCAGAGAATAGAATAAAAAAAATCTGCAATCAGAAAATAAAATAAAACTACTAAAAAAGGATGTGTGATATCTGGTTTTAACTAGCAGATAACATTTTTGGTAACACATTTCCTTTAAAACACAAAACTTGCATTCGTGACCATCCTAAACCAATCTGTTACCTGAGTCCAGGTTGTCTTTAGTAGACCATATCTATAAACACATGCTCCGAGGAGACCGTAGTAAGCACCATGTACTGTTCAGGTTAGCTACAGCAATTCCTATTTTAATGCACTGATTTTTATTTTATTACACAGTAAGAATTTTATATCCATACGTACAATAGTGTGATGGTGGCCACAATGCACAAAGATTTGGCTGACTGCATAAAATATTGCTGGACTACGGTGTCCAATATTTAAAGGCATCTGTCAGCAGTTCTGTACCTATGACACTGGCTGACCTGTTACATGTGCGCTTGGCAGCTGAAGGCATCTGTGTTGGTCCCATGTTCATACGTGCTCACAATGCTGAGAAAAATGATGTTTTCATATATGCAAATGAGCCTCTAGGAGCAACAATGCCATGTCTTACCCATGAGTCATCATTACATAGACAGGAGAGTATATATATATACACACATACATATACACACACATATACATACATACTCACCTAAAGAATTATTAGGAACACCTGTTCTATTTCTCATTAATGCGATTATCTAGTCAACCAATCACATGGCAGTTGCGTCAATGCATGTAGGGTTGTGGTCCTGGTCAAGACAATCTCCTGAACTCCAAACTGAATGTCAGAATGGGAAAGAAAGGTGATTTAAGCAATTTTGAGCGTGGCATGGTTGTTGGTGCCAGACGGGCCGGTCTGAGTATTTCACAATCTGCTCAGTTACTGGGATTTTCACGCACAATCCTTTCTAGGGTTTACAAAGAATGGTGTGAAAAGGGAAAAACATCCAGTATGCGGCAGTCCTGTGGGCGAAAATTCCTTGTTGATGCTAGAGGTCAGAGGAGAATGGGCGACTGATTCAAGCTGATAGAAGAGCAACGTTGACTGAAATAACCACTCGTTACAACCGAGGTATGCAGCAAAGCATTTGTGAAGCCACAACACGCACAACCTTGAGGCGGATGGGCTATAACAGCAGAAGACCCCACCGGCTACCACTCATCTCCACTACAAATAGGAAAAAGAGGCTACAATTTGCACGAGCTCACCAAAATTGGACTGTTGAAGACTGGAAAAATGTTGCCTGGTCTGATGAGTCTCGATTTCTGTTGAGACATTCAAATGGTAGAGTCCGAATTTGGTGTAAACAGAATGAGAACATGTATCCATCATGCCTTGCTACCACTGTGCAGGCTGGTGGTGTAATGGTGTGGGGGATGTTTTCTGGGCCCCCCTTAAGGCCCCTTAGTGCCAATTGGCCATCGTTTAAATGCCACCGGCTACCTGAGCATTGTTTCTGACCATGTCCATCCCTTCATGACCACCATGTACCCATCCTCTGATGGCTACTTCCAGCAGGATAATGCACCATGTCACAAAGCTCGAATCATTTCAAATTGGTTTCTTGAACATGACAATGAGTTCACTGTACTAAAATGGCCCCCACAGTCACCAGATCTCAACCCAATAGAGCATCTTTGGGATGTGGTGGAACGGGAGCTTCGTGCCCTGGATGTGCATCCCTCAAATCTCCATCAACTGCAAGATGCTATCCTATCAATATGGGCCAACATTTCTAAAGAATGCTATCAGCACCTTGTTGAATCAATGCCACGTAGAATTAAGGCAGTTCTGAAGGCAAAAGGGGGTCCAACACCGTATTAGTATGGTGTTCCTAATAATTCTTTAGGTGAGTGTATATATATTAGATAGAGATAGATATATCTATCTATCTCTCATTATAAGAACAGCCGATAGTATTTTTTTTAAGGGCGATTTGAGCACTAGGACCATTTTGTTACTAGAGCCATTTTGGCACTACATCGCCATGACAGCCATATTGTCCACAGATGATTTGGCAAGTGCCACTGAAACGCGTTGGGACACTTTGTGGAGTTGGTATGAGTGTTTGCCTTCTCTTTGTTTCATCCCTTTGACGAAGTCGGGCAGTCATCGCCGTATTCTAAAGGGATTACCAGGGCCACATAGAAAGATATGCTTATGGAGGGAGCTATAGGGACTCCTAGGGTAGAAGACCTGGTATGGTGTCCCTTTAACCCCTTTCAGGAGTTTATACATCACCTGTTCTGCTGAGTTATGCGGTGATCTATATTTCAAAAGGTGCTGTGAACTGTGTTCTGTCACTGTTTATTTGTTTTTGTGATAAATGTTATCAATGATATGGGCCTATTTTAATGCATATTTATTAAATGCCAAGTCTTAATAAGGTTACCCACATTATTTAGTTGAAAGTCTAGGAGCAATGGGGGCATTGCCGTTACACCTAGAGGCTCAGCTCTCTCTGCAACTGAGGGCCCCTTGCATTTTGATTCACAGGCAGTGTAAAAGTCATCATACCTGGCCCTGTCAATCAACGTGCAGAGGGAGTGTCAGTTGCAGAGAGAGCAGAGCTTCTAGGTGTAATGGCAACGCCCCCATTGCTCCTCAAGGCTCATTTGCATATATTAAAACTTTATTTTTCTCAGCAATACAGGCACATATGTACATGGGACCAACACCGATGCCTTCAGCTGCCAACTGCAGATGCAACAGGTCAATAAGTTTCATAGGTACAATACTGCTGACAGATGCCCTTTAAAGGGAATCTGTCATATAAAAAGCTGTTCAAGCTGCAGGCACGTGCTGTGGGACAGGAGGAGCTGTGCAGACTGATACATACACTCATTGACCAAAAAAATAAAAATATACATAATGCACCAAGAAGAATTTGATGCAATCGATAGAAAGCTTCTGTGTGTGACTGTAATGATCATAGATGTAAGTGATTGCAATATTAGAGGGAAAGGAAACGTTTATTAGGGAAAACTGTATAATTAAAAAGGAGGCTCAAGGACCCTGTTGGGCCACCTCTAGTCTGGATACAAAATGATATGGTTGGGCATGGAGGCATAGAGGTTCTGTATGGCATCCTGTGGCACATTTGCCCATAGATTCTGCACACTCACAGGATGCCGAAGCTGGCACCCCAGCTGGTCCAGTAAATGCTTGATTAGTGATAAATCTGGTGACCGGGTGGTGACGGAGGTGGTGACCAGTTCTTGTAGGCGATGACTCCTCATATCATCACAGCAGCAGTTGGGTCAATAGGTCGCTCCAAGGCAGGATTAAAGTGCACACCATAAGGCCTCCATACTTAAACCTGTCCACACCTTGGGATGCCAAACAGAACCTGGCTAAGTCGGTAAAGATACGGTTCCAGTCTGTAGCAGTTCAGGTTTCTTCACGACACCACTGCAAAAGAAGGTGACTGGGTCTGTATGTTAATGCAGGAAACGTAATGGCTGCCATGACACCAAAATTTCCTTCTGCTAAGCACCTGGAAATAGTCCGGGCAGAGACAGGGGTGTAAGGAAGGACCCACCTCTGTCTGGAGGGTGGACAATGAAACTGTGGGAGTTGCTCACGCGTGTATGTTCTCTCGTGGCAAGACCACACCTGTAACAATTTACATATCTGTCTGAGGGTTGGTTCTCCATTGATTATAGTCAATAGGATCTGGCGGTGAACGGCAGTGTCCAGCTAGGCCGGATCTGGGGAACTCCAGCAGGCTGTTCTCTGTCAGAACAGCCTGTCGGATCAGCTAAACAGAGGTGCGAACCTACCAAGAGACATACCTGCATCAGGGTTTTGCAGCTAGCGTACATTATTCATTTAAACCTCTCATCCTTTATGCTTAAAAGTCATGTGGGTAGGCTGTCATCACTGAGTAGGACCACCCACCGGACTCCAAAGCACAGGAAGAGTAGAGATTTAAAAGTAAATTTACCAGCTTTGTGGAACCTTTTCCCCAGAAAACTATATATCAAAGTGCTCAGCTCCTCCTCCTCCTCCTCCTCCTCTGTAATATGCGGTCTACAGATTGGAGTACAATTTCATGGTGATAGGTTCCCTTTAAAAAAAAAAAAAATCTAAAAATAATAAAAAGTTAAGACATGAAGCAGAGATACTCTGCATTAGTGAAGACCCTGGTCTCGCTGCCCCCCAGGCAGAGATTTACAGTTAAAGATTATTATCTTTTTACCCCCAATATCACAGACTACAAAATGGCTGAACATCAGCAGTGCAATGAATAATTGTAACAGACCAATATAAAGTACAGGAGGACAAAATTAATTGTTACAGCAATATAAAAGCAAAACCTTCCTCTAAACACAATAAATACTAACACTCTCCCAAAGTGAAGTTTTGTGCGATTTCCGTCATGGAAACGTCAAGAGGAGCAAGGATTTAACACTTGGACGACAACTCCTGTCTGATAGGAGTCTGGAATACTGTTTATCTGGATCATCCGCAGGCTGAGAATTATTTGCAAGTCAGAGCTCCTGCGGCTGGGATGAGAACTTTCTCCACGGCAAATCCAATGCGTTTCTGCCAAGGGGCTAACTGGGAAAATCATCACTTTCTTCTGGGTATCCTTGACCTCCTGAATGGTATTCTAAAGAAAAAGAGAAAAGATATTTTATAATGATGAACCCGTATATAAGACACCAGTTCCTTTAATCTGACCCCAGCATGACATGACAGGTGCAGTCTCGTCCGACGGATCCACTCAATGCAGTCACTACATGCTCCGTTTAATCACTTAACAGGTTCCTGCCCATGCAACGAATGCCGACTGATGACATAGTATGTAGATTGGCATTCATTTAAGGACCTTCACGGGTGCAGAAAGCTGTCCGAACAAAATGACCGCATGAACAATCAGAGGGCTCATGTGTCTGTTCGTTTTCATTGTCGGCACCACATCCTCAGTTTACATGGAAGATATACTGCTGATAATTTTTATATCCACATAAGGCTACTTTCACATCTGCGCTTTCCCTTTCCGCTATTGAGACTGAGTCATAGGATTTCAATACCGGAGGAAACCTCTTCAATGGGGACAAAACTGAACGAAACGGAGTGCACCAGAATGCATTCCGTTCCGTTTGGTTGCGTCCCCATCGCGGACAGAGTAATGCTGCAAGCAGCATTTTTTTGTCCGCGATGTGGTGCAGAGCAAGACAGATCCGGTATGACTCACAATGCAAGTCAATGAGGATGGATCCATTTTCTCAGACACACTAGAAGAAGAAAAAAAAAAAAAAAAACTGTTCCAGTCCCAATTGACTTTCCATCGTGTTCATGACGGATCTGTCTTGGCTATTTTAGAGATAATACAACCGGAACCGTTATCCGTTCATAGCGGAAGCAGACAGTTGTATTATCATGACAGAAGCGTTTTTGCTCATCCATGACGGATCCAGCAAAAACGCTGGTGTGAAAGTAGCCTAAGCTGTTTGCCTGACTGTCGATGATGGCCGACAATGCAAGAGGCCCTTTAAAGTGTACCTGTGAGGTCAGAAAACTTTTGGCATGCCTGTAGTCGTGTCCAGCTCTAATCTGGTCTCTCTGAGCAAGCAAATTGGTGTACAAGGTCAAAGAAAGTTTACACTGCTCTGCTCACTCTCAGAAGAGCATTTCCACCGCCTCATTTCAGCAATCAAGGTCTCAGCACCAAGACACGTCAAAAGTTTTATAAAATAGTAGTTACACTTTAAAGACTGGCAAGTGTGAATTTACAGCACACAGTCCTAGTCCTTATAGCTGCATGTTGGGATGTAGGTGTATAACGGCTGCTACTTTTACCTTCCCTAATTTCATGTACGCAGTGCTGAAAAGAATAAGTCAAGAATAATCACGCGATTTCTGGAAAGCCGGTGTAGTTTTCCAGCCCTCTATCAATTTTTAAAACACCCACAAACCTCCCGCTAAGTGAAGCATACTGTGCTTACCTGATCCATGACACTCTGTTACAGGTCCTAGGGTCCAGCACTGTTTTCTGGACTTCCAGTGGCTGCATATGAACATCTGGTACAGATGGGGGTCATGTGAACTGCTGTAGCCAAAGGCTGGCTGCAGTGGTCATCACTGGTCATGTGCTGCCTTGAGGGACATGTTACTGCTGCAGCGGCCCACGTGATCCCATCCGTACTGCATGTGGACATGCAACGCTGGAAGTCCTGAGACTGTATTGGACCGCAAGGAGCTGGAACAGAGTGTCGGGGAGCAGGTAAGTATCCCTCACTTGACGGGTCTTGCAGGGGTGTGTAAAAGTGGATACAGGCCCAGACAACCCCTTTTAGATACATATAACCTGGTTTATGTAGAACAAAGAAATCTAGGCTTTAAATTTTCTGCGGAGCAGGTTGTCTGCTCTCTGGAAGAGCCATAAGATCTGCAGAGCATGATGCAGAGGGCTAATTTTGAGGGCTCAGAGGGAGTGTATGTGAATGAGCAATGCTTCTGCTGCCACCCCTGGGACGGAATCTTAAGCAATATTTATATATCCCCAAAAATAGCAAGTGTGAGCCAAGGCCTGTAACGAACATAGTGAAATCTCTCTACATTTCCCTAGTTTACAACACAGGCCTAACTAAGGGTTAAATTACACATATTCCTTAATGGGATAAGAGAAGGCTGGACGTGGGGTAAACCAGAGCAGGGACGGGATGGCTTCAGGATGTACAGTCTTCCCTCCGGAGCCGGTTACCTGGACTGGTTCCAGAGTACAGCAGTTCTAGGCTGCTTATTTTCCCCTGGTCGTACAGCGCCAGCTGCTCCACAAATCTCTGTTTGGCAGGATTCATGATGATCTGGTGATGTGGCATGGAGATAGCTGGAAGAAGAACCAAGACGTTTAATACACTACACAGAGGAGAGTACTGGCCGCGAGAGCATTATTCCAGAGGAGCCTGACGACTGAAGAAAGCAGCACACTGAGGGTTGTAGTGCCAGCCGAGGTCAGCACATCGGAGCAGTTCTGCCTTCTCAAATAACCAATCAAAAAAATGTATTTGATGGCCTATTCTAATAATTATGTGCTAACGAAGGAGAAAGGGGGGGGGGGGGGGGCGAGGAGGAGGCATGCAAGCACAGAATCCCAAAAACGAACTAAAGAAACTAAACGCCTCTCTCCATCAAGTCCAGGCCCTACGGCTACGATTTACACACACGACCACATCTAACAAGAA
Source organism: Bufo gargarizans (assembly GCF_014858855.1). Classification (NCBI taxonomy): domain Eukaryota; kingdom Metazoa; phylum Chordata; class Amphibia; order Anura; family Bufonidae; genus Bufo; species Bufo gargarizans. Next base: position 173,065,034 of record NC_058088.1, on the reverse strand, counting down.
ATTGATTTGTTTTTGTGAACGCGCCAACAATAAAGTGATTGCTTCTCCTTAGTACAGAATGATTTTCATTCTCATCTGTGTCTCGTCACAAAGTCATATATAAAGGAAATCGTACGTTTACTAGTGAAGTGGTCTGAACAATTCCCGATTATGACTACCAAACATTAAAGGGCATCTGTCAGCAGATTTGTACCCATGACACTGGCTGACCTGTTACATGTGCACTTGGCAGCTGAAGGCATCTGTGTTGGTTCCATGTTCATATATGCCCGCACTGCTGAGAAAAATGATGTTTTATGCAAATGAACCTTTAGGAGCAATTGGGGCGTCGCCGTTACTCCTAGAGGCTCTGCCTTCTCTGTAACTGCCACGCCCTCTCCACTTTGACTGACAGGGCCTTGTTTACACAGCCTGGTCCTATCAAAGTGGGCACGGCAGTTGCAGAAAAAGCAGAGCCCTCCCAGAGGGCGTGGACAGATGCAGTCAGCTGCCAAGCGCACATGTAGCAGGTCAGCCGGTTTGATAGGTACAAATCTGCTGACAGATGCCCTTTAAGAAATGCATTAGAAACATGATTTATATAATTAGATTTTTTGTACTCACCGTAAAATCCTTTTCTCGTAGTAGGCATTGGGGGACACAGCACCATGGTATATGTCCAACTACCACTAGGAGGCGACACTAGACATAAAAAAGTGTTGGCTCCTCCCCGTTGGACTATACCCTCTCTACAGGCACTAGACAGATCAGTTTGTACCAAAAGCAGTAGGAGAGAGAGAAAAAAAAAGGCAAGGAACCAACAACTCCCGTACCGGGAAAGATCAAGAGACCAGCCCGGAGAAGCGGAAGTAAAAAACATAGGGTGGGATCTGTGTCCCCCAATGCCTACTACGAGAAAAGGATTTTACGGTGAGTACAAAAAAAATCTAATTTTCTCGTGCATGGCATTGGGGGACACAGCACCATGGGACATCCCAAAGCAGTCCCCGAGGGTGGGAAAAGAACAGCCATGTCACCTGTTGGGCATACAGGTGCCAGAGAACCATGTGACCCAAGAGGAGAAAGGCACGGAATAGGCAGGAAGCCTCATAAGGGAAAAAAACCCAAGGAAGCCACCGTGATGACTGCCAGACAAATGCCTGGGAGAACGACCCAAATGCAAGAAGAAGGCAAAGGGGAACACCCAGCTCAGCCGAAGGCTGGAGAGAAAGTAGGACAGCATCGCGTATAGGAGCTACCTAACATTCTAATTGTCTCAGGCAAAAGCACAAACACCCTGAGGCCAACCCCTGACGGGCCAGGGGAGCAAGGGAACATGGAATCACTAAAGGCCAAACGAGTGAGGAAAGCCATAGCAAGGCTCACTGTGAAGGAAGCAGGTTCTCCCCTCACCGCAAAGCAGGTGAAGAAGTTAAAGGGGTTGTCCAGGTTCAGAGCTGAACCTGGACATCCCTCCATTTTCACCCCGGCAGCCCCCCTGACATGAGCATCGGAGCAGTTCATGCTCCGATGCTCTCCTTTGCCCTGCGCTAAATTGCACAGGGCAAAGGCATTTTTCTGAGTTCCGGTGATGTACCGGGGCTCTCTATGGGGCTGACAGGCAGCCCGGTGACGTCACCGGCACTGATGGGCGGGATTTGGCTCTGCCCTAGCCAGTAAAACGGCTAGGGCAGAGCTAAAGCCCGCCCCTCAGAGCCGGTGACGTCACCGAACACACTGCTGGGCGGAAGTTACCGCCCGGCATTGTGTTATTGAAAACACAAGAGCCTGTGCCCTGCGCGATCTAGCGCAGGGCACGGGAGCGCATCGGAGCATGAGATGCTCCGATGCGAGGCTCAGGAGGGCTGCCAGGGTGAAAATAAGGGTATGTCCGGGTTCAGCTCTGAACCCGGACAACCCCTTTAAGCGCCCTATTGAAAGGAAAAAATCCCAAAAGGCGCTAAGGGAAACCGCAAACCCTTGGAATGGGAGAGAGTTGCAAGTAAGAACCAGGAAAAGAGAAATGATAAGACCTGCATCCCAAAACCAGTAGACGAGGAACGAGCCTCTGAAAACAAACCAACGCTGAGAAGCACAAGACCGGAGAAACTCCGGCCAAATGAAGTATCAGGGAAAAAAGGGGACCAGATACAGGCCCAGGAAATCACAGCAGGTGCACACTGAAGTGAGGGAAGCCATAGCAAGGCTCACATATGAAGGGAGCAGGACTCCCCCCACCGCGAAGCAGGTGATGAAGTTAAGAGTCCTATTGAAAAGAGAAAACTCCAAAGGCGCTAAGAGAAACCGCCAACCCTAGGAAAGGGAGGGGGTTGTAAGTAAAGGCCAGGAAAAAAGAAAAGATAAGATAAAAGACTTGCATCCCAAAACCAGGAGACGAGGAACGAGCCTCTGAAGACAAAATATCGCTGAGAAGCGCAAGACCGGAGGAACTCCGGCCAAATGAAGTATCAGGGAGGTGCAGGCCCAGGAAGGCTCAGCAGGGACATGGGAGGAGACGGAGAGTACTTCCAACAGTCTAAGGAGGAAAGTTCTACAAGCAGGAGGAAGTCCACCATAAGGTGGAAATGCAAACTGTAGCACTAAACCACTCAACACCAGTTACTTGACGTGGGAGGATGGGAAGATAGACACGAATCCCAAGAGGTCCACAAGGCTATTGGAACCCACCAGGGGAACAATCAACCCAGGCCCCTCCCAAACAACAATTATCATACAGAATCTGTGTGGTCAAATGAACGGGGACAGGGACTCCAGAAAAGAAGTACCCGGTATGGGCTCACAAGGAACCAGGAACTGAGCCACCAGAGGACAACAAAAAAACTGAATATCCAAGAAAAAATGTAAAGAACCACCGTATGGGAAAAAATTGGCCACGGACAACAAGCCATCCTAAGAATAGTGGCTAGCAAACGCATACATTGTCCTGGGGAGGGCAAGTACAGCGGCTTGGGTTGTACCACTAAAACAACAGACACCCATATGCATAAGGAATGGCGAAGTCGCCATAAAAGAAAAGGGAGCGAGTACACAAATTGTAGAAACCAGCTGCGACCGACATACAGAAGACTCCCAGGGGGAGAGAGTACCAGACAGACGCAGACAATAGCAAGGTCCCAGGGGACTACCCTCTGTTAGATAGTACAACTAAGCAGAGAATAAGGGAATACCGAGAACACCCGGACCCCGAAGGAACTACAGAACCCTGTCCAAAGCCAGAGCAATCAGCAAAAAATTCACCTGCCAGGCAGGTGTGTGGCGCTCAGTGGTTCTGTCCCTGACTCATCTGGGAGGACGTCCAGCGAGAATAATGTTGCTGACCCCAGAAGGATTCCGTGTGGCGGAGGACATCAGTGATGGTCAAAAACTGCTGCAGCGGCCGGTGCTCACCAAGCTACGTACCCCAACAGGGAGAAGATCTAAGTGGAGATCACTGTACTCCCCCAGGAATGGTCCGCCCTGTAATAGAAAACAATGCGGGTACTCCTTTATAATATGGGGAACGCGGAGTGCAGCAGACAGGAGTATTTGATAGGGATGGCAATAGCAACCCTAGCACAAAAGCTAACAACCACCTGGCCAAGGTGTAGGGAGCGTGGTTGTATGTGGACCACCCACCAGATCAGAACAGATCAGCCATATACTGGGTACTCCAGCAGTAGCAATAGACCGACAAGGTGTAGGTTGTGGTTCGGCTGGTCCACCCCTGCCAGATATGGTTACCATGTACATGCTGAACCAGGATGGCCGTTGTGGACAGTGCCTTGAAAGGTACAAGGAGCACGACAGTAACGGAGTAGCAGATGTATGGAAGAATCCAAAAAGGGAAGTAATTAACATCCGCGGCACAGATTAGAGCCCGGGGAAGGAAGCACCCAGTAATACAGAAACTGTATGGGCCACAGATTGCACCATAGGGCCCAGCAACCTGAAACCGAGGTAAAGTGGCTGCACGTTGCACTCTAAGGAGGGTGGAACAAAGCCACAGAATCCGGGAATGCGACTGCATTTGGAGGGTACAGGTCCTCAACCTGTAAGGTAGAAATACGGCTGTGTAGTGTATAGATACAACCAGAGAAGTGCAAAGGGTACAGGATCTGGAGATGGTAGAGGTACTAGGTTTAAGATTAGAGCGATGTGGCCGCATGGTGCACCCTAGGACCAGAGAAGTGCAACGGCTGCCACGTTAGCAATGGTACCTATATTCCGCTCGGGAAGGGGAAAATAGGGCCACACGGTACCACAAAGAACGACAGGGGCACAGCACAATTAAGTAAGTGCAATGGCAACTGAAGGAGGACCTCTATTTCACCTAAAAAGAGGGAAACAGGGCCGCATAGTACACCATAGAGCCAGACAGGTGTAACGGCTGCAGCATCAGAAACGGTGCAGGAACCCTACCTAAGAAGGGGGTAAGATGGGTGTTTGGTGCACACTATGATGAGGTAGGTGCAGTGGCCGCGGCAATACAAGGTGGCCTCAATATCTCGACCGGGAAGGGAAAAAAAGACTGCCGCAAGGTACACCATAAGACCAAACAGGAGTAACGGCAACAGCCTCCGGAGATAGTGAAGGTACTCAACCTATGAAGGGAACAAGGTGGCAGCCTGGTGCCCACTAGAACCAAACAGAGGCAATTGCTACAGCAATTGAGTGGCCTCTATATCTCGCCGGAAAGGGAGAAATAGTGCCGCACGGAACACAATAGAACCCGCCAGGGATATTGGATACAGCATCAGGAGATGGTGTAGGGACTCTACCCATGAAGGGAGCAAGGTGGCTGGAAACAGACAGGAGCAATTGCTACGGCCATTGAAGGCGGCCTGTATATCTCGCCCAGTAGGGGGAAATAGTGCCGCATGGAACACCATAGAGCCAGACAGGATTAATGGCTACAGCATCTGGAGTAGGTGTAGGAACCCTACCTATGAAAGTAACAAGGCGGCTGGAAACAGACAGATGTAATCGCCACGGTAATAGAAGCCGGCCTGTATCCTCTGGTACAGGCACTAAAAATAACCTTTAGAGGCCGAGAAGGTTTACCAACCCTACAAGAGGAGTTAGCCTGAATTATCAGCTTGCCTAGAACATAGCCCCTGGTATAGGGGAACCAGGAAGGTCTGTTGTGTACAGCCTATGAGGGCATACGTACCAGAGACACCGCGTAGGTGTCCCAGTTGCTAAGCACGGTGACGGCTGCCTTACCTGTGCGGTAATTACCTGTGCAGGCAGGAGAGTGCCATCCGAAAGTCCACTAGAGGGGCACCAAACCTGGGTAGGGTAGGTACCACCATGCACGTTTGACTTGACCTCACAGAGGGATTCTGCATGGTGGAAGATCAGCCTGATGCTCTGTTCCGAGGAAATCTGTGCAGAGGTGTCCCCAGAGGCAACTGACAGAGAAGGCTTCGTCACCAGCCTCAGGCCTGTCCTGGGGGGACCCGAGGATGCCGAGGAGGGGTGGAAGCTAGTTGAGACCACCTGAGGTTGGTCCGTGGGCTACTCCTTGCATGACCCTGTATCTGAGCGTGGCCCATCTGCAGGGAGGACCCGGGCCAGGGATTGAGAGAGTCAGGCAAGGTTCCCATGGTTCGACATGGAGGGAGCCCATTCAGGGGGGACCTATACACAAAAGGGTGGGAGGGGGGATAAGGCGACCACATAGAAACCTCCGTAGACAGACGCACGGAAATACGTGGCGATCTGATAGGGAGGCTTTGAGAGGAGGCCCTCATAGAGCAGCAGGGGTGTCCTATCTGTCCCCAGATGCCACGTTCCCAAGAGGTGCTGCAGCAGCTAAAGAGCAGGTGGCAGGGCTGCAGGAGAATGCAGCAATCGAGAGGGGAGGGGGGAAAAGGAGCCTGCAGAGCAATTCAGCCAGAGGCTGCCTACCGGACCCCCAAGAGCTGTGCAGCACACCCCAAGCAGAGAGCAGAAATGGCGATCCGGAGAGAGCAGGAGCCGACAGCCGGAGGAAGAACCGCCCCTCAGAGAGAGCAGGGGCTGGATTGGCAGCCTGGGGCTGGATTGGCAGGCAGGAGAGGCCCCTCCCCACGGAGGGGAGGAGACTGAGTAAGCCCGGGAAGGACAGAAAGTGGGGGGCGGGGAGTTGCGGCCTAGTAGGCCCGAAAAGCCGGGGCCTAAATTAGTGGAGCGAGGCGAGGACGAACGGCCGCAATCGCGGAAGTGCCCCAGAGCTGCCGCGACGAACGGGGGCCAGGTGGGGGAGAGAACTTAAGAAGCGACCCCCAGAGAGGGAAAAACGGAAGGCCAGGGGGCTTCTGGGGCCAGGGTACAGCTGAGAGAAGAGCGATGTGGCCGCATGTAGGTATCCGGGAAGGTAGAGGGGGGAACGCGCCCAGGCCTGGGGAGGAGGGTGGGAGACCCTAATACTCACCCTCAGACGTCTTCAGGCGCAGCAGTAACCACCCCCTCGGCGGACTCAACACGGGAACCGTGGGACTGCCGGAATTCCACTGCGGAAGCAGATTTGGGGACTGGATGGCTGCCAGGTACCCGAGTACGCGCCCGCAGGGGGGGCAACTAAAGTGGAACACGATGGAGCCACCCCTGCAGCAGGCCGGAACCTGCAGAGAAAAGAAATAAAAAAAAAAGTTGCAGGATGACCTGCACAAAAAGCAGGTCAGGTCTGCCTCCTACGGACACTAGAACAAGACTGATCTGCCTAGTGCCTGTGGAGAGGGTATAGCCCAACGGGGAGGAGCCAACACTTTTTTATGTCTAGTGTCGCCTCCTAGTGGTAGTTGGACATATACCCATGGTGCTGTGTCCCCCAATGCCATGCACGAGAAAAACATATTAATGTCTTTATCATTAGGCTAGCTGTGTCACAGCCGTACAAGCATCAGCAGGCTCTTATTAAAGTAACTGGGACCATACTGTTTATTGTTAATGGCTCTGCAGTATCGTGGGTGCTGTGTGGCCTTTAAAAGCTAGAGACAGGCGGGATAGGGGAGTAACCAAATTTGGGGATATAAAGGAGAAAGAGGGACTCAAAACGTTTGCTAAATTACAGGAGGAGTACGGTATACCAAAGAATTGCTTTTACCAGTTTTTACAGATAAGGCACGCATTTAATGAGATGTGTAAAATACCATGATACATAAAGACGCATCTTTACGTTTAATAGTGGAGAAAGGGGATAAAAAAGGGATTATTTCATTGATATACCAAATGTTACAGAATAAATATCTAGAAGCGTTTCCCGTGTCTAGAATGAAGGGATGGGAAAAAGATATAGGGGGAATATCTCAGGAGCAGTGGGAAGCTATATTGGAAGCCATACCGACAATATCATTGAGTGAAGGTGGGAAGTTGTCTCAACTTTTCATTATACACAGAGTCTATAAAACTCCGGTCTTTTTACACCGCATTGGCATCAGAGCGGATGCAAAGTGTCCACGATGTCAAGCAGAATCGGCGGATCTACTGCATATGCTGTGGCAATGTTCACAACTAGATGGCTTCTGGTCGGACGTGTTGGCAATGATTCACTGCGGATACCTAGGGAACCAAAAGTGTGTGTCTTGGGATATGTGTCAGATATTGGGAAAGAGGAGACAGATAGAACTGTAGCGAGTAGACTATTATATGTGGCGAGAAAGTTGATTGCCCTACATTGGATTCAGTCATGCCCTCCAGTCATTGAAGAATTTAGAAGGAAAGTAAACACTATGTTAGTTTATGAGAAAACGGTGTTTAAGAAGAGAGGCTGTCCGCAAAAATTTGAAAAATTGTGGGGTCGTTGGAGGTTTAGCACTGAATAAAAACAGGTGAAGTCCATTGAGTGCTGAAGTGGGAGTTGGGGGGGGGTGGGAAGGGCATGTTGCGGTAGCATTATCATTTGTATGGTTACCTGCTGTATTATACTTATCAGCGGAATTGACTTTGTATATCAAAATATGGGACATAATATGCTTATATTTATAACCATGTTCCATTGTTGTACTTTATTACAATAAAAATGATCAGATTATAAAAAAAAAAAAAAAAAAAAAAAAAAAAGCTAGAGACAGACTAATTAGGACTCCTAAGGCTGCGCCTACTCTACCACAGCATGGCCGTGTCTCAACATACCCTTAGTTCTGCACAGTTTTTTTTCCCGCTTGTTGAGAAACCACACTCCGTTATGACATGCCATATTTTACACCTGCATGCTGCGGCCATCCATGATGTGGAGGAGCATGCTGATCAGATGCATCACTCTTCATAACACACTGCAATGCTTGAAGAACGCGCCAATATGTTAACACAAAATTCCATCACAAGTCAGTCAACTAAGGCCTCATGCACACGGCCGTTGTTTTGGTCCGCATCCGAGCCGCAGTTTTGGCAGCTCGGATGCAGACCGATTCACTTCAATGGGGCTGCAAAAGATGAATAGGCAGTTATATTAATGGCTGTCCGCGCCATTCCACAAACTGCAGAATGCACGCGGATGCCTTCCATGTTTTGCGGACCGCAAAACACACAACGGTCATGTGCATTAGGCCTTAGAGATGGTCTTAACATACACTCGACAGTCTAAAGTTGCGCCGTGTATCATCCAGTTTCAGCCACGGTGATAATGTTGGGGCATTTTCACACCGACTAGACCAAGGGTCAGCAAACTTTGGCACTCCAGTTTCTGTGAAACTACAGCTCCCAGCATGCGCACTCACTCGACGGTTCTGGTCACTCCTGTAGAAGTGAAAAGAAGGATTCTGGGAGTTGTAGTTTTAGAACAGCTGGAGTGGCAGAGGTTGCTGATCCCTGGTCTAGTCTAAGCCTACAACTTTCTGTAGCAATTCCTCCCAACTCTAATGCTCGTCCTTCTGATCATGTGGGTCCAGCATTTGTAAATGTTCAATCAGGAGTGAAGCAATACACAGCCACAGCCCCAGTCAAATAACGGAGATCAGCAGAACTGATTTAACCCTTTCTCTTCTGTGATCAATGCTTACAGAAGCATTCAAAGTAAAAGACTGAGGGGGGCCACCACATTATAGGAAATCTCTGACACAACTGTGGCCCTACCTAGTATGGGCAGATGGCACAGGGTCCATTGAAAGACCTTGGGGCTGTTTGTCCCGATTTACTGTTATGATGTCCGTCTGTAACAACCTAAAAAGATGGTGGCACTATATAAATCACATTTACCTTGTGATTCACCCGATGCCAAGCTGCATTCGCCTTGTATGCTGCGACCTTGGCCGGCAGAAGAGTCTATGTACGAGGGTTCAAGTACTGTACTCCGGCACTTTAGGGCTCTTACATGAGGTGTAGTTCGTGTCTCTTGTTGGCTTAGGGATTGACCACATGTAAGTTCTGGTGAAGCAGCACTTTCGTCTGGGACACTTTCATCACTCTCCTCAGGTAAATTTGGCGTCCTCTGAAATGTCCTTTGACTTCCATCTGAAGAAATACTGCAAAAATTCACCAATTGGTCATCATAGGCACAGGGGCTGTAAGGCCTGACGCCGCCTGAAGCCGCAAAAACTCCTGGTGTGCCAAATGGAGTAAATTTGTCAGTGTTTTCCTGAGGGGTATGTACTGAAGCCTGCAGACTAGAAAGCATATCCAGGACAGAAGGAAAAGAATAGTCTTGGTCGGGGAGAAAAGATCCCTGTCCATCACTGTGGTGTCCTGTGTCCGCGGCGTGCAGGAGGCTCTGCAATCTCGTAACGTCATTAAAGACCTGAAAATCCAAAGTGAGATAGAAATAAAAGCACACCGTACAAGAGAGGTGACAATTATATAGAACAGGGATACTCAACCTGCAGCGCTCCAGCTGTTGTAGAACTACAACTCCCATCATGCACTGCTGTAGCCTGATTGGGTATGCTAGGAGTTGTAGTTTTGCAACAGCTGGAGGGCTGCAGATAGAGTATCACCGATATAGAATATGCATCAGAGGAAAGTGAATAATATCTCTATAATCAGCACATGGTGATGTCACAACCTGACAATAATACAGAGATGAGCAGCCTCACGTACCCACCAATTATCTCTTCCTGCAGAAGCAGCCTGTCCCTGAGAATTCATGCAGGAAGCGTCTTCTCCTCTGCTGACTAACTTGTGCTCCCACTTTAAAAGGGTGGTGCACCAATTTCCAGACCTCTCAGACTGGCGGGACCCAGGTTGGTGATCATACTTAATTAAAATATTTAGACCCTTTTGATACGGAAATAAACAATAAACAAAAAATAAAGCAAAATGCCTCTATGAGGCCTGGGACTGGGCCAAATCGAGGGATCGTTCCTCCCTTCTACAAACGTCTAAAAAGGAAATGACGAGTACTCCAGGGCCAATCCGAATAATTGGCACCTATGACTCTGAGTTCCAACAGGTCCGTGATATCCTAACTCGATACTGGTCCTTAATCAAAACAGATCCAGACCTGATGGGAGTTCTGCCAGAAAATCCGTCTATCACTTTTAGACGAGGTCGCAGCATAGGGGACACACTGATCCATAGCCATTTCGACCCCCCGATATCAAACACGTGGCTAATGAATAGACAAATGGGCACGTTTAGATGTGGTAGATGCAAGGCGTGTAATTTTCTATCCCCAGGTAATACATTTCAGAATAGTTCTGAGGATAGAACATTTCACGTCTATAGTTTTGCCAACTGCAATACCATGGGTGTAATATATATGGCCACTTGCATCTGTGGCCTTAAATATATAGGCAAGACAAAAAGATCGTTCAAAATAAGGGTCTTGGAGCATATTGGGGATATCCGTAAGAGACGTGACAAACCACTTGCCCGTCATTTATTGACCAAACATGCTGGAGCTGTTGAGGTAGTTCGATTCTCTGTAATCGAGGTACTAAAACCTACAACCAGAAAAGGGGACATAGACAAGTTCCTAAGACAAAAAGAGTCCAAATGGATCTTTAGGCTCAACACTACTACACCGGCTGGATTAAATGAACATATCGACTTTGCGTGCTTTTTATGAAGAGACCATCAATATCTTTTAATAATGGTAACTTTTATACCAGTGGTATTATGCCAGTTAAACATATGGAGATTATTTTTCTCTATATTCATCAATATCTGATAATTCAATTAATTGACTTCTGACCCGACTTAATCGATAAGCTCCAGATACATTAATAAGAACCAGCTAACTATATAATGTGATCAAGATATAGGTGGCAATCAATATGCCCTATAATAGAACATTTCAATTCGTTCTATGCCTACCCACTATATCCAATTATATGGATGCCTACCCATGTTTTAATAAATTGCTATATTCTCGGCACTGACATATCAATAGTGGGGATTGAGATTCCAGCACTAGATAATGTTTAAACTATAGGCCAAATGAATTAAATACAAATTAACAATATATTTGTGCTATATTTCCCTCAGCGCCATGATGTGGTGGACTTTTAAATGCAGTAACACACTAGCACACCACCACAGAAACAGTTGGCTACATCAGGGTAGCGATCACAGTATTACCTCACAGTAGCCGCTTGAGACGAGCGGCTACAATACAACAGGGACCCGATATCCAGGACGCCACTATAAGTCACATGACCGCAACATGCGGTCACGTGCTCCTACGTCACACCCGGAAGCTGTGCTCAAATAGCGCAGCCGGCGTCTCTCTAGTCGCGGCCGCGTCTTCATCCAGACAGCGGTCACGCCGGGACCCCTGAGCCTGAGTACCTCCAGTCTTCTACCAGTGTGGATACCCTCCAGAGCGATCTACCTAACAGCAATGGCACTCATATCTATCAGGACACGCAAGTTCCTCTGTATTATCAGAGACTAGATAGTGCATATTTCCAGCTCTATTATATATATTTCTTTCACAGAGACTGTTGCGGCTATTGTTGCCGAAATTCTGTTGTATAGCACCTTTATTTCTATACACGCTTGAAGTGGGAGGGCATGTTATATTATAATGACCATATGGTATTAACATGATGACTGGATGATTATTGCCACCTGCATAATGCTCCTTTTCTCATAGCTGGAGCTCGATATATCTAGATTAAATTAGTATCCCATACTTATGGATTAGGGGTCACATATATGTATATATCTAGATAGAACTGGTGACCGATACTTTAAGCTACATTTATTATGGTCACATTTTTGTATTGTCTTTGATCTATTACTTATCTGTGGTGTTGGACACTCTGTATCCTTTTTGGTTTTTGTCCCCTGAGGAGCCCAATATCAACTGGGCGAAACGCGTAGGGACGGTATATACAATCATGCTATAACTACACACTGTTCTTTTCAAATTCTTACCCCCACTATATGGGGGTTGGGGTGTTCTTCGTATTTAAGTAACCCTTTTTTATTTTTTGGCTAACCTGTAGACTAGCAACGGCCTTCTTATAGGACCAGTACAATCTGCCACCCGCATCAGGGCCTTCCAGGGTCTCATAGGAGGCACGAGATACGGGATCGCCCCTATCGGGGCGGCCATTCCGTTTCTAGGCAGGGCCTTAAGATTAAGGGTAACACTAGGGTGATTGTCCCTATAGATCATTCACTTGTCATCCTGTTACTTAGGAGACAAGTGACTTGTAGCTTTTGCTTTATTTTTTGTTTATTGTTTATTTCCATATCAAAAGGGTCTAAATATTTTAATTGAGTACATTAAAAGTGAAGTTTTAGAATTAATGGTTTTTCTGTGATACTCCTTAATTATTGACCTAATTCTACTATAATCCCGTGAACAGGGTTTTGTTCATTCTGTGAATTCTGGTGATCATACTTACCTGATCCTCGGGTCCCGCCAGCCTGAGAGGTCTGGAAATTAGTATTCAACCCGTTTATGACGACGTTCGGCAACTGCAACATGATTTACACAGTTCTGTGCCTCAGCTGCTGCAGGACATAAAAATATCCATGTTCTTTAAAGGGGTTATGCAACGTGGAAAACATGCCACCCAATGCCAGGGCCCCTCATATAGATTATACTTACCCTGCTCCCCGCTCACCAGCTCCTAGTCCCCTCACAGCTACCACTACATCTCCCCATCGCGCGGATCAAAATATCCGGCGAGAGGGGGGTGGGGGGGTTGGGGGGGTTCAGCCAATAGCAGGCCACGACGGGGACGATCCTTCCTAGAGTCACCCGCAAGGCCAGGGAGGCTCGTCCCCATCGCAGCCTGCTATTGGCTTCCCCCATCGCTTGATTTTTTGATCCGCGCAATGAAAAGATGCTGCATTGGCCGTGCGGGGAGCAGGAGCTACGTGGGTTCCGGGGAGCAGGGTAAGTATAATCTATATGAATGCCCTGGGCATGTTTTATACATTGGATAACCCCTTTAAAGACAGAATAAGGGTCTTGTATAAATAAGGGAGACAGGAATGTCATCTTTTTTTTTCTCTCAAAAAGAAGATCTGCAGTCAGTCTGTGTGGAATCTGCATTAATACAGTGAAATCCCACTAATCTGGTACCCAATGGTCCCGATCCAACATGAAAACAAAGTTGCTGTCATGGCATTCAGGTTGGTGGCCTATTTAGCATTAACGTCACAGCGTCTTATTTCCAATAGTCTGGCATTTTCTGATAGCTTGACTTCTTAAGGGTTAGAAGGATGCTGGATTTTTGGAATTTTCCTGGATATTTTGTCCAGGCATGACAAAGAAACCAGTGTAGGGGCACACCATTAATTATGCAGCATTCTCGTACATTTGTGCTGTGTAGCCACTAGTTGTAGTAATGATGTATTTGCTGCCCACAATGGCTGCATGAAACGAAAATGCGTCTAAAAGAACCGTCCACTGCAAGGATATCCTGTGATTTAATCAACGGTGTGGGGGGGTTCCAACCTCTGATCCTGACAATGAAGGGGCCGCAGTCACTTAATGTTTTCCTGCCCCCATTTACTTGGATCGGGCTGTGTTACAGTTCTCTAGTCAGCAGGAAAACGTAGCAGGGGACAATGCTGTGGCCCTTTATTCTCAAGATGGGTGGGGATCCCAGAGATCAGACCCCCACTGATCATAAAGTGTTGGCATATCTTAGTAACATGCCATCACTTTATATGAAGGGAATACGTCATAGAAAACCAAAACTGTTTCCCTTTTTAATTATTCAGCAGTTTCTAAGGGTAAAACTTAGTAGTCAGGCACCAAACGAGTTAAAGTATAAGCAGATCTGACCATGCAAAACTTCCTAGCGAAATAGAGACCATTACTCCAGGCAGTTTAGAATATTGGCGCCAGCTCGTTATGGTTCCTAATGCCAGGGTCTGAGTGCAGTTACCTCCACCATGCTGGGCCGTTTCTTCTGTCGTCCTAAGCATCGACATGCCAGCAAACAAAGCTCTTCAGCGACCTCTGCAGGACAACGTCCTAACCGGAAGTCTAGATGATGTTGGCAGATGCGAGATGCTGCTCTGGATAGTTTGTTTTCTGCACCTTTGGTGCTGGTAGCTCCTTGCAGACTACTACGCTCAGCCTCCTGATCACACTCCTCCTCGTTCACAATGTCCTTTCTGTCGAGAAGAGATAACAGGCTGATGAAAGAAATACAGTTCCTCTGCAAAATCCCTCAATTGCGACACTTGAATTCACCATATTATTTTTTTAAAGGCATTATGCTGCATGACCCATTGTATAAAATTCCCAATTACGCATAAAGTGTGACTGTTTTAAACCACATAAAGGTCCTAACGAGGCTTGTGAGGCAAATTAGCATCACTGTTCCAAGTGCCACTTAATCCCTTCCCGTGGAATGTGACAGTCACTCACCGGCTTGTAAGGCTTTGGTCGCGAAATAAAAAAAAAGTCAGCATGTTTTCTAAACCATTAGTACTCTGCTGCCCCCTACTGGATATGGTATGTTACAAGCAGTGCTGGTGCCAAAGTGGATGAGTAGAATCATCCTTCATAAAGAAATTATCACAGAAGATCAGAGCTGTACTTACAGTGCAAGAGATATTGGACGTCTTGCGCTTTCCCCATAATCAGGACTGTAAATTATATTTTTGCCTTGACCTTTTATGGATATGAAATATTGCTATGGCTCGGGCATCGATATCAGTATCCATCGTGCAGCCTCCCCAAAATAGTAAACCTAGTGCGGCGAAGGATATCAATATTGCATAAAGCCCCCCACACAGAAAGGTCATTCCTTATGGTTATCCCTCTACCATGTGATCAATGTATCAAGCTATCCCCTATCACAGGGATGGCTAACCTTGGCACTCCAGCTGTGGCGAAACTACGACTCCCAGCATGCTCCATTAATTTCTATAGAGTTCTGGGAGCAGCCAAGCAAGGGGGGCATCTTGGGAGTTGTAGTTTTACCACAGCTGGAGTGCCATCACTGCCCTATCAGGATCTCCACTAATAGAAAAATTGTGTTTTAATATATGCAAATGAGCTTCTAGGAGCAACGGGGGCGTTGCAGTTACTCTTCGAGGCTCTGCTCTCTCTGCAGCTGCCACATCCTCTGCACTTTGATTGAGGGCCAGGTGTGATGACATTTACACTGCCTGGCCCTGTCAAAGTGCAGGGGGCGTGGTAGTTGCAGAGCGGCCGAGCCTCTAGTTGTGTAACGGCGACGCCCCCGTTGCTCCTAGAGGCTCATTTACATATATTAAAAAATTACACAATTTTTCTCAGCAACGCGGGCACATATGAACATGGGACCAACACAGATGCCTTCAGCTGCCAAGTGCACACGTAACAGGTCAGTCAGTGTCACAGGTACAAATCTGCTGACAGGTGCCCTTTAATGGATTGTTCAGGATATTGATGGCATATCCTCAGATCGGGGGTCTGACACCCTGCACCTCTTGTGATCAGCTGTTTTACCTGATAGCTCTGGTACTGCATCTCAGCCCCCCTTCACTTTGTTCATAAATAGGGTCCCGGGTATCAGACCCCCCCATATGTTACAAGCTAACAACTTATCCTAAGGACCTAAACCCCTTTAGTAATGGACAGTCCATTCTATTTTGGCCCAGGTTCCCTTAGTCAAAATTAGGTAATGTATCAAAACCATCACAAAGTGCAGTCGGAGTGTCAGTGAACTAACGCCAATATCAGATAAATGGGAGTCCGACTCCTGACATTAAAAGGATAGGCCATCAAGTTTTTAACACTTGGATAACCCCTTTAAATCATTTGTGTTTCGTTCAGTCACTTCCATCACCTGATCTGCCCAATATGTGCAACATTTTCATTAAGAAAATAAGACCCAATAAACCATACCAGATATTTAGTGTGAGAATTGTTATCGCTATCTACAGCTTTTCTTCCAGTCAGAATTTCCAGTAAGACCTAAAAAGGTAACGGAGAAGGAAATGGATGGTCAAATCGAGGGGTCAGCAGTGGGACAAAAGCTGCATTTATTGAACTGCAAATAATTCCAGCACATGCAGACGGCGGGGCAAACCGAACACTAATCAACACACAAACACATTTCTCCTTCCACCACCAGAGGGACCGAGAGCACAATGGTATCTGAGGCGAGCACACTGATCAGAGACGCCGTCTCGGGGGTGCGTGTGCGCTGTACAATGAGGAAGTGCTCTGCAAAGATTACACCCGAGTCCTCTCTGGAGACTTGAGGCCTGAAATCAGCCACAACCAAACGCTAGATAACGGTTAATAGGGGCCCTTCATTTACCCAAGAATGCAGACAGACATCAAAAGACGGAACGCCGGTTTAAAGGGGGATGTGCAGGTTTCTCTGCGAGAAAATAGGACCCTGAAAGACTGCTTTCTTCCAGAAATAGCGCCACAGCCGTCCACAGGTTGTGTATGATATTACTGCTCAGCGCCATTCACGTTCACAGTAGAAACCTATGGTCGGGTGCTGTGCTATTGTTTGAAGCCAAATGGGGCCTCTGCAAGGCATCAAATTATCTGCCAGAGGCAAGAATTGCTCTGCAGTGAGGGCTGTATTACACTGCAGTGTTCCTTCCCGACAAATCGCCTGTCCATCAGTGAAGGAGAGCACTGCAATTACATGCAGCGATCTCCTCCACAGTATGGGGAGGAGTGATCAGATAATGCCATAGCTCGTCCCCATACTGAATCATTATTTGCCGGCAGCAGAGCATGATGAGACGGTGCGATCTGCCGCGGGCAAATGATTTTTATGACCGCACACATGATCATATTACCCGATGAATGATGCACACTGAAAAAAAAATTATGGGGTCTCCAACACAGATGTGAACCTAACCTTCTACAGCCATGTCCATGGACCCTAACTAATACGAATGATCTCACATTCAATATAAAATTACTTTTATTCATGACAACTCACCACTCCAAAGCTGTAAGTGTCAAGTTCAAAGGTAAGCTTCCCCAGTTTCACGTACTCATCGGGTAGGTACGCCAGCGTACCCCTCACAGTGCTGGTCCGTGCTAAAGTGCGACTCTTCCCCGCATCGCATGCATAGCGACTGAAGCGGGCTAGTCCAAAGTCCCCCAACTTGGCAACCAGGGCATGATCCAATAGGATGTTTGAACTCTTGATGTCTCCGTGGATGATGCTCGGTTTGCAGGTGTGCAAGAACTGGATGCCACAGGCCGCATCCTGCATGATGCTCAGACGCTGCTTCCAGGTCAGTGAAGGAAAGCTGCCCTGCGGGCGGGATAAGTCACAACAATGCTTATACATGGAGCCCAGCAAGAAGTCTGCATTTCATTGTATAGAATACATAGACATTCAAAACTGAAGCTATGTACAGTAACAAGATGGTGGCAAGTCTACACCACACCATGAGTCACTGGTAGCAGCAACATCCAGGCCAGGTTCAGGTTGTCCTAGAGCAGGACACCAATTCCTTACCCTGTGGTCCCAAGTGCCTATCCCAGGGATGGCCAACCTGAGGCTCTCCAGCTGTTGTAAAACTACAACTCCCAGCATGCCCAGCCTGCCTACAGCCATCAGCCTACAGCAGGGCATGGTGGGAGTTGTAGTTTTACACCAGCTGGAGAGCCGCAGGTTGGCCATGCCTGGATCCCATCTAAAACACGTATGGCACATCAAAAAGCCCCCAGGCTTTTTCCATTCAGTTCTACATTAATTATGTTAGCACCTCTGCCAGCATATTCACAGCCACTTCAACTGTTCTGGTGGCTGGCTGATAAGCGAGACAGAGGTTGGAGACCCCTACTCTCCACATGGGTGAGGGTCCCAGAGGTGGGACACATATTTGAGACATTTTCTATTGTCTTAGTAGGAAAATACTCCTCTTCAGAACCCAGCAGGTAACATTTTGAAGGATCAAACTTTTTTTTGTGTGTGTGTCTGTGGAGTGCCTATTGGGAATGGAATCACTTCTGGGCCGTGGTGCCTGAGGAGACTTAAAAGCTTTTCTTCTAGATAAGAAGACAACAGTATTTATAGATGGCACATGGTAGTTGGGAGGGGGGGGGGGGGGTCCAGATTTGGCATTGGGGCCCCAAGAGCCTTAAAAGTATAGTCCAGGATTCTACTATGACAAGGGCTTTCCAGGATTATTATTTTTTTATTGATTACCTGTCCTCTGGATAGATCATCAGTATCTGATTGGTGGGGGTCCAACACCCGGGACCGCTGCCGATCAGCCCCATTCTTAGGCCACGTGACACATGGTAGCAGAGGTAAGGCCGCGGTGCTACTGCGAGCACCGCTGCCTTCTCAAACAGCTGTTGGACACCCACCTATC
Source organism: Bufo gargarizans (assembly GCF_014858855.1). NCBI lineage: Eukaryota > Metazoa > Chordata > Amphibia > Anura > Bufonidae > Bufo > Bufo gargarizans. The sequence goes on along the minus strand of NC_058088.1, from coordinate 173,046,377 downwards.
AGATACTTCATGATCTATCCAGAGGATAGGTCATCAGTAAGAAAATCTCAGAAAACCCCTTTAATGTCCTAGCCTCAGGACAGGCAATCAATATCTGAATGGCAGGGATCGGACATCCCTTCTGATAGCTGTTTCAATGTGGCTCTGGCACCAGAACTACATGGTTCTGTGTAGTTGAAGTGAATGTGATCCGCACTGCAGTAACCAGCTCTGTCCACTACGTAATGGACAGGGCTGTGGAGTTCCGGTGCAAGCACTACCCCGAAGCAGCTGATGAGTGGGAATACAAGATGCAGGGACTTATGCCGATCAGATACAGGTGGTCTATCCTGAGGATTGGGCATCAATAGTAAAATCCTGGACAACCAGTTTACTGAGAATATCATCAGTGTTACTAAAGAAGTCATACCTGGTGATGCAGTCTATCTTCCAGTGAGCCATTAGGCAGATATAGATAAATGAGGCAGTATTCCTCCCCCTGCACACAATAACCAGCTAGATCAATGATGTTTGGGTGGCGAAGACTGTGAAGGTAAGTAGAGAAATCAATGGAAATCAGAAACTACAGAAAAGGGTACTGCCAGCACAATGGACACTGCTCAACACAGTCTAAAGGCCTTATTACACCAATAGATAAATCGACAAGATGATCAATGACGAGCGTTCGTTGTAACACTCGTTATCGATCACCTGGCAGTGTAATACCGCTGCCGATTAATCAGGATCTTTTAATATGTTTAAAAATCCTGGTTTGCCGGCGGCAGATTGTGCCATGTAATAGGCGCGCTGATGCCAGGAAACAATGATAAGTATAGGGACAAGTGAAGGCATTAACGACCGCTTGTCACCGTTACTGCATGTAATAGCAGCGGTCTCCTCCAGACAATTGCCTGGCTGATCTGTCAGTGTAATAGAACCTTAAGAAACATGCATTCATCACGCTATCTCACAAATCAACATTCTTCTGGAAACAACTGGGTTGTACAGGGGAATCGAAATGTAACCTAAAAAAGGGAAGTACACCCACATACATTAGCACTGTGCCTGTCAGTATGAATTGCCAACATTTGATTCAAAAAGATATGAAAGTTTCTTGAGTCTGGAAAAGTTTTGTTTGTTTAATCTTGTAACTCTCATACCGAAACCAAAAAGGGGAAGGAAACAATTAATCGTAAGCAGGAGGAATAGCTGGGGGGAGGGGGGGGGGGGGGGGTCCTGGGTGCCGGGGGGATGTCAACAAGCCTTGCATCTAAAAGAAAAGCCTAACTAAAACTCTGTCGTGAAAGAAAGAACTAAACAAAAAACAGTCTAGGAAGAGAATATCTCCTCTGCTAAATACTCATTTTATTTTATCTACACTGTTTATGAGGGCAGCCTGCTCTGCTAAGAGCTTTACAGCAGCCACATGGACCATAGGAACCTACAGTCTGGAGATCACTCATTAATTTATAGGGCAGAGTGTTGTGGGCATGCTGTGAGCTGTGTGAAAGTCACTGTGCAAGGAGGGGGAGAAAGCAAGCCGTGACCATGACGTATTGTGAATGATAGATCCGGCGTTATCTATCTAATCTTATCAATCCAATCGATCCACTCTACTCTTATCGATTCAACCTAATCTGTCCATCCAATCTATCTAATCTGTCATCTTCCATTGTAACCCTACCTGTGATGATAATGAGATGACTGCTCAGATGTTCTCTACAGAACAGGAATAGATTTCAGGATTTAATTAATATAGATAGCAAAATTGAAAAGTTGGAAAAACTTCTAACAAATATGTTTAATATAAAAAATATATATTTAAAAACAGGTCATTTTCTTATGATAGGTTCCCTTTAACGATTGCTGCCAGGTAGTAACTAGGTGCAAGACCGAAAAAGGGTCTCTCTGCCCCATGAAATAACGGTAAGTGATATATTGAAGCAGGCTCGGACTGGCCCAGAGGTGAACAGGTGAATCCCCCCGGTGAGCACCTGTGCAAGGTGGACCTCTAGTCCCCCACCCCCTGCACAAGTTGCACAGTAGGACTGACATAATTAGGCTGGCTGGGATGCTATACAGTACATTGCCTATGTCCATATAAAAACTGGGTAGTGTCGGCAGGAAGCATATGCACGTAGCTTCATAGTGGGAGCTCAGAATGAATTGCACTTGGTGGGCCCTAGGCACCACTGTTTGGAAGCCTGTTACCGATACCAATTGTATTTGGAGCCGCAACATCTGAAGTAAAATCATTGCTATGGTTCGTGGTACCTGCAAATGTCATAGTTCTGACAATACACTGACAATATACAGTTAAGATTAGACGTGTGTTTGAAATGGCGGCACATGTGGGGTCACAACAGAATACATTATTTTGGATAGCGGTAATGATAGCAATGTGTAACTGGAGGAAATGGTCGAATCTGTTATCACTAGGCTCATCCATTATGGGGATAGTTTTAGACACAACTGGAAACCTTTACCTGTTTGTATCCTGGTGAAATAGGAATTATCACAACATCTGAGTGATAGAAATCTGGAGAGAAGGAAAGTGCCAAAGTTCTGATGCAATAAAAGTGGTATGAAAACATGTGGTCTACGACAAGCCCTGATGAAAGGAAGTTCAGCAATACAGATTTACAAAGACTGCAAACCAAAGATATTGATAGAAACTGAGCTTCTTACCACGTGAGCTTCTCTATCTCTGTCAGGAAACTCTTCTTCACTGTGCTCCATTCCAACTCCGAATCCTATAAATATACAAATGTATACAGAGTTTGCACTACACCGAGGACTGACCGCTGGCAGCACTAATACTAGACCGAGGACTGACTGTTGGCAGCACTAATACTAGACACAGGACTGACCGTGGCTAGTACCTTATACTAGACTGAGGACTGACCATGGGTACCACTTAGACTGAGGAATGACAGTGGATAGCACTTATACTAGTCTAAGTGCTACCCACGGTCAATCCTCAGTCTACTATTAGTGCTGCCTATGGTCATTCCCCAGTCTAGTATGAGCAATGACGCGGGCAGCACTAGATTGAGGACTGCCCGGCTGCAGCATTTACACTAGATTGAGGACCGACTGTGGGCATCACTAATACTAGACTAGGAATCGGCAACCTTCGTCACTCCAGCTGTTGTGAAACTACAACTTCCAGCATGCAGCATTCACTTCTATGAGAGTTCCAAGAACAGCCAAGCAAGTGTGCATGCTGGGAGTTGCACTTTCACCACAGCTGGAGTGCCGGAGGCTGCCGATTTGTGTACCAGACTGAGGACTGACTGGTGGCAGTGTTTACACTGAAAAGTGGACTGACTCAAGAATTCAATTTTTAAATCTTGTAGGAGGTACCTGGAATCATCGTGGATGGAAGGTATGTGTCACCGAGGTTCCTGGCCTCGGTGAAGTAAGAGCCGGTATCTTATATGTCAGCATCAGCTATTGCTAATTGACACATTGAGATTTAGCATGGCTGTCATAGCTGATCCAGGACGGCTCTTACTGGGAGTAGTCAAAGTGCTGTGTGGGGGACTACTCCCCCATGTTCCAGGCCAGGTTTTGCCAGGCATAAAAACCAGCCAGCACAGATAGGTGGGGAGGATTACCTCCCTCTGACAGTGGAGCTCAGGAGTCTGTGTGCTGTGAACTGAGGGCTGTGCTGGGATTTGAGGTTTGAGCCGGGCTGGAGGACTCAGGCCCCTCTAAAGGCGAATCAGAAAGAGAAAGAAACGACCCCAGAGATCCCCCAATATATATAACAGGGACAGTGCCCAAAAAAATAAGCAAATAAGGGGGACACCTAAAGAGAGATGACTCGGTACAAGCTCCGAGCAAAACGGCAGAAAACAAGAGAAAGGAGCTTTGAGTACCATTGGTTAGAAAAATATACACTTTTATTAAATACATGTTAAAAATACATATAGTAAATGCCACAAATAAGGTGAGGGGGCAGGGAAAAAGAAAACGAGCGCCATCCTGGATGGACACACTGGTCACAGTATATTGTAGTCTATCAGTGAGGTTACTGCGGGTATGGGAAAAGGCAATTGCTAGTATATGGTACAGTGACCAACCCATAAAAGCAGACCAAAAAAGTAAATGATAGTGGAATGTGAGTGAAGATCGAATAAGGGTCAAACAACCATGGCTATGGTGCATGATATATGGTACAAAGGACATAGATAATACTAAATGTAAACCGTGTACTAATAAATCAACGAGAATAGATCCGACAAGATAGCTCAACATAGACAGCACATAGCCATGGCTGGACAAAGACCAGGATGGCGCTACCCCAACGCGCGTTTCGGCGAACCTTCGTCAGGGGGTTCGCCGAAACGCGCGTTGGGGTAGCGCCATCCTGGTCTTTTTGTTCACATCTGGTCCCATCTTGGTGAGTGCTTGATCTCATGAGTCCAGCCATGGCTATGTGCTGTCTATGTTGAGCTATCTTGTCGGATCTATTCTCGTTGATTTATTAGTACACGGTTTACATTTAGTATCATCTATGTCCTTTGTACCATATATCATGCACCATAGCCATGGTTGTTTGACCCTTATTCGATCTTCACTCACATTCCACTATCATTTACTTTTTTGGTCTGCTTTTATGGGTCGGTCACTGTACCATATACTAGCAATTGCCTTTTCCCATACTCGCAGTAACCTCACTGATAGACTACAATATACTGTGACCAGTGTGTCCATCCAGGATGGCGCTCGTTTTCTTTTTCCCTGCCCCCTCACCTTATTTGTGGCATTTACTATATGTATTTTTAACATGTATTTAATAAAAGTGTATATTTTTCTAACCAATGGTACTCAAAGCTCCTTTCTCTTGTTTTCTGCCCTCTAAAGGCGAACAGGCCGCCTATGGACTTGATGAGGCTGAACTGCTAACAGGGTGTGAATTAACACCCAGGAGAAAAAGGTGACTTATTGTTTATGGACTATTCTAACAACAAGAAACCTGCGTTTTGTGATACACCTTATCTGCATTTTGTTATACACCAATGTGTGAATAAACACAGCTGTTTGATTCAATAACTGTGTTCTTTACCTCTATACTGCATCCGCTAGTCCTAACTACCAGAGTGAATCCCCACAGTATGCATTTTCAAATCAGACAAAAAATAAAAAATTCTTTAAATAGTCAGTAAATCAGATTTTTCTTGGACACAGATAGAGCACTGTCTTGAGTAAGATACCTCTACACAAGGTAACCATTGTATAAAGCACGGGTCAGCATACCTGCTTCAGCCGCTTGACTGCGTACACAGTGTTCCGGATGACTGCTTTATATACACAGCCAAATCCACCTTCTCCAACAAGGGAGGACTTGGAGAAGTTTCTTGTACCCTGGATCACTTCTTGGAAATTCCACAATAAATGCTTCGGAGGCTCTACCAAGTCACTATGGTTAGGGGATTCCTGGTGCAAAAATGAGAAGAGAACTAAATGCTCAGTAGTCACCTTACATCTGTGCAACCTGATCCTGTGGATTATTTTTTAATCACACCGCAAAAAACACATCCAGAGGACAGCAATCTGCTTTTCTTAGGCACATCATTAAGAGTGCAGTGGTGGAGTAGTAGCTGTAGCTTCTGCTCTGACCAAATGCTGGCATTAGTTAGGTTATGCCGTCACTTTATATTTAATGGGGGTCCAACATCTGGGACACCCACTGATCTAAAGTCTTCTCTGCGCAGTATTGCACCCAGTCACCATCAGCCGGCCCCATTCACCTGTAGCCAGGGACCACTGTGCAGGAAAGTGGACGCAGATATAAATCGGCGTTGTGGCCCCTTCATTCTCGGGATTGGTGGGGGTCCCATCATAAAGTGATCACCTTTTAAAAAGGAATAATCCTATAATGAATGGGACCACTCGACATACAGGGATTTTTTTTGCTTTTGGTGACAACAGCGGTTCTTGGTCGGTTCATGGGGCAGAGCTGCCGAACCAACACGGCCCGCGGACAAGAGCAGAGCTGTTTACGGGAAAATAAAACAGACCCTTTAGTCCAATCCAGCCTGCAAGGCATCAACACCTCTGAGCTTAATTCATCTCAGCAGGTCTAACATCCACATTTGTATCCTTAGAAAATAATCCAATAAAGCATAAGAGTTGCACAAAGCAAATATGAATATCGGACTGCTCTGTAGTATTCACTTGAACAGACAGAGCCGTCCCATAGAAGTGAATGAGGACATCATACTTGTAATTACACCGCTCACCACTGCAATTGCTGCGGCAAGCAGATAGAGAGCAGAGAAAGCAGCGCTCGGACCAGAGCTGCCTTCTCTTCAAACAGCTGATCTGCAGAGGTGCTGGGTGTTGGACCCCTGCCAATCTGATGACCTATCCTCAGAATAGATCAACAATAGTTATATAAAAAAAAAAAAAAAAAAAAAAAAAAAAAAGGGACAACCCATTTAACCCTTTGTGACAATAACTGGCGGACTGTATGCGTAACCATTCATTTCAACGGGGGGGGGGGGGGGGCGCACTGGCCACCAATGCTTTTTAAATACCTCCGATCAGGGGGCCGAGATCAGCACAATTAACCCCTGAGGTGGGGCACCTGAGGGGTTAATTGTGCAGATCACAGCCCCCTGTAAGAGATCAGGTGCTGCCAGCAGGGGGCAGTCATGTACACAGTTCTTAGTATATTTCTAACTTGAAGCCTCCCCATCACTATGGGAACACCTCTGTGTTAGAATATACTGTCGGATCTGAGTTTTCACGATCTAACTCAAATCCGATGGTATATTCTAACAGAGGCGTTCCCATGGTAATGGGGACGCTTCAAGTTAAAATATACCATCGGATTGGAGAAAACTCCGATCTGATGGTATATTATTAGGGACTCCTGACTTTACATTGAAAGTCAATGGGGGACGGATCCGTTTACAATTGCACCAATAGTGTGTCAATGTAAACGGATCCGTCCCCATTGACTTGCATTGTAAGTCGGGACGGATCCGTTCGGCTCCGCACCGCCAGGCGGACACCTAAAACGCTGCAAGCAGCGTTTTGGTGTCCGCCTCCAGAGCGGAATGGAGCCAAACTGATGCATTCTGAACTGATCCTTATCCATTCAGAATGCATTGGGGCTGAACTGATCCGTTTGGGGCCGCTTGTGAGAGCCTTGAAACAGATCTCACAGGCGGACCCTGAAACGCCAGTGTGAAAGTAGCCTTGGGTGAATCTTCCCTTGAACCTCCTATGCTTGTGGAGGGATAGTCATGTATGAAGCATAGTTAAAATAGGTGACACTTGGACTTACCTGAATAGAAGAATGAGTATTACTAGCGGTGCTGTCCCTACTGCCGTTAGAGCTTGATGCTTTGGATGGGAAAATGCTACTGCAAACCAGGTTTTGAGGAGGGGGATCAGGAAGAGGCAGTGGGATCTCTAAGAAAAAGACGATGCACAACAGTATTACGTTTAAACCTGTTAAACATACGAATACTAAAGAGCTCTACAGACATATCTATTATACCAAATACTTGCATTACCCATAAAACATACATTTTTAACAACTCTGCATTGTGCTGTTCCTCTGTTATTCTTCTGGGAAATGTATCCAGACATTAACAACTGGGTGTTGCCATGTTCTTTATCAATAGGGAACGTCCCTACACACTGCCTAATCAGTGCTGGATGTGTTAAACTATAGGGGAATTGTAGTTCTATATTTATTCATACATTTCCAAGAGGAATAGTAGAGGAACAGCCAACACAGAGTACCGTAAGGACTTTAAAAGTACCAGAGGATGTTGCAGTGTCTGTTGAAGGCAACTTTCTTTTCTCCAAGCGACTCTGCTCTGGGCAGGGCCATGTACGTGTGGGATGTGAAGGTTCCTTGGCTGGTTGAGCGTTTCGAGCAGCTGCCAATTTAGATTCGTATCCCAACCTCCCTAAGGAGGAAAAACGCAATTCTTAATGCACGCACATAACCAGGCTAGTGACCAGACAGCTGTCAATTATAAACTTACGTAAAAAAATTAAGTTTACAGTATATATTCATATTTTATGAGCGAAATTGGTCAATATACAACTGGAGCCGTTGACATCTGCTCTATAATTTCCTTCAACCTGTGAAGATCCAACGTCTGCAGAATAATCAGCAAGTATAAAATCTAGCATCTTGTTTTTCCCGCTAATGGATCTTATCATGTATCTCTATTAAGTACTCTAAGTGCACAAGGGTGAACTGTTCTGAATAGGCTGCGGATCAATGTCGTTTCCCACTCGGCTCCTTAAAGGAGACCTACCAGGAAAATATGTTTCCTTGGTGTCCACTACAGACTATGCACTTCGTTCACGTTTTACTTCTATATGGAGAGAAAATCCCTGGACGCTGTAGGCCCCGGGACACAGTTTCAGATGAGGTTTTTCTGTCCTGGTAAACTGCACACACACCCACCACAACTCAAGCCAGGCAGGACGTAGTTATTGTATTTAGTGATTTGCATCTCCGTAAGGTCCTATGCCCACGACCGTCTGCATTCTGAGGTCTGCAAATTGTGGATCTGCAAAACACAGAAACCATCCGAGCTGCATCCGCATTTTTTGCAGACCCACTGACTTCAATGGGTCCGTGGTCCGCATTTTGTGGCCAAGTATAGGACATGTTCTGTCTTATTGCGTAAAGGACGCAATGCATGCTTTCCACATCAGTGTGTCTGTTCTGCAAAATGTGGAACATGAACTAAAAATAAATAAAAAAAAATAAAGACGGGACACAGACTGCATATTTTGCAGATCCGCGATTTGCGGGCCGCAAAATAGATACGGTCATGTACATTAGGCCTTAGAACATACTGCATCTAACGATAACCATCTTGCAGGAACCAGAAGCCCAAATTGATGAAACCCAGCCAAAAATTCTTCCCATTCTAAGAGCAGTAAGAAGAGCAACACCATGCAATGCATTATTTCTCCAGCAGAGGCAGTGCAGGAGAGGTGAACACTTAGGCCCCTTTCACACGAGCGAGTTTTACGCACGGGTGCAATGCGTGACGTGAATGCATAGCACCCGCACTGAATCCTGACCCATTAATTTCAATAGGTCTGTGTACCCGAGCGTTTCTTTTCACGCATCAGTTCTGCGTTGCTTGAAAAACGCAACATGTTCTATATTTTGTGTTTTTCACGTAGCCCTGGCCCCATGGAAGTGAATGGGGCTTCAGTGAAAAACACATAGCATCCGGAAGCAAGTGCGTTTTTCACTGATGGTTGCTAAGAGATGTTGTTTGTAAACCTTCAGTTTATCACGTGCAAAACGCATTGCACCCGCACAGGAAAAAACTGAACGCAATCGCAGACAAAACTGACTGAATTTGCTTGCAAAATGGTGCGACTTTCACTGAACGCACCCTGAACACATCTGGACCTAATCCGTATTGTTTGTGTGAAAGGGGCCTTACAGCCGGGTTCTCACACAATTACGGCTGATTGCTGGGGATAACAGCAGGGAGAAAACATTTTTGTAAAAAAAAAAATTAAATAGTGTATTTGTATAGATAGGAGCTGTGCAGGCGTATTCATCTCCATATTAACAGACTACAAATAAGCCTTGTGTGGTCTAAGGTTGCAGTTCATCCTCCCCCATTTTTGCTAACTTAGAGCATAATTTAAAGAAGTGGTCCTCGATTAGAAAAACATGGCAGCTTCATTCCAAAGGCAGCCCCACGCCTGTCCACGGTTTGTGCCTGGTATTGCAGCACAGCTTCATTAAAGTCAATGGGGCTGAGCTGTAATACCATACACAACAAGGGTGGAGCTATTTTTTGAAGAAAGGGGCCATCTTTTTGCAACCCCTTTAAAGTCTCTTTTACAAGGGCTGAACACCAGGAATAAACTTTGTTCTTAGAGAGCATCTGTCAGCAGATTTGTTGCAGATAGAGCAGAGCCTCTAGGTGTAACGGCAACGCCCCCATTGCTCCTAGAGGCTTATTTGCATATATTAAAACTTCATTTTTCTCAGCAATGCAACACAGATTCCTTCAGCTGCCAAGTGCACATGTAACAGGTCAGCCAGTTTCACAGGTACAAAACTGCTGACAGATGCCCTTTAAGAACATTCATTTGGTCGCTCGTCGGCCCGTCTGAACACCCCAGTGTTTATTAGTCGGCTGATCACATCCTTTATGTTAACATTCATATAGCATTATATGAACATATAACATTCACGTTAATAGATGTGATGCTGAAAATATGCAAACTACACGGAGACAAATACTCGTAGTAACAACCGCTCATTCCCCCCCCATACTGTTTGTAAAAGTCCCTTTAAATGAACGCCGGCTGACATGTGACATCATCGATCAGCGTTCATTAGAGGCCAATATCAACCTGTGGAGAAAAAGAACTTTAGACGCGGTTTCCAGTGTTACGTCATCATCACACAACCATAAGCATTTTGTGGTCCGCAAAGATACAGAAGCGGTCCATGGACAGGTATAGGACACTTTATCTTTTGAAGACTGGACACACGGATGCGGAAAGCACATGGGAGTCATCCGTGCACTTTACGCATCTGTAAGTCTATTCCACAAGGGATAGAACATTTCTTATACTTGTCTGCAAAATGCAGATGGCACACAGACCGCTTCCGTGTTTTTCGGGCCACAAAATGCTTATGGTCACGAGGCCTAAAAGGTGTTAGCCACTTTGCCATATCTTTATTTTACTCACTGTACTTCTGTCCCTGCTGCTCTTGTGTTCATTAACCTGCATCCATATTCTTTTTCATGTGCTTCCCCCCCGACTGGCCCCTTGTGATGACATCACTCAAAATGGCTCCATAGGCTCCCCCGTCCGGTCTTCCACCGAGCAGACTCTGAAACAAGTGCTCGGTGTCTGGGAAGTAGAATCAGCTTCTGCCTCCAGGTGTCCTGACCCTGGAGCGACCGCTGCAGCAGGTTCAGTCAGTGTGCACACTCACTTCTCTAGTCACCTGCGCTCCAAGGCCGGGACACATTAGGAAGGAGCTGTCTCCACTGCGCAGACGCTGAATGCTTCTTGTGGAGTCTGCGCAGTGGAAGACAGGACGGGAGCATGCAATGCCAACAGGACAGGGGGGAGCCTATGGAGCCACTTTGATGTCATATCAAGGGGCCAGAAGCTGCAAAAAAGAATATGGATGCAAGTTAATGAACACAACAGCAGCAATTATCCACAGGCTGTATTTACAGCAGCAGCCACCAAAGGAAAAAAAACACACAAACACAATTTTATATATAGTATAAAAATAATGTATAAAAATATAACAAGTTAATGAAGTGAACAACAGCAGGAACAGAAACACAGTGAGTAAACTAAAAAAATATTGCAAAGTGTATGACTGACTTCTACTAGCATGCGTAGACTATTATTGTACACTACTGTTTCCTGTTTTCTTTTCCATTTTTACAAGCAGGTGCAGTTACTGCTGTGAACACGTCATATTTTTAGGTCAGGAGCGAATCGGCACACTTTACTCATGGGTCAGTGAAAGCAGCATTTCCCCGTCATGTGTCACCGCTTTTCTTTTTCAGCTTCTTACTTTTCTGGAATGTTTCTGTGCCAATTACAAAAAAAAATAAGTCTCTGTAAACCCATTCACTTCTCCCACAGTCTAGATGTCAGAGAGCAAAGAGGTAGGTTAACTTTTTTTTTTAATGAAAAACAGTTTTCAAACCAGCCCCTGGATCTGAATACTTTTGTAATTGCATGTAATTAGTAATTTGGTATAGCTACTGTTATTCACTGAAATCTGTTTAGCGCCACCTGCTGTTTGCTTTTTTTTTTTTTTTAATTTCTCTGTCCTTCTCATGGAGACGGAAGCACATGCTCAGTTCCATCCTTCAACTGCCTCCAGCTGCACGAGAAAAGGAAATGCCCCGCGAGAACGGAGGCGCCCCCCCTAAGCTGACCGCTTGAACAAAAACTAGCAGAACAATTGGAGCAATAAATGAGGAGATCTTTGGATCCATGTGAGGTACAGGGAAGGTTCTGTGCCTTAATAATGTCTAATTTTAATTTTTAAGAGAACTGTATGACTATCAATTCCCTAATTTTTTTAGTATTTTCTTCAGCAGCAGAACTAGTTCATTAATAAGATACAAAAATATGGTAATTTCAATGAATGGACCATTCCTACTGCTAGTGGAAGGGCCCCTAAAGGTGACATATTAGCACAGGAGTTCTAGATGGGTGATAAGTGACCATCAGGTATCCTGGGGAAAAACATAGGAATCTGAAAGGATACATCCTGTAAAATACCAGTTTCCTCTACCAGAGAACAATCAAAAAACGGTCAAGCAGCACCTATTAAATGTTTGTTGGTGGATCCCAGGGAAATCAGACAGATTTGACAACTGAAATCTCATTTTTATGATCTTAATTCCCACCAGCGCCAGAACTACACAGCTTTGTCCATTGCGTGGTGGTAGAGCTGGTTACTGCAGCACTACACCCACTGAAGTGAATGGGAACAGTGCTGCAGTAAGCGACCCCATCATCTACTCAGTGGATGGAGTTGGTTAGTTTTAGCACTAAGGCAGCTGGAGGCACACTAGTTGGGAAAAACTGGTATGTAAAGGGTAGAACCCCACTCAAACCATGATAAGAAATTAGAATCTGCCACCAGCCAAAATCGATTTAATGGATTAATGTTTAGCTGACAGATCAGAAACTTAATCCACCCGTCAGGACGCAGCTTTGCCTAGCCAATGATTGACACTTCATCTGTACATTGGAGGCCAGCCAGTTGCAGTGAAGTGTTCACTAGCGCGATTCGCTGGCTGCCTTACAGTACGCACGCTTGAGAGTGGAAGAAGGCGCTGCTCAACGCTACCTGCAACAGCGATCGTGGGGCCACTTCAGACCCTCACCGATCGAACGCATGATCTGCGTGTTTTCCGGGCAGATTACCGGGAACGAGCGTTTCAATACCAGTCACTAAGCGATTGGGCTGCTAATAAACAGCAATTTTGTGAAAAAAATAAACAGTATAAGACAAAGAGCTGGAATCAGCGTATCGATACGGCAGCATCAATCTGAAGACTTCTTATATTATTAAAAAAAATAATAATTTAAATTAAACCAGTCAGGAAATAAGAGATGAGATGGACTCACAACATTCAAAACTGTTGAGTGCCCGGAATAAACTCAGGCTCCGCAAGATAGACAGCAGGTCCTTCAGGCGGGCGTTTCTGTTCATCCAGTGCCACATCACCCCTTCGGTCCGACTCCGCCGGTGGCCCTGTTGTTCCAGGAGGCGCAGATCTGTCTGGTCAGGAATAATCAGGGAAGCTGAAAAACAGAAAACACAGCCATGTTCACTGACAGGGAACCAGGACAAAAGTCTTATCTTCTATTTGCTGTGCAGCTGAATGAATAGTGTTATCAGCGGTTACAGGACACCAGGAGCACGGCTCAGATGTGAATCATTATGTAATATGACTGCACAATAAAGCAGATTTATTATTTTTGTTGGCCATACACCTTAGATAGCTGGCAGCTAAACATCTATTCCTTCCAACCCCCTCATACGCATACATGTGCGCTGTGCTCGAAATGTTTTCTTAAAAAGAACCTGGGGGCAAGCTGCTGCCGATACCTCTGGCGGTGGCTTTTCTCCCTTGAGAACAAAAGGATCGGGCAGTTAAAACCCAACATGTCCAACCCTTTTTTCCTCACCCCGTCATCTGCCATAAAGGGAGGAGGTCAGGACACCGCCATACACATCTAGTCTTAACAACAATATAGTAATATATAAGCCGCCTTTAGGCCTCTTTCAGGCGGGCGTTGCAGGAAAAGGTGAGGGTGAGTTGCGGGAACATGCACGATTTTTCCGCGCCAGTGCAAAACATTGTAGTGCGTTTTGCACTCGCGTGAGAAAAATCGGCATGTTTGGTACCCAAACCCGAACTTCTTCACAGAAGTTCAGGCTTGGGATCGATGTTCTGTAGATTGTATTATTTTCCCTTATAACATGGTTATAAGGTAAAATTATAGCATTCTGAATACGGAATGCATAGTACAACAGCGCTGGAGGGGTTAAAAAAAAACCCCCAATAATTTAACTCACCTTAATCCACTTGATCGCGCAGCCGGCATCTCTTTTGTCTTCCTTCTTTGCTGTGTGCAGGAACAGGACCTGTGGTGACATCACTCCGGTCATCACATGGTCCATCACAATGGTAAAAGATCATGTGATGGACCATGTGATGACCGGAGTGACATCACCACAGGTCCTGTTCCTGCACACAGCAAAGACAGAAGACAGAAGAGAAGCCGGGCTGCGCTATCAAGTGGATTAAGGAGAGTTAAATTATTATTTATTTATTTTTTAACCCCTCCAGCGCTATTTTACTATGCATTCTGTATTCAGAATGCTATTATTTTCCCTTATAACCACGTTATAAGGGAAAATAATAATGATCGGGTCTCCATCCCGATAGTCTCCTAACAACCGTGTGAGAAAATCGCACCGCATCCGCAGTTGCTTGCGATTTTCACGCAACCCCATTCATTTCTATGGGGCCTGCGTTACGTGAAAAACGCACAAAATAAAGCATTCTGCGATTTTCACACAACGCACAAGTGATGCGTGAAAATCACCGCTCATGTGCACAGCCCCATAGAAATGAATGGGTCGGGATTCAGTGCAGGTGCAACGCGTTCAACTCACGCATCGCATCCGCGCGGAATACTCACCCGTGTGAAAGGGGCCTTAGTCCTGGAGACAACTATAAGCATTGTAATGGTGGCCATTAGTACATTGTTCTATAGTGAAAATGCAGAGATTTCCCACACCAGGAAAACTCCGGGACTTTCCAAAGCAAAATTGTCTGTTACTATTAAAAGGGTAAAAAAATAAAATAAAAAATAATATCCACAATGAAAGCCTTAACAGGTTGCCCCAAGCCATGGCGTAACTAGAAATGACTGGGCCCCACAGCTAATTTTTGAACGGGGCCCCCCATAGCAACTTCTTCACATCCCCCACTCCTGTGGCTAGTCAAGAGCGCTCTCTCAGACGAGGCCCAGAAGCCGCTCCGTCCGTATATAATGTCATGGTATAATACTGTTGAGGGGGGACTTGACAAAATCTTTTACTCCTCCTCCTGGGTCTGGGTCCCAAAGCAGCCGCTTCCCCTAAAGCAGTGCCCCAATATTTTAACTTCTCACCAATCCACAATATAGAGGATAAGTGCTGCTAACCACAGATCAGACAGTCAATCGAGAAGGTGCACTGCCACTCCATTCCAAGTCTATCTGACTGCCGGAGCTAGCGGAGCGCACACATTGAATAAATCCCACAGATTGTACGGGTGCTCGGACAGGCCTAGAGATCCAGCACTCCAGTGACGTCAACTTCTCCTTTACTGTAGTAAAGTTAATAGCAGCCTGCACATGGTCCCGAAAGTAACCATCCCTGACGCGTTTCAGATATAGAAATCTTTACTCATAGTGATGGTTACTGTTGGACAGTGTGCAGGCTGTATCTGAAGTCACTGGAGTGCTGGATTTGGTTTTCTTGGCTATTCAGCCATCTCTGTCCGTCCCAAAGACGTAGGAACAGTAAAGTGCACGCTTGACTACTGGACCCATGTTCTTGTGAATGCTGGGAACCCAGGTGATCGGACCCCCAAGGATCAGACACTTATCACCTATCCTGCGGAAAGGAAATATGGGTTATCCCAGGATTTAAACTTATGTACAGTCGTGGCCAAAAGTTTTGAGAATGACACAAATATTAGTTTTCACAAAGTTTGCTGCTAAACTGCTTTTAGATCTTTGTTTCAGTTGTTTCTGTGATGTAGTGAAATATAATTACACGCACTTCATACGTTTCAAAGGCTTTTATCGACAATTACATGCCATTTATGCAAAGAGTCAGTATTTACAGTGTTGGCCCTTCTTTTTCAGGACCTCTGCAATTCGACTGGGCATGCTCTCAACTAGGGCTGCAGCTAACGATTATTTGAATAATCGATTAGTTGCCGATTAATTTCTACGATTAATTGATTAATCGGGAAAAACGACAAAATTACAAAACAAAGAGGTTTATATGATCTTACTTGAAAAATGATGTTCAAAGGCCATATTAAAACAAATTGTGGACGACACTATTATGGGGAGGATCTGTGGATGGCGCCGTTATGGAGGGGGGGGGGGGATCTGTGGGTGGCGCCGTTATGGAGGGGAGGGGGGGGATCTGTGGGTGGCGCCGTTATGGAGGGGGGGGGGATCTGTGGGTGGCGCCGTTATGGAGAGAGGGGGGGGGGGGATCTGTGGGTGGCGCCGTTATGGAGAGGGGGGGGGGGGGGGGATCTGTGGGTGGCGCCGTTATGGAGAGGGGGGGGGGGGATCTGTGGGTGGCGCCGTTATGGAGAGGGGGATCTGTGGGTGGCGTCGTTATGGAGTGGGGGATCTGTGGGTGGCGCAGTTATGGAGAGGGGGATCTGTGTATGGCACTGCTATGGGGAGGGGGATCTGTGCACTGTTATGGAGAGGGGGATATGTGCACTGTTATGGGCATAACAGTGCACAGATCCCTTTCCCCATAGCAGTGCCATACACAGACCCCCCTCCCCATGCAATTCGGAATGGGCATGCTCTCATTCAACTTCTGGGCCAATTCCTGACTGATAGCAACCCATTCTTCATAATCACTTCTTGGAGTTTGTCAGAATTAGGGGTTTTTGTTGTGTCCACCCGCCTCTTGAGGATTGACCACAAGTTCTCAATGGGATTAAGATCTGGGGAGTTTCTAGGCCATGGACCCAAAATGTCAACATTTTGGTCCCCGAGCCACTTAGTTATCACCTTTGCCTTATGGCACGGTGCTCCATCGTGCTGGAAAATACATTGTTCTTCACCAAACTGTTGTTGGATTGTTGGAAGAAGTTGCTGTTGGAGGCTGTTTTGGGGCAAAAATTCTTTATTCATGGCTGTGTTTTGGGGCAAAATTGTGAGTGAGCCCACTCCCTTGGATGAGAAGCAACCCCACACATGAATGGTCTCAGGATGCTTTACTGTTGGCACAGGACTGATGGTAGCGCTCACCTTTTCTTCTCCGGACAAGCCTTTTTCCTGATGCCCCAAACAATCGGAAAGAGGCTTCATCTGAGAATATGACTTTGCCCCAGTCCTCAGCAGTCCATTCACCATATTTTCTGCAGAAGATCAATCTGTCCCTGATGTTTTATTTGGAGAGAAGTGGCTTCTTTGCTGCCCTTCTTGACACCAGGCCATCTTCTAAAAGTCTTCGCCTCACTGTGCGTGCAGATGCGCTCACACCTGCCTGCTGCCATTCCTGAGCAAGCTCTGCACTGGTGGCACTCCGATCCCGCAGCTGAATCCTCTTTAGGAGACGATCCTGGCGCTTGCTGGACTTTCTTAGACGCCCTGAAGCCTTCTTAACAAGAATTGAACCTCTTTCCTTGAAGTTCTTGATGATCCTATAAATTGTTGATTGAGGTGCAATCTTAGTAGCCACAATATCCTTGCCTGTGAAGCCATTTTTATGCAACACAATGATGGCTGCACGCGTTTCTTTGCAGGTCACCATGGTTAACAATGGAAGAACAATGATTTCAAGCATCACTCTCCTTTAACAGGTCAAGTCTGCCATTTTAACCCAATCAGCCTGACATAATGATCTCCAGCCTTGTGCTCGTCAACATTCTCACCTGAATTAACAAGACGATTACTGAAATGATCTCAGCAGGTCCTTTAATGACAGCAATGAAATGCAGTGGAAAGGTTATTTTGGGATTAAGTTAATTTTCATGGCAAAGAAGGACTATGCAATTCATCTGATCACTCTAAATAACATTCTGGAGTATATGCAAATTGCTATTATAAAAACTTAAGCAGCAACTTTTCCAATATTTATGTAATTCTCAAAACTTAAGGAAACCTGTGACCATGATTTTGCGCATAGAGCTGGGGACATGGGCTGCTAGATGGCCGCTAGCACATCTGCAGTACCCAGGTCCCATAGCTCTCTGCGCTTTTATGGTGTTGAAAAACCGTTTTGAGTGATATGCAAATTACCTGATATGAGTCCTGTAGCCGGAGATGAGTCAAGCGGAAAGGAGCCTAGCACCGCCCCGCGTTCTCCGAATCTCCTCCTTGCTGGCTGACGTCACAGAGCTGGAGCGCCGAAATCTCGCGATGCGCGAGCTAGCGCATGCATAGTTCGTTCCCTGTGCTGATGCCAGCACAGGGAATGAACATGATGCAGACACTGCGCATGCGCTAGCTCGCGCATCGCGAGATTTCGGCGCTCCAGCTCTGTGACGTCAGCCAGCAAGGAGGAGATTCGGAGGACGCGGGGCGGTGCTGGGCTCCTTTCCGCTTGACTCATCTCCGGCTACAGGACTCATATCAGGTAATTTGCATATCACTCAAAACGGTTTTTTTAACACAATAAAAGCGCAGAGAGCTATGGGACCTGGGTACTGCGGATGTGCTAGCGGCCATATAGCAGCCCATGTCCCCAGCTCTATGGGCAAAATCATGGTCACAGGTTTCCTTTTAGCCACGACGGTCTATTCACTTTAATGGGGCTGTTCTGCAATACCAAAAACTTCCCATGGACAAAGATTGGCGCTCTTTATTGGGTGATAAATTCACAAACCGACTAGAATAAATAAATAAAAAATCTGCATTGCAAATCATATTATTTAGCTCTGGCTTCAGGCCAGATACGTTTCAACAGCAGCTTTTATCTGATAGGTCTGATAACAGGAGCCTTCATCCAGACTGATTGCTGTAAATCACTGACAAAAACAACTCGCTAGTACAGCTGCCCATCCACATAAGATAAAAGTCGGACAAAATGGATGATTTGGACCACTTTGGCTGAGAACCATTTTAAAGTTATACCCCAGTAAGCGTTTGGGATGGCGGACTATTGTCTACGAAAAATTTGATCTACCCGGTGGGATTTATTTGCCCATGATTGTATGAAAATGTATGGCATGATCAGCCAGATTCGGCCCATCATTTGTCACTTTGCGCAGACCCACTGTGTTGGTGTTTTTCTCTGGCAGTTTAGTCAGGAAGGAGCTAATGGTTGGATCATTCATACAAACCATAATGCACCAATCGATCACTCCCATAATCTGAGGTCTGAAGGGTGTCTGACAAGGTGGGCTGATGTGATATCCTGATAAGGGTGTCAAATGTGATGTCGTGATATGGGGGGCCTGATCTGATTTCCTGATATTTATGGGGGGGGGGGGGGGGGGGTCTGATCTGAGGATATGCGTTTTTTTTTTTCTTCTTATTTTCCTCCTCTTAAACCTGGGGTGCGTCTTATAAAACGAAAAATACAGTAAAATGAATCACTTTTTACTGGAAAGTAACTTATCATACTAGAGTTAATTATACGTGTGATGGACGACATGCCATGACACCGTCTGTAAGACACATGGATTATCTTCCGGGAACCTGCGGCCAAAAAAAAATCCCAGTTTCCAGCAGAATGCTGACTCATGGGATCACTGGTGGGAAAGCAGCCAAGAAACCAGCCGCAGATCCAAGAAGGCCTAACAACATCTGGATCTGGACTGCGAGCAAGAAGGCATCTTGCAGCGGCAATGAAGAGTCTGGAGGACCCAGCACCTTGCTGAAGGCTTAGACATGTTGATGGTCTTCCAGACAAGACCAGGATTAGGAGAATTAGTCATACACAGCAATACTGAAGCACAAGAGCCACTTATAGCAACCAACAGATCTACAGGGCATTCCTCCAGTGAGCTGCTTGAGCTCAGGAACAAGAAGTGTTGTCGTGGGGACACAGAGCTCCTCTTACATGTGGGCTGTAATGTCCCCTTCTGATCCAAAGGACAGGAGTAAGATATGTAATGAACCACGAAAGACAGCTTACATATAGGTCTTCCAGTTATCCTTCAATTTAAAGGGGTTTTCCAAGAGTTTTTTTTTTTTTTTTTATCCTCCTCTGGATAGGTCATCATCTGATTGGTAGGGGTCGGACACCTGGGACCCCCGCCGATCAGCTGTTTGAGAAGGTACCGACAGTAGATCACCAAACACAGTGCTGTACACTGTATAGTGGCTGTGCTTGGTATTGCACTCCGATCCATTCACTTCAAATGGGGCTGAGCTGCGCCCCCTAGGCCATGTGAACGATGAACGTGAGATCACTTGGCCAAGGGAAAGCAGCGGGAGCATCGCGGTCTTGTCAAAAAGCTGATTGGCGGGGGTCCCGGCTGTGGCAGAGGATTGGTCATCAGTAAAAATAAAAACAAACAAACCCCTCGTAATTTTGGGGTAGCGTATTCAAGTGCAGCCCTCCGCGCTCAACTGTCGATTTACATTTGATATTGAAATATCTGTATTGGTATCAAATTATGTTCTGTTCTTTCTTAACCGTGTCTGACCCGGACGAATATTGCGACCAGAAATTGCCAACCAAAATTCTTCTGGAGACTTATATGAAGGATGAGACAAGCTGCTATGCTCGGTAGTCTTCCACCATGGAGGCAGATGTTCTATTAATTAGGAATTATGCCCAAGGAGCCCACGTGGAGCTGCCAACATCGTTATGAATGTTCTACTTACATACTCTGGACCCTGCTGGAAAGATGGACATGACGACCAGTGCTGCGTAATTTACTTTAATTCACTGCCAAAAAGTGAAACCTGGGGGAGGTTAAGGGTTCGCAGTTCATAACGGAAAGAACTTTAGGCTGGTACAAGGTGGCATCTTTACGGAACAGGAAGGCCGGCTCATCGTAAAATCCCATGCAAGTCACACTAGCTCGTGTGGCGGACTCTGGGTGCAGCTAAAGGAGATTCTTGAGAGAATTGTTATAGGGAAGGAATTTACAAGTTCATTCTAAAATAAATAACCAAGCAGTTTACAGAGTAACGTGAGAAGTCAGGCAGACTGGTAAAATAATCCGAAATGGAATGGAAAAATAAAATGGTAATAATAGATTCTTATACCCAAGACGACAAAGGCATATCGTTTAGGGCTGAAACAATTACTTAACTAAAATAGAGTAATTAGACACAAAAACATTTGTTGGCGTCATCGAATATTAATCACCGCTCCGTGGTCACCCGCCAGCCCGTACGCGCTGCACTGTATCCTGACACATCGTTAGGTCATCACACACGTAAGTGCGCACTATGACCCGACGCTGTGTGACGTCAGTGCAGCGCGCAGAGAAGAAGATGGAGGAGCCGTGGAGCGGCGCCCCTACAGAAAAGGTAAGTACTGGC
Organism: Bufo gargarizans; assembly: GCF_014858855.1. Lineage (NCBI taxonomy): Eukaryota > Metazoa > Chordata > Amphibia > Anura > Bufonidae > Bufo > Bufo gargarizans. The sequence continues at coordinate 173,025,122 of NC_058088.1, read as the reverse complement.
GATGGGGACATGGCTAGGAGGGGGAGCAAGCTGGTGGCACTTGAGCTGTCAGTTTGATCTAAATCTAGCAGAGCAATGAATGAGATCTCTGGAGTTTGAGAAATGACCCCCTTAGCCTTACTCCACTCTTCCTATTAATAACACAGAAATGCTTGGCAGAGTTGATCATGCATATGTATGGGGGGGGGGGGGGGGGGGAGAAACTGTCGGCCAAACATGTGCAGACGACGCAGAAGACGCATGAGGCTCCTGTGCCCCCTGTTTGGGACTCTGCTCAGCTGCGCCCCCGTGGCTCCTGTGACAGAAGTAAGAAGTGCAGTAATAACTGCTCAGATGAGCTGCAGTTAATATAGCGTGACATACTTCGCCCACACACTAGGCTTTGCACTAATCCAATAACATGAATTATTATATGAAAGCACGCATATAAAAACTGCATCACAAAAGACAACATTCCTGTCCAACATGTGGGACGCTAACCCCCTAACCTCATAAAATGTTAGATAACTATGCAGTCTGAGCCATGCCAACAAAGTACTTCCTCGTCTAACTCCCATTAATCTGCTCCTGCTATCCCGAGAGCGCAGGGGACACGCTCGCTTCACTATTTTTGTCTTGCGAGTCCTACAATGCCAACATACCCTGCAGCGCTGTATCCAGAATGTGTACCCTCACACTGGTCCCAGCGCCCACCAGTGATTGCAAACTAACGTATATGGTGGCCTCAAGACTTTGCCCTGATGGCAGGAAATCTCTCTTCAGTGTACCCAACGAAGGCAAGCAGTCAAAAAAGACCTGTTACATGTGCACTCGGCAGCTGAAGACATCTGTGTTGGTCCCATGTTCATATGTGCCCGCATTGCTGAGAAAAATGACAATTTTAATATATCCAAATGAGCCTCTAGGAGCAACGGGGGCGTTGCCGTTACACCTAGAGGTTCTGCTCTCTCTGCAACTGCCGCAAAAAAAAAAAGATATATGCATTACTTTAAAAAGATGGTTTGACTTTGTCTGCAGACTGCAAACACAATGCAACTAAAGCAGCAAATTTACTGTTAAACCAGGCACAATGCCTTAGGCTTCTTTCGCACGAGCGTGACGGATTAGGTCCAGTGCGTTCAGGGAAACTTGCACCATTTTGCAAGCAAGTTCAGACAGACAGTTTTGTCTGCGATTGCGTTCAGTTTTTTTCCACACAAGTGCAATGCGTTTTTCACGCGCTTGCTTCCGGACGCAATGTGCTTTTCACTGAAGCCCCATTCACTTCTATGGGGCCAGGGCTGCGTGAAAAACGCAGACTATAGAACATGCTGCGATTTTCACGCAACGCGGAACTGATGTGTGAAAAAAAAACACGCTCATGTTCACAGACCCATTGAAATGAATGGGTCAGGATTCAGTGGGGGTGCTATGCGTTCACGTCACACATTGCAGCCGCGCGAAAACTCGCTCATGTGAAAGGGGCCTTATACCTCCAATGTAAACTGCAAACCCTTAAAACATTATCCCCAATTATAAATGAGTAGTACATGTGAATATAAGAAACTTTGTAATATATCTAATTAAAGAAAATGCTTTTGCCAGTCTGCTTTGCTCTGTTTTTAACACTGGCTTCTATGTGGGGGGGGATGCTGGATGAGAGGCACACAAAGTGCAGTTTCCTAGCTCTGCTACACATAGCACTTTTGATTCTACTATATCTAGTAGGGATAAAGCCTGTATTACACTGGCAGATTTTCTGCCAAATGATTGCCAACGAGTGTTCGTAGTAACGCTCGTTAGCGATCATCTGGCAGTCTAATACTCCCGCCGATTGCATGCTGAAAGATCACAATTTGCCGGCGGCAGATCTTGCTATTTAATATCACGATCTGCCGCCAGCAAATAACTAGATAGCATGGGGACAAGCAATGGCACAATGATCGCTCCTCCCCATACTGTGGAGAAGATGGCTGCATGTAATAGCAGTGGTCTCCTCCACTAGCGAGTAGGCAATAGCCGGGAAGGAAGACAATTGCCTGCAGAATCAGCTGGTGTAATACAGCCTTAAAGGGAGTTACGTCACTTCAGCAAGTGGCATTAATCATGTAGAACAGTTAATGCCAGGCACTTACTACTGTATTGTGATTCTCCATAATGCCCACTTTGCTGGAATGGATTAATTTTTCCATAACATTATACACTGCTTGTTTGCATGGTTACAACTAACCACCCTGCAATCCCCCAGCAGTGGTCGTACTTGCGCCTGACTGGAAAAAGCACCGGCCTCTCTGGTGGCTGGGACCGTGGAAGCGCACATAGAATAATGCTTTTTCCTATAGTGCAAGCATGACCACCACTGATGGATTGCAGGGTGGTCGTAACCATGGAAAAATTAAAATTCAGCCAGCAAACAAAGCAATATGAATAACAACAATACATTAGTAAGTGCTTTGTATTAACACCTTAAAGAGGACCTTTCACTAGTTTACAAACGAAAAACTAACTATACCTGTGGGCAGAGCGGCACCCAGGGGTCCCCCTGCACTTACTACCATGTCTGGGCGCCGCTCCGTTCGCCCGGTATAGGCTCAAAAAAAAAAAAAGACACGGAACAGACACGGAAAGAAAATACATTTGTGTGTATGAGCCCTAATGCAGATAGTGATACATCATATGAGAGTTATTACCTTACATGCCCCATATGTCCACTTTCATTTTTGCATCATTTTGGAAATGTAATTATATTTTTTACGATCTTATAAAAAGGTTTAGAATTTTAGAAGCAAATTTTTAAGAAAACTTCCGAAACCCATTTTATTAAGGACCACTTTAGTTATGAAGTCACTTTGTGGGGCTTGCATAGTGGAAACCACCCATAAATGACCACATTGTAGAAACTACGCCCCTCGAGGTATTCAAAACTGATTTTACAAACTTTGTTAACCCTTTAGGTGTTTTTTTTAATTATTTTTTTTAGCATAGTTACATAGTTGATACGGTTGAAAAAACAAAAACATAAGGCCATCAAGTTCAACCAAGCGATAGGTGGGGACGCGAATCACCAAAGTGAGTGAGACTCAGATTTCTACACGTTTTCATAAGCATTAATGTTGTTAATAAGCATCTAAACCCTTTTTAAAACTGTCCACTGTTCGTGCTGTGACCACGTCCTGAGGAAGTCTATTCCACAGATTCACAGTTCTTACAGTAAAGAAGCTTTGACGCTTCCGGAGACTAAACTTTTTCTTCTCCAGTTGAAGGCAGTGCCCCCTTGTCTTTTGAAGGCATGGAACGGTTTTTCACCGTATTTTTTGTATGGCCCATTTATATATTTGGTTAATCATGTTTCCCCCCCCCCCAAAACTAAATAAATTCAAATTCTATAGGCTTGGAAAGTATAGTTTAATAATTGGATTGAAAACTGGCTGAAGGACCGTGTCCAGAGAGTTGTGGTCGATGATTCCTATTCAGAATGGTCCCGGGTATAAGTGGTGACCCCAAGGTTCAGTGCTGGGCCCTCTATTATTTAATTTATTTATTAATAATAATCGAAGACAAGATTATTAGCACGATTTCTATTTTTGCAGATGACACTAAGCTGTGCAGTACTGTACAGTCTATGGAAGATGTCCATAAACTACAAGCTGACTTGGAGACACTGAGTGATTGGGCTTCAACTTGGCAAATGAGGTTCAATGTGGACAAATCTAAAGTTCTGCATCTTGGTAGTAATAATCTCTGTGCTTCATATGTCCTAGGGCAGTGGTGGCGAACCTATGGCACGGGCCCTCCCTGGGGGCACCCGCACTAAGGCATATGGTGTACCAATATGCCTTAGACTTTTCCTGCCATTCATCAGCGCAGGGCGCACTATGAACGGCACAGGCAGCACATTGAATCTAGGCAGGCTATTATAGCTACATGATAAAGTACATGGAAGATATACTGTATTGGTATTCAGGGTAAATTGCCGTGTTGGCACTTTGCAATAAGTGGGTTTTGGGTTGCAGTTTGGGCACTCTGTTTCTAAAAGGTTCGCCATTACTGTCCTAGGGCAGGGGTAGGCAACCTCCGGCTCCCAGCTGTTGTGAAACTACAACTCCCAGTATGCATACTTGCTCTGCTCTTCTAAGAACTCTCATAGAAATGAATGGAGCATGCTGGGAATTGTAGTTTCACAACAGCTGGGAGCCGGAGGTTGCCTACCCCTGTCCTAGGGGATGTAGCACTGGGAGAGTCACTTATAGAGAAGGATCTGGGTGTCCTTGTGGATGGTAAATTATATTACAGCACAATGTCAATCAGCTGCTTCTAAGGCCACCAGGATATTGTCCTGCATTAAACGAGGCATGGACTCGCGGGGCAGGGATGTAATATTACCACTTTACAAAGCGCTGGTGCGGCCTCATCTGGAATATGCAGTTCAGTTCTGGGCACCAGTCCATAGAAAGGATGCTCTGGAGCTGGAGAGAGTACACAGGAGAGCGACTAAACTGATAAGGGGCATGGAGGGTCTTAGTTATAAAGAAAGATTAATAGGTCTATAATTACCTGTGGAAGACCTAGATCTTTTTTGAATATGAGCACCACATTTGCCTTGCGCCAATCACTTGGCACTGTACCAGTACCTAGAAAATCTTTAAAAGTTATAAACAAGGGCACAGCAATGACTGAACTGAGCTCTTTAAGAACTCTTGGGTGAAATCCATCTGAACCCGGAGCCTTGTTCACATTTACCTTCTTTAACTTATCTTGGACCGTATCTGCAGTTAGCCAATTGAGTATATTACTGGATGTACTAACAGCCCCAGCACCACAGATATCAGCTCATTCCTCTTCTTTTGTATATACAGAGCTAAAAAAAACATTTAGTAACTCTGCCTTTTCCTTATCTTCAGTGACTACCTATACCTACCCCCTTCCCCACCACCCACCACCATCACAATTATTTAAAGGGGTTCTGCACCTCCTCTGGATAGATCATCAGCTTCTGATCGGCGGGGGTCCGACACCCGGGACCCCCGCCGATCAGCTGTTTGAGAAGGCAGCGGCGCTCCAGCAGCGCCGCGGCCTTCTCACTGTTTACCGCCGGGCCGCCCGCCCACTGACGTCACGACTTGTATCAACTAGAGTGGGCGCGGCTAAGCTCCATTCAAGTGAACAGAGCTTAGCCGCGCCCACTCTAGTTGATACAAGTCGTGACGTCAGTGGGCGGGCGGCCCGGCGGTAAATAGTGAGAAGGCAGCTGATCGGCGGGGGTCCCGGGTGTCGGACCCCCGCCGATCAGAAGCTGATGATCTATCCAGAGGATAGATCATCAGTTAAATGAAGGTGCAGAACCCCTTTAAGGAAACCTACCTGCTCAGACCTTGGTTTTTTAGCATTTACATATTTAAAGAATTTTTGGGGATTTTTCTTGCTCTCTTTTGCCACCTGCTGTTTGTTTTGTATTTTTGCTAATTTTATCTCCTTTTTACAGATTTTATTAAGCCCTTTGTAATCTTCAAACGCTACAGCTGGCCCCTCAGATTTGTATTTTTTAAATGCCCTTTTTTTTAACTTTTATTGCCCTTTTTACAGTAGCTGTAAGCCATGCCGTTTATACTTCCTAAAAGGAATACATTTTTAGTGCAATTACTCAATATGGATTTAAAGCTCTCCCATTTATCCTCAGTATTAGGCCTCATGCACACGAACGTTGTTTGGGTCCGCATCCGAGCCGCAACTTTTGTGGCTTGGATGCGGACCCATTCACTTCAACGGGCCGCAAATGATGCGGACAGCACTCTGTGTGCTGTCTGCATCCGTTGCTCTATTCCGTGGATCGCAAAAAAATATAACCTGTCCTATTCTTGTCCGTTTTTGCAGACAAGAATAGGCAGTTAAATTAAAACTCGGACGACACCCGAGTTTTGCAGATCCGCAATTTGCAGACCGCAAAACACACAACGAGTTTGTTTATAGTTTAGGGGGAATATAAATTACATTGTGGTCACTATTAACTAGTGTTTCTAGAACAGTCACATTTCCAACAAGCTCTGCATCGTTACCAGATCCAACAGAGCATCGCCCCTAGTGGGAGCTCCTACAAACTGGCCCATAAAGTGGTCCTGCAGCAAGTTGAGGAATCTTCTCCCCTTTGCGGTCAATGTCTGGGAAGTTAAAATCTCCCATTATGACCACTGTACCAGCCTGTGCAGCCTGCTCTATTTGGTCATACAGTTGCATTTCTATCTCCTCTGTGATGTTAGGGGGTCTATATATTACTCCAAGTATTATTTTTTCAGTTTTTATATCCCTTTGAAATTCCACCCATAAGATTTCCACATCCTCAGCATCCTCACCCACCATTGCCTCTTTCACACTTGTCTTCACATCACTCCTCACATACGGGCACACACCACCACCTTTTCTATTGACCCGGTCTTTCCATAATAGTGTAACACCCTCAATATTAACAGCCCAGTCATGTGAAGAGTCCAACCATGTCTCAGCCACACCGACTACATCTATGTGGTCTTCTAGTACCATAGCCTCCAGCTCCCCCATTTTTCTAGCTAGATTTCTGGCATTTGTGAAAATACATTTTAAATTACTATTACCTGTCAAGTAAATATGTGGGATTTTTGGTTACCATGGCGGCTGTTTGTATGTAACAGGTTCTTGCTACCAGCAGTTCTATTTTTCACCGTTGTATAGTTCTGCCCAGTCTTCTCCCTTCTTTCCAGCCCCCACTAAATCCCCACTGTCCCCTCCTATATCCCACTTATTAGTATGACCTCACACCCTCCCCCCAGATCCTAGTTTATGTAACTATGTATTGAACTGTCAGTGTCTTACCCTGGGGCTGGATCTCCTGGGCTTCCGTAGCTGGCAGTCACCATGCCTGTGCAAGGCATCGGGGCTGCCATGACAACCATCGGGTTCCCGTCACCGCAGCACGGGGACCTGATGGGGATGTACAAGCTTCTGCAAACCCACTGTATGCCGGCATACAGGGGGTTAATCCGCCGGCATCAGTGTTTTCACCGATAAAAGCGGATACAGCAGGGGCCCGGCTGTCAGCATCTGCCGGGCCCCTGCTGCTGATCGCAGCAGCGCATGTGGGGAGCTGGTTAACCCTAGGACGAGAATGGGTCAATGGGGACTGATCCGTTTTCTATGACAATCTGGCACAATAGAAAACGGATCCATCCTCCATTGACTTTCAATGGTGTTCAAAACGGATCTGTCTTGGCCATGTTACAGATAATACAAACGGATCCGTTCTGAACGGATGCAGACGGCTGTACTATCTGAACCGATCCGTCTGTGCAGAGACATTATGCATCTGCACCAAACACGAGTGTGAAAGTAGCCTTAGGCTCTACACTGTTCACAGTGAGGTAATAAATCACTTACAAGCTGAAAGCAACCTCCTCATCCCTCCATAGACTGTGTGTGAGAGGCTAGAGACAGCGAGGACATTGGAGCTACTAGACAAGAGTCTGAGTGAAGGGAAAGAGGAGGAAAGAGCCTGAAAAGCGCCAGGAGGAAGCATCATTCTTTAATTAGATATATTATAAAGTTTCTTATATTACACTGTACTATTCATTTTTAAAAACTTTTTATAACTGGATGTACACATTAATGACACTAACTGCGTGCAACAGGAGTCCTGTCAGCCGAATCCATAGACAGCACTGGGATTGCAGAAGTCAGACTGCTACTGAATACAAGAAAGGGCTAAAGACCAAATAAATTTACAAAAAATAAATAAAAATAATAATATAATAAAAAGTCATCCTTACTAACCACTTGTTGTGACATGTATGTCATTAACCCCGAGAATCCACCCACAGATATTTCTATCCTTTCCTATGACTGTGCTTCTGTCCTTTTGACAACAGGGTTTCTAGCTTTCGTCGCACTCTCAATAACAGAAGGACGGGTCCTGTCTGGAGTTATCACAACAGCGGCAGTGATTCATCCAAAAAGCTGCAGATCCGGCATGGAAATATCCGGACATCGAATCACTTCTACACCCACCGCTCGCAAAACTCCAGGTCTGAGCTCTCGTATTTTGTATGCAATTTTAACTTTTGTTGAAAAGCACACCAGTAGATATCACCACTAGACTGATGACCATGCATCAGGGGATGCTGGGACATGTAGTTCACAAGACAATGGGCCTCAAAGAAAAGAGTGCTGTACCAGAGCACGGCTCAGCAATTTCTACCTGCTGATCTTGCTCCAAGTAAACCACAGGAACAATCTATACACAACTGGCAATTACAGAGGTTACCCCACAAAAAAAAAAAAAAAAGCAGTGGTCCACTGATGAAGGGGCACACCCCCGAAACGCGTATGGGCTATACCTTGCACCGGCATGCTGGCAAAGAGTCTCCCCTGGATGGGATTTAATTTCGAAACTACAGAATAACTCTGGTGACGCACGATTCTACGGAGCGTACAACTCGCTGATGACACAAGACACAGTCAGCTGATATCCGCTAAGACCATCAAGTCGGCGTCCAGAGAAAGAAGCGACCAGACGAAGGTAACAGTGTATTAGCAATTACAAAGAGGTGGGACGCCACCATGAATGCTTATTGCACTTACCTGCTGGTCCTCTGGTCATATTGAAAAGACTGGTAACTCATCTGTCTATAGTGGCATAAAGAGTTAAAAGCGCAACTACGTATTATTCAAATGGTCTTTTTGATTTGGAATCACCTATAAAGCCCCCTGCGATTTTGTGCAGTTAACAGTTGATATTTTCATGGACGTATAAGTATATATCAACCTGCGGTTTGGTCGGATTCTAGCAGCGCTGTCATTGGATTGCCGATTGAACTTTTGCTGCGATTATCCTACATTGTTGCCGTTTGAACTGTTGCTGTGATTTTGTTACATTGTTGCAACATTGGACTTTGCTGCTAATTTTCACTGCCATTGCTGCTACATTTTATAATATTATTGCTACTGAATAGTTTATGCTATTTTAATAATTGATTTTATGTGTATTGATTAAAATCTCATCTTTGAGAACATATGTAGAGTGCCTGGTCTATCTATTTCTCTTGAAATATAATTAGTCTTTTACCTGTATATGAATAGATCCTGCCTGATCTGGGCCTCAAATACAATTGTTATTAACATTAGGCTACTTTCACACTAGCGTTCGGCTGTCCGCTCGTGAGCTCCGTTTGAAGGAGCTCACGAGCGGACCCGAACGCCTCCGTCCAGCCCTGATGCAGTCTGAATGAATGCGGATCCGCTCAGACTGCATCAGTCTGGCGGCGTTCAGCCTCCGCTCCGCTCGCCTCCGCACGGACAGGCGGACAGCTGAACGCTGCTTGCAGCGTTCGGGTGTCCGCCTGGCCGTGCGGATCCGTTCAGACTTACAATGTAAGTCAATGGGAACGGATCCGCTTGAAGATGTCACCATATGGCTCAATCTTCAAGCGGATCCGTCCCCCATTGACTTTACATTGAAAGTCTGAACGGATCCGCGCAGGCTACTTGCGCACTTGCGAATTTTTTTAAAGTTATTAATGCAGACGGATCCGTACTGAACGGAGCCTCCGTCTGCATTAATGTGATCGGATCCGTTCAGAACGGATCCGATCAAGCGCAAGTGTGAAAGTAGCTTAAGGGTAATATGATGACTCTGCTCAACGTGTCTTGTCTACACAGCAAAGCTTAGAAGACCTGCAACAAAATAGATCGCAGATAGCATCTTAAAAAAAATTATATTTAACTGTTTATTTTTTTGTAAATTCTTTATTTAGGTTTTCATTTTCATTTTCATTTCCATTTCCAAGTACCATGTATCAGTGCAGTCATGCAACAGAGAATGACCGATATCACAGAATAAAATGAAATTGAATCAAATGACAACTTGTAAGCGAAGAGGTCAAGAACCCAATGGGATACTACAACATCAAATGTGGAACAATATGAGCAAGCTAGGTCACAGACAGACAAATGATGCAAATGAGAAAAAAGAAAAGAAAAAGAACAAAGGGGGGGAAAAAGATGAAGTAATTAAAGAAAAGGAAAAAAGAAAAAAGGAAAGGGGGGGGGGAGGGAAAGGGGGAGCGGAAAGGCAACAACAGACCTCACTCTCACGGCTGTGCTAGAAGCGACCTGCATTCCGCTGAATCATAGAACTCCATCCAATGGCTCCAAGTTTTAGTAAACCTCTTCTCAGTACGCCTTAATGTAGAGGTGAGGTCTTCCATTCTCATGGTCTCCTGGATTTTGTTGATCCACATGGACACAGAGGGAACAGTTGGTTGCCTCCAGAGAGACGGAATACAGGCTCTTGCAGCGTTCACCAGATGTCTAACCACAGACCTTTTGTAGGAGGAGAGAGGAATCTCGCACTGATGGAGTAGGAAGAACCCCGGTGTTTTAGGGAGGGTATATGTGGTGAATTTAGATGTAATCGACCAGACCGAGTCCCAAAAACCGGAGAGACTAGGACAGCTCCAGAATGTGTGTAGGATAGTGCCTCTCTCCGAGCCACAACGCCAGCATAAAGGCGAGGTATGCGGGAAAATGGAGTGGAGTCTAGTAGGGACCCTATACCAACGGGACATCAGTTTGAAACCAGCCTCCTGAACATTGCTGGCAATAGAAGTTTTATGGACGCATGTGTACAGCCTGAGTCTCTGTTCCGATGTAAGTGTGGAATCTATATCCGCTTCCCATTGGGAGACAAAGTTAGGAGGGGGTTGATTGGCCGGATTGAGTAGTAGGTAGTACATTCGAGAGAGGGTGCGGCGAGACACACCTGATTGGTCACACAGAAACTCAAAGTCAGTTTTTTCACGGACATAGGACTCTGCCGGAAGGAGGGTAGCCATGAAGTGTTTAAGTTGACGAGACTGCCAGGGGTTAATGGCAGGGATACCCGACATCTCCGAGACTTGTTGGGGGGAAAGCCACGAATTCAAGGCGATCAAATGATGGGCCCTGAATTTGTTGCAGTTTACCAAAGTTCGAAAGGGACCATGTTCCAACCCCGGGGGGAATTGTGGATTACCCAAAAGAGGGAACATAGGAGAGGGGGAAGGAGAGATGTTGGGGTGGTTCTGAATGGAGGAGAAGACCTTCAGTGAGGGACCTATGGTTGGGTGTAAACGAGCATCAAGCGGAACATAGGTGCCTAACCATGGGATAGCAGGCAAAGGAGTGGAAAGAAATGATTGTTCGACCGAGATCCATTGTTTATAGGCTTTGTGTCTACACCAGTCCACAATTCTGAGGAGGTGAGATGCTCTGTGGTATGAAATAAAGTCAGGGAGCCCTAGTCCACCTTCCAGTTTAGGCCGGAAAAGTATCGACCTAGCAATCCTGGACGGATATTTAACTGTTTATGATAAAAAAAAGTTACCATGTTACAGTATTATATGGAAATGATTTATGAAGCTTAGTTACGTAAAGTCAATATCCTTCTCTGCTGCTTTACCAGAAAGAGCTGCAGCTCAATCCACTGGCAACACTCAGCAAATGAAAAAGTTATAAACTCAGCAGATTTTTATCGTAATGAACAATTCCTCCACTGTTTGGCTGTGAAAAAATAAATAATATAGAACCACCTCGCCGAGAAATACCGGGCTCACGGATAACACAGTGAAATGATTCTTCACCAGTAGAGCCCTTCGATCCTGGTGCAAACTACTGCAAACCTCACCTGAAGGGATCATAACCCATTACCCATCCAATCTTACTTTTGTTTGATTTGTATTAATTCTTTCACCTGCCCTTTACCTTTTTTTTTTTTTCACATTATCACTTTAGTGATTGTGTTGGGTTATATCATTATATTATACTATATAGCGGTCAGACCCCCACTGATCAGTTAGTTATCCCCTATCTGCTGCACTTTCCTAAACAGTGCAAAAAAGGTTCCGCCACCATATACAGCTGCAAATATCCTTCAGTAAGCTTGTGTACGAACCTACAAAACAACGAGGTTGGTAGTGAATAATATGGCTAATAATTGAGTCACAGGGTGTCACACTAATTACAGTTCACTAAAACATCATAAAACAGCAGCTACAGTGATAAAAGCCTATGGGGGGCAACAATAAGAGTAGAAGGGAACGTCTCCTCGCAACCGTCTATTTATGGAATATGGCACTAGCGTTAGTCAGTACATGGCATGCACTACAGGGCGGTTTGTTGGCACCCAACACACATGCCCTGCCACGTTAGCATTGGCGGTGGCTGAATCCATTTGGCATATAAGCATGATGACATACTTTTGCCCATGACGTGTATTAAGAGGCTCAACACCAGTTTACAAGCAGAATTTAAGAACTGAAAAAGTAGAGTAATTTGCATTACTTATCTTGTGCTGACCCAGTGTGACATCCTGTATTATACTCCTCAAGAGCTGCATTCATAACTAGGCAGGCTGCCTGCACAGAGAGTCGCCCCCCCCCAGTTACTGTACAGACACTGTACCATCTGACATAGGAAACACTACCTTTCCTACTGCATTATAGATGCACAGAGCAGAATTGTGAATGCAGCTCTGGAGTACAAGTGTGCCTGTACACGTTGCAGATTTTGTTGCGGAAATTCCCACAACTGAAAATCGGTTCCATTCATAAACATGGGGTGGCAAGCACATGGATTTCTGCAAACACCATTCAGGTGAACGCAACGGATTTTCAATCGCGTAAAATTCTGCAACAAAATCAGCAGCGTGTGAAGGCAGATTACATGCAATTTTTCTGTGCCAATTTTTGTTCAGAAAAAAACACCACAACCATAATGCAATACCGGCAAAGTAAGGCCTCATGCACACAACAGGTTTTTTTTTTACGGTCCTCAAAAAAGGGGTCCGTAGGTCCGTGATCCGTGACTGTTTTTTCGTCCGTGGGTCTTCCTTGATTTTTGGAGGATCCACGGACATGAAAAAAAAAAAAAAAAAAAAAGTTGTTTTGGTGTCCACCTGGCCGTGCGGAGCCAAACAGATCCGTCCTGAATTACAATGCAAGTCAATGGGGACGGATCCGTTTGACGTTGACACAATATGGTGCCATTTTATACGGATCCGTCCCCATTGACTTTCAATGTAAAGTCTGGAGTCTCTTTTATACCATCGGATCAGAGTTTTCTCCAATCCGATGGTATATTTTAACTTGAAGCGTCCCCATCACCATGGGAACGCCTCTATGTTAGAATATACTGTCGGATATGAGTTACATCGTGAAAACTCATATCCGACAGTATATTCTAACAGAGGCGTTCCCATGGTGATGGGGACGCTTCTAGTTAGAATATACTACAAACTGTGTACATGACTGCCCCCTGCTGCCTGGCAGCACCCGATCTCTTACAGGGGGCAGTGATCAGCACAATTAACCCCTCAGGTGCCGCACCTGAAGGGGTTAATTGTGCGTATCATAGCCCCCTGTAAGAGATCAGGGGCTGCCAGGCAGCAGGGGGCAGACCCTCCCCCCCCCCCCTCCCCAGTTTGAATATCATTGGTGGCCAGTGTGCGGCCTCCCCAGGCCCCCCTCCCTCCCTCTATAGCATTAATAACATTGGTGGCAGTGTGCGGCCTCCCCTCTCTTCCCCCCGCCCCGATCATTGGTGGCAGCAGAGTTC